>NC_138768.1:105783232-106983232 GCF_965119305.1 Pelophylax lessonae
ATTGTCAGAGAGAACCTTTTCATTCTCCATGCATGCCAACATAATGCCATCCTTATTATTTGTTCAGTCAATATCAAACCACTCATTATTTCCCAAAAACATGCAGCCAAAGAAGACTAAGCAGCGATTTTGCTAAAGTGCAAATATTGACTTTTTTTTTTCAAAGGTAAGTAGCTAAGCTGCAAATCTCCATCTCTAACCATTTCCCCAGTCATGAATACTGTATATGCCTATGACCTTGCAGAAATTAGTCAGACCTAACAGTTACAGGAAGGGCAGAGGTACAGTGGGTACGGAAAGTATTCAGACCCCCTTAAATTTTTCACTCTTTGTTATATTGCAGCCATTTGCTAAAATCATTTAAGTTCATTCTTCTTCCTCATGAATGTACACCTAGCACCCCATACTGACAGAAAAACACAGAATTGTTGACATTGTTGCAGATTTATTAAAAAAGAAAAACTGAAATATCACATGGTCCTAAGTATTCAGACCCTTGGCTCAGTATTTAGTAGAAGCCCCCTTTTGATCTAATACAGCCAGGAGTCTTTTTGGGAAAGATGCAACAAGTCTTTCACACCTGGATTTGGGGATCCTCTGCCATTCCTCCTTGCAGATCCTCTCCAGTTCTGTCAGGTTGGATGGTAAACGTTGGTGGACAGCCATTTTTAGGTCTCTCCAGAGATGCTCAATTGGGTTTAAGTCAGGGCTCTGGCTGGGCCATTCAAGAACAGTCACGGAGTTGTTGTGAAGCCACTCCTTCGTTATTTTAGCTGTGTGCTTAGGGTCATTGTCTTGTTGGAAGGTAAACCTTCGGCCCAGTCTGAGGTCCAGAGCACTCTGGAGAAGGTTTTTGTCCAGGATATCCCTGTACTTGGCCGCATTCATCTTTCCCTCGATTGCAACCAGTCGTCCTGTCCCTGCAGCTGAAAAACACCCCCACAGCATGATGCTGCCACCACCATGCTTCACTGTTGGGACTGTATTGGACAGGTGATGAGCAGTGCCTGGTTTTCTCCACACATACCGCTTAGAATTAAGGCCAAAAAGTTCTATTTTGGTCTCATCAGACCAGAGAATCTTATTTCTCACCATCTTGGAGTCCTTCAGGTGTTTTTTAGCAAACTCCATGCGGGCTTTCATGTGTCTTACACTGAGGAAAGGCTTCCGTCGAGCCACTCTGCCATAAAGCCCCGACTGGTGGAGGGCTGCAGTGATGGTTGACTTTCTACAACTTTCTCCCATCTCCTGACTGCATCTCTGGAGCTCAGCCACAGTGATCTTTGGGTTGTTCTTTACCTCTCTCACCAAGGCTCTTCTCCCCCAATAGCTCAGTTTGGCCGGACGGCCAGCTCTAGGAAGGGTTCTGGTCATCCCAAACGTCTTCCATTTGAGGATTATGGAGGCCACTGTGCTCTTAGGAACCTTAAGTGCAGCAGAAATCATTTTGTAACCTTGGCCAGATCTGTGCCTTGCCACAATTCTGTCTCTGAGCTCTTCAGGCAGTTCCTTTGACCTCATGATTCTCATTTGCTCTGACATGCATTGTGATCTGGAAGGTCTTATATAGACAGGTGTGTGGCTTTCCTAATCAAGTCCAATCAGTATAATCAAACACAGCTGGACTCAAATGAAGGTGTAGAACCATCTCAAGGATGATCAGAAGAAATGGAAAGCACCTGAGTTAAATATATGAGTCTCACAGCAAAGGGTCTGAATACTTAGGACCATGTGATATTTCAGTTTTTCTTTTTTAATAAATCTGCAACAATGTCAACAATTCTGTGTTTTTCTGTCAGTATGGGGTGCTATGTGTACATTCATGAGGAAGAAGAATGAACTTAAATGATTTTAGCAAATGGCTGCAATATAACAAAGAGTGAAAAATTTAAGGGGGTCTGAATACTTTCCGTACCCACTGTATATTGGACATGTAGGCTGGAATGGGTACCCTGACTACAACTTCTACACTATATTGTCAAAAGTATTGGGACGCCTGCCTTTACACGCTCATGAACTTTAATCGCATCCCAGTCTTAGTCCATAAGGTTCAATATTGAGTTGGCCCACCCTTTGCAGCTATAACAGCTTCAACTCTTCTGGGAAGGCTGTCCACAAGGTTTAGGAGTGTGTCTATGGGAATGTTTGATTATTCTTTTAGAAGCGCATTTGTGAGGTTAGGCACTGATGTTAGACGAGAATGCCTGGCTTGCAGTCTGCGCTCTAATTCATCTCAAAGGTGTTCTATCAGGTTGAGGTCAGAACTCTGTGCAGGCCAGTGAAGTTCCTCCACCCCAAACTCACTCATCCATGTCTTTATGGACCTTGTTTGTGCACTGGTGCTCAGTCATGTTGGAACAGCAAGGGGCCATCCTCAAACTGTTCCCGAAAAGTGGGAAAATGGGAGCATGCAATTGTCCAAAACGTCTTGCTATGTCTTGAGCCCCGTACACACGAGTAGAAATTCGGCCGGGAAATTTCGTCCGACGACCGATCTGCCGATTTTCTGCTTGTTAGTATAGTGCTTCCGACAACCGACTCCGACTTTTCGGCCGAAAAAATCCTGGTGTGCAGGCTATATAATTTCGATGAGGGAAAAATCTTATGAGCAAGACTAGGCATGCTCAGAGATGAAAGAACACAAAGAAAGCAATCCAACACATGACATCACTTCTGAAGTAGAATTCTGTCGTGCGGGAAAATTTGTGTGCAGTCTAGGCACATTCCAACCAACAGACACCACTCTGGACAAAAGACGGACGACCGGTCGGCGGAAATTCGTTGCGTGTGTACGAGGCTTTGGAGTTCCCTTCACTGGAACTAAGGGGCCAAGTCCAACCCCTGAAAAACAACCCCACACCATTATCCCCCCTTCACCAATTCATTTGGATATACAGTAAAACCTTGGATTGCGAGCATAATTCGTTCCGGAAACATGCTTGTAATCCAAAGCACTCTTATATCAAAGCAAATTTCCCCATAAGAAATCATGGAAACTCAGATGATTCGTTCCACAACCATTTATTCATAAGTCCTTCAGTTTATAGTCCATATAAAAAGATTATAGCATTGCGAGAGGTTATATAACCATAAAATGTCCATCCACAAATAGCCGCTTCCACAAGGGGATTAGAAGCAAAATCCAGCAGGAGCTACAGAGTATGAAAGAGAAGAGAGGCGCCTCTAAGTGTAGCAATATGGTTCCATTTAATGAAGGTACAACATTTAGCAACTCTCATGGTTGATGAATAAAACAGGCACATCTAAGTATGCAGGCATCCGGGGAAAAGCTGTCCACGTAGACTATCTTCTGCACCGCCGACTGCCAGTCTGTAATCCTGACCGGGAAGACCACCCTGCAGTAAAGCGATCTGAAAGCGAGGGGCAGCATGGAAGGGATGACGTAGATGGTGGTGTGGAGGACGGTCTATGTGGACAGCTTTAGCCTGGATGCCTGCATCCTTAGATGTGCCTGTTCCAATCATCAACCATCTGAGTTGCTAAATGTTGTACCTTCATTAAATTTAACCATATTGCTACACTTAGAGGCGCCTCTCTTCTCTTTTCTACTCAGCTGTGACTTGAGGCTACTTGTATATCAAGACATCGCTTGTAAACCAAGTCAAAATTTATTTGAAAATTTTGCTTGTCTTGCAAAGCGCTCTTAAACCAAGTTACTCTCAAACCAAGGTTTTACTGTACTTTTTTTGTTTGTATATTTAAAAAAAAACCTTGCGATGTCTGGAACAAAAAATGGAAATGTAAAATAAACCCAAATAAATATTAATGTGTATCCCAACAGCACTTCAGACAAAAATATGTCTAAAGAGACGAAGAGTGGGTTTTTTTTTTTTTTTCACAATAAATGAGTGGCGCTTTGTTAACCACTTAAGCCCCGGAAGATTTTACCCCCATTCCGACCAGGGGGTATTTTGCGATTCGGCACTGCGTGACTTTAACGGACAATTGCGCGGTCGTGCGACGCTGTACCTAAACGAATTTGGCGTCCTTTTTTTCCCACAAACAGAGCTTTCTTTTGGTGGTATTTGATCACCTGTGCGATTTTTTGATCACGCGCTATAAACAAAAAAAGAGCGTCAATTTTGCAAAAATAGCAATATTTTTCACATTTTTTTATATGAAATTCCCTCAAAAAAAATGTAAAAATCAAAATTTTTTAACATTTTCGGCCAATTTGTTTTATGCTACCTATGTTTGGTAAAAAAAATCACAAAAAGCGTATTTTGATTGGTTTGCGCAAAAGTTATCGCGTTTACTAACAAAGGGAAAGATTTTTGTCATTTTTGTTGTTTTTTTTTTAACGCGTAATGGCGGCGATCTGCGATTTTTTTTGCGGTACTGCGACATTGCGGCGGACAGATCGGACCCTTGACTGACATTTTTGACACTTTTGGGGTTACCAGTGACATTTCTACAGTAATCAGTGCTATACATATGCACTGTTACTGTAAAAATACACTGGTAGTGAAGGGGTTAACTTTATTTGGGAGGGAGGGGCTGTGTGTGTCCCTAGGGGCGTGCTTTCTACTGTGATTGGCTGTGGCTTGAGCTGTAAGGACACTGATCAACGGATCTACATAGTAGATCCATGTGATCAGTGTCTTTACATCGAGGAGAATGACAGGCAGCTTGTTTACACAAGCTGCCTGACATTCTCCCTCTCCCCCGCCGATCGCCGAGTGGCGGGCGGACATCGGGTCCGCTGGTCACACGCGCGGGGGGGTCCGTGACCACGCGGGAGCGCGCCTCCGGGGGCGCGCGCTCGCTCCCTAGACCCTCACAAGCAAACAACGTAGCCCTACATTAGTTTGCCTGTGAGGGGCTGACCGCCGACGTAGATAGTCGTGCGGCGGTCGGCAAGTGGTTAACATCACATCCTATATAAGAAAAAGCATACAGTATTAAAGAGGTTGTACACTCGTTTAAAATTTTTTTTTTTTTTTTTTTACATTCTGCAAGAGAAACGCATAATGAGCTAGTATGCATCGCATACTAGCTCATTATGAAATACTTACCTTAGAACGAGCCCCCGCCGTGCCGCTCACTCACCTGTATGACGAGCGACATGTTCAGTCGCCCGTCTTCTGGGATCACGGCATCTGGCCATCTGATTGGCCGGAGCCGCGGCGCCGACGGTCACGGCACGGGGCTCTGAAGGAACGGCACGATCAGCCGCTCCTTCAGAGCGCATGCGCCAGTGACGTCACTGGCTGCATTAAAGGTAAATATCTCCTAAACGGTACATGTTTAGGAGATATTTACAGTACCTATAGGTAAGCCTTATCATAGGCTTACCTATAGGTACAACTTCCCGAGGAGGGTTTACTTCCTCTTTAAATCATAAATCCAATGACACTTGTGTTTTTATATGAGTACCAATAAAGATAAATGTTAAATAACACTTGTGCTCTTATGAAAAGATTTTCTTTTTAGTTAGTGTTCTAGCCAAATTTGCTGTGCCTCATGTAGTGTCCATCAATTTCTGGTCCTATATTCCTCCTTCACATCACTCCACCAATGTGCCGTGTACAACTTGCAATCTGTGACACCCTGGGAGACTCTAATAACCATGACCATTAAAATAAGCAGATCACAGGGTCACAGTGTGCTTTCTTTACTAAAGAAACCCCACTCCTCCTCTACCTCCAACATCCAGGACACCAGGGATGTTAGTCTTCTTCTTTTCTACACAACACCATGAGACTCACAAAAACCAATGGGGGAAAATTTATTATGCAGTATTCATTTAAAGTGTCAAAACAACATTAAAAAATTTAGTAGCCCACTCACATTAAATTGTGCCTTGATCGGCACCCAATATAATGGTGAAAAAATGGTGAAAGGTTTGGGGGATAAAACATGTAGCAAGGTTTCCAGGCCTGTGGCCTGATATGGGTCTGCCATTGTTACCGGTTACCTTTCCAGCTCATGTGAGCTGCGGCCCTGGATGTAGAGACTGAGACATAAACAACTCCGGCATCTTGGTTTTGTTGTTTTATTGTGGATAAAGGGGATGGGAGAAAGGAATGAGTGGGATACTCCTTTAGGCTTCAACTATGTACACTTGGGACTTGGTTCCTGAAAAATGCCAGTTGGTGCTTAACCTTGAACCTTGAATTCTTCGGGGTTCACTGTCTATGCACCCCCCTCTGTATCTTCAGGTTCCTCAACCTAGGTACCCCCTTTGAGCTAGCTGGCACTGGATCCCAGAACCTCTTCCGGAGCGGTCCCCTTTAACTCTGGCAGACCCCCAGGGGCAATCCTCAGTACTCACTACCTGTGTAGGCTTTCCTGGGACTGAACCCCTCTCTCTCTCTCTGCAGGTTCTCGGCACACCGGATCCCCTCAGCTCAGCACTCTCTGGATTCTCAGGTGACACCCCAAGACATCCTCTTTCCTCAGACAGGAGGAGAGACAGCCGCACTCTCCTTCCTGGGACTCTGCTCCCGCCAAAGACACTGTGCCACACACTTCCCTCCAACTTATACCCACTCCGAGAATCCTTTGCAGCATAATCTGCCTTCTGGGGTAGTTACAAGCTGGGATGTGTCCCCTGATTGGGCTTCCCACACTGCCCTATGAGAATCCTCTCACAGGAGCCAGTGGGGATACTTCTCCACTCAGCAGGCACATCTGGAAGCCCTGACTAAATAAATCACAGTTAGGCAGACAAGGCCCACTATAGTTTTCCCTAGCATCTACCTGTAGGGTGCTACAAACATATTGAGAGTAACTTCAGGAACCTATTATGTACAGTCTGGAGGAAAGAAGAGAAAGGGGAGACATGATTGAAACCTTTAAATACCTCAAGGGGGTGAATAAAGTTGAGGAGGGCAGTTTTTTCAATGTGAGTCCAAAATCAAGTACATGAGGACATGACCTCAAACTAACTGGAGGAAAGTTCAAAACTAATCTTAGAAAGTATTCATTTACTGAAATGGTAGTTGATGCTTGGAAAAACTGCCAGCAGAGATAGTGAGACAATCAACAGTAAATGGCCTCAAACATGCTTGGGACAAACATAGATCTATACTCAGACAAAAAAGGTAATGAAAAAAACAAAACAAAAAAAAAAAAAAAAAAACATAAATGGGCAGACTAAATAAACTACTCAGTCTTTTTTTGCTGTCAATTTTCTATGTTTTTATAATAAGGCACTACTACCCCAAGAAGTGCCATTGCTCTGCTCCCACCTGGAGGCGGTGTGCGGTGCAGTCACCAGAAGTGATGTCACCAGAAGTGAAGTCCCGCCTCTACACTTTTCGCCATTTGATGTCCTCTGCATTTCGGCTAGGACACTTTTTATAAAAGCATAAGTCTTTTCATAAGGGCACAAGTAATATTATCTAACATTTACCTTTATTGGTATTCTTATATAAACACAAGTGTCATTGTATTTACGATTTAATACTGTATGCTTTTTCTGGTATAGGATGTGATGTTAACATAGCACCACCCTTTGACTCACACATCTTTGCTTATAATTGAGTCTCTGGTGAGAGGATTACAATAACTATTGGAAAAGAAAAGGTTTAATTGAAGGAAACCTGTTGCTAGACCATACATTTCAGAAAAAATCTTTCCACAAGATTGCGTTCATTTAACATATATAAAGTATGCATTCTATCTAGCTGTGCAATCCTCCTTTTTGTAGACATCAAAAAGCCGTGAGACTGCCCTGTGTCAGCACCCACAGCAAACCTTCATCTGACACTGCAGGGACACTTGTCAAAACTAGGTACCTGTCCCCCCCCCCCCCCCCAAAAAAAAAAAATGACATGCTAAATGTGGCATGCAAGGGGGTCAAGAGTACTTAAAGCAGAACTTCCATTTTGGGTTGAACTTGGCTTTAAGCCTGGTACAAACAGTCCGACTATCAATTGGTATCCGCCGGTTCAACAGAAACCATCCAACATTCGGCCCGTGTGTAGATCAGGCTGTCCGACATAAGCTGACCGTACAGCCGCCTTCTGTCAAATGGGCATGCTGGAAAACCAGCATCCGATCGGCATCTGATCAGCGCTGGCAGCCAATGGCTGTGAGCACTGACTGTGTTCTGGCTGGGGGAAGGGGGCAGTCCCCCTGTCAGAACACTATAGCTCAGTAGGGAGTCCTCTTGAGCTTCTCAGTTTTGTTTCATTCAACCCACTGGGTTGAAGAAATATAAACTGATAGTGTGTAACAGGCATTAGAATTTAAAAGCTATATTTCCCTGCACTACCTCAAAATACCCTCCAATACAAAACAAAAAGTTGCTAAATAATCCTGTTTAATCACCAACTTGGTGCAGTGCTTTTTTGTAACCCAGAAGCAAAAAGCTATTACATAACTACATATATATATATATATACATGGGCATCCGCAGAACTTTTTTCAGGGGAGGGCATAATTTTAAGGTCACCCATGCTCCGCCTCTTTTTGACAATGTCATGAAGGGGAGGGGCTTAGTCATTATCTCATAAAGCGCAGGCATGCAAAGGTTTGAGAAACCTGATGCAAAAGCTTAATAGAAGGATCAAGCTGCAAATTGTCTGATTAGCAGTTTCTAAACTGTTTTTATGTTTACACTATTGAATGCACCACATTATTCATACACACGTTGAAGGCATTACAACTGTATTATAAAAAAAAAAACACATGTTTAGACACAGCAGGAGGCAGGCCAGGGGAGGAGGCGGCTCGATCGCCGCCGGCCTCCCGCAATCGTCAGTGACACTGACAGGATAGCCGCCTTGTATGTAAACAATACAAGGCGGCTCTCCTGTCAGACAGGCAGAGAGGGATCTGACTATTCAGTGAAGTTGAATTACCGATCTCTCTCTGCCTGTGTTCTACCCATCCCCCACACAGTAAGAAAACACACTAGGGACACATATTTAACCCCTTGATCACCCCGAGTGTTAACCCCTTCCCTGCCAGTGTCATTTATACAGTAACAGTGCATATTATTTAGCACTGATCACTGTATTGGTGTCACAGGTCCCCAAAAAGTGTCACCCTGTGTCAGATTTGTCTGCCGCAATGTCGCAGTCCAGATAAAAATTGCTGATAACCATCATTACTAATACAAAATGTAAAAAAATTTAAAAGTCCAAAAATATACCCCGTAGTTTGTAAACGCGATAACTTTTGCGCAAACCAATTATTATACGCATTTTGGGATTATTTTTTTACCAAAAATATGTAGAAGAATACAAATTGGCCTAAATTGATAAAAACAATTAGATTTTTTACATTTTTTATTGGGAATGTTTTATAGCAGAAAGTAAAAAATATAGGTTTTTTTTTTTCAAAATTGTCGCTCTTATTTTGTTTATAGCGCATAATCAAAAAACGCACGGGAGATCAAATACCACCAAAAGAAAGCTCAGTTTGTGCGAAAAAAAGGACATCAATTTTATTTGGGTACAGTGTTGCACGACCACGCAGTTGTCAGTTAAAGCAATGCAGTGCCGTTTTGCAAAAAATGGTCTGGTCATTAAGGGGGTAAAACAGAGGCGTAACTAGTACCTTCAGGGCCCCGTTGCAAGAAACCATGAAGGGCCCCCCGGACCCCTGGCCGGGCCCTTCCCTTCAAGCCTGGGCCTCTTCCCACTAATCCTGGGGCCCTTTATTACGGTCCTGCAGTGGGACTCTTTCACAAGTTCTGCAGTGGGCCCCCTTCCTGCCATCTTGGGGCCTCCCCAGGGTGGTGGAATGCCAGGTCCCGGTCGCAAGTGTGACCTTTGCAATCCTGGAAGTTCACCCACTGGTGTCAGTAGTTTTTATTTTTTGGTATTTTAATTGTATTATTTTTTATCATTTTAATTTATTTTTTTTACAATGTCACTGACTATGACTCTGTCCATTCAGAAAAGGAAGGAGCTGGTAAATTACAAATTTACCGACCCCTTCCTGGTTCTCTATTTTGACACACCCCCTGCAGCAGATGGTAGGAGAGGGAAGGAAGCACAGTGGGGGGGGGGGGGCAGCACAGTAGGGGGGGGCCAGGGGAGCATGCAGGGACCCAGAGAAAGCAGAACACAATTTAACTGGATAGGAGGAGTGGAGGGGGCAGCATACAGAGGAACCAATCTCAGCTACAGGAGGGAAAAGGAGGACAGTGATTTCTCTACATGCTGCCCCCTCCATCCCTCCTATGCAGGTGTACAGGGGAGCCGCACAGGCCCCCTGGAGCATGGGTCCCGTTTGCAATTGCAACCCCTGTAGTTACGCCCCTGGGGTAAAACCTTCCGGGGCTGAAGTGGTTAACCCCTTCTGGACCGGAAGGATTTGGACTTTTTTATTTTTTATTATTTTTATTAGTAATGGTGGTGATCAGCAATTTTTTGTGGGACTGCGACATTGCGGCTGTCAAATCTGACACTAAGTGACACTTTTTGGGGACCATTGACACCAATACAGTGGCGATCAAGGGGTTAAGTGTGCTCCTAGGGAGTGCTTGCTTACTGTAGGGGGAGTGGACTGACTGCAGGAAGAGAGAGGTCGCTGTTCCTGATTACTAGGAACACACAATCTTTCCCTTTCTGTTTGACAGAACACCCGTCTGCCTTGTTTACATAGGCAGACAGCAGTTCTGTCAGTCTCCTTGACAATCCCAGGTGGCTGGGGACCATCAGCTGAACTGGCACGATTTCAAGCCGGTGTTTTAGTCTGACTTCAGTGGCGATTTCATAGACATCTGTGCGGGTTCCTGCACAGATGTCTATGGAAATTGCCCCCCAAATCGCCAAAAGTAGTACAGAAACTACTTTTAGGAATCGGTATGGTGCCACAAAGTCCGCATCGCACCGATTCCGCCGATGCCATTGCCGGCAATTGGCTCCAATTTGACATGCGATTTGACATGTCAAATCAGACCAATGTGAATGTAGGCTGAGGCAGGGGCAGCGTTGAGAGCGGACAAGGAAAGTCTCTCCTCCTGCCTCTGGTGCATAAGCAGTACTCCTCCTGCTTTCTCTGGCCTGGTGCATAACATAACCCACCAAATTTATCCCATTTCATTCCCTAGGGTTAATATCCTTCCCTGGCTTCAAATCAACATGTTGTGAGTCAGGGCCAGGGGCAGTCCTCTATTCAATTGTAACCCCAGGGAATGGAATGGGATGAATTTGGTGGGATATTATGCACCAGGCCAGAGGAAGCAGGAGGAGTACAGGTACAGCCAGGGCAGGGAAGTGCAGCGCTCTATTTATCATGCCATTCACTTGAAATTCTCCTGTGAGTGACTGAGGGACAGTGACTTACTTGCTTTTCTCACCGGTCTCTCACAGTCACTCATTGTCAGTCTCACGCGGCACCTCCCTTGTGTGTTTGTGTCGCTCTCGTCCCGCCAGCTGCCTCTCTTTCCAAGTCCTCCAGGCTCCTCTCCTCTGCGGGCCTCAGCTCCGCCCTCCAGACTTCCATCCTCGGCCTGGTCCGCCCCCCCTACAGCTGTCGGACTCGGAAGGGAGAGGAGGACAATGAGAGAGGAGAGAAGGGAGCAAGCTCAGCCGCGGTTGTGGATCACTTGGCAGCGATCGGCTGCATTGCACGGCGGCGGGCACAATTAAAACAGTGCACTTCTGACTGGAGACTGGATGGAAGGAAGGAAGTTGACATTCCGGGGGGGCACTCACCCTCCCTTGCCCCTCCCTGCGGACGCCCATGTATATATATATATATATGTAGCTCCCTCCTAGATAGGTGCTAGGTGAGGAGAGTGGTTTTGGCTCTGCCTGCTTGTCAGGTGAGCAGCAGGCAAAACATAGATGCCCTCTGCCTATCAGGAGAGCATCATTCATAGTTAGGCCTGCTCCATGTGCTCAGTGTGTGATACATTTGGGCTGAAGGAGTGTGCCCACTGTGTCAAATGGGGAGGCACGTTGGACAGTGGAGGAAACCCAGCCAATGACACATAGGCTTTGATACTATCCCATGGGACAGAGAATGATGCCCAAAGGCACATGAGGCAGGGGGTCTTTGGGCGGGAAGCCAGGTCCCAGAAGGAGGGTGACGGCTGTCTCCTCTTCTGCAGCAGTGGATGGTGGTCACAGGCGGTCGGACTGGTGAACCAGAGAGTGTGGTTGAATCCAGAGGTCCAAGAAAAGCTGACTGGTGGAGTTGGGGGCGTCGGCGACTTTGGAAATACAGTGTCCGTAAGTACAGGGGAACTTGCCCTGAGTCTGCCAAGAAAGGGGACCACTCCAGAGTATGAGAGTAAGTGGACGGGTGTCAGCTACACTGGGAGAGAGAAAGGGGGTGCCAAGTTAGGACCCTGAACACAATTACAAGTAGGAACACTTAATCTACCTTCATTACAGTGGCAGAGTGAAGCAGCGGCCTTGCCGCATCTTCAAGTCAGATGTCCTCAGCATTGTAAATAGTTACTAGTTGGAGTATCCCTCTCTTCCCTTCTCCTATCCCAGTTCTAAATAAAACTACAAAACCACATCCCCTGGACTGATCATTGACTGAGACAAGTACTTAAAGTGATAAGTTTCTGCAAGCTGTTGCTATGGGTATATATATATATATATGCCATAATACATGAAAATTACAAAATGTACACGTAAAAGTGCTGAGTACAAAGAGCAATTGCTCAAACAAGGGAAAGCAGGGGTACTGTATAGTATTACCCTTCATTCCTCCCCTGACACCTACATAGATGCTTATATGGGGAGGGGCAGAGGAGCTGAGTCAGCACAGACAGTAGTTTCCACTACTTTCATTCTCGGGGGCTGAACAGAGTGGTGGAGTAAAGAAAGAAAAGTATGTATATACTGCTGGGGAAAGCTACCTTATATTTGCCAAGCACAGGATCACTTTAACACATTGCTATAGCCAACACAGCAGATTTACTGTGTTAAAACCTGTTAATAATAAAAAAAATCATTTTATTCATCTTTGCTTTGTACAGTTTTGGCCAGCAGCGATTTTGGCTCGGCTGCAGACACTCCCAAGCTATGTATTTGAGAACAAGTAATGAAGAGAAGGTTTATTTCCAGCACGGGGTGTTCTCCTTAGTAAATGAACATTAGAGGATGATCCTGAGCCTCCTGTCTGTGCCAGAGGGTTCTTAGTCTAGGAGTCACCACATAGTCGCCTACCACAAAGTATCTCTTGAATACCAATGTACTGAAGAATCCAAGCTGTTTCGCAGGGCGACGTCAGTCCAAACACACGGTTCAGACATGTATAATAGGAGCTGTTTTACCGAAGAATCTGTATAGTAGTGCACATAATATTCTGATCGCCACCTTCTTACTATAGACTATACAGCATACTGAAGGTGACAACACTTTCCAGAGACTACGTGTCACTGTCCCACCTCCAGTCTATTCTTTGGACTACAATTGAATATCCATAAAGTGCAAAAAAGTGCAAAGTGCTATCAATAATAATATTAATAAATAATGTAAAGAAATAGTCCATTAAGTGCAAAAACGTGCAAAGGTGCTAGCATTAAAAATATTATTAATAAATACCATGAACAATATTACTGTAGCACCCTCCCAGGTAGGTGCTAGGCAAACTATAAAGTGGGGCCTTGTCTGCTTATCAGATGGGCCTTGATTGCTCAGCTAGGCTGTCATGTGTTCCCAGGTGTGCCTGTTGAGTTGGGGAGTCTCCCCACTATGTCCAATGGGTGCTCTCATTGGACAGTGAAGGAAACCTGACCAATAGCACACCAGGGCTTGTACCTATCCCAGAGGGCAGAATCTGCCGCAATGCATCCTGGGATGGGGTATAAGTCTGAGGGGAGCACATGACAGAGCATCTTTGGTGGGAAGCAGAGTCCCAGGAGGAGGGTGACGGCTGTCTCTCCTGTCAGCGTGAGGAAATGTGTCCTTGGCGGTCGGCCTAGAGGACAACAGGTTGAGCTAAAGCTGCAGAAAGGGATCCAGTGTGCTGAGGAGTGGAGTTTTTGGGGCGGATGTTTCCAGGATAGCAGTGTCGTGAGTACTGTAAACTGCCCAGGGGTCTACCTAGGATAGGAGACCATTCCGGAAGGTCAGAGGGATCCGTTAGCCAGCTAGCCAGTAGAAAAGGGGTTGCCAGAGTCTAAGCCCTGAAGAGAAGTCTGTAAAGAGGGTGCCAGTGTGGGCCCTGAAGAGTTAAGAGTTGCAGCAGTGTTTACATGTAGATACCTCAGCCAGGAGGGCTAAAGGTAGCTGTGCAAAGGACTTTGTGTCACCGGGGAGTGTCAAAGTCAGTTCAGTGTTAACAAGACAGCAAGTCAGCGTTGACAAGCACCAATCGGCGTTGACCGGCATTCAGCGTCAAGAGGCATTTTTCTCAGTTGTCCCATTGCTTTGTGAATAGTTGAGCCAGAGGAGTATCCCACTCATTCCCTTCTCCCATCCAAGTTCCTAAATAAATACAAAACCCAAAGATGCCGAACTGTTCCTTGTCTCAGTGCTCACACTTGGAGAACATGCTTAAATATGCTGTTGTTGCTAGTGGTAACCCAGGCGGACCCACATCCAGCAAAATGGCTGGGAATCCTGCTACATTACAATCAGTGTTGGCCGGTGCGTTCGGGGCGCCCCCCATCCATGTTTCTGGCCCCCTAATCTGCATGTAGGGGCGCTGGATGCATGGAGCTTAATGGGATTTTTTTTTTTTTTACATCACCTGACTAGAGTCAGAGGCTCTATTAGGGTATTAGGGCGATGCAAAGGGTGGGCTTGGGGCGCAGAGCAGTGCGTCCCGAGCCCACCCATTGTGTGACAATAGTGAATGAAAATTCGCTATTGCCACACTGATCCGCCTCCTGGCCAATCAGGAAGCGCGTCCGATACGTGTCCTGATTGGCTGCAAGGCAAACCTCATGCCATTGGCCGAGGAGGAGGCGGGAGCGGGAGGACTGCAGGAGACCTGCCGGGGACAGAGTGAGGAGAAGCCGCAGCCGTCGGGACTGAAGAGAAGCCACCGCCAGGTAAGTGCACTGGTCTCGGGGGGAAGCCCACACTGAATTGAAGGGGGCATGCACGCTGGTCTCTGCACTGATGGGGACAATGCTGTGGCGCTCTGCATTGATTGGGGATGCTGTGGTGCTCTGCAATGATTGGGGACAATGCTGTGGCGCTCTTCAATGATTGGGGAGAATGCTGTGGTGCTCTGCAATGATTGGGGACAATGCTGTGGCGCTCTGCAATGATTTGGGGCAATGCTGTGGCACTCTGCACGATTGGGGACAATACTGTGGTGCTCTGCATTGATGGGGGCATGCTGTGGCACTCTGCAATGATTGGGGGCACGCTGTGGCACTGTGCAATGATTGGGGGCAATGCTGTGGCGCTCTGCATTGATTGGGCACAATGCTGTGGTGCTCTACAATGATTGGGGCAATGCTGTGGCACTCTGCAATGATTGGGGGCAATGCTGTGGCGCTCTGCATTGATGGGGGCATGCTGTGGCACTCTGCAATGATTGGGGGCACGCTGTGGCACTCTGCATTGATTGGAGGCATGCTGTGGCACTCTGCATTGATGGGGGCATGCTGTGGCACTCTGCATTGATTGGGGGGCACGCTGTGGCACTCTGCATTGATTGGGGGGGCACGCTGTGGCATTCTGCATTGATTGGGGGGCAGGCTGTGGCACTCTGCATTGATGGGGGCATGCTGTGGCACTCTGCATTGATTGGGGGGCACGCTGTGGCACTCTGCATTGATTGGGGGGCACGCTGTGGTGCTCTGCATTGATTGGGGGGGCACGCTGTGGCGCTCTGCATTGATTGGGGGGCACGCTGTGGCGCTCTGCATTGATTGGGGGTACGCTGTGGCACTCTGCATTGATTGGGGGCATGCTGTGGCACTCTGCATTGATTGGGGGGCACGCTGTGGCATTCTGCATTGATTGGGGGGCATGCTGTGGCACTCTGCATTGATTGGGGGCAATGCTGTGGCATTTTGCATTGATGGGGGCACACTGTGGTGCTCTGCATTGATTGGGGGCATGCTGTGGCATTCTGCATTGATTGGGGGGCATGCTGTGGCACTCTGCATTGATTGGGGGACATGCTGTGGCATTCTGCATTGATGGGGGCACGCTGTGGCACTCTGCATTGATTGGGGGCACGCTGTGGTACTCTGCATTGATTGGGGGCATGCTGGTCACTCATTTTTCTGTTTGCACCCCCCCCCCCCCAATAATAATTTTGAGTACCAGCCGCCACTGATTACAATAATGTGCAAAAAATAGTCCATAAAATCTCAGTAGGGGATACTTCAGTGCAAAAATCCTTAAAGTGCAAATTGCTTTGTGCTTCTCCACCCCCTCTATGGATGAGCCTCTAACCTCACTATCTTACTCCTGTTTCACCAGCAGGTCAGACTAAGCAGTTTCCCATGTGGGGATAATTCCAATCAGGTGTTGATCTCTGGTTTAATTCCTTCAGATCCCTCTCAAGGAAAACAATCCATATATAAGACAGAAATAAAGAAATCTAGTGCTCTCTGTCATTTAGGAATCACCATGCAGTTTTTTAAAAGCAATGTATATTCACAAAATAAGCACAAGGAGCTGTGCGGGCTTTACAGACATTCAATGGCTGCCATGGCCACAGTTTGAAATAGACGAACAGGCTCCGGCCCCTAGGGCCAACAGAGAGCACTAGATTTCTTCCTTTCTGCCTTATATATGGATCGCTTTCCTTGAGAGGGATCTGAAGAATTTAAATCAGAGATCAACATCTGAATGGAAATATCCCCACATGGGGAACTGCTTTATCTGACCTGCTGGTGAAACAGGGGTCGGATAGTGAGGTGAGAGGCTCATCCATAGGGGTGGTGGAGAAGCACAGAGCACTTTGCACTTTAAGGATTTTTGCACTGAAGTATCACCCACTGAGATTTTATGGACCATTTTTTGCACATTATTGTAATATTTTTCATGGTATTTATTAATAATATTTTTATTGCTAGCACTTTGCACCTTTTTGCACTTTATGGACTATTTCTTCACATTATTTATTAATATTTGATGAAATTATTGTTGAATTATTAGCACCTTTTGCCGTTTTTTTTCTGGCGCAGCGTTATTTGTTTATTTATTATGTCTATGTGAAGTGGTTTACACATACAGTGTTGGCAGCCGGGTATCTATGCACTATACACTTTATAGACATTGTTTTTAGATTGCGCAGATTGATAATTGTTTCTACAATTGAACATCACCATATACGTAGGTGACACCCATCCAGAGCTCCCTTTATCTTATCTACCTAAACAAACTCCAAAACACTAAAGTGTTTATAAATCCAATCACTAAAATCTCAGATGAACTTTAACATGTTATTTAATTACAAAAATAATTTAGTAACTTTTAATATTTATATATATATATATATATATATATATATATATATATTATCCCTGGTGATCCTGTCATAAAGATCCTAGTGCATGCTATTCCATTCCTAGTGCATGTGTCAAACACAAGGTCTGCAAGCTAAATTAGGCCCGTCAGGCCATTTTATGTGGCCCTTGCACCTCTCCTGCAGCTGCGGTACTCAATATCTCCACCCCCACCTTGACTAAGCAGTCAGCAGCACAGAGTAGGACAGAACTCTACCCAAAAGATCCTGCGCCTCATCTCTGTCTCAGCATTCAGCACATTCCAGCAGCTGAATCCAGCCCATCCCTGGTCCTCCTCCAGACCCTGCACTTTCTGCTTCCCAGCTCTGCCCCTACCTTCTTCCACTTGACTTCCACTTGACTTCTGATAGTGAGGGGGCTCATATGATGTAATGGATGGGGAAGGGGTTTTGTTCTGATCATCCCTTTATAATTATAATGAGACTGATACAATTTCATGCCAGTTAAAAAGGAGGGTCGCACACCGCTGGTATTATCCACACTAGAAACTTTATGCCCCGCCCCCCACTCCCATATAACTGGAGTTGATTGACACAAGCTGGAGCCATTGGCTATTAATTGCCCAATGAGGAGGGTGACAGCAAAGAGAGCAACTGCTCTCATGTCCCTGGATCGGATCAGGCTTAGGTAGGAATAAGGGGGGGGGGGGGGGGTTAGGGGAACCTGCTGCAGACAAGGTTTTTTTTTATCTTAATGCATATAAGATAAAAAACCCTGAAGTAATAATTGAATGCAGAGGCAATTATTTATTATGATAAAGAGTAGATACATTTATATAGTCTTACAGATACAGCCTTTGAGTGGACCCATAATGCAGATGTGGCCTGCAATGAAATTTAATTTGACACCCCTGATCTATAAGGTGACATCCCTGTCACCCCCATCTCTGTTCTCCAATTGTTCTTCTGCATTGTCTTCTCTTCATATGTCCCAATGAGCGTTCCAAACATCTGTGCCAATGCACATTGAACAAGTATTTTCCACTGTTGTCACCATGAGAAAACCGCTCTTCAGAAACGCCATGCCGCCATTGCTATAAATGCATGTAATTACAAAGTGGCTATAAAGAGGATGTGTGAGATCAGCAACACTGTGGGCTCATTCAGACCAGCAAACATGCTGGATGCAAAAACACACATCAGATCTTCTTGTTATATCACCTCTCTTCCCACAATGCTTTACTATACTGTGTTACTACCCGTGATGAAAGGGTAACAAGTGGAGAATAAAGGGGAATGGTCCAAAGTCTGCACTGTGGCTTTAAATATGCCAATGTTCTAATACCCTTCAAAACTCTGCATCTATAGGCACTGCGACATGTCAGTTTACAGTAATGTTTATAAAAGAAGCAGAAGATGTTCTTGTTGCATCAAGGAAGCTGACCTCCTGAACTAGGACACGTTGAGAATGTAGAATAGCCCTGCACACAAATGAAACATAAATTAAGTAAAACAAAGTTGTTTTTTGACCCAGAAATGTTTTATAAAATGTAATGTACCAGTGCTGTAATTTCACAGCCAATACATTTGCTTTTTATTCATCTTAGTTTAACCACTTTACCACTGGAGGATTTTGCTGTCTTACGTCCAGGCCACTTTTTGCAATTCGGCGCTGTGCGACTTTAACTGACAATTGCGTGGTCGTACGACGCCGTACCCAAACTAAATTTACGTCCTTTTTTTCCCACAAACAGAGCTTTCTTTTGGTGGTATTTGATTACCTGTGCGATTTTTACCTTTTGCGCTATAAACAAAAAAAGTGTGTTTATTTTGAAAAACATTTTAACATTTTGTTATATGAAATTCCCCCCCAAAAAAATGTAAATTTTTTTAATTTTTGGCCAATTTGTTTTCTGCTACCTATGTTTGGTAAAAGAAAATCACAATAAGTGTATTTTGATTGGTTTGCGCAAAAGTTATTGCATTTACTAACAAAGGGAAAGATTTCTGTCATTTTTGGTGGTTTTTTTTTTATTTAACGCGTAATGGCGGCGATCTGCGATTTTTTTTTTTTTTTGCGGGACTGCGACATTGCGGCGGACAGATCGGACCCTTGACTGACATTTTTGACACTTTTGGGGGTACGAGTGACATTACTGCAGTAATCAGTGCTATATATATGCACTGTTACTGTAAAAATGACACTGGCAGGGAAGGGGTTAATTTTATTGGAAAGGGAGGGGTTAATGTATGCCTGGTGCTTACTGACGTGTGGGGGGGGGGGGAGGTGACTGAGTGACACAGGGACAGATCGCAGGGTAAGCTATGCTGAACACTGCAATCTGTCACTCCTTGTCACTTAGGAGATCTGCCCGCTCTGTTTACACAAGCGGGCGGATCTCCAAACTAGATTCCCCGACGATCGGGGAAGAGCAGCGGCGATCGCCGCCGCTCCTCCCCTGGCCCGACTCCCGCTGTGACTGAAAACAGCGGGAGCGAGCCTCCGGCGGCGCGCGAGCGCGGCCCAGAAGGGGAGGAGTCCAGCGACGTAGTACTACGTCGCTAGGCGATAAGGAGCCACATTGCTGCAGTAGCAGCAATGTGAGCAGACGTAAAGTGGTTAACAGACCAAACTGTCCAGACAAAGTAGAAGTTAGAGGGCTGAGACAAAGCATTTATCACTGACAGGTGTGCTTACAATGGTCAGCTTCAATTTGTCCATCTAAATCTGCTAGTCTAACCTCCCCAGGCTGACAATGCTGTGGTCCAAAGGTGTCTTCATTGCTCCTCCATAGACTCAAGACACCCTGAGAGGGGAAGTATGTTACTGGCTGGATCACCAAGTGAAATAAAGAAAAACAAGTCTAAAAATGAAAACAAATGCAGCCACCACATCTAATGGTTGGTAAGCTGCAAATATTACATTTTTGGGGGAATTTAATACCATTCTAAAGTTTTATGATAATCTTTTGTTTGGAACATTTAGTTATTTGCAGAAAAGTTTTTGTTCTCCTATCACATTTGAAGGCTTTGGTGTGTTGTTCTGACCCTGGCTTCACCGCCTAGTAAGTTGCTAACCTGGCATGATCTAGTCGACCCTTACATTTCAATTTCAACTCGAAAATAGTTGTCATTTGAACATTGAAGCAATCAGACTGAACCACATGTGGGCAACATAACCAGGAAAGCAAAACAGTACAATAACAAGGAGAAAAACACAGAAAGGTAAGAAATCAGGGAAAGGAAACAAATAGTGAAGTGAATGGAAAGAGACAAGTTAGATACAAATGCCTGTAATAATATATACAGTGCCTTACGAAAGTATTTGGCCCCCTTGAACTTTGCGACCTTTTGCCACATTTCAGGCTTCAAACATTCAGCCCCTTTACTTTCAGTACAGCAAACTCTCTCCAGAAGTTCAGTGAGGATCTCTGAATGATCCAATGTTGACCTAAATGACTAATGATGATAAATAGAATCCACCTGTGTGTAATCAAGTCTCCGTATAAATGCACCTGCACTGTGATAGTCTCAGAGGTCCGTTTAAAGCGCAGAGAGATTAATGAAGAACAAGGAACACACCAGGCAGGTCTGAGATACTGTTGTGGAGAAGTTTAAAGCTGGATTTGGATACAAAAAGATTTCCCAAGCTTAAACATCCCAAGGAGCACTGTGCAAGCGATAATATTGATATGGAAGGAGTATCAGACCACTGCAAATCTACGAAGACCTGGCCGTCCCTCTAAACTTTCAGCTCATACAAGGAGAAGACTGATCAGAGATGCAGCCAAGAGGCCCATGATCACTCTGGATGAACTGCAGAGATCTACAGCTGAGGTGGGAGACTCTGTCCATAGGACAACAATCAGTCGTATACTGCACAAATCTGGCCTTTATGGAAGAGTGGCAAGAAGAAAGCCATTTCTTAAAGACATCCATAAAAAGTGTTGTTTAAAGTTTGCCACAAGCCACCTGGGAGACACACCAAACATGTGGAAGAAGGTGCTCTGGTCAGATGAAACCAAAATCAAACTTTTTGGCAACAATGCAAAACGTTATGTTTGACGTAAAAGCAACACAGCTCATCACCCTGAACACACCATCCCCACTGTCAAACATGGTGGTGGCAGCATCATGGTTTGGGCCTGTTTTTCTTCAGCAGGGACAGGGAAGATGGTTAAAATTGATGGGAAGATGGATGGAGCCAAATACAGGACCATTCTGGAAGAAAACCTGATGGAGTCTGCAAAAGACCTGAGACTGGGACAGAGATTTGTCTTCCAACAAGACAATGATCCAAAACAAAGCAAAATCTACTATGGAATGGTTCACAAATAAACATATCCAGGTGTTAGAATGGCCAAGTCAAAGTCCAGACCTGAATCCAATCGAGAATCTGTGGAAAGAACTGAAAACGGCTGTTCACAAACGCTCTCCATCCAACCTCACTGAGCTCGAGCTGTTTTGCAAGGAGGAATGGGCAAAAGTCTCTCGATGTGCAAAACTGATAGAGACATACCCCAAGCGACTTACAGCTGTAATCGCAGCAAAAGGTGGCGCTACAAAGTATTAACTTAAGGAGGCTGAATTATTTTGCACGCCAAATATTTCAGTTTTTTATTTGTAAAAAAGTTTGAAATATCCAATAAATTTCGTTCCACTTCATGATTGTGTCCCACTTGTTTTTGATTCTTCACAAAAAATTACATTTTTATATCTTTAGGTTTGAAGCCTGAAATGTGGCAAAAGGTCGCAAAGTTCAAGGGGGCCGAATACTTTCGCAAGGCACTGTATGTAGCACCCTCCTAGGTAGGTGCTAGTGAGAAAGTATAGTTTTGAGCTCTGTCTGCCTACCAAAAGAGCTGCATGTAAATCTATATTGTTTTCTGCCTACCAGAGAGTAGGATCTGTTAGTAAGGTCTGCTTAATGTGCTCGGATGCAACTCATTCTGTCTGGAGAGTGTTTCACACTGGTCCAATAGGGAGGCATGTTGGACAGTGGAAAGAAATCTGACGAATGGGTGCACAGGCTTTTAAAACGGTCCTGATGATTGCTTTGGTGCATGTTGGGATACTGTATAAAAGCCAGGAGCACATGTGCTCGAGGTCTTTCATTGGGGAACGGCATCCCGGAGGGAGGGGGCGGCTGCCTCCTCTTCTGTAGAGGTGCCATGCGGCCTCAGGGGGTCATCCTGAGGGCCTGAAGAGTAGCAGTGAGGAACTGAACCCGGAGGTCCAGGGAAGCTGACTGAGAGGGGAGACATTGCAGGATCTGTCTCTTCAGTATAGTGAGTACAGAAACTCGTGTCAAGGGACCTGACCTAAGGGGGGCCACCCTTGCTTCTAGGATGGTCAGTGGACAGGTGTCGGTTGAAAGGGGATGCTAGTGAGCGTTTCCTGAAGATAAGATATCATCCATCAAGTTGTCTTGCCAGAGAGAGTAAAGAGAGCAAGAGACTTAACTCCTACACTTTTGGCAGTGTGGATTAAGCAGCCTAGCTGTTTCCTATTAAAGATAGAAGTCCTCAACAAATGTGAATAGTTCAGTTGGAGTATCCCACTTTTCCCTTCTCCTATCCCAATTACAAACAAACACCAAAAAACCAACACCCCAAGACTGTTCATTTGTGTGACGGGCCATCAAGAGCAAGGAGGGATCCATGAACTCAAGGTATCCATGTGCTGGTAATCAGAGAGCCTGTCAATACACTCCTCAGCAGGCCCTGTGGGGACAGTGCTACAATAATAAAAATAATAATATTTATTCATATTAATAATATACAGAATGTTAAAGTGGGCCTAGTACAAGTTGAATATCTTTATGAATATCACAGAGGTCACAGTTACCCCCTGCCAATTCCTTCATCTGCTTTTTCTTCAAAAGGATGGCAACGTCTTGAATAAAGTCAGCATCTACTTCCTGCACTGAGATTCTGGCTCAGAGAACACAAGAGCGTGTAAAGCCTACTGACTGTGAAGTTCTTGGCTTTGTTTACAAAATTTGTACATGCTGTATCGTCCGGCATTGTGCACATCCTGGACCAAGTGTGGCCAACTTTCTTTTACCTTAAACCGGAACTTTACCCATAACAACTTGATAAATAAACAAGGTTCTTTAGCATGGAACATACATTCACCATTGTTCCTGTTTCTTCTTGCTGGAGGCTGCCCTTTTGCTGAAGCTCAGAGCCCCTGAACAGCAGTAAATCATAAAGCAGAACTAAACCCATTGATTTAACAGTTTCAAAAGTTTACATTCCTGGAATGCCGGGATTGCTAACTGTCACATTTGCTTGTGTCCTCAACCAAACTGTCAAACCATCAAATTGCTGGTGTCATAACTGATCACATGTGTAGCACCATGGCAGTTGCAGATCAAACAGAAACAGCTTCCTTGTCTGTAAAGGATTGGAAAGCTTAATTCAGGTTTAAAGCGGAAGTAAAGTCCGCTGCATTTTTTTTTTTTCAAGGCCTCCCCCCAGGTGGGTTATGCCATAATGCACTAGTATGCACAGCATATTAGTACATTATGGTAGACTTACCTGTAATATGGTGTCCTCCCAGCACAGCGCTGGGACCAATCCTATGAGCCCCGGCGCTTCCATCTTCACCAATTCTTCCTTCCAGGTCTCGTGCCTTCGATCATTGATAGGCTACGCCGCGATAACGCCACCCCTGCGCATGTGCACAGGAGTCACATCTCCACAGCACAGATTGGGGGCCGATCGGGGCAATGAATACTCGTTGAGCTGCGCATGGCCAGCTCAGTGAACAGGACAGCTGACAGGCAGAAGGATGCATTTATGGCAGAGGAAACCAATAGGGTCTCTTCTGTCATAAATACCCTGCCTGTCAGCCATTTGAATAAAAAACAACTTTACTTCCTCTTTAGGGTTGTCAGCAGATCGGCCTCTGCAAATTCGGCAGTGCCTAAAAATGGAAAGCAACTGAGCACGTGCAGAGCAGGGTGAGGCAGTATATTACTGGATTTTAAACAGTATAGACACGGATTTTAAATGTTTTACATAGCTATACCTGCAAAATGGGCCAGCCTGGAGTGATCTAGCAGGACTTAATTTTCTGACTAAAGTTCCACATTAAGTGTGGGCCCTGAGGACACCATAGGGCCAGACATAATATTCCAAGTAATTCTACGTAAAGCTGTCAGAGGCTGCAGACATGCAACAGAAGATGACCAGAGACTGGGAGCATGCTATAGGAGTTGTTTAGGAATGTGGATGCGCTTCAAGAAATAGTCATAGACCATAAACACTTTATATGAGACTGCTGAAGATCACTGCTACTACGGCCCTCTACAAATCATTGCTTCCAGGTTTGTGCACCCTAAGGGCTCTTTCACACGGGCGTTCCGTATGTCCGTTTTTCATCCCATCCGTTTGCGGATGAAAAACGGACATAATGTATCTCTATGTAAATACGGATGTCATCGGATGATCATCCTCTGACATCCGTTTTTTGTCAGTTCAGTTCAGTTCAGTTTTTTTGAACGGAGGAGAACCCTATTTTTTCTTCCTTTCAAAAAACGGAACTGAAGCAAAAACGGAGGTCAGTGGTGTCATCCGCTGACATCCGTATTTACATAGACATGCATTATGTCAGTTTTTCATCCGCAAACGGATGGGATGAAAAACGGACATACGGACCGGATGACACAAGTGTCATCCGTGTCCGTTACAAAAAAAAAAAAAGGACCTGATCGGGCAAAAAAAAAGGAACGCCCGTGTGAAAGAGCCCTAAAGGTCCTTTCACACGAGCGGTTCGTTTTTCAGGGGGACCTGAGCGGACCCTCCATTTACCCCTATGGAGCGGCAGATGTCAGTGGTGACATGCCCACTAATACCCGCCGTTATCCGATTCGATCCTGTCCGCCATATCCAGATGGATGGTGACCCTATTTTACATCCATTTGGAGGATCGGATCGGATAAGATCAGGTGAAAACAGACATGCCCATCCCCTGCTGCGCAAAGCAGAATCCGCCGAGCAGACTGCTCGTGTAAAAGGACCCTAAATCAATCCATTTATTAGTTCCCAGAAGATATTCCGATGAACATTTTTTCATTATTGGTTTGAGTGAGAACCTAATTAAAGAAAACACAGGATACTGTCTGCAGTGGCCACTGAATAGATGCCAAAGGGCCACATTTACCTCCCAGGTCACTGGTTGAGCACCAGGGCTGTACACTTTTTGTAGGAACTTTCTTCAGATGAGGGCATGCTGCAGCACCAGCTGAACATCACAGTTTTACTGCTGTGATAATGGCAGAATGAGTCAGCACAGCATGCATTGGCACGGCTGCTTGTACTTCAACACAAGACTGCACAGGAAAGGGTAGCAAAGCCGCAACTGCACTGTGTAAGCATTGTCACCCTAGGACAGGAAGTGTTTGTAGATACAGTTTGCTGACATAATTTTACTGGAACCAGGACATATTAAAATAAACAAGTAAAGTGCTATTAAAGCAGAGTTCTACCCAGTGAACGTTTTTTTTAATATAAATACCCCCAGGACAGTCGGGGCTAGTACATTCCACAATGGCTAGCCTCTGATCTGTCCCGGGTTGCACTTACCTTTTAGAAGAAATACTTACCTTTTAAAATGTATTCTCCAGCGCTGCCTTCTCAGGTGTGGGCAGCTGAAGCCAGCGCGATCCTCTTCTGTGTCCTCTTCCGTCTTCTTCGGTCCCACGATGCAGTGCACCGGCCTCGCCGTCACTTCTGGTGCCGCAGCGTCACCCATGCCCAGAAGCTGTTTAGCAAGGTATGAGGGCGCCTGCACCGCAACTGACGTCGGGGCCGGTGCAGGCGCATTGATTCCTGGGAGCGATGACGTTCAGCTCCCAGGAATCATTGCATGCCAGGAAGTGACGACTCGCCGCGTCCTCCGAGGGGAGGAAGAGGAAGTAAGGTAAGTATATTTTCTTCTAAATGAGGTAAGTAAAAAAAAAAAAATAAAAAAAATTGCGATTATCAATTTGTTTTTCAGGTGACCCGGAGCGAGAAGATGGAGGTATGTATAATTTTAGGGTGGAACTCCACTTTAAAGCTTTTTTTCTTTTAGGTTCCCCCATAGAAAATGGCTTTCTATGGGGACACTCATGAGGGCTCGCTCTTGGGCCACCCTGTGTGCATTTTTGACACAGGCAAGGGGGTTTGGCCCCACTCTCTGCTCCCTCGTTACAGGATTTGATTGACAGCTAATGGATCCTGCTGCTATTAATCTCCCAGCGAGGAGAGAGAGAGCCGCTGCTCTCATGCACAACACTGGATCTAGAATGGCCTCAAGTAAGTATAAGGGTGGCTGGGGGGATTAATGCATAGCATTGTGTTAAGGTAAAAAAAAAACAAAAAAAAAACAAACAAAAATAAAACTTTAGGCTTTAGAACCATTTAAGCTTTTGACAACATAGGAATATGGACAACAATATGTTGGCTTGCGTATTTGGGTTTACATACACTTTGTTCGTATTTGTAAACTTTCAAGCAAGCAGATTATTTATTGGTTAAGAATATGCTTTTTATTCAGATTACATAACAATCAGCTAACTTGATGGGGTGAATGAGACAACAGACAGCTGATTTAGGACTAAATGTCTAATGAATGCACAGATAAGCTCCCAGCCCACATGAACCTTCTACACTTAGTCTGGTGTGTTGCAGCAATCCCCCAATATTCAGGCAGGATTTACACTGAGTCACAGCCGCTCTTCCTACACACATATGCTGGGCCTCAGGAACAGAAATGTGATTTTCACAGAACAGTAAGGCACCTAATAAAACTGGTCATTTTATTTGATTTAAAAAACATTGGGTGGACAGTGTTTAGAAAGTTAAAAAAACTCAATGTCCACCGGGACTCACCGATCGTTCGAGGCAAAGGCAGAACGGCAATCTCATAGTAGCCAACATTTGAAAAATATTTCCTGGGATGCTTTGCAGCACAGCTATCAATTACTTACCACACCCACTTCCCTGAAGCTCCGCCCACTCCACATAATAAATCCCTGCCTACTTATCATCAGATTATAGGGTCCACTCAATAAAGATAGAAGTACAGAAACTACTGTTGGGAATCGGTGCAACGTTGCACAGATTCAGACAGTGCCATTGCCGGCAATTGGCTCCAATTTGACATGTCAAATTAGACCAATGTGAATGTGGGCTAATAGAGTGATGCCCAACTATATGAAGACAAGTCACATCTGGGTGAGCAAAGATGGGGTTTTTATAGAGAAAAGAGGTATTTATTCAGAATTACCCCATTAAATACACGGCAGTTAGGGAGATAGAATTGTTACCAAACTTCACAACTTCATTATAAAGAAAGGGGCTAACTTCAGCAGTCAAATAAGAAGCTGGCCGAATAAGGAGCCAACTTCAGCATCCTCAACAAAACATAAGGCCTCTGCATTGTAAGATTAGTGATGAGAGATGACTTACCTGAACTACTTACCCATCACCTTAACCCTGACCTGTGACCCCTCCCATCACCCCAACCCTAACCCCCCTCAATAACCCCAACCCTGACCTGTACCCCTCCATCGCCCATACCTGACCTGTTACCCCTCCATCACCCCAACCCTAACTTGTACCCCCTCCATATCCCCAACTCTGACCTATAACACCTCCATCGCTCCATCCCTGACCCGTGACCCCTCCCATCACCCCAACCCTAACCCCCCTCAATAACCCCAACCCTGACCTGTACCCCTCCATCGCCCATCCCTGACCTGTGACCCCCTCCATCACCCCAACCCTAACTTGTACCCCCTCCATATCCCCAACTCTGACCTATAACACCTCCATCGCTCCATCCCTGACCTGTGACCCCTTCCATCACCCCAGCCCTGTGACCCCCTCTGTCACCCCAGCCCTGAACTACCCTTACCTGAACGGTGTGGGATGATCTTTTGGAAAAGCATATATACGGAATGTGGGACACATTCACACTAGAAACTGGGTTTCATGCAAATTTGCTGTGCCTTTTTATGTACATTAAGGACCCTTTCACACTGAACACCATTGACTGCATTTTGAACTGCACTCAAACTGTAATGATGGCCCAACACCAAGGTAATCCTATGGGCATATTTCACATCACTGCAGAAAAAAAAATATATCTTCTCACTGCCCTGTATTGGTGTGAGCTCTGCCCGTAGGATAACATAGACGGTCTATGCAGTGGGAATGCAGTCAAAAAAGTAACCCAATACATATGAATGGCCCTTATTGTCAGTATCGGGGTTATTACGTAGGTCACGTGCTGGTGCCTCTGCAGTTTCGCTAACTGAAGGGCGCAGTTACAGGGACCACCAGCAGGTGTCTCCCTGCAGCTGGACTGTACCTTTAATTAGGCTGCACCTGAGGAGAACTGCTGTGGGAATATAAGCTCAACCTTCACTAAGGTTCAGGGCTTCAGCATTCTTTGCTAGCCTTGTCCCTGTTTGAGCTTGTTCCTGAAACCTTATCCTGAACCCTTCTCTGCTAGCCTTATCCCTGTCTGAGTCGGATCCTGAACCTGCATCCTATAACGGTATCCTGTAACCTGTACCCTTAACCTGCCTGAGCTCTGTTCCCTGTACCCCGTTTCCTGTACTTGGCTCCCCGCTTTCCTTGTCTCCTGTTCCAGTCCTGTCTTGCTATTGTTTGCTCCTTGTGTAGTTAGTTTGTTAGGTCACTATTGGGGTTTGCTGTTACATTTATATTTTGGTTACTTGTTTTTGTCCACTGATGTTGCTATTGGAATATGTCACTTGCTTATTAAATGTATTTGCACCTTATTCGTTTGTGTCCTGATTCCGTAGTGCAACCAGCTGATCTAATCACCCTTGAGGGATACCTGCAGGAGGTAACCCTGACACTTATTCTATGGAGAGGGACAGATAGAGACACACAGGAGAGAGAACCCCTCACACACAGCTCCTTACCAGGGGGTCAATGGCAGACTTCAGGCGGAAAAGACACGGCACATGCTCGGCTCACAAACTCTTATTCAATATAGACTGCAGCCTTCATCTCGTGATACTACACCGCGGAACTGCCCCCACGTGCTTACAGAGAACTATGATTGGTTTTGAGTAGTCCTGCCTTATGATGGGCATCTTCTGTGTCCAATGAAGTTTAGCAAATTGCCAATCACATGCCAGCCAATGCCGGAAACTGTAGCAGCGAATTCCTTCCTCTCAGAGACACGAGTCCGCGTTCTGGTGTAAAATGTGACTATCTGTTCATTCATTGTTACTGGTATTACGTGTGGGGGGAGGAGCGGCTTCAGTGTAATTCCCGCCTTCTCCGTGAGGGGCTGCCCGTAACGGCGGGCATTTACGGGCAGCCCGAGGCAACACTGATTTGCTGGGACTAGTCCCGGCAGAGTAAATTACCAGGGACAGGGTCCTATTTGCTGGGATTGTCCCACCAAAAACGGGACAGTTGGCAAGTATGCAATCTGCCTTTATAAACAAGGCAGATCGACGTTCTGTGACAAGGGAAGGTAGTGATCCTGTGTTTCTGCTAAGCAGAAACACTGATCTCTGCCTTTTGACAGTATATGCACCTCCCCCGAAGTTAGTAAGTACTCCCTATGAACACTTTTAACCCTTTGATCACCCTTGATGTTAACAGTAAATAAATAAAAATCTCATAAATCAATCCCATAGTTTGTAGACGCTAAAACTTTTGCACAAAGCAATCAATATACACTTATTGGGATTTTTTTTTTACCAAAAACATGTAGCAGAATAAATATTGGCCTAAATGTATGAAGAAATGATTTTTTTCATTTTTTTGTAGCACTGCCCCCTAGAGGACTGCTGAGAATTACACTTTCTGGATTCCCCTGGGTTACCCTTAGTAACTGACAGCAAATAAACAGCAATGAAAGTTCTTGGCTCAGTCAATAATCAATCCAGGGGGTGTTGTTTTTGTGGTTTTATTGAGAACTGGGATAGGAGAAGGGATGAGTGGGATACTCCAACTATTAACTATTCAAAGTCTTGAGGACAGCTAACTGTAGAATGCAGCAAGGCCGCTGCTTCATTCTGCTACTGAAGTGAAGATGCTTTAAATGTTCCTGCTTGGATATTCTTTTCAGGGTTCTAAACTTGGCACCCCCTTTACTCTCACTGCCTGTGTGCTGACACCTGTCCGCTGACTCTAGTCTCTGGAGTGGTCCCCTTCCTGGCAGACCCCTGGGCAAGTTCCTCTGTACTTACGGACACTGTTTTTCCAGAGTCACCATTGCCTCCAAACTCCACCAGTCAGCCTCCACTGGACCTCGGGGTTCAGCCACACTTTCTGGTTCACCAGGCTGACTGCCTGTGACCACCTTCCACAGCTTCAGAAGAGGAGACAGCCATCACCCTCCATCTGGGACTTGGCTTCCTGCCCAAAGACCCCCCCCCCTGTCACATGTGCCTTTGGCTTGTATAGTCTATCCCAGGATGCACCACTTGTCTGTGCCAACCCACTGAGACAGCTACAAAAGCCTGTGTGTCACTGGCTGGGTTTCCTCCACTGCCCAACGGGCCTCCCCATTGGACACAGTGGGGACACTTCCTCAGCCCAGATGAATCACACATGGACACATGGAACAGGCCTAACTTACAGATCTGACTCACTGTGAAACAGGGAGCACATAGATTTGCCTGCTGCTCTGCTGTTAAAAACTATTCTGTCTATCTAGCACCTTCATCCACCCCCCACCAAAATGAGCTATGTCCCCATTGGCTTTGGGGCAGCCGCCCCCTACAAAAATTCCTACCAGAAAAAATCACGGAGTATCCCACAAACCTGGAAGAGGGGGAAAAGGGAAAGAACAAATTGTACAACTAATAAATTACGTAGAAAAAATAGACATGTATCTCTGCTGTGCATTATATACAAGCTAGGTGCATTAATAGAATGCAGTCCCCACCAAAACAAAAACTTTGTTCAGGTGAGTAACAGAACATCCCATCTGGCTACCACTATGTCAGCCCTAGGCAAGCTGTAAAGAAAACAAGTTAAGCATTTCAAATTATACATTCAAATGATCAGGTAGCTAACTGTCAATAGTGAGAAGACCCACTCCGTAGAGGTGACCTCACCCAACATCCCTAACTAAGGGATCCGGTGAGCAGTCCATCCGCCAGGCTTGACACGACTTACAGTATCGCTCCGCTCCTCCAAGGCAACACTAACCCTGTCACTGGCTATCTATCATTAGTCGCACACACCCCCCCCCCCCCCTGTGGTCAGGAAGACATGTAGTGTCACTTTAGTGTCGGCAGCTTCCCTTCCATCTGCCACTGGGACACGTCTTCTTCTTGACAGGAATTTTTTTCTGCTGGAGCCTGAGCAACCTGTCTTACCTGCAGGAAGTGACAGTCTCTTCCAGGGGTCCCGGGCACCAGAGCACCCCCCCACCAAACATCTTCAGGCTGCTACCTGCCTCTTCCTGGCAGCAACCCAACACAAATCCATCTGTTGGCCCAAATCAGTCATAGTGTTCTCATGGCATGTAAGAACGTTGAATTCTGGCCCGATGGCCCAAGGGATCTCCTCAATAACATGAAGTCAAGTTCTCCAGAGTCTCTCTCTGTTGATTCGTCAGAGGGTCGGCCCTCTCAGGTGAATCCACTCAACAGTGGTAAACTGCAGAGTCCTCAACCCTTCTTGGAAGGAGAGAAGGGGAAGGGATAGTGGACATAGGTCTTGAGCCCTAACATTACCTGAATTCAGAGTGTGCTGCACAGCCGATAACTTAGGCTAGCCAGCAATAACAGGATTCAACAGTCTGTCTCTCAACAATAGTAATCTGGATTGGGAACTCGTACAACTTTCCCCTCTTCATCTCTGACTCAGACTGACCAAGCCTGGCCAAATCTGTCTGGGCGGCAGACTTTCATCCGTTCTATATGGATAGCCCGCCCATGATTTCAGTTTGCCTTCACCGACTGGAAGGTCTTCCACAACTCTAAATTGGACTGGTTGTGGTGGGGTTTTGGAACGAAAAGGAAATCCCACACAGCCTCAGCACACCATGCTTCTCTTCTGGACTCTATCTCCAGCATGACCTCCCCTGGAGCATAGGTATAGTCATACCCGAACTCCAGAGCCACCTTCTTCTGGATCATGCGTTGTATTCTAGAAAGTCTGGGGAGGATTTGTCGGTTTCCTCTCCCAGCTGGGGAGTATAGGGTCTCCACTCTCTGGATGAGGGAGGCATAGGCCTCATTTTGATCCCGAGCCCAGGCATAGCTTTGTGGTGGGGATAAATCCAGGACCCGATTAGAATATGCCTCACGGAACCCCAGATCCTTGGCGCACTGACCACGCACCACAGAATCCCTAGTCTCCTCATCAGGGGGGCCTAAATTGGCTGGACTGCTCCGATCTTCGGACCCCCAGTCCCATTCAGTTTCTTCTTCTGACCTCCAGACATCTAATTCTTCCTCTAAGGATCCAAAACGATGTTGGAAGCTGGGAGACCCCACATCAATGATCCCGGTCTCTTCCTCGCTGCTCACACTTGCAGCCCTGGTCACCGCTGGCCATCTACTCCCCTCTGCCTGTATTGGAGCAGACTTGGTCTCTGCCGCTGCAGTCTTCAATGCACCAAGTGGCCGCTTCCTGGCCTGCAGTACCTGCATGCATCCTGGCTCGGACATTCGGGGCTCTCTCAACTTGCATACTGAATCACTGGCAGATTGCATAGAGCCTATCTGCATAAGGACTCTAAGCACTGGCTGGCTGCGATGGGGACGCTTGGGCTGCAGGTCCTAGATGCTGGCTGCATGCAACACACTTGGGGCTCCTGTGTGGAGTGTGGACTGGCTTCTGGCTTGGCTGGCTGGCTTCTTGGCTGCAAGGCCGCAGGTGGGACGCCGATACACGCGGGGGATGTCCTTGCTGCCCCTCGGCCCGGGTCAAAGAGACGGAAGAGGAGGGACGGAGAATTTTTATTAAGCTCCCGCACTAATCCACCAATCAGCTGCGATCTTGTGACTTTTTTCTGCCTTGCGCGATAGGGCGTGGCCGCGGCTGATGACGTCATTTCCTAATCGATGTTGCCGGCAACCCGCATCGATGCAGAATCGCGAAGGGACGAATCGCGATGCATCGATCTTCTGATTGTATTCCGCAGGCCTAGCTTGAGCAGATCATTTAAAGTCCCAACAAAGGTTCTTCCGTTGCCGTTGGCAACCATCACTGTGAATTTAAATTTTCATCCCACTCTCCCTATCTCTCTTAGAGCAGGCTTCACACTCCACTTGAGCATTAGAACACATTTCTTGAAAGAAAAATTTAATTTTCAGAAATGTTCTTCGGTCGTTGCCATTAGCAACCATTCCGATAACCCAGGATGATATCCCGGATGAGTCCCCAAATGTAGCACTGCCCCCTAGTGGACTGCTGAGAATTATACTTTCTGGATTCCCCTGGGTTACCCTTAGCAACTGACAGCAAATAAACGGCAATGAAAGTTCTTGGCTCAGTCAATAATCAATCCAGGGTATGTTGTTTTTGTGGTTTTATTGAGAACTTGGATAAGAGAAGGGATGAGTGGGATACTCCAACTATTAACTATTCACAGTCTTGAGGACAGCTAACTGTAGAATGCGGCAAGGCCGCTGCTTCACTCTGCCACTAAAGTGAAGATGCTTTAAATGTTCTTGCTTGGATATTCTCTTCAGGGTATTAAAATTGGCACCCCCTTTACTCTTACTGCCTGTGTGCTGACACCCGTCTGCTGGGCAAGTTCCTCTGTACTTATGGACACTGTTTTTCCAGAGTCACCATTGCCTCCAAACTCCACCAGTCAGCCTCCACTGGACCTCTGGGTTCAGCCACATTTTCTGGTTCACCAGGCTGACCACCTTCCACAGCTGCAGAAGAGGAGACAGCCGCCGCCCTCCTTCTGAGACTTGTCTTCCTGCCCAAAGACACCCTGCCACATGTGCCCTTGGCTTTTATAGCATATCCCAGGATGCACCACTTGTCTGTGCCAACCCACTGAGACAGCTACAAAAGCCTGTGTGTCACAGGCTGGGTTTCCTCCACTGTCCAACAGGCCTCCCCATTGGACACAGTGGGGACACTCCCTCAGCCCAGATGAATCACACATGGAACAGGCCTAACTAACAGATCCGGCTCCCTGTGAAGCAGGGAGCACATAGATTTGCCTGCTGCTCTGCTGTTAAGCAGACAGAGCCCAAAACTATTCTGTCTATCTAGCACCTGACTAGGAGGGTGCTTCATTTTAATTGGATATGTTTCATAGCAGAAAGTAAAAAATATAGTTTTTTTTTTTTTTTAAATTGTCTGCCTTTTTTGTTTTTAGCGCAAAAAATAAAAACCGCAGAGGTGATCAAATACCACCAAAAGCAATCTCTAATTGTGGCAAAAAAAGGACATAAATTGTGTTTGGGTATAGTGTCGCAGAACTGTGTAAAAAAATCACAAAAATTGGCCTGGTCATGAAAGGGGGGTACATCTTCCAGAGCTGAAGCGGTTAAAACCCTACCTGTCAGCCTTTTGTTAAAAAATTAATTGAATTCCCCTTTTAATAGAAATATTTACATCAAAAGGATCTCTTTTATGCTTTTATCTACAGAATCATTTAGCAGACTGTACATTTTCATTTAGCCACTTACGGTCCTGAAGGTTTTACGCCCTTAATGATAAGGCCATTTTTTGCGATACGGCACTGGGTTACTTTAACTGACAATTGCGCGGTCGTGCAACGCTGTACTCAAATAAAATTATGTCCTTTTTTTCCCACAAATAGAGCTTTCTTTTGTGGTATTTGATCACCTCTGTGGTTTTTATTTTTTGTGTTATAAACAAAAAAAGAGGGACAGTTTTGAAAAAAAAAAAACAATATTTTTTACTTTCTGCTATAAAACTTATTTTTTCATCTATTCAGACCAATATGTATTCTGCCACATATTTTTGGTAAAAAAAAATCCCAATAAGTGTACATTGATTGGTTTGCGCAAAAGTTATCCCGTCTTCAAACTAGGGGATAGATTTATGGAATTTTTATTTGTTTTATTTATTTTTTTACTAGTAATGTCGGTGATCAGCGATTTTTAGCAGGACTGCGACATTGCAGCAGACAGATCAGACACCTAACTGATAATTTTGAGGAGACCAGTGACATTACTACAGTAATCAGTGCTACAAATATGCACTGTTACTATACTAATGACACTGGCAGGGAATGGGTTACCAGGGGCGATCAAAGGGTTAAGTGTGCTCCTAGGGAGTGCTTTCTAACTGTGTGGGGGATGTACTCAATAGATGAACAATGAGACCTGTGTTCCTAAATAGTAGGAACACAGGATTCCTGTGTTCATCTGTGATAGAACAGCGGTCTGCTTTGTTTACGTAGGCAGGCCGCCATTCTGTCTCCATGGGGAGTGATCGCGGGTGGACGGCGGACATTGATTGGCTCTCCCACTGGCCAATCAGCATGCACGCGTGCCCCCACTTTCTATTACACGAAGTGACATACAGGTACATCGTAATAGAGCTGACCTGCCGCAGTAAAACTATGGCGGCTGGTCGGCAAGTGATTAAATATGTTGTTCTTTCTGACACCTGCTATTGGGCATTTCTGTCCCTTGAACCATTGCAGGGCTTCCATTGAAAGAATAAATTACTGAAAATAGAATGTTGCCTTCCTGACCAAGCTAGTATAAGGTACAAGGAGAACTTCTCCAGCACAATATATATATTAAATCAGCACATTCCAGTAAAACTGCCTTGAGGCGTGTTCCAACAGTATCAGGTGCCTGGATATGAATGTGTTTCTATAGTAACTATAACATAAACGACATTACTCGTCTATTAAAAGGGAAATAGATATCCTGCTAACAAGAATACGTTCAGATCTGAAATCCAGCAAGTTCCAAGTTAATGTGCGCACAGGAATAATATAATAATTTGTAATATAATTTATAATTAGAATTTATGTGCGTACTTACATCAATATACCAACAAGAGACAGGCCAGAGTGAAGTGCAGGGCCGAGGGCAGGCTGTCTACCTGGAATACCTCAAAATTGCAAAAAACGTATCAGGAGGTTTTTTTTTTACTTTCAGTTACTTTAGGCTTCTTTCACACAGCCGCTCAGTTTATTTCCTCCGTTCAGTTACTTTTTTTTTTTTTTTACGGACACGGGTGACACTTGTGTCATCTGGTCCGTATGTCCGCATATCATCCCATCCGTTTGCGGATGATATACGGACATAATGTATGTCTATGGGGATTGCGGATGTCAGCGGATGACACCATTGACATGCGATTTTGCGTCCTCTCCGTTTTTTAAACGGAAGAAAAATAGGGTTCTGTTCCGTTCCAAAAAATGGAACAGAACTGAAAGGACGCGAATCAGATGTCAGTGGATGGTCATCCGCAATCCCATTGACATGCATTATGTCCGTAAATCACCCGCAAAAACGGATGGGGTGATATACGGACATACGGAACGCCCGTGTGAAAGGGGCCTTTAAAGTGGTAGTAAAGTCCGCTTTGGGATTTTTCCCTACAGGTAAAATGAATATCTCCTAAACGTGCACCGTTTGGGAGATATTCACCCTGCATGCAGCCAGTGACATCAACAGCGCATGCGCTCTGAAGGTCCGGCATACCTTGCTGGTACTTCAGAGCTTTGTACCGAAACCAAAGGCAATGTGCGTATGCGCAGGAGTGACGTCATTGCGGCTCTGGTCAATCACACAGCCGAACCTGAAAGAAAGACCAGGGAAAGATGTCAGCCTTTTCAGCTGTGACAGCGTGCCGCGGGAAGGCTTCATTCTAAGGCACAGGTGTCAAACACAAGGCCCGCGGGCCGAATGCGGCCCCCCAGGCCATTTCATGTGGCCCTTGCACCTCTCCTGCAGATGCAGTACCCCTCTTGTCTCTGCCCCCACCTCGTCTTAGTAGTCTGCAGCAGAGAGGAGGGCAGAACTCCTCCTACAGATCCTGCACCTCTCTGTGCAGCCACAACACCACCTTGTCTGTGCCTCCCCTGGTCTCAGCATTCAGCAGAATCTGTATACTGACTCCAGCCCTCCTCTGGACCTCCTCCAGGCCTTGCACTTTCTTCTTCCCAGATCCACCTGCATCTTCTTCCTGGCAGTTGCACAAGGTAAGGGGGTGCACTGTGATGTAAGGAAGGGTGGGTTACTCTTGACTTATGATGGTGGGGGGCTCTTGACATCTCATGTAAGGGTGTAAGGGGGGTGGGGTGCTCTGGACATCTAATCTTACAGATATAACCGGCCCTTTGAGGGCAACCATAATGCTAATGTGGCACGCGACGAAATTGAGTTGGACACCCCTGTTCTAAGGTAAGTATTGCACAATGTGCTAGTATGCAATGCATACTGGCACATTATACAATTGCTTTAAAGGTGTTTTTTTTTTCTTTTTTTACAAGCCGCAGTTTACAACTGTTTTAAGCATTCTCCACTCCACTTTTCTTCCCACAACTCCTCCTATATCCAAATCACTTTTAACCCAGTCAAGCTGGCCCTGCGTCTATGCTTCTCTTTTTCTACTCCGGACCTAACTTTTCCACATATACAGAGTCTGTAATTTCAGGGTCAGATATACTTCTGTATATTCAGAATCTGTTGCTTTGCCTTCAGATATGCTTTTACATCTGCAGAATCATTTTTCCACGTGTTCTGATATGCCCTCTACATCCAAGTCTAAGATATGTGTGGCACTAGATCTTTTGTCTAGAACAACTACTAAATTGTACCTTATTATAGCACACACTATCCAGACATCATCAGACGCTACTAATATCTCCTTTCCAAGGGTATAAAGTCTAAAGTGACCCTGGTCCTGCTGTTTGTACAGTTAAAAAAAGGCTTTCATTTTGTATAGAAATTTTACCCTGAACACACCATCCCCACCGTGAAACATGGTGGTGGCAACATCATGCTGTAGGGATGCTTTTCTTCAGCAGGGACAGGGAAGGTGGTCAGAGTTGATGGGAAGATGGAAGAAGCCAAATACAGGGCAATCTTAGAAGAAAACTTTTAGAGTCTGCAAGAGACTTGAGACTGGGGCGGAGGTTCACCTTCCAGCGGGACAATGACCCTAAACATACAGCCAGAGCTACAATGGAATGGTTTAGATCAAAGCATATTCATGTGTTAGAATGACCCAGTCAATGTCCAGACCTAAATCCAATTGAGAATCTGTGGAAAAACTTGAAAATTGCTGTTCACAGAAGCTCTCCATTCAATCTGACAGAGCTTGAGCTATTTTGCAAAGAAGAATGGGCAAATATTTCACTCTCTCGATGTGTAAAGCTGGTATATACCTACTCAAAAAAAATAAAAATTCCAGCGAAATTGCAGTAAAAGTTGGTTTCTACAAAATATTGACAAAGGGGAGATGAATACAAATGCACGCTACACTTTTCACATATTTATTTGTAAAAAATGTTGAAAACCATTTATCATTTTCCTTCCACTTCACAATTATGTGCCACTTTGTGTTGGTCTATCACATAAAATCGCAATAAAATATTTTTTTTTTGTTTTTGGTTGTAACATGACAAAATGTGAAAAATTTCAAGGGGTATAAATACTTTTTTAAGGCACTGTATATGTACATGTCAGGGTACATGAGGAATCTGCACAATCTCAGGAAAATGCATATCTGTCTGCAGAAAACAGGGTAGATAGTAAAACCTAGTGATTTATTTTCAGACCTAACAACACTTGTGGAATCATATGTCACAAATGCAAGCAGTAATTTCTTGCAGCATTCTGGTAATGTTACCATGGAAAGCCATTTACTCCAGAAAGGCTGAAAATTAATAAATGCTTGTAAAATGTGCAGAGGACAAACCCTTTTATACCCCTCTTGAATGGTTTCACTCAGGTTATCTATGTAGTCATTGACCAGGCAATACCACCTAGAAGAAAAACTTTCAAATAATGAAACATTGATCTGTGCTATGTTATTTACACCCAAAAAGGTTTAAGCCAATCAAAGTGACATTCCAATAGAAGCATGAAATCTGTAGCACAGATGGCTGCCGTTACCTCATATTTTCAAAGTAAATTATCCAGTGCTAAAGACAACTATGCCCTCATCAAAATTTTTTTTCGTTTAGCCCACTGGGTTGAACAAAAAAAAAAAACTGATAGTGTGTACCAGGCTTAGCTCTCAAAGCATTGCTACAGGGCCGGCCCTACCATGGGTCCCGCTGGGTCCATTGGACGCAGGTGGAACTTTGAGAGGAGCAGCAAATTAAAGCCCAAGATTTTTTTTCCAGCAGTTTTTTGTGTCATCAGTTTGTGGCGTGTTACGGGCAGTTTTTCCCCATCTCATACTGCCGCCTGTAGTGCAAACTGATGAGTATGAGGAGGCGGAGTGTCTCCTCCTGGAAACATCCCTTGCGTGATCATAGTGTGCACAATGCTGTCAGACATCGGTGCACTCCATCTCAGGCAGGTTCGGCTGGATCTTCTAGGGTGGTGGTCGTGGCAGACACAGTAGTGGCAGGAGGACTGGGGACAGAGTGGGTGTTTGGTGGACCCGTCTAGTGGTGAGTTATGGAAGAAGATAACAGTATATATAATATTTTCTAAATGTTATAATTATATAAGCTAGAGAATGTGGGGACCTTTTGGTGGGCACAATTTTTTTTTTTGGGGGGGGGGGGGTAGGTGTGGGGGGAGGGGCAGCATTTTATTCTTGGATCCAGGCAGCTCGATGCCTTGGGCCAGCCCTACATTGCTATTTTACATAACTGATGTCAACATTTTAAAGACTTGGTAATTCAATGATTTCAGCTCTGTACCATTGGTTACCATCCTTCTCATACTTAGGAACACTTACCTAACTAGTGACTAGGTATATCCTTTTTCTGTTATCTGTTTTTTTACTGTCATATCTGTTATCCTATTACCTAAGCACACAGATCTAGAAATCAGAGAGATCACTGTTTTCAGCTTGTTTCACTTTCCTCCAAACCTTACATTTTTGGTTAATGGCTGTCAATAGCCTATCTGTTATAATCTACTTTTTGAAGTTTAGATGTTGATCTCACCTCAAGCTGCTATATTGGAACCTGTTGAATGGACTTGGCAAGTACACAATGTATGTTTCTTGTGATACTTTTTCCTTTTACTAACGTAAATTATTTATCTGTAATTATATCATGTTGATCCTAACTAAAGCTCCTGGAATACACAACTTTGCGTTGTATCATGGGCTTGGCAAGCTGCCACTGTCTTGCATAGTGACAGTTTTGCCTTTCCTATGGTAAATGTCTTTTATTGGCTCAAACTGTCAGACGTTATTCCAAATTATTCAATTATTCATAACTCCTGCAGTAACTAAGAAATGTCCTGATATAAATAGCTTTCACTTACTTTAAGAGGTGTCTAGGGTCATTTTGGTCATGTGATCATGTGTCATTTCCACATTGTATTTCAATTATTTCTAGCCTACTCCTATTATTCTGAATGATCTTGAATTTGTAAACTTACTTTGTGAAGATCCTCACACATTTACTACCTTGAATTCTGTGACACCTATTCACTATGCCCTGTGAGTAGGCACTGCCGTGTCATACATTTCACAGAGCCCATCTTCTGAACTACAGAGGGGCTGAGAGGGGGAGTTTCAGAAGGTGGAGTCAGTACAGGAATCACTTCTTGCAGGCAGCAATGTACCATTGGACTTGTAGTCCTTGGAAATTGAAAGTAAACAGCAAAGGAGCAGCTGTAAAACATCCAGGAAGTTGTGCAAAGAGATGGCCAGCAGACAGGCATTACTCGACAACATGAAAGTAATATTGTCATGTAAGCTTATATTGGGTTGTTTATTTTGCTATTACAAAGCTGAAGTTACAAAATGAAAGTGTAAGCTGTGACCATGGATCTCCTTTAGCATTAAAAAAAAAAAAAAAAAAAGTTCTGACCTCTTCTATTATTGCTACTTGCACAGGAGGCTTGGCTCTGAAAAAATCTATTGCATACACTTGCACCATAATGGCATCAATGATTTTTACAAATCTGACCTTACTTTATCGTGAAATAGTGCTTTGTCAATACTTAGTAACAGGGTCAAGAAATAGACAAATAAAAGCTATATGGCCTATCTGGAATTTTAAGGTCCTAACCATAGCATAGGTCATCGGGGTCCAAGCACAGTCTGCCGATATTTGAGTGCTGTTGGAGAATCATTATAATCTTGCCTAAGGAAAACCAGGGCCTCTTTTGTTCAACAAAATGCTACTTCCTCCTCTCCTGGCACCATTGGGCAGGTCTAAAGTCCAAGGTTGCTGCAGCCAATCAGGTCCTTCCTCTTCCCTGAAAAATATCCAACTAGGCCAGGGAAGGAGAAATAGGCTGGACACCTGGCTGTGCAGTTAAAGGGGACACTGGCTGGACTATACTGAGTTTGGGGGAATTAAGTAACGCACTACTTTAATTGACATCAGTGTACACTGACATAAAGTAGGCTACAGATCCTAAGCCTATCTATTCATTTACTTGTCCATTTCATTCACCCATCCATTGGTCCTCCTAGACTTCCAACCGTTGTGCCTCCTAGACTTCCAACAATTGCTTCTCCTGGACTTCCAACCATTGCTTCTCCTAGACTTCCAACCATTGCTCCTCCTAGACCTCCAACCATTGCTCCTCCTAGACCTCCAACCATTGCTCCTCCTAGACCTCCAACCATTGTTCCTCCTGGACATCCAACCATTGTTCCTCCTGGACATCCAACCATTGTTCCTCCTGGACATCCAACCATTGTTCCTCCTGGACTTCCAACCATTGCTCCTCCTAGACTTCCAACCATTGCTCCTCCTAGACTTCCAACCATTGCTCCTCCTAGCCTTCCAGCCATTGCTCCTCCTAGACTTCCAGCCATTGCTCCTCCTAGCCTTCCAACCATTGCTCCTCCTAGACTTCCAGCCATTGCTCCTCCTGGACTTCCAACCATTGCTCCTCCTGAACTTCCAACCATTGCTCCTCCTGAACTTCCAACCATTCATCCATCCACCCATTTTCCTATTTAACTACTGTAGGGCAAAATTTAAAAAAAGAAAAAAAACGTACTAGTTTTTTTTTACCTGTTGGCTTCAAAAAACCTTTAAATGTAAACTATTACTTTATTTTTATATGGTGTAGCTGCACATCCGCTAAATGTATTTAAAATAAAGAGCGGTCATTATTATTGCAGTGGTTGGAGATATCTTATTTTTAAATGAAAGGTACATATTAGAGATGCATTCTATGCAAATAACTAAATATACAGTTGAAATATATACTGTATGCTTGATCTGTTTTACTTGCCAAAGAACCTGTAATAGTCTTCAACCAGTTTTGTGATTCATACACCACTGCCAAACATCTTAGTTAGGTTGATGAGCTCAATCTACTTCAGCAATATAGCTTGGCCACCATATTACTCCCAGACTGGGCAACTAAGGAGAGACAGAACTCTGATGCCACATGCTGCTGTCCTCCTCTCAGCATGTTCAAATTATTAACTGACAGCACTGTGCAAAGTTTTACTTGGCTCGGAGTAATGGCCACCCCAATCTAAGTTGTGCAGAGCATTACAGAAAGCTGATATCAACACAAAGTCAGGTATGTAGGATAGTTTTATACAAAAATCTACTAAATTATTTTTCATTATTATATTACTGCATTTGATTATGTATTTTTGTCTGCCTGAAGTTTATCATTAATATACAGTTTGTCTTAGTTGACAGAAAGTCAAAAACAATGTCTAAACATAATCCACAAGCTATTAATAAAAACAATGTATTTTCATATAGCTTATTCTGTATTGTATGAGTGCAATATACTTTTTTTGCAAGCTCATTTTGGAATAATGATCTGCTGCTGTTTTGCATAGGGGTACAGCATGTAAGCTCTTCCCTCCACGCAGAAGCTCTGCTTCAATTAATGGGTGTAATTTAATTTTACAGTTCATCATTTTGGCATTTCCGCATGTTAAGCAGTTAAATTTTTATACCATGCTCTACTAGTGAGAACACAAAGTGCTGCAGCACAAGTTTCCTGCCAACAATTTGGGTGATATGTCCACCCACTGTCTCAATGCATAGTTTTACACCGTGCAGTGAGCCTAATGTTGTATAACAAAATAATATATTACACATTACCTGTGAAAATCTATATAATAAAAAAGTCAAGAGTTTTTTCTGTTTCCTATTAGAAACACTGGAGGGATGTTGTACGCATTCACCTTTATGTCCACAGCGAGTGAAGACTTAAAGTGGTATTACACTCAGAAGCAAACATTGAGGGCTAGTTCAAACTACAATTTCTACGTTGTGAATGCGTTTTGGCATGCACTTATTTGACACATTTTTGCTGTATTTCAGTGCAGTTTTGATGCATTCCAATGCATGTTTCCCTTCTTTTCTCTGAATCTCAATTCAGAACATGTGCTTTCTGATGCATTTTCATGTGTTTTGCCTTCGTCCCAGATGTGTTCCATACAGAAAAAATGTAATATGTTGTACTTTTGTTGACTGCACTGGAACACACTACACTGGTGTGAACAGGGGCCATTGGAATACATGGAAAACATTGTTATTTGTTATTTCTAATTTTGTGAGTGTTTTTATTCTTTAGTTTTTTAAGACCCCGTTCACACTGGGTCGACCTGTCAGGCGACCTGGTCGCCTGACAGGTCGCCGTAGGTCGCCTGCCATAGAGAAGCTGTGGACTCGTTCTAATAGGAGCGACACAAGTCGCTCCGACTTAGAAAAAGGGTCCGGAGCTTCTTTGGGGCGACCCGGAGCGACCTGCATTGACTTCAATGTTATGAAGTCCGTGCCGGCCGCTCCGAGGTCGCGGTGCAAGCTGCGCACCGCGACCTGTGAGGTCGCCCCGGCAAGTAGCGTCGCCCCAGTGTGAACGGGGTCTAAGGAATCAAACTATGTTGACTATTTTGCTTGAGCTTTAGTTAACCACTTGACAGATTTACTGCGGCAGGCAGCCACTCCTGGGCAAAACAACGTAGCTCTACGTCGCTCGCTCTCGGGAGGCTAGGGGGCGCGCTCCCGCCCCCGCTCGTCAGCCGGGGAGCCAGTGCGTGTGTCAGGTGGCTCTGATTGCTCCCTGACACCGGCGATCTCCCCCCGCTGACAGAGAAGGACGGACGGCTGATGAAAACACAGCCGTCCGTCCTTCTCCCTGCAATGATCACAGAGGCTATGTGATCCTGCTATATAGGATCACATGTCTCTGTGATCATCTCACAAGCCCAACCCCCCCCCCCCCCCACAGTTAAAATCATTCCCCTAGACTTACATTTAACCCCTTGATCACCAATAGTATTAACCCCTTCTCTGCCAATGGAATTATTACTGTAACAGTGCATATTTTTAGCACTGATTACTGTAGTAATGTCACTGGTCCCCCAAAATTGTCAAATATGTCAGTTAGGGGTCCGATCTGTCCGCCGCAATGTCGTAGTCCCGCAAAAAATCGCAGATCGCTGCCATTACTAGTAAAAAAAAAACATTGCACAGGTGATCAAATACCACCAAAGGAAAGCTCTATTTGTGGGGAAAAAAGGACGTCAATTTTATTTGGGTATAGCGTTGCACGACCGCGCAATTGTCCGTTAAAGTAATGCAGTGCCGAATCGCAAAATAGGGCCTGGTCGTTAAGCAGGAAAATCTTCCGGTCTTAAAGTGGTTAAAGGTATCTGCCTAAGTGGAAGTGAATATCCCGGACTGGAAGATATACATAGTGAGAAAAAGCCTATGCAGTTTATGCGAGTTATGCCGATCAGTAAAAGGGGAGGCAACGATCCCTGGTGGGAGTGGTGTCTTGTGGAGAGTGGAGGTCACCATTTACACCAAGGTGAAGAGAGTGGGTATCTAGAAGTGGATGCTGTGATTACTTTTTGGAGGCACTTTTTCGATGTATAAAGGACACTCTATATATTACCAGCTGACACTGAGTTGAACTAACACTTTTTTTTTTCCATCATTTAATTGAGCACTGCCAGAGAGTAAAGGACTTTTTCTCTGTATTGTTTTTATGTGGTTTTATGTTTTATGGTAGCAGCTTATTATCTTTTTGGGGGATTTCATGATAGTGTATTGTCTTCTAAGTGCAGAGTTTTTTTGTAATTGGTATTTGATTTAAAGGAAACACTTAAAGTGGAAGTTCACCCTAAAACTAAAATCTCTAAATCTACTTGCATCCACAATCGAAGACTAACCTATCTAGCCCTGTAAAGCAAAAATCACTGTACATACCTTTTCTGAAGCCACTCCAGTCCGGTCTCCAGCGGCGGAACCTCTGTACAGGAGACAGCCGACAACGGCTGGGAAATTCCTTCGAAGTGACGTCACGCTGTTTGACCACATTGCTCTGTATGAGCCAAAAAATGAACTAGTGCTAATAAACAGTGCTTACCCCTAGTATCAAGGAGGGTGGTGATTGGCTGCAGCCGCTGATCAACATAAGCTTCCCATGCAGTGGGAAGTCAATCACAACGATTGACTTCTATAGAGCTGGAAAAGCCACACACTGATCAAAATTTGGTCAGACCCTGCTGAACCAAAGAAATATCAATCAGCGTGTAGCCAGCTTAACACTTACCCCCTTACCCAAATCGCACTAAATTACCTTCGGCAGTGGTGAGGGTGTTGGAGGAAAGGACGCTTTATAAACTACCAACTGACACTGAGTTGAACTGCTACTCTCTTGTTTTTTTCCATCAACTAACTGAGTGCTGCCTGAGAGTGAAGGATTTTTTCTCTTTATTGTCTTTAAGTGTAAAGCCTCATACACACGCAACGAATTTCCGCCGACCGGTCGTCCGTCTTTTGTCCAGAGTGGTGTCTGTTGGTTGGAATGTGCTCTAGACTGCACACGAATTTTCCAGCATGACAGAATTCTACTTCAGAAGTGATTTCATGTATTGGTTTGCTTTCTTTGTGTTCTTTTTATCTCTGAGCATGCCTAGTCTTGCTCATAAGATTTTTCTCCATCGAAATCTGTACTAATGAGACGAAAATCGGACGTGTTTTGACGGTCGACAAAAATTATATAGCCTGCACACCAGAATTTTTTTGGCCGAAAAGTCTGAGTCGGTTGTCGGAAGCACCATACTAACAAGCCGAAAATCGGCAGATCGGTCGTCGGACGAAATTTCCCGGCCGAATTTCTACTCGTGTGTACGGGGCTTTAGAGTGCTTAAAGCTCACCATACACTAATAGATTTTGTAAATTCACTCACAAATTCTCAATACATTTGACGAGAACAATGGAAATGTTGTGGTGTTCTTGCTGAGAGCCATTTTGTTCCCCATGTCAGCTTTCAGATGAAATGTCTGAAAGACTAATTAAGAGTCACATGGCTGCGGAGATGCCTCAGCAGGGAGCCATTATGTTATTTTATTATGTATGCTCAGGCTCCATCTGTCACCGAAATCCCAACACAGACTGAAATGTCAGCCAAGTTATAATCTCTTCGTTGCTGTAGCATCCATGTAAAAATATTCTACTTCTAAAGGAGTGGAGAAAGTCTGATGGTGGCTGGAGCCAAGCTACTGAAAAGGAGAAACTTCATAATCACAAGGAAACCACCCCACTTATCACTCGTGGGAGGGAGAGAGGAATTGGATTTGCCAAAATCTGTTTTACAAGGCAATCCTACTGTAATTAGTGTGCATTCTGTTACATGCAGCAATTAGCGCCATGCAATGCATTGTGTGATCTCTGCTGTCCCCCGAACAACTTGATTTCCAATAAATTAATTAAAAAGGAAATGACCGGACAAAATGACACAAGTTTATGGGAGTACAAGCATAAAAGAAAAGATATACTCACTGGGCACAATCTGCACAATCATGGTAAAGTTGAATGTCCAGTATATGAAGCAATCATGGAGGTTTTATTTTTCCTGTTTGCCAAGAAGCACAGTCATATATTATCAGACAAAAGACCCCAATAAGGGCCTCGCCAAAATACTGTAAAGACATCAAAACTAGATTGGGTTGCCTAGGACAAGGCCACAGCTTTATTGGGTTAAACCCAATTCCAGCCAAAATGTTAAATTATGCTGTACATAAAGGCTTTTTGCACCCCTAAAGTAGAAATCAAAGTATTTTATTAGTTACAAACAAGAGTAGTTTCAGAGCCAAAATAATATAATAGCTCCTTCAGCAAGTACCATTGACTGTTGACACTACTGTTTTGTTCAGGCCCAAAGCTGTTTGGAGGACATCACATTTTACCTGGGTATCCTAATGTGAACATTATCCCTTACATAATGCGAGGAGACGTGATGGGAAATCTCTTTATTGGGACACATATTTCAGTAAAGTGAAAACAGTTAGAAGTTATGACGATGTTTTAATTTCTCTCCATGACAGTGTAAGGGAAAATATCCCCAAAGGAGCCACACAGAGAAATTACTTGACAGAAATGTTAACACTTTTGTAATCTACCAAAATATTTAGGCTTAAGTGTCGGTTCACACTATTGCGATGCGGGAACACTGCGAATATACTGCGTGTTCCTGCATCGCATCCGCAGCACAGGCAGCTCACACTGCCATATGCGATACGCTGGGGGCGTCAATTCCAAGTTAACGACACCCCCAGATCAGATCGCATATCGCAGTGCGAGCTGACAGTTTGCACAGGAATCGGATTGCACTGGTGTGAACCACCATGCAATCCGATTCTGCTGCGGACCAAAAAAAGGGTCCTGTGCATGTTCATTGCGATTGCGGTGCAAATTCAGCCATACAAACTGTATGGCTGAACTCGCACAGCACCGACATCGCATGTAATTTTAGGAGCAGTGCGCTCCGAATCATATGCGATGTCTGATTGCAATAGTGTGAACCGGCACTGCTCTGCAAATCACATGCGATGTCTGTGCAATGCGAATTCAGCCATACAGATTGTCGTGCAGGACCCTTTTTTTGTTTCGCACCAGAATCAGATCGCATAGGTGTTCACACCTATGCAATCCGAATCCTGTTAGAATTGACAGTTCACACTGCGATATGCGAACTGATCTGGGGGTGTCTTTAAGTTTGTATTGACACTCCCAGCAGTTCACATATGGCAGTATGAAACTGCCTGCGTATTGGGTGTGATGCGGGAACCCGCAGTGGATTTTCAGGGTTCCTGCATCGCACCAGTGTGAACCGGCACTTAAAACATCCTATTTTATTCCACCATAAAAGGGAACAACTCTACTTGTGCCTATCACAGATGTTATGAGCACCCAACTAGCATAAAATAGCCACTAAACACTCATCCCAACCACAAGTTTTGGAGAGGAATCCAACTACTCAGAATCAGACTTCATTCAAACACGGGCAACATTATAGAAGGGTTATTTTTACATAGTTACATTGGTTTAGGTTGGACCAATGTAACTATGCATATACCAGGGCTCAAAATTCCTGCTGCTAATCACCCAACTGAGCTACTTAAAATCATCCATCTTCTTTTGCCCTAAGTTAGTGGTCACCAAACTTCAGCCATTCCTCCCACTGACACCAATGATGGGGCACTATTCCTCCCACTAATACCATTGTTGGGTCACTTTTGCTCCCATAGCTGCTAAGAATGGGGCACTATTCCTACCACTGACATAACAATGGAGCACAATCCTCCCACTGACACCAATGATGGGGCACAATTCTTCCTACTGACACCAATGATGGGGCACTATTCTACCTACTGACACCAATGATGGGGCACTATTCTACCTACTGACACCAATGATGGGGCACTATTCTACCTACTGACACCAATGATGGGGCACTATTCCTCCTACTGACACCTATAATGGGAGACTATTCCTCTCACTGATACCATCTTTGGGGCACTATTCCTTCCACTGGTGCCAATAATGGGGTCTATTCCTTCCACTAAAACCAAGCCTGGGACATTACCCTTCCCACTGATCTGATTATAGGTGCTAGGTCATTTTTTACTCCTACTGACCACCAACCCTGCACCTTCTCTCCACTGAGCCAGGGGGATTATTTACTCCCACTGTCCCCAGCCTGACCCCGTAAAGTTTAAAGCTGGCTGTAGATAGTTTGAAATTCGGCCAGTTCTGCAGGGAGCGGACAAATTTTGATCCATGTGTGGCTGCTCTTGCTCAACAGAAGTCGATTTAATGATCCAACAAGCTTGTTTAAATGTTTCTCTAATTTACGACTACAGCCAATGGGTGTATCCTGTCAGTGGAGAATCCTGCTGTCCAAATACAATGGGGTTGATTTACTAAAACTGGAGAGTGTAAAATCTGGTGCAGCTGTGCATGGAAGCCAATCAGCTTCTAACTACAGCTTGTTCATTTAAGCTTTGACAAAAAAAAAGCCTGGAAGCTGATTCGTTTTTATGCACAGCTGCACCAGATTTTGAACTCTCAAATCAACCCCAATGGGAGGATTCCTCTAGCCCCCTTGACTGTGCCGAGGAATCGGTTCATTTTATTTTAAGGACCCTCTAAGGCAGGCTTAAAGGACAACAAACTGGCTTTTTGTTTAGAAAGTGTGAGGACCCCTACACTAGGTGATTGCGGTCTTTGCTTTGCAACAGCATGGTCCTGAGATCGGACTCCACCAGGCTCCCAGCATGGAGTTTATATGTTCTCTCTGTGTTTATAAGGATTTTCTTTAGGTGCTCCAGTTTCCATTATCAATCAAAACACATTCTCCTAGGTTACTTTCCTTCCACCCTACTCTGTGTGTGAATAGTTTATGTTTTCTGTACAGCAGTGCTGTATTTTGGCCTAGGCCAACAAGGCCCAGGCCTAGGGCGGTACTTTGCAGGGGGGCATCAAAAAAGCCCCCCTCCACCTTAGACTCTATTGGCCACTAGTTGCTAGAACTGCCTCTCTCACCCCCTCTCTCCATTTCACCTCTCTCTCTCTCAGCCGCCCTCTTTATCTCTCTCTCTCATCCCCACTCTCTCTGTCATCCCCCCTCTCTCTCTCACCCCTCTCGCTCTCTCTCTCACCCCCCTCTCTCTCCCACCCTCTCTCCCTCACATCCCCCTCTCATCCCCCCTCTCTCTCGCTCACCCCCCTCTCTGTCTCTAATCCCCTCTCTCCACCCCCCCTCTCTCTTTCTAGTCACATCCATTAAAAAGGAAGGAGTGGGGCACATTTACATAGGAGGGGGGCGCCCAATTTTAGTCTTGCCTAGGGCAGCACAAAACTAAAATACACCACTGCTGTACAGTCCTGTAGAACTTCAATAATAGATTCATGACTATCTAAATAAAGGTTACATGATTTGGATTTCATCGAACGATTGCTTAGTTAAAAACCTTTTTGGGGAAAAAATCAAAAATATCAGCTACAGGAGAAAGGACAGAAGGAAGCAATATCCAGCTTCATGTTAAATTTGTCTTCCTGGGAATATCTGATGCTGAGGTCACTATTCTCTCTAAGGGAATTTGGAAAAGGGTTTTTTTCTTTAATATAAATTGAGGTTATGCTCAGCTAGGTTGCAACCTTGCCTAGAAAAAATTCAGCATCTTTTTTTATTAGCTACATAGGCGCAAGTCCTATTTGTACTGGCCAGGTGGAAACCCTAGTGTTCCATTTAGATTCCAACATAGAATAGCAACAGTTAGATTGTATAAAGCCAAAATGTATTTTTTCAGTATGCTTGGCATCATGTTTCATTGTATATAATTTTCTTTAGAAAATAATTTTTGTTAATCTGCAATTCCTGTTGCAGGCTGACAAAGCTAAACCACTGCCCTACAATTATAATCCCCAGGTAGGAAACTTTGCAACAGATTAACAGAAAACTATTTGATAAAAGCCTAATTTCAGCCTGTAGCCTGCCCCATCAAATCCTCCCCTCTAAATGAATCACTGCCATTAAAAAAAAAACCAAATTGCCCTACTTTTACTCATTTAAATCCATGGCCTTGTGATGTTCCATTGCTGAGTCTTCTCTTTAATTTCGTTTACAGGAGGCGGGGTTCATCTTTGGTTCATTACATTACCACCTGTGAAACATAGAACATTTTGATTGGCTGTCAAACAGTGAGATCCTATCAGCATCCAGAAAAAGAATCCCAGTGGTAACATCTGCAAAATGGGACCCATTTGGACACATTTACACTGCTGGATTACCATTTCCCCTGCACAGTGAGGGATTTGGACACAGATTGATGGCCTCCTATTAAAATATATGTACTGCAGCACTTATTTTTAAGTACATCTGCACTTACAGTTTTCTCCTATTCCCACTGCAAAGTCCCACAAATAGTTGATGAATCTGCTAGTGAAATCCACCCAATGCAGCTTCCTGTGATGAAATGGCAACAATGCTGCCCTGCTCCTGAATTAAAAGCAGAGTTATCACTCATGTAAACTGTGCCTGCTTGCACTGCAGCGGGATTAGAAGATTTTGCAAGAGCTTTGGCTATTAGCATTGTCACTGTTAAGTTACAAGCATGTAGCTTGTCAGTCATCACCTAGCCACACCTAGTCCTGCCCACTGCTTTCTAGATTGACACCACACCTACAAGTTACTAAAGGAGAAGTATGGCCAAATCTCTTTTGGTCATACTTCTTCTTTGTGACCAAGATTCAGTCAACAGCATGCTAAAGCCTGCTATAAGGTGACATCACAGAGCCAGGCCAGGCTCTGCAGGAATCCCTGCAATAATGTCAGGATTTGCCCAAATTCCTGACTGGAAGCTGGCTCAGCCTCTCGACATGCATGAGAGCATCAGCCAGCCACTCCAACTCCCTCCACAGCCTGGCGCTCCAGTGAGTGCTGGAGGGGCAGAGCACAGAGCTGGTGTCTAATCCACAGTCTTGATTTTAGTCTCAACTGACCACCATAAACGCACCTTTAAGATTCTGAGGCCTCATGGAAAAAGGTGTTATGGTCAAATGAGACTAAAACTGAATTATTTGGCCTCAACACCAAATGATATGTCTGGCAGAAATCATACATTAAAAATGTATTTCTTTTTTTTAAATGTTTACAGGTACTGTGGTGGAGGGATCTGGGGGTCTAAAAGACCCCAAACCCCTCCTCTGCACTTAAAAGCATTCAAAATGCTGAGTTTGGCTGTTTTGAATGCTGTACGTTTTTTGAATTCGGCGCCGCCAGTACCCGGAAGTGATGTCATGTCATAACATCACTTCCGGGTACTCAGCAGCGCCGAATTCAAAGAAATGGAGACCCGACCAGTCGGCAGCAGTGCAGATGGAGACCCGGTCTGACGGCGGCGGTGAAGGTAAGATGCCTGGGTCTCCAGGTAGGACAGGAGACCCGGGGGAGCCACGGTAGGCGGGGGAGGGGGGACGTCCCCTCCCGCTCCTTGGAATGACAGCCGAGCGGCTTCTCAGCGCTCAGACATCTATACCGGGGTGATGCCTCTAGCTGCAGGCATCACTCCGGTGCAAGCACTTTCCTGAAATATCGGCAATATCGGTAAATCAAAAGGCCGATTCCGATATATGGGGAAAAGTGCATATCGGCCCTCAATATATCGGCTTTGCCGATAATCAGTCGATCACTAATATGCACCTCATCACCGTGTCAGAAGGGTTAGATGTCACCTTGGGTTCTTGAGGTGCTCCAGGATGTGTTCTGAAAACAGAATTTTGCAGGTTTCTCCAGGATTGGTAACTGCTGAATTGGGTCCATATTTCACTGGAAACCATCATCCTGATCATGCAAAGCCCTTTTAGTCAGAGGCAGCCTATAGTTTGGGGCACCCTCCTCTGCAGACCAGCTAGAACAGACATTGGGAGAGTGTCCGCTTGGTCCTCAAGGAGAGGTGATCTGACCAGGCCATCACTTGACAGAGGTAGAATATGTATAGTTAGGTCCATTATAATTGGCCACAGGCACAATTTTCATACTTTTACCTCTGTATGTCACCAGAAAAAAATTAAAATGCAACAATCCAAATGAATTGGAAGTGCAGACTTTCAGCTTTAATTGAAGGAGTTGAACATAAATATTAAGTACAAATTTCAGGAACTGCAACCATTTGTATACAATAAAATTATCATTTTTAATATTTTGTTGAGAATCCTTTACAGGCACGCCTGAAGTCTGGAATCCATGGACATTACCAAAGACTGGGTTTCCTCCTTTCTGATACTTTGCCAGGCTCTAACTGCAGCTGTCTTCAGTTGTTCTTTGTAGGTCTTTCTGCCTTTCGTTTTGCCTTCATCAAGTGAAATGCATGCTCAATAGGGTTGAGATCAGGTGATTGACTGGACCATTGCAGAATATTCCACTTCCTAGGTTGCTTTTGCAGTGTGTTTTGGATCATTGTTCATTTGTACAGTGAAGCGTGTCCAATCAACTTTGCTGCATTTGGCTGAATCTGGGCTGACAGTATATCTCTAAACACTGCAGAATTCATCCGGCTGCTTCTGCCTTCTGTCACATAATCAATAAACACCAATGACCCAGTGCTACTGGAAGCTATGCATGCCCATGCCATCACATTGCCTCCATCATGTCTTACAGATGACGTTGCGTGCTTTGGATTGTGAGCTGTTCCAACTTCTTCCCAACACTTTTTTCTTCCCGTCATTCTAGTACAGTTACATTTGAGTTACATCTGTGCAAAGAATGCTTTTCCAGGTCTGGCTTTTTTGGATATCTTTTGGCAAAGTCTAATCTTGCTTTTCTATTCCTCAGGCTTATGAATGGTTTGCATTTGTGGTGAGCTCTCTGTATTTGCTCTCGTGAAGTCTTCTCTTAGTTGTCGACTTTGACATTGATACGCCCACCTCCTGGAGAGTGTCCTTCACATGTCTGGATGTTGTGAAAGGTTTTCTTTACCATAGAGAGGATCCTGCGATCATCCACTACTGTTATCTTCCATAGACGTCCAGGCCTTTTTATATTGCTGAGCTCACCAGCGTGTTCTTCTTTCCTCAGAATGTACCAAACAGTTGATTTGGTCACTCCTAATGTTGCTGCTATCTGTCTGATGGAATTGATTCGTTTTTGAAGCCTACAATGGCCTGTTTCCCTTGCATGGACAGCTCCTTTGAACGCATAATGTAGGTTCACAGCAATAGATTACAAAGGCAAATACGACACTTAGAATCAACTCCAGACCTTTTACCTGTTTTTTGATGAAACAATAATGGAGTAGGTTACACCTGGCCATGAAACAGCTTTTGATTCAATTGTTGAACTACTTTTGGTCCCTTGAAAAAGGGGGGTGGCTGTAATTCCTAAACCCTTTCTCCGATTGGATGAACATAACCTCAAATTGAACCTGAGAGTGTGCACTTTCAGCCCATGTCCATTATATAACTATAGCTTAAATATGTTTTGGTAAATACCTGAAAAAAACCAACATTGTGCCTGTGTCCAAATATATATGGACCTAACTGTAATTAGACAGGAGCCATTGTAGCCCAAGTTGGGAGGTTTATTTGTCGCAAGGCTGAATGAGATGATGAGTTTGTGCCAAGACAGGCTCACAGACTACACAGTCTGGGAAGCCAAGAGGCTGGAAAATTTAAAATTTTCACTGCGATGTGGAAAACCCCAGTGAGGTAACCATTTGTGTGTTTTACTTGTGAAAAAAATGGGAAGAAAGCCATGAACGTACTTCACTGGCTGGACTGAAGTTCATGAATGCGCTATACTTAAAATAACCTTTTATATATTTTATATACTGTATATAAAATTTTATTTTTTAACAAAAACAAAACAAATAGACAGTTTTCATGGAAACTTAGAAGTGTTTTTTACTCTCTTTCCAATATAATATACTCTTCTATCAATGTTGCATGCTGCCATTTTTATTAAGTGTCTGTAAATTAACACAAGACATTCTCCAAACACCCTCCAGTAAATCAGCCCATTTACAGAGGCTGTCCATTGTGTCCTATTGATTTCTGTGTATGGTGCTCTATAAATATTCTTTCTTCTACTGTTATCAGAATAAATCACATCTAAAATTTGGTATGCCCACTGTAAGACAAAGCTCACCGATTCTAAACTCAGAGACAAGGGAGACTTCACCTACCCACTGAGATGTTCGATACACAAGATAACCATAATGAGGTTATCAGAGGAAGAATGGTGACGAGTCAGCTTCCTCCTGATTCAGGAGTGACAGCACATATTGATTAGGTGTTAGTCATGCACCAAAAACACTGAAAAAAAGCCGCCTGGCTTGAGGGTATATTGGTATTATAAAACTTGTTCTCAGACTACACGGCAGAGACACGGGAAGTCATAAAAGAAAAGGCTTGATCACATTTGCAGTTGCTAATGTTTTGTGCCTTTCCACATATGGATTAAATGTATTCCCATTAGGCAACTGGAACATCCATCGCTCCAGGGGCAATACTTAAAGGTAATTGTAAAAGGCCATTTGGTGTACAGATTATTATGTATTGCAGGAGTACTATGAAGTGTCTGAACAGCATCACACTATATTCAAGGTAGACCATCATGCTTAATGTAACCCATACACAAATCAGCTAAATGACATGACTTAAGCTGTTTTTCATGAACATGATGTGATTGTTGCTCAATCCGCCCATCTTTGTCTGGATCAGGCAGTTATGTTGTACTCTAACACAGATGCTAATTACTTGTGAGAAAGAATGAGCAGACAGATCTAGGGTTCATGCACACTGGCCATTAAAATGTGGCTGTTAGAGGCATTTGACGTTTCTTTTTTTTCTGCCTCTAAACGCCCGTTTATGTTAGTTTTTGTGTTCTTGTATACATAGGCATTTAGATGCAGGAGCATTTAGATCCAGAAAAAAACCCATTGTGTGTGCATTCAGGAGAGGAGTGCTTGGACAGAAAACATGCCTGGTGCGCCTAAAGGCATGTAAACGCACCTAAACGCTAGGCATGTTTAGCGCTTCAGTGTTCATTTATTTCAATAGCCAAATAAAATAAATATTCTGGCCAATGAAATGAATGAAGGCCAAAACACTTGAGGTGCCCGAACGCTTCTAAATGTGCCTAAATACATTTGAAAAATGAGCCAGAAGATCTGGGCGTACAACCAGTGTACATAGGCCTTGGAAGAAATTAACCGCTTTCCATCCATCGGCGTACCGGTACATCGCTGGATAGGAAGGGTGATATCTTATCACTGCAACCGCAGAGATGACCGAGATATCATTCTTTAGTGCCGACAATTCTGCACAAAATAAAAGAAATCTGAGCGACTAAAGAGCCACTGGATTACATTTTACTTAGGCGATTTACAGGCGGCGAAAGGGGGGTGGGGAATCACATGGGAGAGCCCGGTAAGGATGCATCCACTGGCATCCTCTTCCTGAGACACGGATGTCATTCCTCCCACTGTGTGACGTCAGAGAATGAAAAGCTATGAGGATGTTGTCACTTCCAGTTTTACCAGCCATTGCCAGCTTAGGAAAGCTTCTGATTGAACTTATCCGAGTTTGATCCAAAGCTTTCAAGAGCAGAGAAGACAGGAGTCAGTCTATTAGACCCCAGATGTCTCAGTAAAGAGGACCTGTCAATGCTTATTGGTATCACAAGAAATGTTTACGTTTCCTGTGATAGCAATGAAAGTGATAGACAAAAAAATATTAAAGAAACAGTGTAAAAATAAAAAAAAATTCAAATAGATTAATTTAGAAAACAAGAAAACATTTTTTAAATCACCCCTGTCCGCCCTTGCTTTTTCACAAATGCGAATGCACACTCCGGTCCCGTATGCATAGGTAAACAGCAATTGCACCAAATATGGGAGTATCGCCACAAATTCTAGCTCAAGACCTCCTGTGGAACCTTAAACTGGTAACCTGTAAAGGCATTTACAGTGTTGCCTATGTGAATTCTTAGGTACTGTAGCTTGGCACCGTTCCATAGGCAGACGCAATTTTAAAGCATGACATGTATGGTATCAATTTACTCGGTATAACATCGTCTTTCTATTTTACCAAAAATGCATTAAAATTAATTAAAGTGTATTTGTTCCAAAAATTAGCATTTGAAAAACCACTGCGCAAATACTGTGTAACATAAAACCCCACCATGCAAAACCCACCATTTTATTCTCTGGGGCCTCTGCTTAGAAATATATATATATACACACACAGTATCTCACAAAAGTGAGTACACCCCTCACATTTTTGTACAAATACCTTGGCAAAGCCAAACAGTTCATATACATATATTTTTGCATTTGAGTACAGCTTTATTGGGGAGACTACTTGGTTATGGGTAAACACTGCTGACCGAGCAATTCACTGACTTCATGTATGTCTGGATGAATCCAGTAGAGAGATATTCTCTAATCATGGCTCTACAGGTATCCAACCCCCACACCTGTCAGAGGTTTGTCCTTCTACATTCTGTAATAAAAAAGGCAGTATAACTGGGTGCAGAAATTTAGCCAACAAGATCCACTAAAAGATTTAAAATTGAACTTCCAAAAAAAATGCCGGTCATTTACTGTGTAAAAATAAATGACCTCTATTGATGCCAGCCATGTGTATAGCTGCTGCTCCATTTGGTAAAACTTACTTTCGTTCAGTTACCGAAGTACAGTAAGCACAGACTGTCCAGTGCTGAGACTTGTAGTTCTTTCTGTAGCACACTGATCATAGCAGGTCACTTTTGGTATACCTCCTCCATTCAGAAAAAGCTGTGTATTGTTTTCGATGAATGCAAGGCTTTCAGTCATTGGAGGAGGGTTGAATGGGGGTCACAATCTTCCCTCTTTCCATCATAGAAAGCCTTGCATTCAGTTAAGTAATTCATTTTTCAAACAGCAAATAGGGCAAAATTGTTTTTACAGGAGTTCAGCATTAACCTGTTCCTGCTGGCTGTAAGCATATATGCGGCCTCTGGGCGGGTGGACTATACCATTGAGTGGCAGCATGTATGCCTTCTGTGTTGAGAGCATTCTCACTGTGCACTCCCAGCAACGTACGTAAAATCATATCACAGTAAGCTCCCAATACCTTAAGATTGGTAGCTTCTGATCATGTGACTGATGTGACAGCCAATCACAGTGGTCACATGATTGGAATGCCCACCTCCGCCTCTGGGCATTAAGGCCCCATGCACACGGGGCGTTAGAAAAAACGTACGTCAAAGTTAGTTCTGACGCCGGAAAAAGCAGCTGTAAAAACGTGCTTTCAGTAGCTTTTTCCATTGGCGTTATAGCACGTTTTGACACGTTGCTTTTAGCAGCGTTTTTTTTTCTTCCATTCAAAATCAATGGTTCCCTATGGGAGCCTATTGATTTGAATGGAGGTCGCACCGCAACACCGCAAGTCGGATCCGACTTGCGCTGTGAGAATCTTGAGGGGGAACTCCACGCCAAAATGGGAAAAAAACGGCGTGGGGGTCCCCCCCAGGGTTCCAAACCAGGCCCTTCGGGTCTGTTATGGAATTTGAGGGTAGCCCCATGCCGAAAAAACGGCATGGGGTCCCCCCCAAAATCCATACCAAACCCTTATCCGAGCATGCAGCCCGGCAGGCCAGGAAAGGGGAGGGGACGAGCGAGCGGCCCCACCCCCCCTGGACCACACCAGGCCACATGCCCTCAACATGGGGGGGTGTTGGTGCTTTGGGGCAGGGGGAGCTCTGCACCCCCCACCTCAAAGCACCTTGCCCCCATGTTGATGAGGACAAGGGCCTCATCCCCACAACCCTGGCCGGTGGTTGTGGGGGTCTGCGGGCAGGGGGCTCATCGGAATCTGGAAGCCCCCTTTAACAAGGGGGCACCCCAGATCCCGGACCCCCTCCCTATGTGAATGGGTATGGGGTACACTGTACCCCTACCCATTCACCCCATAAAAGGCAGTGTATGGAAATAACGACAAGAGACGTTTTGGAAAGTTTATTAAAAATCTTCATCCGACTCTTCTTGTCTTCTCTTCTCCGGGGTCTTCTGCTCTTTTGCTGTCCGCCCTTCTTGTCTTCTCCTCTCCGGGGTCTTCTCCGGGGTCTTCTGCTCTTTTGCTGTCCCCCTCTTCTTGTGTTCTTCTCTCCGGGGTCTTCTGCTGTCCCCTCTTCTGCTGTCCTCTCTTCTTTTCTTCTCCTCTCCGGTCTTCTGCTCTTTTGCTGTCGGCTGTCGGCTGTCTTCTTCCTCCGGTCCTCCTCCGACGACGTCTCCGCTGATTATGCCTATCTCCGGTCTCTTCAGCTTATTATATAGCCATTAGGGGCGTGGCCCCGATGACGTCATCTGGAGACCCCGCCCCCTCATGTCACAGATGACGTCATATGTGACATGAGGGGGCGGGGCCTCCAGATGACGTCATCGGGGCCACGCCCCTAATGGCTATATAATAAGCTGAAGAGACCGGAGATAGGCATAATCAGCGGAGACGTCGTCGGAGGAGGACCGGAGGAAGAAGACAGCCGACAGCCGACAGCAAAAGAGCAGAAGACCGGAGAGGAGAAGAAAAGAAGAGAGGACAGCAGAAGAGGGGACAGCAGAAGACCCCGGAGAGAAGAACACAAGAAGAGGGGGACAGCAAAAGAGCAGAAGACCCTGGAGAAGACCCCGGAGAGGAGAAGACAAGAAGGGCGGACAGCAAAAGAGCAGAAGACCCCGGAGAAGACCCCGGAGAGGAGAAGACAAGAAGAGTCGGATGAAGATTTTTAATAAACTTTCCAAAACGTCTCTTGTCGTTATTTCCATACACTGCCTTTTATGGGGTGAATGGGTAGGGGTACAGTGTACCCCATACCCATTCACATAGGGAGGGGGTCCGGGATCTGGGGTGCCCCCTTGTTAAAGGGGGCTTCCAGATTCCGATGAGCCCCCTGCCCGCAGACCCCCACAACCACCGGCCAGGGTTGTGGGGATGAGGCCCTTGTCCTCATCAACATGGGGGCAAGGTGCTTTGAGGTGGGGGGTGCAGAGCTCCCCCTGCCCCAAAGCACCAACACCCCCCCATGTTGAGGGCATGTGGCCTGGTGTGGTCCAGGGGGGGTGGGGCCGCTCGCTCGTCCCCTCCCCTTTCCTGGCCTGCCGGGCTGCATGCTCGGTTAAGGGTCTGGTATGGATTTTGGGGGGGGACCCCATGCCGTTTTTTCGGCATGGGGCTACCCTCAAATTCCATAACAGACCCGAAGGGCCTGGTTTGGAACCCTGGGGGGGACCCCACGCCGTTTTTTTCCCATTTTGGCGTGGCGTTCCCCCTCAAGATTCCCACAGCGCAAGTCACCCCGCAAGTCGGATCCGACTTGCGGTGTTGCGGTGCGACCTCCATTCAAATCAATAGGATCCCATAGGGAACCATTGATTTTGAATAGAAGAAAAAAAAACGTATAACGTGGCTTAACGCACGTTAAGCAACGTTATAGCAAAGTTATTCAGCTTTTAGCAGCGTCAGGCGTTTTTAACGCTGTAACGCTGGTCCTCAGAACGCGCAGGTGGTGGGTTCTTGTTGCAGCCTAAAAACGTCTAAGCCACTTACAGCTCAAAAACGTCTGAGTGTGCATGAGGCCATAGAATAACATGGAGGGGCGTTTTTAGGCTGCAAAAAGAAAACGCCTGACGCTGCTTACAGCGGCGTTAAAAACGTCCCGTGTGCATGGGGCCTAAGTAGGCGGCTGTCACAGACCTCTCTGTAAGCATTGTAAAGGTAGTAGAAGATGTTGAACAGGCCCAATAAAGGCATATACTATTTTTCAGTCAAAAAAAGGAAGGAATTCAATTTTATTTTAAATTACCTAATAACGTATCAACATGAGTATAAATGTTTTTTTTTTTTTTTTTTTAATGGGAAATGAAAGCGTCGCTCTGTAAATTTTGTCCTGTACCCTTGTTGCTCCTCTGAATTTAATACATCACATGCAAGTGAGTAAAGACTGACATCTTTTAAAAGAAATTGTAAATGTCCCTTTAAAGAAAGTAACAAGTAAAGATTCACATTAATGATGAACTTTGAATAAGAAAATATAAAACATTTACATTAAAAACAAGTGGTTAAAATTTAACAAAATTCTTTTTTTTTTTTTTTTTTTTAAGCATCTTCTGTATTGCGCCTTTGTTAGGCGGCATTTGTTTATAATCGACCACTGAAACGCTAGTTTTATAAGTGGTGAAAAAATAATAGAGAAAAGATGGCCACCGTGTAGTGACTTGTATGTTGCCATGGAGACCACCGAACAAGCGACTCGCACTGAATTCAAATGACTAAAGCCACCTTTCATTGTTTAAAAAATGCAGTTTTACCAAAACATGGTCCAAACAATATTTCTCTTATCCTTAGTTTTACGGTTCATACATAATGTATGTGCCTTATAGTTAGAAGAGAAAAATAAAGTAAGTAACAAAATAAGAAAAGAGAAATATTCAGAAATCCCTCTTCCTCGTTTATCCCTATTTTAGGCTAAGTTCACCTCTTGCAAGTCAAGGGGCCCAACCTCAGTAGATATCAGAAAATTGGTCAGCTTAGTAAAAAGTTCATTCATTTTAATTGTTATACCTGTAGACCAGGGGCGTAACTACAGGGGTTGCAGGGGTTGCAATCGCTACCGGGCCCCATGCTCCAGGGGGCCTGTGCGGCTCCCCTGTACACCTGGATAGGAGGGGCGGTGGGGGCAGCATGTAGAGAAATCACTGCCCTCCTTTTTCCTCTTGTAGCTGCAGGAGGAAAATTAGGAGTTCCTCTGTATGCTGCCCCCGCCACTCCTCCTATCCAGTTCACTTGTGTTCTGCTGTACCCCCCCCCCCCCCGTGCTCCCTCTCCTCTCCTGCCGGCTGCTGCAGGGGATGTGTCACAATAGAGAACCAGGAAGGGGTCGGTAAAAATGTAATTTTCCAGCTCCTTCCTTTTCTGAATGGACAGAGTCATAGTCAGTGACGTTGTAAAAAAATAAAATAAAATGATAAAATATAATACAATTAAAATACCAAAAAAATAAAAACTACTGACACCAGTGGGTGAACTTCAAGGATCGCAAAGGTCACACTTGTGACGGGGCCCTGGCATTCCACCACTGTGGGGAGGCCCCAAGATGGCAGGAGGGGGGCCCGCTGCAAAACTTGTGAAAGGGTCCCGCTGTGGGACCGTAATAAAGGGCCCCACAATGAGAGTAAAGGGCCCCAGGATCAGTGGGAAGAGCCCCAGGCTTGAAGGGAAGGGCCCCGGGCCAGGGGTCCGGGGGGGCCCTTCATGGTTTCTTGCACCGGGGCCCTGAAGGTTCTAGTTACGCCTCTGCTGTAGACCTTTTGGCCCATCCCAAAAGCCTGGCTAAAAAACTACAAGTTAGCAACCCTCACATCTTTGTTGCTAGGATGTGCAAACTTTTGGACACTCAATTCCAGCATTACAGGAATAAAATCCAACAATTTTCCATGGGAATTTCAAATGCTAACTGGGAGTTTTTTGGGCCAGGCTTCCAGGAGGTCCCAAATAGCCTAAAGGTATGGCAGGAACTTAAAGAGGTTGTAAACCCATGAAACTTTTTTTTTTTTGCAACCTGAAACACAAACACATAATGAGCCCCCGCCGTGCCGCCCGCTTACCTGTATGACGGGCGACATCTGATTGGCCGGAGCCGCGGTGACGTCACTCCCGTGCATGCCGCGGCCGTTCCTTCAGAGCGCATGCGCCAGTGACGTCACTGGCTGCATGTAAGGTAAATACCTCCTAAACGGTACATGTTTAGGAGATATTTACAGTACCTATAGGTAAGCCTTAATATAGGCTTACCTATAGGTACAAGTTGCAGAGGAGGGTTTACTTCCTCTTTAAATGTAACACATGTAAAAATCTGCATTTTTGGCTATAAAATCACTTAAAACCCCCAGAACTATATATATTCTGAAAGCAGATGCCCTGTAGAACAGAAAAATGTAAGTTAAAATTTTTTATGTTTCACAATATTTGTATATTTCCTGAAGACGCCGTATTGGGAAATGCATTGATGTCCTCCTGCCTACACTTCCACGTTAACCGGTGATGTCACTTCCGGCGACTCCGTGGAACGCACGCCAGCCGGCTTCTCAGAGTGTTCGGATAGTGGTGAGCCTGTCACTTGATTGGAATAAGGGGATGCAATCTTTTTATGCTGTTTGAGCTGGTGCCGGTCAGGGCACTTTTTTATGTAAACATAACCATAGATGTGTGGTGGCTTATATTTTATCCAATTAAACAGTGTAAGTCCTCTTTCACACGTCCGCTCCGGTTTTTTTGTCCGCTGCGGCACTTTTTTTTTTTACGGACACGGATGACACTTGTGTCATCCGGTCCGTATGTCCGCATGTCATCCCATCCATTTGCGGATGATATACAGACATAATATTAGTCTATGGGGATTGCGGATGTCAGCGGATGACACCGCTGACATCCGATTTTGCTTCAGTTCCGTTTTTTTAACAGAAGAAAAATAGGGTTTTGTTCCGTTCCAAAAAACGGAACAGAACTGAAAGGACACAAATCGGATGTCAGTCGATGGTCATCCACTGACATCCGCAATCCCTTTGACAAGCATTATGTCCGTATGTCACCCGCAAACAGATGGGATGATATACGGACATACGGAACGTCCATGTGAAAGAGGCCTTACACTATTATTGGGTGTTTTTGTTTTGCCTCTACATAACCAATATCGATCATTCGAGAGGTGATTGAGGAGAATTTGCCAACGGATCCAAAGGTTTCAGATTGTTGAGAAGGCTGTTTGGTCCCTGGGACCTGGGGCTTTTGGTGAGCAAATTTTTGTGCTATATCATGAGGTGGAGCACTTGATGAATGAAAACTAAGAAGGTACGGTGTGGGTGGCAGCATTCACTATATCTCATATATGGACTGATGATTTATTTTAATAATTTTTTCACATAATAATATTAATTATTTTTAGATGTTGGTCTTATAATAATAATAATAGAATGATTAAGGCTCTATTCACACTACCGCAACTTGTCAGGCGACTTGTCAACCTGAAAAGTCACGGTCCCTCGCGGTCCATTGACTGCTACAGGACCCGTTCTAATAGGAGCGACACAAGTCGCTCCGACTTAGAAAAAGGTTCCTGTACTACTTCGGGGCGACCTCGGATTGACTTGCATAGACATTCATTATATGAAGTCCGTGCAAGTCGCGCCGAAGTCGCGGTGCAAGGAGACTTTACAGGTTTCGCCCCCAAGTAGTGCACAAGTCATGCCGCTTCAGTGTGAATGCAGTCTTAATGTGTTCACTTGATTGCCACATTTTGGTTTATTGCATTATGTTACACTTAGATTAATAACGATTTCACAGCGCCTGCTTTATTTACTTTACTGTATTGTTAATGTAATTTCACATTTAAAGGGGCAGCAGTTAAGGGATTATCACTTCTGGATGAGGCGCTTTCACGGGTTATATAAATATTTGTGTAACTGTTTCTCAAACCATACTTTCAAGAAAAAATATATAATAAAATTAATTTTAGAGTAAGCACGCACAATATATTACCCATTTTTTTTTTTGCATATATAAGATGAGGTTGCGTCAAGTAAATAGATATCTAAAATGTCAAATTTTAAAATATTGCAAATAAATTTGCATTTGTGATATTGCAAAAAAACTATGATACTTTGATAAAAAATTTCCATAGGCAACACTTTAAAGTCCTTTACTGCTCATCAGTTTAGAGCTCTAGTGCTAGAACAATTGCTCTCCACAATCACAGCCATTCCTCGTATGAGTGGCGTGATCACAGTTTACCTACACATGCGTGACCTGTGCATCTGTTTGCATTTGTGGGTGTATGCAGGGCAATGGGGAATTAAGATTATTATTATTATTTTTTTTAATACATTTTCTTAAACTTTATATAATAACCTTTTTATTTATTTTTTTAGCTTTATTGCTATCACATGGGGGTTAACCCCCATGTGATAGCATTGGGCAGGTGACAGGTCTATTAGACTCCAATGTCTCCTCTGCCCTCCATTGTGATAGTATGGGGTAGGTGACAGGTCTATTAGACTCCAATGTCTCCTCTGCCCTCCAGTGTGATAGTATGGGGTAGGTGACAGGTCTATTAGACCCCAATGTCTCCTCTGCCCTCCAGTGTGATAGTATGGGGTAGGTGACAGGTCTATTAGACCCCAATGTCTCCTCTGCCCTCCAGTGTGATAGTATGGGGTAGGTGACAGGTCTATTAGACCCCAATGTCTCCTCTGCCCTCCAGTGTGATAATATGGGGTAGGTGACAGGTCTATTAGACCCCAATGTCTCCTCTGCCCTCCAGTGTGATAGTATGGGGTAGGTGACAGGTCTATTAGACCCAAATGTCTCCTCTGCCCTCCAATGTGATACTATGGGGTAGGTGACAGGTCTATTAGACTCCAATGTCTCCTCTGCCCTCTAGTGTGATAGTATGGGGTAGGTGACAGGTCTATTAGACCCCAATGTCTCCTCTGCCCTCCAGTGTGATAGTATTGGGTAGGTGACAGGTCTATTAGACCCCAATGTATCCTCTGCCCTCCAGTGTGATAGTATGGGGTAGGTGACAGGTCTATTAGACCCCAATGTCTCCTCTGCCCTCCAGTGTGATAGTATGGGGTAGGTGACAGGTCTATTAGACCCCAATGTCTCCTCTGCCCTCCAGTGTGATAATATGGGGTAGGTGACAGGTCTATTAGACCCCAATGTCTCCTCTGCCCTCTAGTGTGATAGTATGGGGTAGGTGACAGGTCTATTAGACCCCAATGTCTCCTCTGCCCTCCAGTGTGATAGTATTGGGTAGGTGACAGGTCTATTAGACCCCAATGTATCCTCTGCCCTCCAGTGTGATAGTATGGGGTAGGTGACAGGTCTATTAGACCCCAATGTCTCCTCTGCCCTCTAGTGTGATACTATGGGGTAGGTGACAGGTCTATTAGACCCCAATGTCTCCTCTGCCCTCCAGTGTGATACTATGGGGTAGGTGACAGGTATATTAGACCCCAATGTCTCCTCTGCCCTCCAGTGTGATACTATGGGGTAGGTTACAGGTCTATTAGACCCAAATGTCTCCTCTGCCCTCCAATGTGATACTATGGGGTAGGTGACAGGTCTATTAGACTCCAATGTCTCCTCTGCCCTCCAGTGTGATAGTATGGGGTAGGTGACAGGTCTATTAGACCCCAATGTCTCCTCTGCCCTCCAGTGTAATAGTATGGGGTAGGTGACAGGTCTATTAGACCCCAATGTCTCCTCTGCCCTCCAGTGTGATAATATGGGGTAGGTGACAAGTCTATTAGACCCCAATGTCTCCTCTGCCCTCCAGTGTGATAGTATGGGGTAGGTGACAGGTCTATTAGACCCAAATGTCTCCTCTGCCCTCCAGTGTGATAGTATGGGGTAGGTGACAGGTCTATTAGACCCCAATGTCTCCTCTGCCCTCCAGTGTGATAGTATGGGGTAGGTGACAGGTCTATTAGACCCCAATGTCTCCTCTGCCCTCCAGTGTGATACTATGGGGTAGGTGACAGGTCTATTAGACCCCAATGTCTCCTCTGCCCTTCAGTGTGATACTATGGGGTAGGTGACAGGTCTATTAGACCCCAATGTCTCCTCTGCCCTCCAGTGTGATACTATGGGGTAGGTGACAGGTCTATTAGACCCCAATGTCTCCTCTGCCCTCCAGTGTGATACTATGGGGTAGGTGACAGGTATATTAGACCCCAATGTCTCCTCTGCCCTCCAGTGTGATACTATGGGGTAGGTTACAGGTCTATTAGACCCAAATGTCTCCTCTGCCCTCCAATGTGATACTATGGGGTAGGTGACAGGTCTATTAGACTCCAATGTCTCCTCTGCCCTCCAGTGTGATAGTATGGGGTAGGTGACAGGTCTATTAGACCCCAATGTCTCCTCTGCCCTCCAGTGTAATAGTATGGGGTAGGTGACAGGTCTATTAGACCCCAATGTCTCCTCTGCCCTCCAGTGTGATAATATGGGGTAGGTGACAAGTCTATTAGACCCCAATGTCTCCTCTGCCCTCCAGTGTGATAGTATGGGGTAGGTGACAGGTCTATTAGACCCAAATGTCTCCTCTGCCCTCCAGTGTGATAGTATGGGGTAGGTGACAGGTCTATTAGACCCCAATGTCTCCTCTGCCCTCCAGTGTGATAGTATGGGGTAGGTGACAGGTCTATTAGACCCCAATGTCTCCTCTGCCCTCCAGTGTGATAGTATGGGGTAGGTGACAGGTCTATTAGACCCAAATGTCTCCTCTGCCCTCCAGTGTGATAGTATGGGGTAGGTGACAGGTCTATTAGACCCCAATGTATCCTCTGCCCTCCAGTGTGATAGTATGGGGTAGGTGACAGGTCTATTAGACCCCAATGTCTCCTCTGCCCTCCAGTGTGATAGTATGGGGTAGGTGACAGGTCTATTAGACCCAAATGTCTCCTCTGCCCTCCAGTGTGATAGTATGGGGTAGGTGACAGGTCTATTAGACCCCAATGTATCCTCTGCCCTCCAGTGTGATAGTATGGGGTAGGTGACAGGTCTATTAGACACCAATGTATCCTTTGCCCTCCAGTGTGATAGTATGAGGTAGGTGACAGGTCTATTAGACCCCAATGTCTCCTTTGCCCTCCAGTGTGATAGTATGGGGTAGGTGACAGGTCTATTAGACCCCAATGTCTGCTCTGCTCTCCAGTGTGATACTATGGGGTAGGTGACAGGTCTATTAGACCCCAATGTATCCTCTGCCCTCCAGTGTGATAGTATGGGGTAGGTGACAGGTCTATTAGACCCCAATGTCTCCTTTGCCCTCCAGTGTGATAGTATGGGGTAGGTGACAGGTCTATTAGACCCCAATGTCTGCTCTGCTCTCCAGTGTGATACTATGGGGTAGGTGACAGGTCTATTAGACCCCAATGTATCCTCTGCCCTCCAGTGTGATAGTATGGGGTAGGTGACAGGTCTATTAGACCCCAATGTCTCCTCTGCCCCCAAGTGTGATAGTATGGGGTAGGTGACAGGTCTATTAGACCCCAATGTCTCCTCTGCCCTCCAGTGTGATAGTATGGGGTAGGTGACAGGTCTATTAGACCCCAATGTCTCCTCTGCCCTCCAGTGTGATAGTATGGGGTAGGTGACAGGTCTATTAGACCCCAATGTCTCCTCTGCCCTCCAGTGTGATAGTATGGGGTAGGTGACAGGTCTATTAGACCCAAATGTCTCCTCTGCCCTCCAGTGTGATAGTATGGGGTAGGTGACAGGTCTATTAGACCCCAATGTATCCTCTGCCCTCCAGTGTGATAGTATGGGGTAGGTGACAGGTCTATTAGACCCCAATGTATCCTTTGCCCTCCAGTGTGATAGTATGAGGTAGGTGACAGGTCTATTAGACCCCAATGTCTCCTTTGCCCTCCAGTGTGATAGTATGGGGTAGGTGACAGGTCTATTAGACCCCAATGTCTGCTCTGCCCTGCAGTGTGACAGTATGGGGTAGGTGACAGGTCTATTAGACCCAAATGTCTCCTCTGCTCTCCAGTGTGATAGTATGGGGTAGGTGACAGGTCTATTAGACCCCAATGTCTCCTCTGCCCTCCAGTGTGATAGTATGGGGTAGGTGACAGGTGTATTAGACCCAGGGCCGGACTGGCCTACCGGGATACCTGGAAATTTCTGGTGGGCCACCGGCCCTGGGGCCGCTTTAAGATGCGACCGCTTTAAGATGCGGCCACTTTAAGCATTTGACCACGCCGCGGTCGGGCTGTGATGGCCGCTGCAGCCCAGGCCTGGCCCCCGCTGCGCTCCAGTGACGGATCTTTCCTACTTCAGCCGCTATGAGCGGCATGACGTCACATCCGGGCGGCGGGAACGGCTGTGTGAGTGTGCGGTGGTGGATCATTCATCTGACTGCAAGTAACTCTGCAAGATGGTCACGGGGGGTCACGGCGCCGATCCCTCCCACAGCACACAGACGCCAGCAGCAGCAGCAGCATGATCGCAGGAGTCTGACTGAGACTGACTGAAGAAGCGGAGGCGGAGCGGAGAAGAGCCTGAAACAGCCAGCTGAGCCAGGCAAGAGTAAATGGGCTGGGGCCTGGGGGACCTGGACCTCTTGCATTTGGGGGGAGCAGCATATTTTAGGGCCCCTACTAGTACTACAATGCTAGCCTACCCCCTCCCCCTAATACAATGCTGACCTGCCCCCCCTCATACAATGCTTATCTGCCATGCCATCCCCCCTGGGCCCCCTCCCCCTAGTACAATGCTGATCCCCCCTCCCCTAATACAATGCTTTACCCCTCCTCCTAAGATAATGCTTACCCCCCTCCCCCTAATAAAATGATGACCTCCCCCCTAATACAATGCTGCTGACATCTCCTGTACCATGTCTGCACAGATTCTGACATCTCCTGTACCATGTCCGCACAGATTCTGACATCTCCTGTACCATGTCCGCACAGCTTCTGACATCTGTACCATGTCCGCACAGCTTCTGACATCTGTACCATGTCTGCACAGCTTCTGAAATCTCCTGTACCATGTCCGCACAGCTTCTGAAATCTCCTGTACCATGTCCGCACAGCTTCTGAAATCTCCTGTACCATGTCCGCACAGCTTCTGACATCTCCTGTGCCATGTCCGCGCATCCTCTGACATCTCCTGTACCATGTCCGCACTTTTACCACTTTTAACTAGAATTTGCTCTTTTATATATAAAGCCCTATATGCTTTCATATCTGTCTTATCGATATTTAATACACTCTATAAAATAATACAAAATAAATTTGCTTTAAAATGCATGGTTTTCCCTTTTATGAAGAAGATAATAATGGCGTTATGCTGTTGGGCCGGTATAATAATGCTATGGGGCTGGTATGAAATTTTTTCCAGGGCTGAATTTTATTCCCAGTCCGGCCCTGATTAGACCCCAATGTCTCCTCTGCCCTCCAGTGTGATAGTATGGGGTAGGCGACAGGTCTATTAGACCCCAATGTCTCCTCTACCCTCCAGTGTGATAGTATGGGATAGGTGACAGGTCTATTAGACCCCAATGGCTCCTCTGCCCTCCAGTGTGATAGTATGAGGTAGGTGACAGGTCTATTAGACCCCAATGTCTCCTCTGACCTCCAAAGCAACTAACCAAGCACAGATGGTGCTTGGTTAGCTGCTACCTGGCTGTATCAGTCAGGGTATTATAGCTATAAAACAGGAAGTGACAAAATCATTATTGCTTCTGGCTCCATTCAGTGCAGATTAAATTCTCTACAAGCTTCCAAAGAGCTGAACTGGTTAATGAACATTTTACAAACCTGCACATTTTTTAATATCTATTGGAGCCCCTTGACTGCATAGGCTGTTTGATGAAAAAGGTGAACTTAGCATTTAAAGTGGTTGTAATCCCTTCCATTTACCCAGTGAAGTGATTGACCTCAAAGACAAATCCTCCTACATAAGTTGTACCTGTTTGTCTGCTGTCTTCTCTTCTCTACATCCGTTCAAAGTCCAGAATTTATAAAGCTTGCCTGGGTATTCAGAAAAAAGGGGGCAGGGAGCTGATGTTACCCTCTGCAAAGCTCTCATCTCAGTGAGGAGATCTCTGAGAGCTGATTGGAGGAAAGGGACACACACACACCTTCACACAGCATGCAGGAACAGAGCTGAGGCTGTCAATCAGCTGGAGCTACCGCCCCTGAAACCTTCTTTTTCTTGGTGTCAAGAAGTGATTCATGCTGGTAGCAGAGGAATGAGGCAGCAGACAGATATTACACTGAATTGAGACAAGCACACACAGTAGAAGGATATGCTTTATTCATATTTTATGTCTAGATTTACATCCACTTTAAAGACATGATAGAATTCTAGGATTGTTTTAAAAAGCTAATTGTTACACCATGGATCTCTTCTCAGAAGGGAAATGAAACTGCCCTAAATATATCCCAAAAACACCCCCTTAAAAAAAAAGGGAAGTAGTAGATGTGTATAGATTATTTCTGGAAATTAAGGATACCTTTTAGGCCTCTTGCACACTGCAGCTTGAAAAAGCTCAGTCCAGCTTTTCTTTTACTAAGCTAAAATACAGGGCATTAATTGTAAAGTGCCTATGCACACAGGCACGTAAAAAAGCGCCGTGCATTCTTCAGTAAAAACAAAATAGAAAAATCTGCTTTTTTGGTCAGTAATTTACACCTCATGCGCGCAAATGCGCACAAATGTGCTTAAATGGCCATTTACATAATGCACAAAACAATAAAATGAGAATAAGTTTCCGTGCATTCGCGCAAATACATTGAAAATACACAGATAAAAAAGTAGATGCTCAAACAGGAGTATCGTGTGCAAGAGGCCTTAGAATCAATTTAAGCAGCTCAGTAAGGTCTGTTTTTTTTTTTTTTTAAATGTATTTGCATGAAAATGCACGGAAACATAGTCTCATGTTCTTATTTAGTGCATTATGTAAATGTCTATTTGTGCACGTTTGTGTGCAATCTTGCGCATTTGTGCGCATTTACGCGCATGAAGCGTAAATTTCTGACCAAAAATGCAGATTTTTCTATTTAGTTTTTACTGAAGAATGCACAGCGCTTGTTTACGTGCCTGTGTGCATAAGCACATTACAATTAATGGGCTGTATGTTAGCTTAGTAAAAAAAAAAAAGCTGTACTGAGCTTTTTCAAGCTGCAGTGTGCAAGAGGCCTAAATACATTTACCAAAAGCATATAATCTGAAGTCGAACCTAAACACCTCCAATTTGTGTGCAGTCAGGCATGACTTTGTACTACGTAGTTGAAAGTAAATCTAAAGAAAACAAGAAAATTGTATAATGTATGGCCAACTTAAGTGGAAGACAGGAATTACTATCTCTGTAGTTTAGCCCTTTCTGTACAGCACTAGTTTCTGCCTCATTGTTACAGTTCATTTTGGGTAATAGATGTCTGAGCAGTTATGGTTAGTCATAGTTTTGATGTAAAAGATGTTATGCTCTCTGTAGGTGCTGCAAAAAAGCATCATTGCTATATTAAATGAGTAAAATAAAGTTATTGTGTGTAGGAGTGTGCGCGGCATGTCAGTATGTGCAATCCTGAGACATCATACAGACAGTGCCGTCCTTTTAAACTGGAAATCCTCAGTCAATATAGAGAGGGAAGGAAGTTGATATCTGCTTGCACCCGGTGTAACCTTTATTGTATGGAAACTCACTGTCTGTGACCACAAGATAGAAGGAAGAGGGCATCCTACGTCTGGAGGTCTTGGAATATCCGGCTACACAAACACCATCCCAGGACACATCTGCTTGTTGTGCTTTATACACGTGTATGTCCTTATGCTTATTGAGGTCAAATGTCCCTTACTTCCAGGGACAGTCCCAACTTTTTAACATTCGCCTCTGCCAATATTTTTGTTAGTATGGAGCAAACTGGTTCATAAATCAGCAGAATCTTTTAGCCCTCTTTTACAAGGACGGCTGGGAGGCAGTAAAAACAGGTTATTGAGCAGCAATTTTACCATCCTCCTACGACTGCCCACCTGAAGCTTATAATACAGCTGGAGGAGGCTTTTCACATGCTGAGGCTGTGATTCTCTGCACCACAGAAAATTTAAATCGAGTCAATGGGGTCGCACTGTGGAGAAATTTGCTTTTTATCTGTTCGTGCCGATTATACACATGTAGTGCTACCGCCATAGAAGCCACTAAGCGATGCTTGTCCTCAGGAACTGCCCAGACCTTGTAGATACCTCGACCCATCTGACAATCTAGGATCAGACATGAGTTTGTCAAACACGGTTTAAACACTTCAGCTTCTGAAGGCTTACCCCCCCACCCCCATAGTGACCAGGCAATTTTTTGTGATACAGCACTGCGTTTCTTGTACTAAAAATTGCACAGTCATGCGACACTGTTACCAAATAAAATTTATGTCCTTTTTGCGCACAAATCGTGCTTTCTTTTGGGGGTATTTGGTCACCTTTGCGGGCAATTTACAAAAAAAAAGACTGACAATTTTGAAAAAAAAAAAAACAATATTTTTTACTTTCTGTTTTTTACTTTCAGGCTTTCCTGTGCATCATCTTTAGAAGAGGCTTCCTTCTGGGATGACAGCCATGCAGACCAATTTGATGCAGTGTGCATAGTATGATCTGAGCACTGACAGGCTGACCCTCCACCCCTTCAACCTTTTCAGCAATGCTGGCAGCACTCATACGTCTATTTCCCAAAGACAACCTCTGGATATGATGCTGAGCACAGAACTTCTTTGTCGACCATGGCGAGGCCGGTTCTGAGTGGAACCTGTCCTGTTAAACCGCTGTATGGTCTTGACCACCATGCTGAAGCTCAGTTTCAGGGTCTTGGCAACATTCTTTTAGCCTAGGCCATCTTTATGTAGAGCAATAATTCTTTTTTCAGATCCTCAAAGAGTTCTTTGTCATGAGGTGCCATGTTGAACTTCCAGTGACCAGTATGAGAGAGTGAGAGCGATAACACCAAATTTAACACACCTGCTCCCCATTCACACCTGAGACCTTGTAACACTAACGAGTCACATGACACCGGGAAGGGAAAATGGCAAATTGGTCCCAATTTTAGCAACATTTTCACTTAGGGGTGTACTCACTTTTGTTGCCAGTGGTTTAGACATTAATGGCTGTGTGTTGATTTATTTTGAGGGGACACCAAATTTACACTGTTATACAAGCTGTACACTAACTACTTTACATTGTAGCAAAGTGTCATTTCTCCAGTGTTGTTACATAAAAAGATATAATGAAATATTTACAAAAATGTGAGGGGTATACTCACTTTTGTGAGATACTGTATATATATATATATATTGCTTGAGTCTTCTGCCGGCAATAGTTGGGGCCCTTTAACAGTTGAACTTTAAGTAATGAGGTTGCTCAGGTCATGTCAGGGACACGCTGGCCATAGTACAAATGAAGCTCCAAAGAGCGCGCAGGTACGGGCCTGCAGGTGCTTGTCTTGCGGTGCACAGGAGCGTGCATATGCACAGGCGTGCATGCATTTGCCACTATTACTGGTTCCAAGTGGCCTACATAAGTGCAGCAGCTTCACTAGTTGGTTGCTGTCTGATCTGCAGCTCTTTCTGTGTTCTTGTGCCCGTTTCTGTTCTTGATACCTGTGATAGACCCAGCTTGTCCTGACCTCGCTTGAACGCTACCTGCCCTAACCTCGGCCTGTCTTTGGATTCTGCTTGCCTCTTGCTCATCTGCCTGCTCCAGTGTTGTTGACCTCTGCTTGTACCCTGACCATTCTCCTGCCTGTTGTCTATGCCTGTACCTGACTGCCTGTTGCTAACCTGGCTTATCTGACTATGCATCCTGTTATCTGTCTACTCAGCTCCATATGCTATTCACCTGGTCCTTGCTGGTTATCTGCCTGCCACATGTCTATCCTGCACCTGTGACCGGTAGCCTGTATACCAAGCAACTGCCAGCCTACTGTCTGCTAAGTCCTGGGTCTGCTGCTCCTGCTGCCATCTGCTGTGTTGGCCAACTGATCCATTCCTGGCACAGCACCTGCTCTTCATCCGTGCGGTCTGCTGGACAATCTACAGGCACTCGTACCTCACCATGCTCTCATGACCACTGTCTCACTACCAGTTGTCCCTGAGCCGGAGCTGTTAGAGAGGCCTTCCTCTGCACCTCAGGCTCTACCTTTAGGTACGTGACAGGTCAGATTTGCATGCAGTGCAAAAAAAAAGGTAGAATCTCTTTAACTGAAGAAAAAGTAAAGGTGTCTGCTATCAGTGTCCATGTATGAGAAGCAGAGATAAAGAGGGAGGGTAGAGGTGTCTGCTAGCAGTGTCCATGTGCGAGAAAACAGAGTAAGGCAGGGTAGATTGCCCTCTCACCAATCCTGACTGCAGGTAGGACTCTGGTAAAGGAAGGGAACTGTTTGGCTCTGGATTAATAGTAGGAATGCACAGCGGGTGGTAGGTAAGTTGGCAGGAAAACCGCTGACAGCATTCAGCATACATGACTCTGAGCCTCTGACAGAAACTATGGTGCTGGGTGCCGGGCGCTGCAACTGGCAGTGCTGCTGAACCTCTGGTGATCATGCAACATAGTCACTAGACACATGGCTATAGAGAGGCTCTATCTCTTTATCACTGCATCATAGATAGCTTCCCCAGAATCCTCTGCTGCTCTGGTCCGCATGGAAGTTGTAGTCTCTGAGCTGCTTCTTTGTACAGTAAGTGATAGCTAAGGGACTAATGTCCCATGGTCCTTGGCTTAAGGGTCAGGTAAGGGCGGCCTCCCTCTATTGGCAGGAAGATGTTGAAGAGATCTATCCATGAGCACAAGGGAGGAAATAAACAGTCCGTTGTTACCTAGCAATGTCTCCCCATTCCATTGCTGGCTACACACATTCATGCATCGGCTGGGTGGCTGGGTTTGAACACTGAACCTCTACACCTAAGTGTCTATGGGGAATGGGACTAAAGTGTCATTGCTGATCATTATTTGACTGGTAACATCTGATCATGTGAACACCATAATAGCCAATCTGCCTGGCTGTATTTGGGCCAAAAAATTTTTGAATATTAATAAGCCGATGGCAGATGTCTTCTAGGCTAGTTCTGCATATTCCTCATGCAACTTTCTATCACAAGCAAACTGCTTTCTGTCACCCCTGGACCTTCTCCTGTTCAGCGTCACCCACTGGCACCCTTATTACTTTGCATCCACTTGTTTTTGCAGTTTAGATTTTTTCTATTTTGTTCTGAACAATGTAAGGGTTTCAGAAGTGTACTGTACAATAGATATGGACAGGCTGGCAGAGATGTCACTCCTACTCTCAGCCTGATTTTTGGGTTGAAAAGTATTATTAAAGGTTAATATGAGGTGACTCAAGGCAAATATTCTAAGAGCAGAGCTAGAAAATGCATTTAGTGATCTTTGAATGAAGGCAAATCTGGACTAGAGAAGTACAGCATGCTGTGCAGAAACAAGTAACACAATGCAGAACAAAAGGTCTAAAAATATAGACGTATATGATGATTCATCTAAAGTTTTGTTACATTTAATTGCATGCCAAACACATCTGAAAGCCAACATTTATACCACAGTGTATAGCAATCCGAACAGAATGCATTTTGGGTTAGTCAACATTACCTTTATTAAAGTGGAACTCAGATAAAATTGTCTGTGCTCGGGGCTGCTCACCCACCCATGTATGCATGGCACATTAGAATAAGTGGCTTTGTCCATACAGCCGATATGCTCCCATAGAGAAACATGGTAGCTCCAGCCACATAAACAAGGCGCTGTACAGGCCACAGTGCCGCGAACCCAAAATAATCAAGTTTCTGCAAAGCCCAACTCTGGGCTCCACCTCATAAATCACCCATTTCTAGCCTCCACTGGCACTGTTTTTTGCTTTTTTTCTATACTTAACTTTTTTGAGATCTTCAAGTTGGCCATGTGATGCAGTAGGGTCATCTTCCTCTTCAGCTTTTCTCCAGGCTGGGTGGTCCTCATTGATGCAGAAAGCAGTGCTGACATGATGATATCAGTTCTGCCCTCTGCCCCATGACACAGTGAGTGCAGGGCACCATGGTAATGCCCAAGGGAGCAGTCCATAGAGAAACATGGTAGCTCCAGCCACATAAACAAGGCATTGTACAGGCCACAGTGCCACGAACCTAAAATAATCAAGTTTCTGCAAAGCCCAACTCTGGGCTCCTCCTCATAAATCACCCCTTTCTAGCCTCCACTGGCACTATTTTTTGCTTTTTTTCTATACTTAACTTTTTTGAGATCTTCATGTTGGCCATGTGATGCAGTAGGGTCATCTTCCTCTTCAGCTTTTCTCCAGGCTGGGTAGTCCTCATTGATGCAGAAAGCAGTGCTAACATGATGATATCAGTTCTGCCCTCTGCTCCATGACACAGTGAGTGCAGGGCACCATGGTAATGCCCAAGGGAGCAGTCCAAGGACACCCTGCCCACGGTGATGTTTTCAATTTTCCAGATTTTGTGACATTCAGCATAATTCAGCGTGGACGACTTGTGGCAGAGAAGATGTCCTAAAGGAGACAGCTCCAGACTGTAGGTGAGTATTGTAGCCTGAGTTGTTTTGGGCTTTAATACTGGTACATGGCTTAAAGAACAACTGTACCTATGGTCCAATCTTCCTGTAATGCCTTCACCCCTCTAAGTGCAGCCCAGCTGTGCTAATATTTGCTTTCCTCCTCAATCCCGCAATTGTTGCTGTGAAGCCTGCATAGCGCCACACAGCCTTTACAGCAAAAATTTCTTCCTAGAGATAAGCCATAGATGGCCTTCAGCAGTCTAACGCAGTACAGCTTATATGTGGGAATGAATAGGGACATGGTCTGCAGGGAAGAGAATGTTTTTACCGGGCAGGACTGCACAGAGAAGGTTGCTGGTTTAAGACGGAAAGGTGAGTATTTGAGTTGGTGTGCTGCTCTCGGAAAAAGGGTTTGGGGGATCTCTTCAAGGCTACTGATTAAAGGGCAATTTTTTTAATGTAAAGTGCTCTAATCCATACAAGCCACTGAATTCTTCCTTTACTGAAGTCAAATTACTTAAGCATGAATGTTTATTGGTCTATAGGCTAGGGAGCAGCGACGGAACAAGGGGTGGGCAGGAGGCATGACTGCCCCAGGTGCAGTGGTATAACGTAAGGATGGGGGCTCTACCATTCTGACTACATGGCTGACAGAAGTAGTGACAGCTGCATCACTACTCCTGTCAGCCAAGTGCTGGGAGTGGCGAGGAGAGCAGAGGATAGTCAGGAGAAGTTGTGAACTGTGTTCTTTCTCCCTCTCCTACCTCCTTCCAGTGCAGGTCCTGTATTCATAAGCTGGCAGCAATGTTCAGAGGAATACAGGAGCTGCTTCAGTAGGAGATAGGAGGGGGAGAGGACATAGCACAGAGCTGAGTACTAAAGTGTGCATGAGCAGGGATGAGAGTCGGGAGGAGGAAAGGTGAAGTTCTTTCTCCCTCCAGCTCCTCCTCTGTCAGTGCAGAGATTATGTATGAAAAGGTCTGAAGGTAAAAAAAAGCCATTCAAATGAATGTAGAAAGCTGAAGTGAGGACAATAGTGACAGACAGACCACTGTCCTCACTTCAGAGCTCAGAACTATGAATGGTTTTGCTAAAAATTTAAAGAAACAAAATCATAAAACCAAAAATAAAATGACTTTTTATGACCTTTTTTGACCTATAGGGCTCTTTCACACGGTCCGCTTCCGTAGGCGGATCCGTGCTGCTCAGCGGGGATCGATCAACCGATCCCTGCTGAGCCGGCGGATGACAGCTCCGTCTCCACTTGCAGTGCGGAGGAGAGGGAGGTGTCACAGCTCCCTCTGCTCTCTATGGGGGATCGGATGAGAGCGGACCGCCTGTCCGCTCTCATCCGATCCGATGCGATCCCTGAACGGATGGAAAAATAGGGTTTCCATCCGTCTGGATTTCACGGACAGGATCAGATACGGATTACAGCTGGTGTCAGCGGAGGTGTCTCCGCTGACATCCGCTGCCCCATAGAGCTGCATGGAGGATCCGATCAGATCCGCCTAAAAACTGACAGGCGGATCTGATCGGATCGCCAGTGTGAAAGAGCCCTTAGGGTGCATTCACACCAGCAGCTGCGTTAGAACCAGTGTTAACTTTGACATCAAATTTCAATTTAGTATTAGTCATATAGTCTTTTGATTAAAAGCCATTTTAGTTATAGTAGTATTTTAGTCATCTGAATTGTTTTAGTTTTCGTTGTATTTTAGTTGACCAAAATTTTCAGCACGTTTTAGTCTACTAAAATCAAATGAGTTTAGTTAACCACTTCTGGACCGGAAAATTTTTCCCCTTAATAACCAGGCCATTTTTTGCTATTCGGCGCTGCATTAATTTACCTCATAATTGCACGATCGTGCAATGCTGTACCCAAAAAAAAATTGATGTGCTTTTTTTCCACAAATAGAGATTTCTTTTGGTGGTATTTGATCACCTCTGCGATTTTTATTTTTTGCGCTATAAACAAAAAAGGAGCGACAATTTTGAAAAAAAAAACAGTATTATTCACTTTCTGCTATATAACATTCTGTGAATTGCCTCACACTGCACTGCTATGAATAAAGTAGATTATGCACTACCTTTTTTCAGCACACACCATCACAACACAACGCTGTGAACCGGGCAGGTAGACGAGGCATATTGCAGTAGGACTGCGCTATAATAGCCACCCAACACAGTCCCACTGATCCTGGTGTGAATCTACCCTCACAAATTGTTGCATGTTTTTGTGGTATTTTATTATTTAAGCTTTTTAAAACAAAAAGAAAAAAAATAGCAATTTATAAAATATACAGGGATATCAACACAAGCATGCTCCCAATGCTAAAACTGCAAAAGACGTTATTTTCCACCTCTTTTTTCCTCTAATGCAGGGGTCTCCAAACTTTCTAAATAAAGGGCCAGTTTTCTATCCTTCAGACTTCAGAAGGGCCAGACTATAGCCAGTGGGAGTAGAAAATGTCCTGGTGTCAGTAATAATGCACCATCATTGGTGTTAGTGGGAGAAGTAATGCCCCATTGTTGGTGTCAGTGGAAGGAATAGTCAGTGGGAGGAATAGTGCCCAATTGTTGGTGTCAGTGGGAGGAATAGTATCCCATCATTAGTGTCAGTGGGAGAAAGAGTGTCCTATCGTTGGTGTCAGTGGGAGGAATAGTATCCCATCATTAGTGTCAGTGGGAGGAAGAGTGTCCTATCCTTGGTGTCAGTGGGGGGAATAGTGCCTCGTTGGTATCAGTGGGAAGAATTGTGCCCCATCAGTGGTGTCAGTGGGAGGAATAGTGCCCCAGTGTTGATGTCAGAGGGAGGCATACTGTCCCATTATTGGTGTCAGTGGGAGGAATAGTGTCCCATCATTGGTGTCTATGGGAGGGCTAATGCCCCATTGTTGATGTCAGTAAGAGGCATAGTGCCCCGCTGTTGGTGTCAGTGGGAGGCATAGTGCCCCACTGTTGGTGTCAGTGGGAGGAATAGTGTCCCATCATTGGTGTCTATGGGGGAAATAATGCCCCATTGTTGGTGTCAGTGGGAGGAATAGTGCCCCACTGTTGGTGTCAGTGGGAGGAATAGTGCCCCAGTGTTGATGTCAGAGGGAGGCATAGTGTCCTATTATTGGTGTCAGTGGGAGGAGTAGTTTCCCATCATTCAGCTTCGGGTGTGGCTGCAGGAAGGTTCTCTGGCTGTGTGTCTGGAGCTGCTCCAGGTGATCTGTTTGAGAGGGGAGTCTGGTAAAATCTCTCCCAGCTCTGCTGGCCCCTATCTGGGGAGGCCATGCAGGCCAGCAGGGCCTCTCCTGCTGGAAGCTCTCAGCCATCCCCTGGGCAGAAGGATGACATACCTGCTCCTGGACAAGCCATGGCTGGGGATCTCTCTGCCCCTGGTGAGGATGAGGATACCGAGTCCATTCGGGAGCGAGTGGTGTCCGGGATCAAGGTCCTGAATAGGGAGAGAGACCAGCTCTACAAACTGAGAGCGGAGTTAAAGCGTCTGCGAAAGCAACGTGAAGGTTTGTACAGCCGCAACCGTGGATCTATGGATCCGGAAATCCAGTTGGCAAAGGTCCGGGTTCAACACCAGGAAACCATTGTGGCCATGATGGAAGGTAAAGAGGGGCCCTTTAAGGAAAAGTTTTGCAATGACCGCAGATTTGCAAGGATGGCAAAGATGGAGGTGGACGAGGAGACCCCCAGTTCTGACCCCCTGACCCCCCAAGGTGAGGTAAGCAACCCGTTGCCTTCTCAGGGCTCAGGAGGCATGCTTAAAGTGATCCAGGCAGTGGAGTCTCCATTACGGGCGGATCAGCTGGTGTTTGGTGAGGAGAACTTTCCTGACAATGTGCCTGATAAGGTAAAACCTAGCAAGTCCCAAGTGACTGATAAAACTATTTTTGTGCCATTTAACACCTTGGCTAATACTGATGTTTTGCCCAATGACACCCAGGCTGGTAATATTATATCCAGCAATACTTCAGCTGCTGATGTTTCCACTGAGGAAAAATTGCGTTTAAAAAATGACATTGCAGCAAAGGAACTACAAGAGCCAGAACAACCCGTTAACCCCCCTTTTGCTGAGTCAAAGGCTGTTTGTCCAGTCACAGCTGCTGTCTCTATACTGCAGCATCAGGACACCTGTGGTACTACAGCAGAAACTGTGATAGTGAATACTGATTGTTCTGACATTTCTTCCAACACAGCTGTTCCTAATAATAATACTAATGTGTGTTTAATGGACAATCCTGCTGGCTCAGTACAAGCAGTTAATAATAAGGATAATAATAATAATGTACCAGCTAAAGTTACATCGGTGTGGGGTCTTGGCCCTGATAAGCCCTCTTTTGCTCAGGTGGTACGCTCTGCGCCTGGTAATGTTATTAAGCCAGGGCTGCAGCCAATGAGGAACCCTGCTTCCAGGCAGAGATTTACACCACAAACTGCCACTTTGAGCACCCCTGGTTCCGGTCTTGGGTCTCTGGCTTCTGCTGGGGGTCCAAGACGTAATGTCGTTATACTTAAATGGGAAGGTGGTGCAGTCTCTCCAGCACGGCGTGTGGTGGTGGATATGATTTTGGAGATGGGCTTTGGGGCGAATGACCTTTATGCCCTAATACACGTAGCTGGGAGCCGGGAGTACACAATCAGCTTCACCAGGCCGGAGGGTCTTGACCTGTTCTGGGAACGATATGAAGCTCGGTGCAGGTCAAGACCCGAATGGGAAGATCTGGCACCAGTTGCTGTTTCGCAGAGATCAACGGTTAAAAAAATAACCATCATCCTCAATAATGAGAGTGTTCCTGCTCGGGACCTAGAGGTCTGGTTAAGGAACTATGGTGAGGTTTTGACAAGGCTAGAAAAAATCCTTGATGAACGTGACATCTGGACCGGGGGTTGGTCAGTAACGGTCAGGTTGGCCAGGGATGGGAATGTTGTCCGTCACCTGCCCTCCTCGGCTTTCATAGGGAGGGATAGGATGACTATTTTTTATCCTGGTCAGCCAAAGCTATGTCACCGCTGTGGAGAAAAGGGGCATTTTAGCTCCTCCTGTTCAGCCTTAATATGTTCAGTATGTCGGGGACAGGGTCATGTGGCCAGGGACTGTACCCAGGCGATAAGGTGCAACCTGTGCCTGCGCCTTGGCCACCCCTACAGCCGATGTCCGGAGGCCTGGCACAACATGGAGAAGGAGGTAGTAGATGAACTGTTGAGGCTGGACGGGATGGAGGATGAGGCCCCTGGTGTACCATCCTCCTCAGCGGTGACTGACCCCCCAGGTCCTGTTCAGGATCCCTCCCCAGTTTCTGTGGCCAACCCTCCTGTGTCTGTAGGTATTCCTTCTGTGACTGTCTCTGTGTCCCCCCAGCCTAATGTACCCGCTCCTCTTGTGTCAGAACCTTCTAAGTCTGTGCCCCCCGAGTCAGTCTTGCCCCATGAGTCATCCCCTCCTAGGTCTGACTTAAGGGAAGGTCCCCCCCCACCAGGAGTGGTAGAGGGTACCAAAAAGGGTGCTGCGGTTTCCTCTGTAAAGAAGTCTTCTGTGAAGACTTCAAAAAAGAAGAAAACAAGAGATAACATCTCTGAATCTGACCTGCAGTACCTGGAGGAGAGAAGGAGGGTTATGAGGCGAAAGAGACAGGCGGTGAGGACGGGACAGGGACAGGATGCCCCAGTGTCTGTCCCCAACCGTTCTAGGGCTTCTGCATGGGATATCTCCACATCTGGAGCTTCTTCTGAGCAAAATTCTGATTCAGAAATGGAATTGGAGGAGGCCTCAAGAAAGAGAGAGGCTTCTGGTGATGAGCAGCAGAGGGGAGCTAAGAAGCAATCCACCCAATAACCCAAATGGCGGTTCCCCCTCCGTTAAAAGTGGTGACAATAAATGTTGCCAGCATTAAGTCGGTAAGAGCTCGTTCTATGGCCTTCTTTTTGTTCAGCCAATTAGATGCTGAAATTTTATTTTTGCAGGAGACTAGGCTCACCTCCTTGGCAGATATTCATATGGCCAAGAGAGAGTGGAGGTATGGTCCATCTTACTGGTCTCTTGCGGCCGAGCCTTACGGCGGGGTGGCGGTGTTGTTTAAAACCGGCATGGTAACTGTCCGGCGGGTTATTGAGGTGGAGATTGGGAGATGTATGGTCTTAGACGTTCTTGTGGGAGGGCAGGACCTGCGCCTAATTAATATTTATGGGCCACACACAAAGTGGGACAGGAAATGCCTTTTTACAAGGATCAAGCCATTTCTTTTTACATCCCGGCAAGTGGTTTTTGGAGGTGACTTTAATACTGTGACTAGGCCCAAGGACAGGAAGGACTTCAATGACAGGCTGGGATATGATAGCGTTTTTTTAAATAGTATGGTTAGGGATGCTGGTCTTGTGGATGTGCACATTAAGCACCTTCCGGATGACACAGGGTTCACATTTCATCGAGGTAATAGTCAGAGTAGAATAGATAGGTTTTTTTTGAAGGAGGCCTCTGCTTTCTCACCCCCAGTGGTGCAGGCAGTGGAGTTCTCTGATCACTGTATGCTATCTGTGGTCTTGAATGCTTCAGACTTCCCTCAGAGGGGCAAAGGCATCTGGAGATTAAATTCGACTCTCCTTGAGGAAGAACATGTTAGACAATCCTTTGAGGAATTCTTTCAGGCACAGGTGGCCATCCTGGACTTTTGTAGCAGCAAGGCTGAGTGGTGGGAGCTGACCAAAAAGAGGATTGCTGGATTCTTCAGGGGCCTAGCCAATAAAAAACAGTTTAATAGATACATGACCTACCAACGTTTGCGGAGGAAGCTGGATATTCTTGTCTCAAGAGGAGGAGATCCTGGGGCAATCTCTGAAGTGAAAATCCTCCTCAGGAAGTGTCAATATGACCGGCATACCTCTTTGGTTCTGGAGAGGGACTATGGGAAATACCACTCGCCTGACCCTTACCAGAACTGCAAACAGGGTGTAGCTGTTAAGATGGTCGTTGGCCTTAAGGATAGTACAGGTTCCTTGACAAAGTCCAGGTCAGGGATCCTGGAGGTCGTGAGGTCTTTTTATGCTGAACTTCTTGGGAGGAAAGAGCTTGACCGAGACAAGATGGAAAGCTTTTTGGACTCTACTCCAGGTCTAAATTGTGGAGATGTCCTCTTGATGAATTTGACAGAAGAGATCACAGTTGAAGAGGTGACGAGGGCAATTGAACAGCTTGCCATCAAAAAGTCACCTGGACCGGATGGTCTGACGGCTGAGTTTTACAAAGCCTTTAAGTCTATTCTGGCCCCACATTTGGTAGAGATTTTTAACAGTTGTCTTGCTGAGGGGGTGCTTCCCCCTTCCATGAGACTCTCAGCTGTGATTCTTCTTTCAAAAGGTAAAGATCCTTCGATGATTGAGAATTGGCGCCCCATCAGCCTTCTCAATGTCGATAGAAAGGTGCTGGCGAAGATACTTTTCTGGCGCCTATCGGCAGTAGCAGAGTCTTTGCTTTCTCGCCATCAGCACTGTTCGATCCAGGGTAGGAGCACCTTCACAGCGGTTTTAGCTGTCCGGGAGGCCTTGGAGCAGTGCAGGGCTGCAGGCTGGGGAAAGTATTTACTGGCATTGGATCAGGCAAAGGCTTTCGATCGTGTCAACCATGAGTACCTGTGGTTGCTCTTTAGTAAGTACGGTCTGCCGGGTGGTTTTGTCGATTGGTTAAAAGTCTTGTATAAGGGGGCAGAAAGCTTCCCTCTTGTTAATGGTTGGGTTGGACAGTCCTTTGAGGTTGGTTCTGGGGTGCGCCAGGGTTGTCCCCTGAGTCCCCTGCTCTATGTGTTTGCAATCGACCCCTTCATCAGGAGGCTAGAGAGCAGCATGTTGTGTGGGGTACCAGTGGGAATCCCGGGTGAGCCGCCTTTGAGGGTTGTTGCCTATGCGGATGATGTGTCAGTGATTGTCACTGGGACAGATGAAGCGGAGGAGGTGGTCTCTCTGACATCACGGTACTCTGAAGCATCAGGCTCCAAGATCAATCAGGAAAAGAGTGAAGTTTTTTGGATGGGAAAGGAAGGTGAGGGGTTTGATCTCCCGGACACCTTTCCAGTGCCCCAGGAAAATATTAAGATATTAGGCATTGAATTTGGACCTGGCGATTATGGCCTCAAAAACTGGGAAGGCAGGCTGGAAGTTGCCAATACTAAGGTGGTCAACTGGAAGAGATGGAAGTTATCTCTGAGGGAAAGGGTTGATCTGATTAAGACTTACCTGATACCGATCTTCTTGTATGTCAGCCCTGTCTGCATCTTGCCAGTGTCTCTCTATGCTAGGATCTATAGTGTGTTCTTCCAGATGCTGTGGGGGAACAGACTGAACCCCATCAAGAGGAATGTCACCTATCTATCCAGGAGGGAGGGTGGCTTAGGTATGGTCAACCCCGTTCTTTTCTTTTCACTGCTATTTCTCAAGTTTAACATTGGTAGTATGCTTACAGTGGAACCTCCTGGATGGGCAGGCATGTTTAGATCTTGGTTTAGGCCTTTTCTGCGATTTTGGGAAGAAGGTGGCCAAGTGAAGAATCTCAGGGGTCATCGTGGTCAGCTCCCAGCCTATGTCGCTCCGTGTCTGAAGTTACTGCGGCAGTGGCGACTGTCGGCTGAAGATCTCAGATCCGCTCCGAGGAAAGTCCTTATGAGCCGAGTCTTGAGCGAAGTCTTTCATGACCCACTGGCCTTAAGGGATTGCCCAGGCCCAATTTTGAGGGAAGGGTTAAGACTGATTAATTTGGCTAGAGTCCCCCTTAAATTCAGGGATCTGGCCTGGTTGTGCTTCCACGGGAGGCTCTATGTTCGGGGCAATTTGAAATTCCGCAGTGGGATGGATCGTGGTTGTCCTCGGGAGGAATGTACAGGTGAGGAGGAGACTATGGACCATTTTTTGCTTCGTTGCCCTTTTAACATAGAGGTATACAAACAGGTTGGGCGGGCCCTCGGTGTTCCTTTCCTCTCCAGGCTGGGTTATGCTGAGTGGGTGTACGGAGCATTCAATACTGGTGGGGGCTTTTGTTTGGATACACTTTTTTTAGTTAGTTTAGTAGTCCGTTATTACACCTGGAACGCACGGTGTCAGGTCACCCTTCGGCGTAAAATCCTTCCTGTTCAGGTGGTGGTGTGTGACATTCTGCATGAGGTAGGGAAGATTCGGGCGCTTGAGAGAGACAAGTGGGGTCAGAGGGCTTGGCTGAAGGCGTGGAGGGGTTTCAAGCCTCCCTGACTGCCAGGAGTCTCTTTCCCGGGTGTGGCTTTCTGTCTCTTATCACCCTAGATTTTTTCTTAATGCTCAGTTTTTGATAAATGGCTGCATACATAGGTGATGGGTTGTGCCTCTTAGGCCCTCTCTGCTGCTTTATGTAAATAGTTTTCTAAAAATGTTGGAAGTGGATTATGTATATATTGTATATATTCTGCACATGGATGTGTATTCCTTTGTTTTCTGTTGGAATATTGTACTATAGTTATGTTTTTTACTTTTGTATAAAATATGTTGCTTGATTCTTTTCAATAAAAGATCAATAGTGCCTCGTTGGTATCAGTGGGAAGAATTGTGCCCCATCAGTGGTGTCAGTGGGAGGAATAGTGCCCCAGTGTTGATGTCAGAGGGAGGCATACTGTCCCATTATTGGTGTCAGTGGGAGGAATAGTGTCCCATCATTGGTGTCTATGGGAGGGCTAATGCCCCATTGTTGATGTCAGTAAGAGGCATAGTGCCCCGCTGTTGGTGTCAGTGGGAGGCATAGTGCCCCACTGTTGGTGTCAGTGGGAGGAATAGTGTCCCATCATTGGTGTCTATGGGGGAAATAATGCCCCATTGTTGGTGTCAGTGGGAGGAATAGTGCCCCACTGTTGGTGTCAGTGGGAGGAATAGTGCCCCAGTGTTGATGTCAGAGGGAGGCATAGTGTCCTATTATTGGTGTCAGTGGGAGGAATAGTGTCCCATCATTGGTGTCAATGAGAGGAATAATGCCCCATTGTTGATGTCAGTAAGAGGCATAGTGCCCCGCTGTTGGTGTCAGTGGGAGGCATAGTGCCCCACTGTTGGTGTCAGTGGGAGGAATAATGCCCCGTTGTTAATGTCAGTGCAGGGAAAATTGCCCCAAGAGCTGGATAAAGGCAAGCAAAGGGCCACATCTGGCCCCCGGGCCGCAGTTTGGAGACCACTGCTCTAATGTATTAGATACTAAATACTTAACTTATAGCTGGGTGATCTGGCATAAACAATCTGTCGCTTCACTCTGCCTGGCATGGGTACTCTGTTTTTGGTTCTGGGACAGGGAGAACAGCAGAGGCAGAGACCACAGCAGGAAGGTCTCATAGCATTACTGTGCACTTCCAGGTCCACACAAAACCTAACAGACAGATATGGAACTGTGCAGTGATTTTGACAAGCAGCCGACTGATGGAGGTCAGATCCCCTAAGCTCGCATATAATGGGGGCAGGGGGGGGGGGGAGAGATACAGCCTGGCATCTTTGCCCAGGGCGTTGGATGACCTTTTCCCGGGACTGCTAGGGAGCTTTGCTTGGTACTAGATTAAAAAAGTTAGTCTAAAATTTTGTATTGTTAATATTGCACTTATGATAATATAATACATACTTATTAAATACATATATACAACATAAGCAGGAAAAAACTTAAAAAAGGGCTTTTCTAGTGATCATGTGGATTATATTTATCTGTGTGATGCAAGGTCTTATGTAACAGAATCTTGTGAAAGGCCAATATACATAGAACTAAGCATGACCGACATAGGCCACCTGACCAAGTCACATGGAGCCAAAACGTATCTTCCATTAACCAGACTCAGGAAGCAAACAAAACATTTCAGTGTGATGATGAGAAAGCAACTTCTGCATTTCCAAATGATTACTAGCTCATGTGGTAAACTCAAAGGTTTGCTTGTGTTTAATCATTAATAAAGAGACAATGATTGTTTTGATTAATCAGAGTAAAAATGCAAGAATGCAGAAAATGGGACTAATTCTGGGACACCTTTAAAAATAACTGTGATAGTTTTAACACTTCTTAGAAGTTAGTGGTCAGAAGCAATTTGTAATTGTGGCCAGAGGTCACGCTATATCATGCCAACTATCACAAGGAATGCCGTCAATACCACCAAGCTCTGTATACCAGTTCACTAGGGCACATCCCGTACTCTGTCCGTGTTTCATTGGCTTACCCGCCTTTGTAAATTGAAAAAATGGAAGAGGTAATCCCTATTGCTTGTGATACCCCCTCAAAATGTTTGACTACCTGGGCCTGTTGGCATCACTTTCCAATAACTGACCAATTCCAACACCTGATGGGACATATCGCTTAAATATTTATACATTTATGACTGTTACCCATACCTCTGAGATTTTCCCTTATGAGACTACTATTGGTGTCTTTTTCCTGGGAGGGCCACGCCAAAAGGTTTCAAGCGGCACCTCCAACAAACCCCTACACCCACTCCAACCCCCCCCCCCCCCCCGTTTACCCTCTTTCTTTCTTTTTTTCTTCTTTCTCTATTACCGCCCCCATCACTCCCCGCCTTTACTTTCCCTCTTTTCCTCCCTTTTCTCCTGTTTCCTGCCCCTCTTTCCTACATCTGCTTCCCCTTTTTCCCATTAAAATCAAGTTTATTAAACCTTCACCACACCCATACTATACACCCCAGATGAGAAGGGACACCTTCCCTACCAGATAACTACACTATATTGTCAAAAGTATTTGGACACCTGCCTTTATACGCACATGAACTTAAATCGCATCCCAGTCTTAGTCCGTAGAGTATAATATTGAGTTAGCCCACCCGTTGCAGCTATAACAGCTTCAACTCTTCTGGGAAGACTGTCCTCAAGGTTTAGGAGTGTCTATGGGAATGTTTGACCATTCTTCCAGAAGCGCATTTGTGAGGTTAGGCACTGACGTTGGCTCACAGTCTCCGCTCTAATTCATCCCAAAGGTGTTCTATCTGGTTGAGGTCAGACCAGTCAAGTTTCTCTACTCAAAACTCACTCATCCATGTTTTTATGGACCTTGCTTTGTACACTGGTTCATGTGTTGGAGGGGGAGATATGGTGTGGGGTTGTTTTTCAGGGGTTGGGCTTGGCCCCTTAGTTCTAGTGAAGGGAACTCTTAAGGCATCAGCATACCAAGACATTTTGGCCAATGTCATGCTCCCAACTGTGTAGGAACAGTTTGGGGATTGCCCCTTCCTGTTCCAACATGACTGAGTACCAGTGCACAAGAAAACACCATATAGACATGGATGAGTGTTTGGGGTGGAGGAACTTGACTGGCCTGCATAGAGTCATGACCTCAACCTTATAGAACTCCTTTGGGATGAATTAGAGCGGAGACTGCAAGCCAGGCCTTCTCTTCAACATCAGTGCCTGACCTCACAAATGCGCTTCTGGAAGAATGGTCAAACCTTCCCATAGACACACTCCTAAACCTTGAGGATAGTCTTTCCAGAAGAGTTGAAGCTGTTATAGCTGCAAAGAGTGGGCCAACTCAACATTAAACCCCTCTGGACTAAGACTGGGATGCCTTTAAAGTTCATGTGCAGGTAATGGCAGGTGTTCCAAAACTTTTGACAATATAGTGTATATTGGATGGGTGAACAAGTGCTTTTACTACTCTGCTTGCATGTGTTTTTTTTTTTTTTTTTTATATCCTTATTATTGTAAAGCATTATAAAGCATTCAGAGAGCACTATGAGGGTTTTTTTCTTTCGTATTGATGCATATGTGAGGAATGAGTATTATGCAGAAGAATTATTGCTTTGGAAGATATAAATACAATTGTTGATCTGGATGACTAAGGGTCCATTCACACTAGCGCGACTTGTCAGGCGACTTGGTCGCCTGACAAGTCGCGGGCGGTCGCTCGCCATTGAATAGTACAGGACCCGTTCTAATAGGAGCAACACAAGTCGCTCCGACTTAGAAAAAGGGTCCTGCGCTACTTTGGGGCGACCTGGAGGCGACTTGCATTGACTTCAATTATATGAAGTCCCTGCAAGTCACGCCAAGGTCGCGGTGCTCGCTGTGCATTGCGACTTCACAGGTCGCCCCAGCAAGTCGTGTCGCGCCAGTCTGAATGGGCGCTAAACAGCATTTCATTACTGTGGCAATACAAGTGTGTTAGACCTCATGTCCTTGTAAAGGTCATATTATGAAGGTGAATGGGTTAGAGTAATGCTGGTGATCAGGCTGCATTTCTCAGGGTGTATTTTGGAAGAGTACAGAATGCACATCTTGTGTGCTTACCCGTATTGGGATTTATTTCTTTATTTTGTTGTGGATTGTTTTCAGTATTTTGGTTATATAACACTTCATGTGAACGTTAAGATGTATTTTACAATTTAACACATATGGTGGATTTAATATGATTTTGCCTTAGTTTTCACACAGTGCAATTTTGTTGGTAGTAATTACAACTTTTCCACTATTATTTTATATCACTTGATTATTGAAACCTTTTTTTGTGAATTGAGTTTAGTGAGTGTAGTGCTGCAGTTCATATTTTGTTGTTGGTACACATTGAGGTAGAGTTATCACTTCCAAGTTCTAGTGTGCTCCCTGGTGTGATTGTGATAATTGCGCAGATTGATAATTGTTATTTAAGTGTCCATAGCCTAGCCACATGTTTTAAGAGGTATTTGTTGTATATCTGTTGTCAACACGGCATAGAGACTGTTGAGTATTGGTTACCTGAACCTTGGTAAAAACCCTAAGGACTCTTTCACGCGAGCAGCTGGGTGGTGGTAAAAATAGGCGGCAGAGCACGATTGTACCACCCTGGCCGCCCACACTGTACAAATGCTGTGGCTGCAATACTTTGCTTCATGGCCGAACATTTTTAACTCAGGCTGCAGAGGTTGACACATGTCACCACCCAGTGCATTTAATGGGGCCGCACCACAACCATGTGCAACGAACATGATTATGGTACGATAATGTTGCATTTCAAGGTTAAATCAGGCAGGAGGCAACGTAATGACTCTTCCATGCCTGCCAAATGTCATGTGAGGAGCAATTAGAATGTGGATCGCTCTTCAGAGGGCACCACATTTGTGTAAGAGCCCTACAAGATTTCTATGTCTAAGGCCCTCTTCTCACGGGGCGGACTTCTTCAAGTGGATTCACCTGTTCAGCGGGGGGATCAGTCTGCTAATCCCAGCTCAGCGGGCGGATGAAAGGTCCGTGTCTGCTCCGCTGATGCAGAGTGGACACGAACATTCTGTGGAGACCACCCCATAGAGTACAGCTGTTCTCTATGGCGTGGTCTCATGGAAATGGACTACCTGTCTGTTTTCGTCCGACTGTCATCGTATCCGATCCGTTTACATGTGCCCCCCCATAGAAAATAATGGGTGTTCCCCAAACGGACAGGCAGGCCCTATTAGTCTGCTTGTGTGAAAGGGGCCTAAGGGTGTTTGTTCCAGGGCCATTAATTTAAGGAGACTGAGAAGTTAAAGGATTGTTGTAAACTGAATTCATGCTCAAATAAACAGCAATACAGGCAATCTAACCTCTAGTTCCACTGACAACTGTTGTTGCCCAGCAGTACAAAGATTCATGGCCAAAGAGCTACTTCTGTGCATGCATGGAAAAAAACCTAATTCATTTCTACAGGTCATCTATCATGTGTCCCAACGGTGAACAGTCTCTCCATAAGTATAGTCCAACAGGAAGCTCAGGTGATATGTTGAATAGATGTAACCTTCACCAAAACACCCAAAGTAATAGCCTCTTACCAGACTTATATGATCCCCATGACAGAGATCATATAACGCTTGCAACAAGGACTCCTCACACTCCACAGCACTCTTCAATTCCTGTACATGTAAAGGATCACCTCCAGCAAAGAACTGCCTTAGTACCATCAAGCAATATCCTCTCGTGGGAACATATAGTCATGTCACATGTAGGAAAAAAGAGACCTCGCATAGTGTAATACATTCAAGATATTACTTTAATAAGAAGTAGATATTACACTCACATGTGAATCACGATAAATGGCCATCAAGGTATGGTCTTGCGGGGATCTCCAGATGAAATGTGCGGTAGCTGCAGCCCGGTCTCCTGCGTGAAGTGACAGGACACTAAAGGGTGTGCATAAAGCAGACGATCACCGGTCCCCATTTTGGTATTGCGAGGTCTCTTTTTTCCTACATGTGACATGACTATATGTTCCCACGAGAGGATATTGCTTGATGGTACTAAGGCACTTCTTTGCTGGAGGTGATCCTTTACATGTACAGGAATTGAAGAGTGCTGTGGAGTGTGAGGAGTCCTTGTTGCAAGCGTTATATGATCTCTGTCATGGGGATCATATAAGTCTGGTAAGAGGCTATTACTTTGGGTGTTTTGGTGAAGGTTACATCTATTCAACATATCACCTGAGCTTCCTGTTGGACGTTTTTTTCCTCCTCACGGACTCTTCTTTCACTGTTTTTCAAGTGTACATTGATATATTGTGACAATATGTACCTACCATAGATTGCTCATATTTTTTGTGTGTTTTTCACTAAGCGCTGCATACTCTTGTTTTCATTCTACTGGGTTGAGGTACAACAACTTTCTTATGCTGGCAGCTGGTAACATTAAAACACTATTTTTCTTTGATCTAGCGCAGTATATACCTGTTTTTTTCTCCATAAGTATAAAATAACATTTCCAAGAAGATGCCCAACTGGACGATTTGCAACAGGAAATTGATTTGCAACCATTAGGAAAGCTACAGCTGCAGGTCCTAACCAAAAAGATAAATACTCTATGTAGCATGGATGACCGGATAACACCCCCAAATGTAGCACTGCCCCCTTGAGGACTGCTGGATTTTCACACTTTCGGGTCCCCCTAGGTTACCATTAGCAGCATTGACATTGACAGTTTATCACTTTACTTCTTGGCTCAGTCAATATTTAATCCAGAGGTATGTTGCTGTTTTGTTTTTATTTTATAAATTAGGAATGGGAGAAGGGATTGATGGCATACTCCAGATGAACTATGCTCAAAGCTTGGAGGACATCTATCTGTTGATACAGCCAGGCTGTTGATCCTGCTTGCCACTAGATGGATTTAAGATTAAGTCTCTTTCCAGATGACTTGATGAACTAAAGCTATTTTCAGGACACTCTCCTAGTATCCCCTTACTTGACCACTGACACCCGTCCACTGACTATCCTACTCCGGGGTGGCCCCCCTTAGGTCAGGCCTCTTGACACGATCCCCTGTACTCACGATACTGTTTTTCTAGGGTGTCCGGTGTCTCGCCGTCACTCAGCCTTACTGGACCTCTGGGTTCAGCTCTGTTTCTCTGGCCCTCCTGATGCCACGGGCCACTGCTACAGAGGAGGAGGCAGCCGCCACCCTCCTTCCGGGACTCTGATCACCAGCCAAATACTCCGCAGCACATGTGCTCCTGGCTTTTATACAGTATCCCAGAATGCACCAAGACAGCCTGTCTCTGCCAATCACCAGGTCTGTATCAAAGCCTATGTGCCCATTGGTCAGGTTTCCTGCCACTGTCCACCATGCCTCCCTATTGAACCAGTGTGAAACATTCTCTAGACTCAATGAATCACATACTGAGCACACTGAGCAGACCTCACTAACAGATCCTGCTCTCTCCTAGACATAAAGCAATATAGATTTGCCTGCTGCTCCTCTGATAGGCAGACAGAGCCAAAATCTATACTCTAGTCTAGCTAGCTAACTAGATACAGAAAGTCTGTTTTGGGTTAGAGGGTCGGCCCTCTTTTGATGGTACTACACAGTGGTAGCAGTTCTGCTAATTCTCAATCCCTTTTGCAAGGATAGAACGGAAAGGGGAAACGTGAGAATAGGGTTTTTAACCCCCAACAACAACTTGAACTTTGAACATAACTGAAACTTCAGGCTCTCCAGCCCCTTTTCTTCTCAAAGAACTGTTTACTAGCCAGCCTTGTAACAGCAATTTCTCTACAGGGGTGGGATCCTACACCCTTAGCAATAGTGATTGGGATAAGGGATCTGCACAACCTTCCCCTTAGAGTCCTGGACACGGACAGACCAAGCCTGGCCTCTTCTGTTTGGGTGGCAAACCTCTACATGGTCTATGTAGATGGCCAGCCCTAAGTTCCAATTTGTCTTCACAGAACAAAAGGTGGTCAACAGATCAGGCCTCTCCTCGTTCCGATTTGGTTTGGGGATGTATAGGAACTCCCAAATCGCCTCATCACACCACTCTCCTCTGTTGGCCTCCATCTCTGGCATGATCTCCCTGGGAGCGTAGGGGTAATCGTACCCATACTCCAAGGCCACCTTTCTCTGGATAAGAAGCTGGCATCTTGAGAACCTGGGAAGGGTCTGCCTGTTTCCCCTTCCAGGTGGGGAATATAGGGTCTTTTTTCTCCTGATGAGTTTGGCGAAGGCCTCGTTCTGATCCCGAGCCCGGGTGTAGGTATGAGGTGGGTACAAATCTGGAACCCTTGTAGCATAGGCCTCACAGAACCCCAAGTTCTTGGCACACTGCATGCGTACCGCAGACTCCTGTATCTCCTCATCAGGCAAACTGGGACTTGCAGGGCTGCTCCTTTCATCTGCTCCCCAATCCCACTCCGTCTCTTCGTCCGACTTCCACACATCTATTCCTTCTTCCAAGGACCCAGACCTATTCTGAAAGCTGGGTGACCCTACATCAATGGCTCCGACCTCCTCTCCAATGGACACACTGGAGGCCTCTCTCCCAGGAGCCCATTGATTCCCCTCTGCCTTTGTGAAAGTTATGGGTTCTGCCTGTGCAGGTATTGCTGGCGCTCCTCCTGACCGCAACTCTGCCTGTACCATCTGGGTACACTTCACCTCCAAGGTGTGAGTCTCCCTGGTCTGGCATATGGCAGTGTAGGTCTGCACCACTAGTCCCGGCTCAAGCAGCGCTCTCAGCACTCACCGTCCTCTGTCCACAGGGATCCTCATGGACATCAGCAACTCCAGAGTGAATCCTGTCTCTTAGCTCACACTCACCTTCCTGGGCGGACATTCACTCTGCACCTCCTGCACAAGCAAGTCACCGCAATGTCCACACTGACTCCAGGCCTGCAGCCGCATAGACACATTCCAGCATTGGCTACATACCAGTCCGAGATACTCCTTGTCTCCTCCACTGCACAGCGCCAGTCTTCCAGTGGGCACCAACTGAACTCCTGTGTCCCACAGGATCGATTTCATCAACTTTCCAAGCACTCCGCCAACATGAGGGATAGCTCCTGCGCTCCGGCTCACTCTGGCATCTGCCATCTTGCTCCTCCACACACTTGTTTACTCCTTAGCTACACCCAAAGGCAGAAGTGATGTCTCAGCTCTCTTCCTCCACTCGGATTGGCAGTCTGTGAGCGGCAACCCCGCCCACAACCCCAAAATAGCTGACTCTCTGGCGGTGGCTCCTCCTGTTAGGCAGATCGATTCAGCGCACACTTTCCTGTGCAGTGTAGTAACCTCTTCACTGCGGCTACAAATCTGCTTAGCCAGCAACAAATGTCAGTGCGTAGCAGACTTTGCCCACCGACACATACACATCTGCCCTTTCTGTCTGTATCTTGGCCTCCGCTGCACTTCTCTCTTCCCAAGCAAGCTGACCTCCCATACTGTTTAGGAAAATTGTCCCGCTGTCATGAATTACACGATCAACATTTTTCTTCACAATACTTGTAAGACATGACCCCTGACACATTAATGCCTGTGTCCCGGGTCTCACCACTCTCCTCATCCACACTTGCATTGATTACTGTAAACCAGAGACAGTCCTTTTGTACAATACAGTGCATTTCTTCTCCATCAACTCTCCTGCATTTTACTTGAGAATACATACTGTTTTCTGGGTAAATGTCCTTTCATTGCCCATGGCAACCACCGTTACTAACTTGACTTGTCAGCCCACTTTCACTGATCACTGTAGAGCAGACATTATCCTTTTCACTGACACACCAGTACATTACTTGGGAAAGCATGGCGTTGCTTGACGAGATTTTTCAGCCGTTGTCGCTAGCAACCGTTGCGGTAACCCAGGGGTGCATCCCGGATGACGCCCCCAAATGTAGCACTGTCCCCTTGAGGACTGCTGGATTTTCACACTTTTGGGTCCCCCTGGGTTACCATTAGCAGCATTGACATTACATAGTTACATAGTAGGTGAGGTTGAATAAAGACAATAGTCCATCCAGTTCAACCTGTGTAGGCATGTGTGGCTGTAATCATCTCCCATACCCCTGAATGTTCTGATCCTTGAGATGTAAGTCTAAGAGTCTTTTGAAAGCCACCATACTACCCGCAGAAACCACCTCTTGTGGTAGAGAATTCCACAATCTTGTTGCCCTAACAGTAAAGAACCCCCCACGTTGCCTGAGGTTAAAACGCTTCTCCTCTAATCGCATTGTATGCCCTCGAGTCCTCATGCAATCCCTTCGAATGAACAGCTTTTTTTCTAAGCTGGGATCCCCATTAAGATATTTATAAATTGCTATCATGTCCCCCCTCAGACGTCTCTTCTCCAGGGAGAATAAATCGAGCGATTGTAGACGCTCTTCATAGTCAAGGTCCTCCAATCCCCTAATTAGTTTAGTTGCCCTTCTCTGGACTCTCTCCAGCTCCAACACATCCCTCCTGAGGACTGGCGACCAGAACTGGACGGAATACTCCAGATGCGGTCGGACCAGAGTTTTATAAAGTGGAAGGATTATAGTCTTATCTCTGGAATGCATCCCTTTCTTTATGCATGCTAATATTCTGTTGGCTTTGGAAGCTGCCGCTTGACATTGCATGCTGTTTCCTAATCTATCATCAACCAATACTCCCAGATCCTTCTCCATTTTTGATTCCCCCAAGGGCTCCCCTCCTAACGTGTATTGTGATTTTATGTTTTTAGTCCCCAAGTGCAAAACCTTACACTTCTCCACGTTAAACCTCATTTGCCATGTCGTTGCCCACTCTGTTATTTTGTCCAGGTCATTCTGCAGGATATCTGCTTCATGTTGTGAAGTTATTGCCCTGCCCAATTTTGTGTCATCTGCAAAAACTGATATCGAACTACTGATCCCGACCTCAATGTTGTTTATGAATAAATTGAACAAGGTTGGTCCCAGGACTGAGCCTTGGGGGACCCCGCTTACCACCTCAGACCAGTCTGAGTATGCGCTGTTTATTACTACCCTTTGGACCCGCCTTTTTAGCCAGTTCCGTATCCAAGAGCAAACCCTGCTATCGATACCTGCAGACCTTATTTTATAAATTAAGCGCTTGTGGGGAACTGTATCAAACGCCTTAGCGAAATCCAAGTACACCACATCCACTGGTCTCCCCCTATCTAGCTCACAGCTCACCTCCTCGTAGAATGTAAGGAGATTGGTTTGACAAGAACGCCCATTTGTAAACCCGTGCTGATTACTGCTGATGATGTTGTTGTCCTTAGCAAACTCTACAATATAGTCCCTTATCATCCCCTCCAGAAGTTTACATACTACTGATGTCAAACTGACAGGCCTATAATTTCCCGGGATATGCCTCTGGCCCTTTTTGAATATTGGAATCACGTTAGCTTTCTTCCAATCCCCTGGTACATCTCCTGTCCTAATACTGTCAGCAAAGATCAGGAACAGTGGTCTCGATATAACTTTACTGAGTTCCTTGAGTACTCTCGGATGTATGCCATCCGGTCCTGGCGATTTGTTTGTGTTAAGTTTATCCAGCCTTTCCCTGATTTCCCCCTCTGTTAGCCATGGTGGCAAGTCCTGTGTATTACTACTAACCATACAGTCATGGTCAGTGTACCCCTCCTTTTCCTGTGTAAAGACTGACGAGAAAAAAGCATTTAGCACGGTTGCTTTTTCAGTGTCCTCTGTAACCATCCTCCCATCATTGTTAATTATGTGTGCAATATGCTCTGCCTTAGTTTTTTTGCTGTTGATATATTTAAAGAATTTCTTTGGGTTTTTTTTACTATCCTCCGCTATTTGTCTCTCAAAGTTGATTTTAGCCATCTTGATTTCTTGTTTACTTTTCTTATTTGCCTCCTTGTATTGCTCGAAAGCCGATACTGTGCCCTCTGATTTATACTTCTTGAAGGCCAATTTTTTCCCCCTAATAAGTTTTATGACGCTACAGTTTAGCCAGCCAGGTTTGGCTTTGTCTCTTCTAAATTTATTTCCCATAGGAATGCACTGCAAGATGCCTTTGCCTAATATGTTCCTAAAGCATTCCCATTTTTCCTCTGTGGTCAGGGATCCCAGGGTTTGGTCCCAGTTTACCTTTTCCATCATTGAGTACAATTTTGGAAAGTTTGCCCTTCTGAAGTTTAGGGTTCTTATGTTCCCCACTTGTCTTGTTATGTTGTTATTTACACTAAATGTGATCATCCTGTGATCGCTAGAGCCCAGGTTGTCCTGGACTCCTACCTCCGAGATTATGTCTGGGTCATTAGTGAGCAATAGATCCAGGACTGCGTTTTCTCTGGTGGGGGAATCCACCAACTGTGACATGTAATTATCCAGTAAGGTTTCCGTGAATAGGCGGGCCTTCTGTGAGTGTGCAGTCCCCTCTTCCCAGTCAATGTCGGGGTAATTGAAGTCCCCCAATACGATGACTGATCCCAATTTTGCCACTTTACCCATTAGTGCTAAAAATTCCAGCTCTACCTCCTCCCCTTGGTTAGGTGGCCTATAGCAAACCCCCACAATTACTTTCCCCTTTTCTCCTTCCCTATGGAGTTCAACCCACACAGATTCTAAATCCATGCTCATCCCATCCGTAATGTCACTCCTTTCTGTCACCTTTATATTGTTCTTGACATAGAGACATACCCCTCCCCCTCTTTTTCCTACCCTGTCCTTCCGGTACACCGAATACCCTTGGATATTGGCCAGCCAGTCATGTGAGGGGTCGAACCAAGTCTCTGTTATTCCCACAAGGTCTATGTCCTCCTCATGTACTAACATTTCCAACTCATCCATCTTATTAGCTAGGCTCCTGGCATTAGCATATACCCCTCTTAGTTTTAAGGAAGTTAAGCGCAATTGGCGGTTATGTTTATTCCTGTTTGGTCTGAGGTTCTCCCGCACAGACCCGCCAATTGACCTTGTGGACCTACTGTCGCTGCTGACACTACAGCTGCCTTCAGTCCTCTGCTTCCTCCTGACTGACTCTACTTCTGAGCCCTCCCCCCCGTCTCCTTTAAAATTGACAGTTTATCACTAATTAATCCAGGGGTATGTTGTTGTTTTGTTTTTGTTTTTGAAATTAGGGATGGGAGAAGGGATTAGTGGGATACTCCAGATGAACTGTGCACAAAGTTTGGAGGACAGCTATCTGTTGATACAGCCAGGCTGTTGATCCACCTTGCCACTAGATGGATTTAGGATTAAGTCTCTTTCCAGATGACTTGATGAACTAAAGTTATCTTCAGGACACTCTCCTAGTATCCCCTTTCTTGACCACTGACACCCGTCCACTGACTATTCTACTCTGGGGTGGCCCCCCTCAGGTCAGCCCCCTTGACACAATCTCCTGTACTCCCGATATTGTTTTTCTAGGGTCTCCAGTGTCTCCCCCTCAGTCAGCCTTCCTGGACCTTTGGGTTCAGCTCCGTTTCTCTGGCCCTCAGGACAACCTCCTGATGCCACGTGCCACTGCTACAGAGGAGGAGGCAGTTGCCACCCTCCCTCTGGGACTCTGCTCACCAGCCAAAGACCCTGCAGCACATGTGCTCCTGGCTTTTATACAGTATCCCAGAATGCCCTGGGACAGCCTGTCTCTGCCAATCACCAGGGCGGTATCAAAGCCTATGCACCCATTGGTCAGGTTTCCTGCCACTGTCCAACATGCCTCCCTATTGGACCAGTGTGAAACACTCTCTAGACTCAATGAACCACATACTGAGCACACTGAGCAGACCTCACTAACAGATCCTGCTCACTGCTAGACAGAAAGCAATATAGATTTGCCTGCTGCTCCTCTGATAGGCAGACAGAGCCAAAAACTATACTCTCTCACTAGCACCTACCTAGGAGGGTGGTACATCTACAAATAACATTGCACAATATAGATTTTCTGTAAAATTTTACCCTGAGTTTAATTTAATTTTGAGCAAAAATTCCTATTTGAATGACCTTTTCTTGTATTGTTTTCTCTCTGTTGTAAGAAGATAAAGCTGCAGCTAAATACTATGCTTTGTTTGTCTTTCACAATTCAGCGCTGCTGCCCCTATGCCTTCAGTCTACAGTTTTGGCACTAGACTTCAAACAACAGTGTCAAACCAGTTCCAGCAAGCAAATGCTTTTCTTGGATGGCAAGATATCAGGTAAAACAAAAACCGCACAACATTGGTACCAGTCCAATAGGATGTTAACAAAAGAGTGATTTTTATTGGCCAGCTATAATGACCTCAATAAAAGATAAGTCAACCGTGGAAACAGTCTTCTAGACCGGAAAAAAATAAAGTTGGGTAATTTAGGATGTAGGGATGTCACAACTGACAAGAAGCAGGTAACCTTTGCATACTGGGATAATAACTAAACCACTTTAAATACAATGTGCACAGAAATAAAATTAATGTTTTAAAGTGTTTCAGCTAGCAAACGTAACTGTAGGTAAAACATCTCCTTAATTAAGGTGGCCACAGACATGAAATGATTGAGAAATTGGCCAGATTAGACTCTGGGGTTGATTTACTAAAGGAATAGATAAATGTGATGCAGCTATACTGACTTCAATCATCCAATAATGTGTGAGCAAAATCCTTTTACTTTTTTAATCTTTCCTTAACATTGTGTGATTTTTCACTTAGCTTCACTTCATTCACTAAGCTAAGTGAAAATTCGGTTTGCGTAGTAAACATGCTCTTCTACCTTAGTAAATCAAACCCAATGACAAGTCTAGAGGCACCTGCAGTACTCTCCTGTTGGTCTAACAGAAAAAGCAATCTAGTTGGAAATACCTTGTCTAATTGCTAATGATTCCCTGAGATAAAGGTTGGATTTGTCTGCTTTTCTATCTAAAGGTTACCCCTGAAGAAGGAGCGTTATTTGTGACTTTGAAAAGCGTTGGGTACATACCTCAGAATACAGCGGTCCTCATCTGTCGTGTGATTTTATGTATTGTATACAGCTTGCCATTTTTTAACTTCATTGTCATTTCTCTTTAATAAATTTATAAATTTTTTCAATTTTTGAGTTATTTACATTTAACTATTTTTAACCTGTGCCTAAAAAGTCCCACCACAAGGGGAATTCCTTTTTGTAGTCACATGAGTCATATGGTGAAAAAGCATGATGTGATTTCAAGGCCACAGCTTTTTTTAACCACTTAAGCCCCGGAGGATTTGGCTGCTAAAAGACCAGGGGGTATTTTGCGATTCGGCACTGCGTGACTTTAACGGACAATTGCGCGGTCGTGCGATGCTGTACCTAAACGAATTTGACATCCTTTTTTTCCCACAAACAGAGCTTTCTTTTGGTGGTATTTGATCACCTGTGCGATTTTTTTTGATCACGCGCTATAAACAAAAAAAGAGCGTCAATTTTGCAAAAATAACAATATTTTTCACATTTTTTTTATATGAAATTCCCCCCAAAAAAAAAGTAAAAATCAAAATTTTTTAACATTTTCGGCCAATTTGTTTTATTTTTTTAGTCAATTTGCTACATATGTTTGGTAAAAAAAATCGCAAAAAGCGTATTTTGATTGGTTTGCGCAAAAGTTATCGCGTTTACTAACAAAGGGAAAGATTTTTGTCATTTTTGTTGTTTTTTTTTTTAACACGTAATGGCGGGGATCTGCGATTTTTTTTTTTGCGGTACTGCGACATTGGGGTGGACAGATCGGACCCTTGACTGACATTTTTCAACACTTTTGGGGTTACCAGTGACATTTCTACAGTAATCAGTGCTATATATATATGCACTGTTACTGTAAAAATACACTGGCAGTGGAGGGGTTAACTTTATTTGAGAGGGAGGGGCTGTGTGTGTCCCTAGGGGCGTGATTCTAACTGTGATTGGCTGTGGCTTGAGCTGTAGGAACACTGATCAACGGTCCTACATAGTAGAACCATATGATCAGTGTTTCTACATAGGGGAAAATGACAGGCAGCTTGTTTACACTAGCCGCCTGCCTTTCTCCCTCTGCACCGACGATCGCCGAGTGAGCGACGGACATCGGGTCCGCCGGTCACACGCGCGGGGGGGTCCGTGACCGTGCGGGAGCGTGCCGCCGGCAGCGCGCACTCGCTCCCCAGAGCCTCACAGGCTAGTGACGTATATATAAAAGTCACTTTGCTTGTGAGGGGCTGACCGCCGCAGTATATCTACTTGCGGCGGTCGGCAAGCGGTGAAATGCTGCATGCACTTTTTTTCAGCGGGAAATGCAGGCACAGCAGCCCATTCAAATGAATAGGCTGTTGTGCCTGCACAAACCCGCATACATGTGAACCAGGCCAAAAGCGGTAGAAAAGTCATTTTAAAAAATAAAAATACTGATCCCCCTGCAGATTTAAGTCATAATGCACTAGTGTGCACTACATACTAGCACATCATGACAGACGTATCTGCAAACTGAGCCCTTCACGGCTCCCATTGGCTCTCAGCACAACCCTCTTCTCCCAGTCTTCTTTCTGGGCTTTCAAACTTTGAACACTTGAATGGACAGGCTGCGGTGACATCATTCCTGCGCATGCGCACAGGAGTCACATCGCTGCAGCACAGAGTGGGCTCTAAATGTGATGGGATCTGTGCATGCATGGCTCAAATCACATTATTGCTGACAGGCGGGGGGGGGGCATTTATAACAGAATAGACCACTAGGGTTTTCTCTGTTATAACCACTTCAGTGCCAGACACTTTTACCCCCTTCCTGAACAAGCCAATTTTCAAAGCTGTGAAATTAAGAGTCGGTTCACACTAAGGCGACACGACTCCTTACTACTTCGGGGGCGACTTGTGCATTCCCATGCACCACGACTTCGGAGCGACTTGCAGGGAGTTCACATAATGGAAGTTTATGCAATTCGCTCCGAGGTCGCCCCTAAGTAGTACAGGACCCTTTTTCTAAGTCGGAGCGACTTGTGTCGCTCCTATTAGAACGGGTCCTGTAGCGGTCAATGGACCGCGAGGGAGCGCAACTTGTCAGGCTGACAAGTCGCCTGACAAGTCGCGCTAGTGTGGACCGGCTCTTAACCACTTCTCCCTGGGTGGACGTCATATGACGTCCGTAAACTTTGCGGGGGTATACCGGGATGATGCCTCTAGCTAGAAGCATCATCCCGGTACTGTGGTTTAGAGCCGACGGTTGGCTTTCCGTCGGTACCGACCGAAGCGGCTCGGGAGCCGCTCGATCGTTACCCGGGGGGCGTGAGGGGACCCCGAGGGAGCCCCGAGCACCCAGCCGGCGCGTCCGCCGGCTGGATGGAGTCCCGATCAATGCCGGAAACGGCTTCGATTGGGTCTCCGATGACGTAACCCGGAGGCGGCGTCCATGACGTCACTTCCGGGTTAGTGTGCTGCAAAAAGGCGGCAAATTTGAAAAACGGCTGTATGCAAAAACGCCGTTTTCGGCGTTTTGCATACATGGAAGTGTAGTGGAGGGGTCTAGGGTCTTTTAGACCCTCGATCCCTCCATAAAGTGTACCTGTCACTGCATATTGCTGTCACAAGGGATGTTTACATTGCTTGTGACAGCAATAAAAGTGATCAGATATTTTTTTTTTTAAAAACTGTAATAAAGTTAAAAAAATAAATATAATAAATGGGAAAAAAAAAAAATTTAGCCGCCCCCGTCACCATTAGCTCGCGCACAAAAAAAAACGTATACGGAAGTCGAGCCGCAAATTAAATCGCTGTTCAAACCACACATGTGAGGTATCGCCGCGATCGCCAGAGCGTGAGCAATAATTTAAAAAAAAGAGCTACACTCTAACTCTAAACTGGTAACCGTTAAATAAATTTAAAGCGTCGCCTATTGAGATCTCTATTGACCGTAGTTTGTCGCCATCGGGGGGGGGGGGGGGGGTGCAATTTTAAACCGTAACATGTTGGGTATCTATTTACCCGGCGTGACATCATCTTTCACAATATACAAAAAAATGGGCTAACTTTACTGTTTAGTATTTTTTAAATGCAGTGAAATATGGTTTTTCAAAATTTTTCCAAAAAAAATGGCGTTTTAAAGACCGCTGCGCAAATACCGCGTGACAAAAAATATTGCAATGACCGCCATTTTATTCTCCAGAGTCTTTGCTAAAAAAATATATATAATGTTTGGGGTTTCTAAGTAGTTTTCTAGGAAAAAATACTGATTTTAACTTGTAAACAAAAAGTGTCCGAAATAGGCCTGGTGGGTAAGTGGTTAATCACCGCCTGCTTTTTTTTTTTTTTTTAATGTTACATAAACAAAAGAGACCAAATATTTTGAAAATAAAACATGTTTCTATTTATTTCTGTTATACTATTTTGCAAATAAATAATCTTTCTTCATAAATTTATGTCAAAATATATTCTGCTACATTTTGTTGGAAAAAATAACCCAAATGAGTGTATATTATTTAGTCTATAGGAAAGGTATAGAGTCCACAAACTTTGGGATATAAACTCACTGGCCACTTTATTAGTTACACCTTGCTAGTAGCGGGTTGGACCCCTTTTTGCCTTCATTCTTTGCGGCATAGATACAACAAGGTGCAGAAAACATTTCTCAGACATTTTCCTCCATAGTGACGTGATGGCATCACACAGTTGCTGCAGATTTGTCGGCTGCACATCCATGATGCCAATCTCCCATCCCACCACATCCCAAAGGTGCTTTATTGGATGAGATGTGGTGACTGTGGAGGCCATTGGAGTACAGTGACCTCATTGTCATGTTGAAGAAACCAGTGGTGAGATGATTTGGGCTTTGTGACATGGTGCATTATCCTGCTGGAAGGAGCCATCAGAAGATGGGTACACCGTAGTCATAAAGGGATGGGCATGGTCAGCAACAATACTCAGGTAGTCCGTGGGGTTTAAACAATGCTCAACCCATTCAGCCCCAGAAGGTTTCACCCCCTAATGACCAGGCCATTTTTTGCTATACGGCACTGCGTTGCTTTAACTGACGCGCGGTCGTGCGACGCTATACCTAAATAAAATTGATGTCCTTTTTTCCCCACAAATAGAACTTTCTTTTGGTGGCAGCAAAGCGAAGCAAAATCACGTATATGTACGTGATTTTGCACTTAAGGGCCGCCCTGCTGCAGTAAATGTACGATGGGTGCCAAGAAAATATCCCCCACACCATTACACCACCATCACCAGTAATTGTAGCCTCAGTTTCCTGTGCTTAGCTGACAGGAGTGGCACCCGGTGTGGTCTTCTGCTGCTGTAGCCCATCTGCTTCAAGGTTTGATGTGTTGTGCGCTCAGAGATGTGTAGCAAGGTTTCCAGGCCTGTAGCCTGATGTGGGTCTGCCATTAGTACCGGAATCCTCTCCAGCCCATGTGAGCTGAGTCCCCAGGTGTGACAATTGAAACAGTGACAACTACGGCATCTTTGTTTGTGGTGTTTATTATAAATTAAGGGGATGGGAGAAGGGAATGAGTGGGATACTCCTATTGGCTTGAACTAAATTACAATTGGGACTTTGATCCTGGAAAAATGCCAGTTGGCGCTTCCTTGACACCAGCCAGCGCCAGCCAACGCTCATTGACTCTGAGAACTCTCTGTAAAACAGAGGAAGTGTTGAATCCCTGACCTATAGTCCAGTAGATCCAAGACTGAGAACTGTAGAACTCCTGACACTGCTTCACTGTAAGTCTTTGAATACTTTTCCCCCGCCTGGCACAGCTTGAGGTAGTATTGTGTAGAACTCCAAATAGCTAACACTGTAACTGGCACACGCAATACAATTCAGGGCCCAGACTGCAGGTGCCCCCTTTACTCTTGAATTCTTCAGGGTCCACTGACTATGTACCCCCTTTACACTTCAGGGTCCTCAACCTAGGTACCCCCTTTACAGCTAGCTGACCTTGGATCCCCTAACCTTATCCGGAGTGGTCCCCTCTGACTCTGGCAGACCCCCAGAGGCAATCCGCAGTACTCACAACCTGTGTAGGCTTTCCTGGGACTGAACCCATCTCTCTCTCTCTGCAGGTTCTCGGCACACCGGATCCCCTCAGCTCAACTCAGCTCTCTCTGGATTCTCAGGCGACACCCCGAGACATCCACCTTTCTCAGACAGGAGGAAAGACAGCCATTCTCTCCTTCCTGGGACTCTGCTCCTGCCAAAGACACCGTGCCACACACTTCCCCCAACTTATACCCACTCCCAGAATCCTTTGCAGCATAATCTGCCTTCTGGGGTAGTTACAAGCTGGGATGTGTCCCCTGATTGGGCTTCCCACACTGCCCTATGAGAATCCTCTCACAGGAGCCAGTGGGGATACTTCTCCCCTCAGCAGGCACACCTGGAAGCCCTGACACCCTGACTGGATAAATCACAGCCCTGCTGTTAGGCAGACAAGGCCCACTATAGTTTTACCTAGCACCTATTTGTAGGGTGCTACAGATGGTATTCTGCATACCTTGGTTGTAACGAGTGGTTATTTGAGTTACTGTTGCCTTGCTATCATCTGGGACCAGTCTGCCCTTTCTCTGCTGACATCAGCAAGGCATTTTCCTCCACACAACTGCCGCTCACTGGATATTTTCTCTTTTTTCCACTATTCTCCGTAAATCCGAGAGATGGCTGTGCGTTAAAATCCCAGAAATACTCAGACCAGCCCGTCTGGCACCAACAACTATGCAACGTTCAAAGTCACTTAAATCCTCTTTCTTCCTCATTCTGATGCTCAGTTTGAACTTCAGCAAGTCATCTTGACCACATCTAGATGCCTGAATGCATTGAGTTGCTGCCATGTGATTGGCTGATTAGCAGTTTGTGTTACCAAGCAATTAAACAGATGTACCTAATAAAGTGGGTGTATATTCTTAGCTCAAAAAAAGTTAATTCTCTTGCTCTCAGCTCTTTCCAAATCCCCCCCCCTTTTTTTTTTTTGCTGCGGTGATCTGACTTTTTGTTAGAGGGTGGATAAGTTACTGCTTCATGGTCCTACTGTAGGTAGGAATGTAGCCACCCTCTCTTGCTCTCTCCTGAGACGGACTATTGAATCTGTTGTGTGTATAGAGCAGTGTACATGGCTGCAAATAACATGAGAATGAATAGAAAAGATTTTTTGGGGTGTTGGGGTGGAGAGCATAATTGCATGGGAGCCCCAAGAAAATGTTTGCCCGGGGTCCAATCCCTATTGAAGACGGCCCTGGAGGGAGGTAGAGAGAGAGAGGAGGGGAGTAGAGGTAGAAGGAGAGATAGAGATGAGGGAAGGAGAGGTAGAAGAGAGAGAGATGAGAAAGAGAGAGAGAGAGAGAAAGAGAGAGAGAGGAAGGAAAGAGAGGTAGGAAGAGAGAAAGATAGATGAGAAAGATATATATTTATATATATATATATTTATATATATATAGAGAGAGAGAGAGAGAGAGAAAGATGGAAATAGAGCGATATAAAGACACAGATGGAAAGAGAGAGGGAGAGAAAGATGGAAATAGAGCGATATAAAGAGACAGATGGAAAGAGAGAGAGAGGGATGCAAGAGAAAAGAACAAGTGAGAGAGAGAAGAAAAAAAGAAAGAATAGAGAGGGACGAGAGATAGAGGAGAAATAGAGAGGGAAATTTGCTACTAAAAGTATACATAACCCGCCAGCAGTATCTGCCAGCAGTACATACCAGCAGTGCCAGCCAGCAATACCAGCCAGCAGGACCCACCAGCAGTATCCACCAATAGTACCAGCCCTGAAGAACAGCCAGTTAGCCACCATCAATACCCACCTGGGGGACAGCAGCAGCCAGCGATACCTGCAGGAACCCAATTCAATCCACCTTAAAAAACAGAAGAGGATCTGTTCCCTTCTGTCTGGGCAGATCAGATTGGAGGGCCCATAGAGTAGAGCGGGCTGTGTCCATGTCTGCTCTTTATATGCTGACATGGACCTATCATCTGATCTGCTCGCTCTGCTCATTGTGGCCCTCACTCCTCAAAAGGTATATATACATGAACACACAGTTTTTTCATTTTTGAGATGAGGGGTTTGTAATCTTGGGTGAGTTCCCACACTTTTTTCCCAGGACTTGACCCCTGACTAGAGGGTGCTACATTCAGATGGTTAGATAGTGCTTGATGTCTAACCATTCTCTGATGTCTATGATAAATTTTGCTGAAGGCCTCCCTGAAACTGGAAAGTTATTTCAAGGGTTCCTCCGTACTGAAAAGTTTGAGAAAGACTGGTCTGGTGTGATTGCTGCATTGTTCAATGATGTTTTGTTAGGATGGACAGATCTCATCTAAAATCTCTTCCCAAATTTGGGCTTGGGCTCTGCTACAGTGTCAGTATTTGAGCATGTCAATGTGTGGTAGAGAATAACGGTGGTCAGTTGGTGTTACTTAGCACGAGGACACATCTACGTAGTTTGTTCTTTTTTTGACTGTTTCTGCTAAAAGCATACTATTAACTTAACTGCCTTCAAAATAAAGTATCCCTAATGTGGAAGGGATATTAGATCATTTGATGATATCCTTTGAGGGGCATAGACTAATGTGACTGTCTGTAAATCACAAAAACGATCTAATGCTCTCTGTATGCAATCAAGCACTCTTTAATCCATATAGGTAAACAACTCACATTTTTGAAGAAAATAACAGCGCATATCTGCAGAGTTTGCAAGCAGGCGTGCATCAGGTCCACCAACCAGGAAGAGTGAGAGGCGGCCGCGGGTCACGTGACATCCCTCGTACGCGTTGCGTCCGTGAAAATAAGCAGGACTTCTTCAGCAACTTCTTGCGCTGCTTCAAAAATGTGAGTTGTTTACCTATATGGATTAAAGAGTGCTTGATTGCATACAGAGAGCATTAGATCGTTCTTTCTTTTCTCCTACACATATTGGTAACCTTGTTTGAGGAGCTGACAGTGCATCGGAGGTTTAATCATTTACTACGGGAAGAAAGTCTGAGGATGCTTTGATTTTGAGATGAAATGCTGGTTGACCCTGTAGGGTCTCTTTGTTAAGGTGAGCGGCAGTGTGAACAGGTGGTGGGATTGCATGAGCACTCGTGGAGACAAGCACCTTATGGAATTGCCCTAGGACCACTTTACACTGGAGACTTTTATCTGTTTATATGGACACCTATTAACACTGGGACTCTGCGTGATTTTATTATTTTACCACTAGGATTGCGCTGCGCTATTTTTCTATTATGTTTAAGTAACAAGCAAAGAGTGGCACCAGAAGAGGAGACATCGCATGATGAAAAACTGAAAAACACCCAACCTGATGATTGGCCAGATCTGTTCATTTTATGTCTGTGGTTGCCTTGTGAGCTTTTAATTGTCCTGATAGTAGGTAGCTAAAAGCGGAGTTCCGGCCACATACAACTTTTTTAGATAAATATACCCCCCTAATCCTAATCTATCCCTAATTACCCTAGCACTAACCCCACATTACAGATCATTACAGTAAACAAATAAAGATAAATACTTACCTTTAAAATTGATTGCAGAGCGCGGCCATCTCCGTTGTGGGCGTCTGAAGCCGATGTGTCCCCCGCTGTGTCCTGCTTCCTGGAACTGGCTACCCAGAATGCCGATCGCAATCTCGCGCATGGGCTGTAGATTGCGATCGGCATTCTGAATAGCGGCTGGCCATTCCCATTGCATCTTGGGATTGATGACGCTCATCTTCCAGGACGCAATGCGAAGGAGGAAGTGACGTCGGTGGCCGTGTCCGCAGAGGGAGGAAGAGGAAGGAAGGTAAATATATTTGTATTAAAAACAAGGTAAGTGAAAAGAAAAAAAAATTGTCATTATCCAATTCTTTTTCAGGTACTTTAAAGCAAGCGGACAAGCAAAAAATAATTTTTAGGGTGGAACTCCGCTTTAAAGCAATATTATACCCAAAACCAAAAATGTAAAATATTGCAGCTTACCGGTCAATAAATGTGGTGGCAACATTCATTTCCTTTTTTTAGTCTTTTTTTCCCTCTGCTCTGTATTTTTTTTATTAATATTTATATTATATTATTTTATTATTGTTTATTTATACATATTTTTTATAATGCTTTAAATAATTTTTTGTATAGGGGAGGCTCTTATGCCAGGGCGGGCCCTGACAGTTACCCCTTTTGCCCCCGACACTAGCTGGTCTCCAGTATTAGTAGTGTAGCTGCAAAAAAAAAAAAAAATATATACGGTGGCGGTCAGCCCCTCCCAGGCAAAGTGACGTACCGGTACGTCACTAGCCTGGGAGCCAATAGGCGCGCTCCCGCCCCCGCTCATTCACTAGGAAGCCTGCGCGTGCGCGATGTCCGCCGGTCACTCGCGATCGTCGGGTAGAGAGGGAGAAAGGCAGGCAGGCTGTGTAAACAAAGCCGCCTGTCATTCTCCCCTGTGTAAAAGCACAGATCATACGGTCCTGCTATGTAGGACCGTAGATCTGTGCTGTTACACACACAGCCACATCCAATGACAGTTAGAATCACGCCCCTAGGACACACTTAACCCCTGCCTCTCCAAAAAAGTTAACCCCTTCCCTCCCAATGTCATTTTTACAGTAACAGTGCATATGTATAGCACTGATTACTGTAGTAATGTCACTGGTACCCCCAAAAGTGTCAAAAATGTCAGTCAAGGGTCCGATCTGTCCGCCCCAATGTCGCAGTCCCGCAAAAAAAATCGCAGATCGCCGCCATTACGCGTTAAAAAAAAAAAAAACAACAAAAATGACAAAAATCTTTCCCTTTGTTAGTAAACGCAATAACTTTTGCGCAAACCAATCAAAATACGCTTTTTGCGATTTTATTTACCAAACATATGGTAAAAAAAAAAAATTGGCCTAAAATGTTAAAAAATTTTGAGTTTTACATTTTTTTGGGGGGACTTTCATATAAAAAAATGTGAAAAATATTGTTATTTTTGCAAAATTGACGCTCTTTTTTTGTTTATAACGCATGATCAAAAAATCGCACAGGTGATCAAATACCACCAAAAGAAAGCTCTGTTTGTGGGAAAAAAAGGATGCCAAATTTGTTTGGGTACAGCGTCGCACGACCGCGCAATTGTCCGTTAAAGTCACGCAGTGCCGAATCGCAAAATAGGCCCTGGTCAGGAAGGGGGTAAAATCTTCCGGGGGGCTTAAGTGGTTAATGTCCCTTGTCACCCAGACTAGCAGCTGTGCATGGCAGATACCTGCTTTCCCTGAACACAACCTGGGTCTTGCACTATGAGGGCAGCCGATGGTTGCTGAGTCAAAACACAGGCTGACTTTTTCTGCGATTACTAGTTGAACTTCTGCACGCTCCCAATCTTCATGAAAGCCGGGAAAATGACTGTCCCCCGAAAGCCTGGGATATGTTTATTCCTATCAAAGAGGAAGCAAGCGCTTTATTTAGCACAACAGGAAAAACAACACTGTCATTACTGCCAGTTGTCAGAAGTCGTTTCCACTTCCTTGCACATGAATATCATTCATTCAGGAGCACGTTCACCTGTATAAAAATAAAAGGCTTGTTTTATTTTTATCATCAGTGACAGTGGACCGTGTCCAATCTGAGCCGCGTGTGCCAAGAAGCCCATTCACCTTCATGGTGACATTCCTTTGCATTTTTAGAATGGTTGAGTATTGTTTGGAGCTTCTAATTTATGTATCTCATTAAAGATTAGAGGAAACCACAAATTCTGTATTGTATTTTCACATTGCTTCTCCTATATTTTCTTATATCATTTACAGCCGCACTCTAGGAAAGTATTAAATGCATCTTTCAAATATGAAGCTTAAAGTGTTACCAAATCCACAACAGTAATTCAGTGTGTATATGCAGTAAAGCATGCTTGTTATACTCACTGTGGAACCTAAGGGGTTAATCCTCTGCATTGTGTAAAAATGCTGTTTGATCCTGTCTTCTCTTATTTCCCCCCTTCTTCCGCTGTTCCCAATCAATCTCCTGATAAGAGAGAGCTTTTGGAGTCACTCTGCACATGCTCAGTTTGGTGTGTATTGCTAGAAACTTTTTTTTTTTTTCTTGGGAGAGTGCATATGATCAGCTTAGGACCAATTAGCACTGTTCAGACAGAGGGTCAGGGGTTCTGCAGCTTTATAGGGCAGAGGAGAATGAAAACTCCTCCTGCAAGCTTTAACCAGACACTGATAGAAGTCACAAGACTGCTATATACTGCTGATAAAAAAAGGTATTTAGCAGTTTATATTTACTAACATAATTGCATTTTCATGTTCTATGTACTGTGGGAGACCAGATATAGTAAATGCAGGCTCCTGGGTTTAGTAACACTTTAATCTTTTTATACTGTATTTTTCCTTCTCTGGTTCCCTCTTCCCCTCCTCATCAACATACCAATGAGGATATTAGATAAAACGTTCCTATTTTACACGGTTCCCTGGCACTTCCATTATCACCCGGTCTTCCTTCCGGATTCACAGGCTCTAGCTGTATGAATGGCTGAGGCTACGATGACACAACTGCCATGCATGCACGCGTTTCATAGGCAATGAATAAGCACATGGTGTGAAACGCGTTTGCTGCTAGCCTGTTTGTCTTGCACATGTCGATGTTGGACTTTTTGATTTGAAGAAATAAAACTCAAGTTTCTACTTTCCTGAGACTGGAAGTGCCACTTTCTTTCTACATGCATATGGACTTCTTAGGTTGCGGACCTTGGTGAGCACCCAGTCTTGCAGGACTACTACAGTTTACTTGGGAATCCTACTGGCCCAGCTGTCAGCACTTTGAGCGGTGATTTGTTTCTTTGCTTCGTGGAAGCCCCGGCCCCATCACTGAGCTCTGAAGGTAAGGCACGAATATGCCACCCCTTCAGAGCGCATGCGCCAGTAATATCACCAATTGCATCTCGTGTGAATATCCCATGTGAATAAAGTGGACTTCAGTTTCACTTTAAGTGCATACATTATGTTAGACCCAGTGGCATCATCACTAGGTCTCTGTGTTTCTCTATGCAATGCAGGCAGATCATAGCTGGTGGGAGGGGCTAGGAGAGTGCTGTACATAGCTTCTTGAAAATAGGAAGCTGTGATAATACCCACATGTGATGCTGAGCCCCCATGATTGCATAAACTGAAACCCATAGAATGAAAGGGTTAGGCATACAGTAAGGATGGGGAAGAATGGGCTGGATGATGATTCATGTCCGCTATTCAGGAAATAAGGTTGATTTCATATGACTCTCTGTAACTTCTAATGCACACTGTGTGAAGCGCAGTGAGTAAGCAAATTCAGTGCCAGAGAGAAGCCTGTACAGTTGTCAGGACTGGCACAAGACATTGAATGAATGAAATGCTGCCCCCCCCCAAAAAAAAAATTACACCCACCAAAAGGCCCCCACATCCATTATTTTATATCATGATAATTAAAACTAAAATTAAATTCATCAGGAAGTCAGATTTTGCATTAACCACTTCAGCTCCGGAAGGTTTTACCCCCTTAAAGCGGAGTTCCGGGCACAGAAGTCATTTTTTACTAAACATACCCCCGGGACAGTCAGGGCTAGCACATTCCACAATGGCTAGCCTCTGATCTGTCCCGGTTCGCACTTACCTTTTAGAAGAAATACTTACTTATAAAATTTCTTCCACAGCGTTTCCATCTCTCTTGTGGGCAGCTGAAGCCGGCGCGGTCCTCTTCTGTCTCTTCTTCCGCGTCTTCTTGTCCCAGAATGCGCCGCACCGGCCCCTCTCGTCACTTCCGGTGCGGCGCCGCATTCCTAAACAGCTTCTGGGCATGCCCAGAAGCTGTTTAGCAGGGGAATGCGGCGTCGCCCGGAAATGACGAGCGGGGCCGGTGCCGTCGCATTGATTCCTGGGAGCGATGACGTTCAGCTCCCAGGAATCATAGCGAGACAGGAAGTGACGGGGTGAGCCGCGGCTCCGAGGGAGGAAGTACTCTGAGGTGAGTATCTTCGATCTTCAATTACAAGGTAAGTAAACAAAAAAAAAAAATATCCAATTCCTTTTCAGGTGAGGTCTACCTAGCGGAGGGGCACAAAAAAAAAAATAACGTTTTTGTGCCCGGAACTCCGCTTTAATGACTAGGCGATTTTTTGAGATTCGGCACTGCGTTACTTTAATAGCCGGTTCATACTGCGGCGACCTGTCAGGCGACCTGGTCGCCTGACAGGTCGCCGTAGGTCGCCTGCCATAGAGAAGCTGTGGACCCGTTCTAATAGGAGCGACACAAGTCGCTCCGACTTAGAAAAAGGGTCCGGAGCTTCTTTGGGGCGACCCGGAGCGACTTGCATTGACTTCAATGTTATGAAGTCCGTGCCGGCTGCTCCGAGGTCGCGGTGCGAGCTGCGCACCGCGACTTGTGAGGTCGCCCCAGGCAAGTCGGATCGCTCTAATGTGAACCGGCTCTAAAGATAAATTGCACAGTCGTGCGACGCTGTACCCAAATACAAATAGAGCTTTTTTTTGGTGGTATTTGATTACCTCTGCGGTTTTTAGATTTTGCGCTAAAAACGAAAAAAGAGCGTCAATTTTGAAAAAAAAAAACACAATATTTTTTACTTTCTGCTATAAAACATTCCCAATAAAAAAAATTTAGAAAATCTAATTTTTTTTTATCATTTTAGGCCAATTTATATTCTGCTGCATATTTTTGGTAAAAAAAAAAAAATCCCAAAAAGCATATTTTAATTGGTTTGCACAAAAGTTATCGCGTTTACAAACTACGGGATGGATTTTTGGACTTTTTATTTATTTATTTATTTATTTTTAAAGGCGGTGATCAGGGATTTTTAGCAGGGACATTGCGGCGGACAAATCGGACCCCTAACTGACATTTTTGGTAACCCTCTTGCACACGATACTCCTGTTTGAGCATCTACTTTTTCATCTTTTTTTTTTTTATGTATTTGCGCGTATTTTTGTGTATATGCATTCGCGCAATTTCACAAAAACGTATTTTTATGTTCTTGTTTTGGCTGTATCCAGGTGCCTGCACTTTCCACCTCCTGAAGCAGACAGCTTTACCCTTTCATATTGTAACAATCTCTTTACTGAAGCCTGATCCTACTTAATTAACTAACATTTACTGACAAGTAATCAAGAATGAATTATATAATTTTTTTATTTACTAGAAATTTCCAGAAGATATTTATCACTCACTTACTGGCTTCTTTTGTTCACAGTAGAAGGTAAAATGTTGGGCTTTTTCACGTCAATGTAATATCCCACTGGGAAATCTGGGGAACTTGAACTTCTTGAAAACCATTAGGAAAACACTTAGCTATTATTGTAACATATTTGGCATTCCCCAGTACATTACACGTGTCTTACGTGCTTTCCCCACATGGACGGGATGATCAGGAAGCTTTCTATGATCATTTTACTGCAGGTGAATTTAACAGGTATCGGGAATTGGGTTGGTTTTTGATTCATAAAATAAAGGGGAACCAGGCAAAAACTTTATATGTAGGACATAGCAAGAAAAGGTTCCTATAAGGTTTTTCTTTTTTTTTTTTTTTTTAACCACTTAAGCCCCGGAAGATTTTACCCCCTTCCTGACCAAGGCCTATTTTGCGATTCGGCACTGCGTGACTTTAACGGACAATTGCGCGGTCGTGCGACGCTGTACCTAAACGAATTTGACGTCCTTTTTTTTCCACAAACAGAGCTTTCTTTTGGTGGTATTTGATCACCTGTGCGATTTTTTGATCATGCGCTATAAACAAAAAAAGAGCGTCAATTTTGCAAAAATAACAATATTTTTCAAATTTTTTTATATGAAATTCCCAAAAAAAAAATTTAAAAATCAAAATTTTTTAACATTTTCGGCCAATTTGTTTTCTGCTACATATGTTTGGTAAAAAAAAATTGCAAAAAGCGTATTTTGATTGGTTTGCGCAAAAGTTATTGCGTTTACTAACAAAAGGAAAGATTTCTGTCATTTTTGTTGTTGTTTTTTAAATGAGTAATGGCGGCGATCTGCGATTTTTTTTTTTGCGGGACTGCGACATTGCGGCGGACAGATCGGACCCTTGATTGACATTTTTGACACTTTTGGGGTTACCAGTGACATTACTACAGTAATCAGTGCTATACATATGCACTGTTACTGTAAAAATGACACTGGCAGTGAAGGAGTTAACTGTATTGGAGAGGGAGGGGTTAAGTGTGTCATAGGGGCGTGTTTCTAACTGTGATTGGCTGTGGCTACTAGTGTAAGAACAGAGATCAACGGTACTACATAGCAGAACCGTCTGATCTCTATTCTTACACAGGGAAGAATGACAGGCGGCTTTGTTTACATTAGCCGCCTACCTTTCTTCCGGTGTAAGGGAAGATCGCGAGTGCCCGGCGGACATCGGGTCCGCCAGGCACACGCGCGGGGGGGGGGGTCTGTGACCGCGCGGGAGCGCACCTCCGGCGGCGCGCGCTCGCTCCCTAGAGCCTCACAGGCTAGCAAAAAGCTAATACATTTTTTTTTTTTATGCAGTAGTGTTTTAGTTTCCTAGTGAGTTTGACCTTATTGTATGTTTAAATGATCATTGTAACTTTATTATTATTATATAGGATTTATATAGCGCTGAAAGTTTGTGCAGTGCTTTACAACATGAGGGCAGACAGTACAGTTACAATACAATTCAATATAGGAGTAATCAGAGGGCCCTGCCCGTTAGAGCTTACAATCTAAAAGGGAGAGTCAAGTGATACAAAAGGTAATAACTGTGGGGAATGAGCTGATGGAGAAAATAAAAGTACAGTTGTTAGGTGGAGACAGGATAGGCTTCTCTGAAGAGTTTTCAGAGATCGGTTGGAAGTGGACAGAGTAGAAGATAGTCGGACAGATTGGGGTAAGGAGTTCCAGAGAATGGGAGAGGCTCTGGACAAGTCCTGGAGATGAGCATGTGAGGAGGTGACAAGGGAACTAGAGAGCAGGAGGTCTTGGGAGGAATGAGGAGAACAATTTGGTTGTAATTTTGGGACTAGATTAGTGATATAGGTCAGGGTCAAGTTGTGGATGGCTTTGTAAGTTGTTAGTATTTTGAATTGAATTCATTGGGTGAGTGGTACCTAGTGGAGAGAGGGGTAGGAGAAGCTGAATGGTTGGTACGGTAGATGAGTCTGGCAGCAGTATTTATGAGGAAGGGAGGGAGGGAGTTGCAGTACTCAAGGTGGGAGATAACCAGGGAGTGAATTGGAAGATTTGTGCTGTCAGTGGTTAGGAAGAGACGTATTTTAGAGATGTTGCAGTCGATGTGGCGGCAAGCTTTGGACATTGATTGGATGTGGGGCTGAAAGGAGAGTTCAGAGTCCAGGATTACATCTAGAACCTTGGCATGTGGGGACTGGTGGATAGTTGAGCAATCGATCTTGACAGAGAAGTCAGGGGAAGGGGCACGTGAGGGAGGAAATATAACGAGCTTCTTAAAATGTCTGGAAAACTGTTTTTCACAGGGATGAACTCCTGTGACCGAGGTGTGCTGTCAGTAAAAACGTTCCCTGCGGTCTTCTCACAGTGACAAATTTTGTAGAGGATTGAAAGTAGACATATCAAAGATAATGGTTGTCATGGAAACCACCTACACAAAGGGAAGATAATTAAGCAGACCTTATTTTTGGTTTCTTTTCTTCCCCCACTATTACTTTACTTTCATTTTTCTAGGACTTGAATAATACTTAAACAGTGGATAAGGAAAGGAGTGATATACTGTACATAGTACAGCACCCAGAGCAGCCAATTAACGTGTAAAAGGCCAAACCTTTTTTTCTTTTTCAGATTTGGAAATGCAATGTAATGGTAGCCATGGGCTGGGCTGGATGTCCTCCAGGTGTACAGCTAATCATATGCAACACACAGTCCTTTTAACCCATGCATGCTCAGACATAGGTTAGATTTTAGACTCACCGGAGTGCTATAGACACAGCCCCCCCCAGGATCCTGACACTCTACAATCACACTCTGGGAGGCTCCCCATCTGACATAACTAGCATCCCCACGTAGCGTAGTCTGTCTCATACATGCTTCAAGCTTTACTGCAATGGACCCCAGAGGCAGCCTCACCCGAACATCTGTTTGCAGAGGACAACCCCATCTTGAGGTTAGGAAAAGGAACACAATGAAAGCCTTTTAACAAATTTTTCAATGCAGATAATTACATATAGATGTAGCACCCTCCTAGTTAGGTTGCTAGGTAAATTTAGTTTTTGAACTCTTTCTGTAATCAAGGGAGCAGGAATTGTTTGGTTTGGTCTGTTCACGGTTTCACAGGCTAGGATGAATTTTTTTTATTCTATTTTGGTTTGATTGTACTCCCCTGCCTGTAGAATAAAAAAATTCTGGACACTAGTGGGGGAAATTTCAAATAACAGCCTGAATATTGATCAGGGCCTAGCCATTCCCTGGGGAGGTGTTTGGTTTCAGGAGTTACAGTGCTGGGACCCAGAAGCAGCTTGGATCTGACCACAAGCTTGCTTCAAAGGATCTGCTTTGGAGAAGGATTGCCTCCCTCATTGAGTGGTGTCCGGGGTGGAAGGAGGTAGCTGTCCAGGGGACTTGCGAATAGACACCCTAAAAGTGATTCCTGTGGCTGTGTAGTGTCCTGAAGAGTGCACTGGCTACCAGCAAACAAACATTGGAACAAGGTTACCAGATGCCAGTGTGCTTTGCCCCCCCCCCCCCCTCTACCCCCATGGTCTTCAGCTGTGCGGGAATGGATTTTTCAGTGTTCGGATTTACTTTGGAAAAGATTGTTCTCTAACTGTTGTTTGCTGATTGTTTTTGGAGTATCTCATGCCCCAATCCCTCTCCTTTTTTTAAGCAGTAGATCTTTAAAAGACAACCCCTAGACCTCAATAGGCAGACTCCGGGCCCAGATGCGCTTAAATCTGGACCGCACAGCTGGATGTGAACGCACACTGTGTGATTCCTGCACTGGTTGCTATCCGTCTGCCGCCTGGCGTCTAGCAACCAGTGACATCAGGGACACAGACAGGCAGAGGCCCCAGCATTCACAGCGGAGGAGGGTTTAACTTCCTCCCCGCGCCGAGAAAGTAGCTCCACCCACCTCCTCTTTATTGCAGGTAAGTCAAGTGAATTGTTCATGTTGTCCTCTGCTGTGCTCTCTTCAATATTTTAAATAACTGCCTGTGCCCGATTTCTCCTCCCCGCCCGGGTCCCGACGGAGGGGATCTGAGGCACGATCTCCCTCATCACAGGGTGGGGGGGAGGAGGGGAGAGGCCTTACTACAAACAGAGAGTGCGACCTCATCTTCCAGAAAGATTCTATAGTCAGCAGGTTCTAAGCACCGAAAAGATCACTTCAGGTAAACATTACTGGGAAATAAAAGCTAGTGAGGATGGTGACTGGTCTGTAGGTATGACCTATAACAGTGTTCGGAAAAGTTCCCTGCTGGGCAAAAATAATAAATCCTGGTGCAAAAGGGAGTGGGGGGGAGAGGGGGTAACACATGCCCACCTCCACATCTTTATGTTCAATGCAGGTTAGGCTGTTTTATGTTGGTGATCTAGTGTAATTTAACTACTTTACCCCCCGGAAGGTTTTACCCCCTAATGACCAGGCCATTTTTTGCAATATTCAAAAAGTATGTAACCGCGCTCGTATAAAAAATTAATAAGCTGCAGCTTCCAGTGTGATAGCACCAAAACAGATAAACAAAAAACAAGCTGCGCTACTGCAAGCAGCAAGCGCAGCTTGTTTTTTGTTTATAATTTTTTGCAAATCGTGTGATGCTGTATCCAAAAAAAAAAAAAAAATTCTGTATTCGGAATTTCACGGTCACTTCTCCAGACCTCGGACTGAATGGAAAATAGGTGAGTGGATCTTTCAAGTTCATATTTGAGTCCCCCTGCCCTAGACTATTTACTGAAGCCAGAGTAAATGGACTGTTGTTTGGGTGATGGGTGGCCTCTGCACTGCTTGGGAAAGAACCAGGTAAATTCAGTGGCCCTTGAGGACTTAGCACTACATATACACCCTTCAGTCACCCCAGTGGTGATGGCACATTTCTTAAGCTTACAAACAGTGAGAGTCATGGAGCCCATGCTTTTAGAGTGGGTTGCCAGAGTCCAGCATAGTCCAGAGTTCAGCAAAGCTGATGTGAGTAGTCCCAACATTTCTGCATCTTCCTGCCCTTCCTCCCCACTAATATGAAGTTAAAAGAGATACGACCTCCCAGACTACATCTTTCTTGTGACTTGGTATTTCAGACACTTCCTACGATGATCCTGGCAAACTTCTTTCCAGACTCTTTGTATCTCAGCCCTACTTTCCAAGATGCCCCACACAGGCAGGGACAAGGTTGGCACTTCCTAAAATCACACCCTACTAATACCATGGGAACCTCTAGTGGCTATCTAGACACTTGCCTACTCACTCCAAGGGGTCCCTATACTTACTTTCATAAGCTATGGTGACACCTCATGGCCATAATAGGAAACTACACTGGGCACTCCCATGCCCCTACACTACAGATAGAGTAAGGAAGGGTTAGACTCTCTATTAGGTTTTTAGAGCTGTCTGTGGGCCCAGTTGGGAAATTCACCCCTCTATTTCTCCTGGTGACCATTGTCACTGAAAAAATAAGCAAAGGGAAATTCAAAATTGTAGTATAGTCCTCAGATCAATAGGTAGGGGCAAATCTTCCAATGGGGGCACCTGTTCCAGGAACAGTTGTCGGAGAGCGGAATTCCCCTCAAATTGGGAGATTCACTTTCACCTCCCAGTGGGTTTCTGGGGCAGTGGGTGAAGGGACATTTACCAAATGGTACAGCAAAAAATATGCACTGACAAGTGTTTTAACCTTTCCTTACTCTATCCAAGACTAAAACACAAGGTTTTACATTTTGTACAAGGCTAACCATAGTACAGCACATCCTGGTTTCTTGCTATGGGTTAATAGGATTTTCTCCATGCACTGTTTATTGAAGAAAATTTGAAAGTCGCAATTCCCATACAGATTTTATATGTTTACATTTTTACCTATTGAATTGGCATACAGCGTTCTGTCTATTTAAGTGAAAGTTTCATCCATGTGAATAATTAGTTGCTGTCATTAGTCACTAGCAGCATTCATGAGAACCCATAATCATTAGCTTTTAATGTGTGGGAAAAATTGATGTCATGTGGCCAAGAATTATATTTTCACCTGCACTGAGATACGTTCTATTCTTGGATCACTAATGAGGAGGTACTGAAGCCCCGCCCACTCTTCTGTATGCATTTTACTTTCCCACACTTTCAGCTTGTGACAAAGTAAAGTGCTTACCGACAGCAATCTTCACACATATCATTTTTTATTCCCCTCTACATAGTCATGAAAGGTTTTTTTTTTTTTAAATAAAAATAGTCTTAAAGGCTATGCTCACCCTTTACAAGAAAATAACAAATGCACATACTGTATTGTATATTTGCAGGGAAAAAAAGTGCATTTTTTTTTTCAAATCAGCCATGCAAAGCATTGCAACTGCGATCAGTGGATAGTTGGTGCAATGTCAGGCTCCTGCAGACTCTTCCTCTAGCCTTTTGTCCATTCTGTCAGAGAGTCGGAGGAAGAGTCAATGGACTATGAGTGCAGTGATCACTGCACTTATTAGATTGTAAGCTCTAACGAGCAGGGCCCTCAGATCATTCTTGCATTGAATTGCATTGTAGCTGTACTGTCTCCCTCAATTTTTCTAAAGTGCTGCACAAGCTGTTAGCGCTATATAAATCCCGTGTAATAATATAATAATTCACATAATATAATAATTCATGCACAATTGCACAAATAACATGGTCCAAAAAGGTGGGGTAAACCTTGAGGTTGGCCATACAGAGAGCGACCTTTTACCGGCTCCTAATGAAATGGCCGAAGTTTGCCCCATGTATGACCCTGTTGGCCACCTCTTGCCATACAAAAAAAAACACAGGGCGTACTGACCTAGGGCATTATCCTAAGACAATTATGTTATTGATTTACCTGCTCGAAACGCGTCAGCCCATTGTACCTTTATTTCTGTTACATGAGTGGATGAATATGGATTGAATTGCTGGCATTTGTGATGAGCTTTAACAAGAATAAGTTTTGTGAATACAATACTTACCACTTTTTACTTAATAAAAGAATTGTCTTAGGATAATACAGTAGGTTAGTGCGCCCTGTGTTTCTTATGTATGGTTTCAGTGTTCCAGACTCCCCTAGTCGTTGAGGGTAGCAAAACGGCATTTATCCTATAGAACTTTATTGGAGATATAGCTAACTCATCTGGAGCGGGCACTTTTTCCAAGCGCAGGAGGTATTGTGTTTGTGACTATCTGCTGGGCCACCTCCTGCCAACATGATTGAAAAATTGAAGGAGCCTGGCAGAAAACTGGTAGCTGAACAGTGCGCTCGGTGCGGAACCATTTAAGAAACAGGGTCAGGGACTTCTTTCCCTGCGTTTTTGCGTTACACACAGAATGCAGGTCGCACAGATCTAAGTGAATTTTTAAGAAGGGAGAGGGGTCTGTGCTAGGCAATTTACTATTCCCGGAGCAGGGCTGTCTTACCGAATGGGCATGGTGGGCAGTTGCTCGGGGGCCCCACTTGCCCGGGGGGCCCCACCTGCCCAGCGACCCAGCCCCAGCCAAGCATTAGTCCCAACTCCCGTGTGCATCCCGCCGCTGAACTTAGCAGGTGGCAAGCGCCTGTCAGCCCTGCGCTGCTGTCAGGCCACTTGGGCCGTGGAGGGGGAGCCCACAACTGCAGGAATGACTTTCCACCTCCATGGGAACAGATGCACACAGGACAATCGAGTCTGACTCCCGTCCGTGTGTGTGTTCACCGGACCCAGCCGCCAAACTTGGAAGCTGTCACTAGCCTGGCACTGCTGTACCAATAAATATCGCCTTATCAGTCATTTGCATTTTTATTCTTGTGGGTGATTGTGTATTGCCTGGGGGCCCTATAATGCTCTTAAGATGGCACTGTCCTGGAGTAGTCATATTTTCTAGTAAATGCAAAGCCACATTGCAAGTAAATACAGAAAAGTTTTTGGAAAAGAAAAACACTGTAAGTAAGCATTTAAAATTCTCAATTTCTGTGCTTTTAAAGGCAATTTTTTAGGTTAGGTTTTATTCACACTTGTACAACTTGTCATGCGACTTTGGACACAAAAGTCGCATAACAAGTTGCACCCCATTTTTTCAATGATAACCATTTAGATGTGTGGCCTAAAGTCGCAGCAACTCTCAAAATGTTCCTGCACTACTGGGGTCCAACTTTCATGCAACTTGAGTGCCCTAGACCAGCCTTTTTCAACCAGGGTGCCGTGGCACCCTGGTGTGCCTCCTGGGTTCCTCAGGGGTGTCTTGGCAAAATGCCTAAAAATTGCAACAAATTGAAACAGGTTTTTACATTGCAGCCTTACAATCCTGGGCACCATGCGGGTCAAGCCACTGGCATCCTGGCAACCAATGACATTGCATAGAATCCTTGTTTACTCCTCTTCTTCCCCTCTCCATCAGTACTGGGGTCACATTAGCAAGTAGAAGAAGAGAAACTAAGGGAGAAAAGAAACGCTAGAATACTAGTCAGTACCAGTTTGCAATAGTGGAGGAATAACCCACTTCTAACATTGGATGGCCCATGTGTATGGATGTTGCTGCTATATGTAAAACTATTAGTTTACTTTTTTTTTTTTTTACATTTTAGAATGGGGTGCCTCGAGATTGAGCAGAATTTTAAAGGGTGCCGCAGCTGAAAAAAGGTTGAGAAACACTGCCCTAGACTGTAATGTAAACCCTCAAAAGTCGCATGAAAGTCACACCTGAATGTTATACATGCAACAGTTGTTCATTATCTTTGGTCAAAGCCAAAGTAGTATCCAAGTCGCACTCATCTAAACTCGCACAACTTTGGAGTCGCACAAGTGTGACTGAAACCTTAGTGATGAGTTCTCTTTAAGAGTTTGTTTACACATGTGGTGAGGACTACTGATCCTCTGAAAAGCAATCAGAACTCAAATCACTTTTCAGAGGCATTTCACAGGTAGTGGAGTGATGATAGGTTTCCTCCTCAATGCCTGTTTTAACCCCATAAATGCAGCACTATTGCATGCAGTTGCAGTGCAGCCTCATTCACTTATCCAAACGTTCCCGTCTTCTCACCCAGCATCCCAACAGAGCGGCAGGGGAGAAAACGACAGTATGTAGGTAGGATCAGCAGCCGATAGGCTCAAAGTGGACCTGTCAGTTCCTTGCATAGGCAAAGCACAGGTTCCCATTGATCTTCTATTTCACTTTCCCAAAGATTCTTTTTGACCCAGACAGTATTTTATTTGTGAGTGTTATGTGTCTAGCAATCTGCTTGTTTGTCCTGTATTAATTAGATATTATTAACAATGCATTGTAGCAATCCAGCAGCTTTTACAAGGGTGTAGCTTGTTCCACCTAGAGAACAGAAACACCTATGATTGCAAAGCGTTAATGGGATAACCTCAATAAATGTTCTGTGGAATTTAGGACTTATTGTTAGTGGTGTGGCACAGCTCCAGACAAGTGCTGCAGTCTCTGGGTCTCATGAATTAACATGTGCAGTATAGCAGCTGTGCTGCTGCTAAGGAGTGATGAGATATATTGTTTTCAGATTTCTGCTGCACAGTAAGTTGCTATGATATATATATATATATATATATATATATATATATATATATATATATATATATATATATATACACACACACACTCACCAGCCACTTTATTAGGTACACCTTGCTAGCACCGGGTTGGACCCCCTTTTGCCTTCAGAGCTGCCTTCCTGGCATAGATTCAGCAAGGTGTTGGAAACATTCCTGGTCCATATTGACATAATCGCATCACGCAGCTGCTGCAGATTTGTTGGCTGCACATACATGATGGGAATCTCCCGTTCCACCACATCCCAAAGGTACTTTATTGGATGAGATCTGGTGACTATGGAGGCCATTGGAGTACAGTGACCTCATTGTCATATTCAAGAAACCAGCGGTGAGATGATTTGTGCTTTGTGACACAGTGCAGTATAATGCTGGAAGGAGTCATCAGAAGATGGGGACACTGTAGTCATAAAGGGACGGACATGGTCAGCAACAATACTCAGGTAGGCCGTGGTGTTTAAATGGTGCTCTATGGTACTAAGGGGCCCAAATTGTACCAAGAAAATATCCCCAACACCATTACACCACCAGCCTGAACCCTTGATACAAGGCAGGATGGATCCATGCTTTCATGTTGTTTAACAGTGGTGGCCGGTCTATAGGGGGCGCAGGGGCGCCGCCCCCCCCCCCCCAATCAGCCTCTATCAGCATCTTCAATTAAAAAAAAAATACCATTTAAAGCCCACTAGGGGCACCGGACCTATTGAAGTCTATGGGGGGGTGGGGTTTGGCATCCCATGTGCTGCCAGGCAGAGGTGCCGATTGGCGGCCGTTGTGGGTGTCATCGGGGCGCAGAGCAATGCGCCCCAATACTCCCACTTCCACACTCCTAGGAGCTTCGTGACCAGCGGCCTCGAGGGATCCAAGATGGTGCCGCCGCGCCCGTCCACCTCTGGAGCCACTGAAACCGGGTCCCACTCCCAGCCAGCATACGGTACGCACCTCTCCTCCCCGGGCCACCCCTTCCCCGATAGTCTCCCCGGAACTGCCGCTAGCTGACTCCCCTGCAGCCACATCCAGCCAGCCGCCTCATCCACTGCATTGATGGGGACATGCTGGTCACTGCATTTATGGGGACATGCTGGTCACTGCATTGATGGGGACATGCTGGTCACTGCATTGATGGGGACATGCTGGTCACTGCATTGATGGGGACATGCTGGTCACTGCATTTATGGGGACATGCTGGTCACTGCATTGATGGGGACATGCTGGTCACTGCATTGATGGGGACATGCTGGTCACTGCATTGATGGGGAGTGGGGACATGCTGATCACTGCATTCATGGGGACATGCTGGTCACTGGCACTGCATTGATGGGGACATGCTGGTCACTGCATTGATGGGGACATGCTGGTCACTGAATTGATGGGGACATGCTGGTCACTGAATTGATGGGGACATGCTGGTCACTGCATCGATGGGGACATGCTGGTCACTGCATTGATGGGGACATGCTCGGCACTGAATTGATGGGGACATGCTGGTCACTGAATTGATGGGGACATGCTGGTCACTGCATTGATGGGGACATGCTGGTCACTGCATTTATGGGGACATGCTGGTCACTGCATTGATGGGGACATGCTGGTCACTGCATTGATGGGGACATGCTGGGCACTGCATTGATGGGGACATGCTGGTCACTGGCACTGCATTGATGGGGACATGCTGGTCACTGCATTGGTGGGGACATGCTGGTCACTGCATTGATGGGGACATGCTGGTCACTGCATTGATGGGGACATGCTGGTCACTGCATTGATGGGGACATGCTGGTCACTGCATTGATGGGGGCATGCTGTAGTAACTCTGCATTGAAGTGGGGCACACTATACTTTGATTACTGAAGGCCCCTTTCACACTTTTGTGACCTCAAAGTCACGCAATTTTTTGCCGCGTTTTTTGCCACAAAGCAATGCCTATTAGATTTTTTCTGTTTGCGCCCCCCCCCCCCCAAAAAAAATTTTGAGCACCAGCCGCCACTGTTGTTTAAGCCAAATTCTGACCCTTCCCTCTGAATGTCGCAGCTGAAATCGAGTCTAGGCATGGTTTTTCCAATCTTCTATTATCCAATTTTGGTGCACCTGTGAGAATTGTAGCCTCAGTTACCTATTCTTAACTGACGGGGTGGCACCCAATGTGGTCTTCTGCTGCTGTAGCCCAAGGTTCGATGTTTTGCCTGTCAAAGATGGTATTCTACATACTGTGGTTGTAACGAGTAGCTATTTGAGTTATTTATGCTTTTCTATAATCTTGAACCCATTCTCCTCTGACCTCTGACATTAACAAGGCATTTGTATCCACACAACTGCCACTCACTGGAAATGTCTCTTTTTTGGACCATTCTCTGTAATTCCTACAGATGGTTGTGTATTAAAATCCTAGTAGATCAGCAGTTTTTGAAATACTCAGACCAGCCAGTCTGGCACCAAAAACCATGCCACATTCAAAGTCACCTAAATCCCCTTTCTTCTCCATTCTGATGCTCGGTTTAAACTTCACCAAGTCGTCTTCACCCCGTCTAGATGCCTAAATGCATTGAGTTGCTGCCATATGATTGGCTGATTAGCAATTTGTGTTACCAAGCAAATGAACAGGTGTACCTATAAAGTGGCCCTTGAGTGTATATACTGTCCCTTCGCCCTGTCTTCTCTTCCTGGCGCTGGCATCTCAACTGTGGGCAGCTGTAACAGCTTGCGGCTTCCTCCTGAATGTCCCCGCAGTCTTCTGAGACATGTAACAGAAGACTGCAGGGAGGGAAAGGGAGATGAGAACCAGGCAATCCGAGAGGAAGAGGGAGCGGGTATCTGTCAAAACTAGGTACCCACTCCCCCCCCCCCCGCAAAAAAAAAATGACATGCCAAATATGGCTGGGGAAGAGGAGAGGAGTACTTAAAGGGGAACTTCCCCTTTTGGGCAGAGCTCCGCTTTAATGCAGCAGATCTGCAATCCTGCTTGCTGATACCATAAAAAACAACCAGTGGCTGTGCCTCACATAGAACCATTATACTGTGGTTCCTACTGTGCTAACAACCATAAATATGTAAACAAAAAGCTGCCAGCACAACAACTGACATAAAATTGTCACAATAATATTAAAATATAGAGTGCAGCGCTAAATCATAATGGATACACTGACACCAATGTATCAAAAATGAAAACTTAAATACATTGATAATAAATAATGCAATGAAGTCTTTAGATAAAGGATGAATAGATTAAGTGAAGGTATTCCATAGATGGTTACAAACAGTGAGATGTGAATCTTCCAGAATTGTGCAGGTAATGGAAATCTAGTGAAGAGCCACACCAGCGAAAGGGGGATATAGATGTAGCCCACGTTCTTTGAAGAAGTCTTATCAGACGAAACGCGTTAGTGCCATACAATCTGTCATCCGCCATCATTCCCTAATGTGTCTATTGACTATGCCTTTACATATGGAGGTCTGTAAGTAGTTTTATTCTTTTAATAAAGCAATTTATTAAGCAGTATCACACTATGTTCGTGTTATCATCTTTTATATATGGAAAATAAATTCCCTGGATGTTTGAGTCATCTACTCTCAGAGATCTATCATTATAGTGTGATTGATTCTACCCAGGACTGCCATACATTGTGGGAGCCGTGGATTAATACTAAGCGAGTTATAACCATTTGCTATAAGGCACCTGGGTCCACAGTATCTGGGTGAGCATACATATCACACTGTGCCAGGCAACTGCTGGAGATGGAAGGGTTCTGTGGAGCGTCCTGGGCCAATAGGAAGTCTGGATAAACCGGCAGAATTAACGTCATTGGAGGCAGAGAGATGGCTGCAATCAACAGGCTACGCACCCAGAGCTTCAGCATGACCAAACTGTTCAGCCCTAGGCCAATAGAAAGAGCTGAATCTCCAAGCACGTAGCCTGTTGATTGCAGCCATCTCTCCCCCTCCAGTGACGTCACTTCCGTTGTGCGTTCCATGTTGGTTTACCCGGACTTCCTAGTGATCCAGGATGCTCCACAGAACCCTTCCATCTCCAGTGGTTGCCTGGCACAGTTCAGTGTCCCCAGTATGAACTGAGCGGCTTCCCTATATACCTAATGGGCACTTTTAAAGAGGATGTAAAGGCTGCAGTATTTTTTAAATTCTTTTTACCTACAAAGTAAAGGCATAATGTGCTAGTATGCATCGCAATGTTCCTCTGCCATTCTTACCTTCCCTACTGTCTTTTACCTCTCTTTTTCTTTTTTTACTTTCAATTTAGAATATTCAATGAAAAAAGCAACAGTAATTGACCTTATACCTTGTATTTTAAAGCTTAGTATTAGGGAAATGTATTTTCCCACCTTTACTATTCATGCAGTATCTGTTTATACTAGCAATATTTTATTAATGCTGTGTCATACGTTTAGCACAAAATACTATGGGGTTGATTTACTAAAGAGAGGCCCGGAGTAAAGGAGAGAAGAGACATGGACGGAGGGCCGGCATGACAGGGGTTGGGGACAAGGGGGGGTTTTCAGCCCAGTAGGGTAGAAAATATAAGTGGTGGGATTTTTAATTGGTGTTTTGGCCAGGAAGGGGTGGAGCTACAGGGAGAGGTCAAGCCAGGGGCCTCAGGAAGTCTTCAGTCGGAGGAAAGCTGCATTGGAGAATATTTCCCACCCTCCCTCCCATTTTCTTGTATTTTATGACTTTTGGTTTTGCGGTCCACCACCCTTGTTTTGGTTTTTGTTTTAACAGAGGCTTTCTTCTTTTGGGGTGGTTCTTTGTCATCGCAGCAAGCGGGTTACAAGGTCCTGGTAGGTTAGTATGGTGCTAACCTATACTTGGTAGGGACCCGTCTAAGGTACAGCTCCCTGATGGTGCAAACTTATACTTGGTAGGGACCCATCTGAGGTACGTCTCGCAGTAGTTGGTAAGTTGGTACCTGCGACTGGTTGTCTCCGAGCCAGTGCTGTGGCAGCTGGAGGCCTAATTAAGTCGGACGCAGGTACCTCCTTCTTTGATGCCTACCGGAACCTTGAGGCTCCAGTAAAAAGCTTGGTTTAACCACTTGCCGACCGCCGCAAGTACATATACTGCGGCGGTCACCCCAGGCCAGGCAAAGTGACGTACCGGTACATCACTAGCCTGTCACTCGCTTATGAGCCAATAGCGGGCGGGCGAGCGCACGCCCGCTGAGGTGCGCGCGCGCCCCGGCTCGTTCCCCAACAAGTCAGTGCGTGTGACCGGCGGACCCGATGTCCGCCGGTCACTCGCGATCATTCGATGGGAAGGTAGAAAGGCAGGCGGCTAATGTAAACAAAGCCGCCTGTCATTCTCCCCTGTGTAAGAATGGAGATCAGACGGTTCTACTATGTAAGACCGTTGATCTCTGTTTTTACACTAGTAGTCTCAGTTAGAATCACGCCCCTAGGACACACTTAACCCCTCCCTTTTCAATACAGTTAACTCCTTCCCTGCCAGTGTCATTTTAACAGTGCATATGTATAGCACTGATGACTGCAGTAATGTCACTGGTAACCTCAAAAGTGTCAAAAATGTCAGTCAAGGGTCAGATCTGTCCGCCGCAATGTCGCAGTCCCGCAAAAAAAAAATCGCAGATCGCCACCATTACTCGTTAAAAAAAAAACAACAAAAATGACAAAAATCTTTCCCTTTGTTAGTAAACGCGATAACTTTTGCGCAAACCAATCAAAATACGCTTTTTGCAATTTTTTTTATCAAACATATGTAGCATAAAACATATTGGCCGAAAATGTTAAAAAATTTTGATTTTTACATTTTTTTTGGGGAATTTCATATAAAAAAATGTGAAAAATATTGTTATTTTTGCAAAATTGACGCTCTTTTTTTGTTTATAGCGCATGATCAAAAAATCGCACAGGTGATCAAATACCACCAAAAGACAGTTCTGTTTGTGGGAAAAAAAGGACGTCAAATTCATTTAGGTACAGCGTCGCACGACCGCGCAATTGTCCGTTAAATTCACGCATTGCCGAATCGCAAAATTCCCCCTGGTCAGGAAGGGGGTAAAATCTTCCGGGGCTTAAGTGGTTAATGTGTTATTTACCTGTTATGTATACAGTTTGTACATACAAGGCTGCTTTGGCCATTTAACTCCAACCTGGGGTCATGTGTTTATTTATAATGGAGGAGGAGAGTGATGGTCAGAGCAGAATGGATACAAATCATCTTTAATCCCCTAGTCAAGGCAAATAGACTATAGGGTTGATTTACTAAAACTGGAAAGTGCAAAATCTGGTGCAGCTCTTCACAGAAACCAATCTGCTTCCAGTTTGTTTATTTTTGTCAAAGCTTAATTGCACAAGCTGAAGTTAGAAGCGGATTGGCTATCATGCACAGCTACACCAGATTTTGCACTCTCCAGTTTTAGTAAATCAACCCCTGTGCACTTTGCTAGCGCAGTTGCCCCAGAGCCCTTTTAAATTAGGTAAAGCTTCAGTTTACAAAGAATACCAAATCACATGCAAGAAAAATAAAAAACAGCATTTCTTCTTGCACATGATTGGATGTTGGAAGTTAGCAGAGCTTCCCCTCATTTACTAAGCTCTGGAGCAACTGCACTTGCAGAATGCACAGTCTATTTGCCTTTAGTAAGTTAACCCCTATGTCCCTACCATCTTGACTGCAATCTAATGTACAAATTTGATAATTTTGTTCTATTTTTTGAATGTATTAAAAGCTATTAAAATAAAGAATTTATGAAATAAAGTTCTGTAACTTTTGCAGTATAGACATATAGATTTTTCTTCCAACAAAACTAGAGTTTCAGTTTAATGACTTATTCTATTTCTTGGGAAACCAAAGGACTGAAGGCATGGGTTAAATTTAGAACTTGGTCACCATGTGTGATCTAATGATTGGAATATTTCCAGTCATTTAATGTAAGCACAATGGTGTAAGTGCTACAAGAAGTCCACCAGGGTATCTGAACAAATACGCTGCAAGCACCATATTGCTTAATAATGAGCAACACCCACCAATAAACAATGAGTCCAACTTCTCCAGCTTATTGTAACAAACAACGGGCACTGAAACCTAGAAAATTTATAGAGCACACAATTGCTGAGAGTTCTATGAAAATAGAGGTCAGAAACAAGCTACGTGACTGTTTGCAGCATTCCTAAAAGTGCGGAAACCCAACAACAGAAATCTGAAAGCATCAATTCACTAAACACGGGTCAGAACAAAGATGTGGATAAAGTTGAAACTGAAGTGAGAATAATTAATTAATTCACAAATAAAAGAACATATTGTTTTATGATAGGTTGTGTTATTCTGTGTTTTAGATGGGAGTCCATATGTTGGGTCAACATACCTAATTTCCATGAGATCATTGGTTTAGCTTTTACTTAGGGCCACCATATAAATTACAATCCGGCTATAAAGTATTTGTACAATCAACATTAGATTTACTAAATCTATGTAATATGAGGACCTACCAAAACTATCCAATCAATTTACTGTATATCCAATTAGGCAGGCCATTACACTACATAGCTGTTTGTAGAGCTAAAGAAGATTGTACAGTTAGTTTTTAAGGATCATGGTGAGCTTTTGTCAACCTTTCTCAAGTAGGGTTTTGTGGAACCCCAGTGGTGTTAAAAAATACTCTGTAGGTATAATAATTTTTGAAGGGGTTGCTGAGACTTGAAAATTCTTTCAAAGGTTCCTCCGGGGTGAGAAATGGTAACTTTGGAAATTAGTAAATAGCAATTGTAGACCCCATTACACAGTGGTGCCAAAATGTTGCACCTCATTTAAATGTTTCCTACTCCCCAGTTGCTGAAACAACCCAATTCACATACATTCATAGCAAAGGCATTTCTCTACAAGTAAATAAGGGGTGCAGGATCTTTGTCATTGATGTTACATCTTCTCAGTCTCCACTGACCAAGCTGCTTTAAACTAGAAATCACTAGGCCCCTTAGCAAAATCTGATGGACTCCTATCAGCGGCAGTTAGCCTTTGACACACCATAAAGTACACCCAATAAACTATAAAGGTCAGAGGTGGGCAGCCTACACACCTTCCTTGTTGATTTCAGGTCTGGCCAGGAGCAAAATTAGTATTGGATGGGGGGGGGCTCTTTTTTTAGCAGCCATTTTGAAGCTCTACTTGACACAAATGTGGCCCTAGCTCAGACTTGGAAGCATCAGAGAAGAAGTAGGCTGCTGATAGCCAGAAGGAGCCCAGGCTTCCCAACAGGTAAGTGCACAAGGAGTTTTAGTAGCACTTTTATAGTAGATGCCTGCAAGGAGGTAATATAATGAGTTTAGATCTAATTTCAAGTTGTGCGGTGTTGACAAATCAGCCTTTCCATGCAATCTATACCCTCCTCACTTCAAATGGGGAGGTTTGTGGAGAGAGGTCCCAATTAGAGTCCATGGAGAAAAAAGTGCATACGTGCAAGTACCACGTGACCAAATAGCTAACTGTAGGGTAAGAACACTACACAGCCTAGTATAAGCCATGGCTTTGGGACAAAATCCCTTGCTGATAAAAATAATGTAGCAGGGGGTATATATTACATGGGTAGTGAGAGGGCAGGTTTACTGTCCTTCAAACTTTAGAAGGACAATGGCCAACAGGAGTAGAAAATGTCCTTTTGTTAGTGAGGGTAAATAGTGTGCCCTCTTTGGTGACAGTGGGAAGAATAGTGCCCAATTATTGGTGTTAGTGGGAGAAATAGTGCTCCCTCGCTGGTGCCAGTGGGAGTAATAGTGTTCCATTGTTGGTGTCAGTGGGAGGAATATTGACCCACCATTGGTGTCAGTGGGAGGAATTTTGACCCATCATTGGAGTCAGTGGGAGGAATATTGACCCGTCATTGATGTCAGTGGGAGGAATATTGACCCATCATTGGTGTCAGTGGAAGTAATAGTGCCCAACTGTCAGTGTCAGTCATAGGACACGGCTCCACTGTTGCTGACAGTGGGAGGAATAATGCCCCAAGAACCAGATAAAAGCAAGCTTGATCACTGGTCCACTGGTCTGGGCATATTTAAGGACAGTATATATGATGCGTATGATGAAAATAAAAACACTTTACTGTATGACAGTAGACAGTAAACTTGACACTTTATTGTATTAAGGTTACAAAGTAATTTACTACTTGGAGTATATTTTACTGACAAGCTGTTGTTGGAGACCAAAGTATCCAGAGAAAATCCCATAACACAGAAGCAACATACAAACTACAAATGGTGTCACTGGAGGAAAATAAGCCAGGATTGCATCATTGTAAGGCAAGATTTCTAACCAAAATAATATTTTTATGTTTAGGAACGAATTTCTATAGGTGAATTAAATATATACATATATAATAAAACTTGGAACAGTTGGTGATCTTTAAGGTGAAAAAAAAAACGCACACATAGCTCAAGCCACAGTATTTACAGCATATCATTAGAAATGCAGCAGAAACCCCAAATTTAACAAGAGAGTTAAGTAGATGTAATTAGCAGTAAATTACAGCATGCACATTCATTTGCATCCTGGCCTCTTCCTGTAATTGCTGGGAAGGATACATCGGGTTCCCAGCAAGCCATTCCCTGGAAAGCCTCTCCTCTGATTACTTCCTATATCTTCATCACCTTTCCTATTGTGTCACAGGTACCATGCAGCATGCAGGGTGCCTGTCTGCACTGCTGATGTTCAACAAGCAGCTTTATTAGTTAAAATTTTACATATGACATAAATACATTTGTAGCCTATGGCAAATTTAACTCCTTTCTAACATATCATTCTGGTTTATGCCATAGTAAGAGCACTCTACTCCATATATCTACAGACAGCATTTATTATTATTATTATTACAATGGTGGCTCCAGGGGTGCAGGTCACAGCATATCTGATCATGCCAAAGCACGCATGATAGAAACGGGGACAGCAAGAGTATATATAGGATGTAGACCTACGGTTACAGAATTGTGCAGACAGACTTGTCTGGACTGAGATGATTCTTTTGAACTGAGAAATATGGCTTAGATGCAAACAACCATGGAGCGCCTGAAAAGGATCGACATTAAAGCCCTAGAAGAAACAAATACACATTTTTAGAGGACAATATGGTAATATCTTAAATAAAAAAAAAATCTATTCTGCATAGCTGCCAGCTACAACCTTTAGAAGGAGTAAAATGTAAATATCTACAGTGGATCTTTACAATCTGATTGTACAATCTTCTTAAAATCTAACTAAGGTTATGCACCTACATGGATGCAAACTACATATAGATTATTTACGTAGACTCTTGCAGGACATCGTTTTTGTAGACCTAAAGGAGTTTGTACATAGACTGCACAATCAGAATGTAACGTGAATGGCTATCTTTAGGGACGTTTTTTTTGGCGTGGTGGAATGGGGACGCAGAATAAATATGTAAATATTGTGTGCTAATATTTCATTTGGCAATGCTCACAAGCATTAGGATGATTTTATTTAATGCAACAAAATATTTTATTATTTTACCCACTTGACCTCTTGAAGGATTACCCCTCTTCATGACCAGGACATTTTTTGCAATACAGCACTGCGTTACTTTAACTGACAATTACGTGGTTGTGCAACGCTGCACCCAAACAAAATGTATGTCTTTTTTTTCTCACAAATAGAGCTTTCATTTCGTGGTTTTTGATCACATCTGCGATTTTTATTTTTTGCACTATAAACAAACAAAAAAAAAAGACAATTTAAAAAAAATATATATATTTTTTTACTTTCTGCTATAAAAGATATGTAATAAAAATGTAAAAAAAATATCTTCAGCAATTTAAGCCAATATGTATTCTGCTACATATTTTTAGTACAAAAATTCCCAATAAGTTTATATTGATTGGTTTGCACAAAAGTTATAGCATCTACAAACTATGGGATATATTTATAGAATTTTTATTTATTTATTTTTACTAGTAATGGCGGCAATCAGCGATTATAGCGGGACTGCAACATTGCGGCTGACATTCTGACATTAACTGACACTGTTGACACTTTTTGGGGACCAGTGACACGAATACAATGATCAGTGCTAAAAATATGTGTTGTTACTGTACTAAAGACACTGGCAGGGAAGGGATTAACACCAGGGTCGATCAAAGGGTTAACTGTGTGCTAAACCATTGTTTTTGTGTACTGTGGGGGAGGTGCTTTTATTAGAGGAAGGCAAGGATCCATGTCTCTGCTTTGCCGGAACACAAAATCCATGCCTTCCCTACAGTCAGAACGTCAATCTGCCTTGTTTACATAGGCAGACTGTCACCCCCCCCCCCCCCCTTTGTACTGAATGATCGGCGGGTGCAGGCAGACATTGAGTCCGCCGTACCTGCTGATCAGCCCCCCTAGTGTATAATCACAGCAGGAGCGAGCCGCCACTGGCGCGCATTCACTCCCGCTACCTAGGAGTGCAGGAACACATATACAGTGCATTGCAAAAGTATTCGGCCCCCTTGAACTTTGCAACCTTTTGCCACATTTCAGGCTTCAAACATAAAGATATAAAACTGTAATTTTTTGTGAAGAATCAACAACAAGTGGGACCCAATCATGAAGTGGAACAAAATTTATTGGATATTTCAAACTTTGTTAACAAATAAAAAACAGAAAAATTATTCAGCCCCTTTACTTTCAGTGCAGCAAACTCTCTCCAGAAGTTCAGTGAGGATCTCTGAATGATCCAATGTTGACCTAAATGACTAATGATGATAAATAGAATCCACCTGTGTGTAATCAAGTCTCCGTATAAATGCACCTGCACTGTGATAGTCTCAGTGGTCCGTTTAAAGCGCAGAGAGCATCATGAAGAACAAGGAACACACCAGGCAGGTCCGAGATACTGTTGTGGAGAAGTTTAAAGCCGGATTTGGATACAAAAAGATTTCCCAAGCTTTAAACATCCCAAGGAGCACTGTGCAAGCGATAATATTGAAATGGAAGGAGTATCAGACCACTGCAAATCTACGAAGACCTGGCCTTCCCTCTAAACTTTCAGCTCCTACAAGGAGAAGACTGATCAGAGATGCAGCCAAGAGGCCCATGATCACTCTGGATGAACTGCAGAGATCTACAGCTGAGGTGGGAGACTCTGTCCATAGGACAACAATCAGTCGTATACTGCACAAATCTGGCCTTTATGGAAGAGTGGCAAGAAGAAAGCCATTTCTTAAAGATATCCATAAAAAGTGTCGTTTAAAGTTTGCCAAAAGCCACCTGGGAGACACACCAAACATGTGGAAGAAGGTGCTCTGGTCAGATGAAACCAAAATCGAACTTTTTGGCAACAATGCAAAAGTTATGTTTGGCGTAAAAGCAACACAGCTGATCTCCCTGAACACACCATCCCCACTGTCAAACATGGTGGTGTCAGCATCATGGTTTGGGCCTGCTTTTCTTCAGCAGGGACAGGGAAGATGGTTAAAATTGATGGGAAGATGGATGGAGCCGAATACAGGACCATTCTGGAAGAAAACCTGATGGAGTCTGCAAAAGACCCGAGACTGGGACGGAGATTTGTCTTCCAACAAGACAATGATCCAAAACATAAAGCAAAATCTACAATGGAATGGTTCACAAATAAACATATCCAGGTGTTAGAATGGCCAAGACAAAGTCCAGACCTGAATCCAATCGAGAATCTGTGGAAAGAACTGAAAACTGCTGTTCACAAATGCTCTCCATCCAACCTCACTGAGCTCGAGCTGTTTTGCAAGGAGGAATGGGGAAAAATGTCAGTCTCTCGATGTGCAAAACTGATAGAGAGATACCCCAAGCGACTTACAGCTGTTATCGCAGCAAAATGTGGCGCTACAAAGTATTAACTGAAGGGGCTGAATAATTTTGCACGCTGAATTTTTCAGTTTTTTATTTGTTGAAAAAGTTTGAAATATCCAATAAATTTCGTTCCACTTCATGATTGTGTCTCACTTGTTGTTGATTCTTCACAAAAAAATTACAGTTTTATATCTTTATGTTTGAAGCCTGAAATGTGGCAAAAGGTCAAAAAGTTCAAGGGGGCCGAATACTTTCGCAATGCACTGTATATACATGATCCTGCGCACAGCAGCTGCCCTGTAGCAGTATATCTGCTACATTATTTGCAGTAGTAGTCATCTATCAGGTATAATATTGCAAGGGATTTGTATCATATACTGAGCACAAATTATTATTATATTTTATTATTATTATTATTATTATTATTATATTATTGCGCAGGGTCAGTAATGGCAGCCATGGTGCAGCAAACTCAACCAGGTGACATGAAAATGGTGTATGCATGCAGTGTCCTGGAGATTTCAAACATATAAATACATACAGTATATACATGTAAAATATGATTTGCAGAGTATGCTTTGCAAAATTTTGTGAAAAGTGGTCCTTCATCCCCTTTTTCTTCTTTGAGGGATATTGCTCCTTCCCTCCTTTCCTTTCACAAAATCACAAATATAAATGTAAAAAAAATACCTTTTTTTTTGTGGCGTGCAACCCACACTTTGGCCTTCCTTGTGTAGACCAGATTGACATCAACCGCACCCGAAGACTCCTGGGATACTCACATCATTCATATCTGCAGGTTTTTGGGCAATCTAGAACACACTGCACATGTGCCATGTCACCTCATCAGGGGCCGGCTGTAAGAGCCTGGAAGGGACAGCCAGCTCCTGATGACATAAGCGACAAAGCTGGCGACGTGGGATCCGTTGGGCAAAGGTAAATCAGCAGATTACAAGAGCACAATATTGCTTTTGCTGGATACATGACCATGTGTTTTGAAGATAATCCAGGAAAACAGGTATGAGACAAAAAAAAATAACAGAGGGGTAAAGTTCCTCTTTATTGTAATGTTAGCCACTTGCCGATTGGCAGGCCGGCTCTGTCCCGCAAAATTACGCATCTGTACGTTGCTTCGCGGGACCACTATTCGGCACAGGGGAAGCCAAATCGCGGGTCCGGTGGCTGCGATTGCCGCCAGGCATCCGCGATTGCTCTCAGTGGAGACAGAATAGCAGGCTGCCATTGTAAACACGGCAGACCGCTGTTCTGTCAGTGATGAACACAAGGATCCTGTGTTCCTCTTATTTAGGAACACAGGTCTCTGTGTTCATGCAGCAAGCCCACCCCCCACACAGTTAGAAAGCACCCAATAGGGACACATTTAACCCTTCAATTGCCCCTGGTGTTAACCCCTTCCCTGCCAGTTTCATTAGTACAGTAACCGTGCATATTTTTTAGCACTGATTACTGTAGTAACCTCACTGGTCCCCCCCAAAAGTGTCAAAAATGTCAATTAGGGGTCCGATCTGTACGCCGCAATGTCGCAGTCCTGCTAAAAATTCACTGATCGCCGCCGTTACTAGTAAAAAAATAAATAAAAATGACATAAATCTTTCCCCTAGTTTGTAGATGCTATAACTTTTGCGCAAACTAACCAATATACACTTATTGGGATTTTTTTTACCAAAAATATGTAGCAGAATACATATTGGCCTGATGAAAAAATTAGATTTTTTAATTTTTTTTTATTAGGAATGTTTTATAGCAAAAAGTAAAAAATATTGTTTTTTTTTTTCAGAATTGTCGCTCTTTTGTTTTATTATAGCGCAAAAAATAAAAATCGCAGAGGTGATCAAATACCACCAAAAGAAAGCTCTATTTGTGGGGAAAAAAGGCCATCAGTTTTATTAGGATACAGCGTCGCACGACCGCGCAACAGTCAGTTAAACTAACGCAGTGCCGTATCGCAAAAAATGGCCTGGTCATTAAGGGGGTAAAACCTTCCCGTCCAGAAGTGGCTAAATTTAAATTTATATTTAAAAGACTGTTTAACAGGAAAAAAAAAGTCATATTAGAGTAACACTCCTTATCTGATTGACTGCAAAAATTAAAAATGCAGTCTATCAAATAAATACATATCTAAGCTAAAGTAGAAATTTTGAATCAGGTACTGTAGGACTGCAAGCCTCAGCAGTACCAAACATGTAGAAATAGCCATCAGCCAGGACTAGGAGCAGGGGAGTAATACACTTTGTAGACTTGTTCACATGGCAATGGCAGACATTTAAATTTAATGTACCACTAGAGGGCGCTCACACCAACCAATATAAATTGCAGGTGGCAGCTAAGCTCAGTTTTCCCTGTACAAATTCTGACCTAATCATTTATCTGTACAAACAGGAAAAGGTATACATAGTGTAAATAGAAACCACAGGAACACAGCTCTACCTACACCGTCATTTGAAAAATGATTTGAAAGATTAACAAGAAACTGGACGCTGAAAAAAAAAAAATAAAATGCAAGGATGCCCAGTGTTTTGGTAGAAGAAACTAAATATGGCTCTTCTCCAAAATATTCCTTTCCCCTTTTATTAGCAACTTTGTGTCCTAACACAGTCTTCAGCCCGCGCATAATGCAGTGTATACTCCTGGCATCTGCAAGAGCGGAGCCTAGTGCTGGGAAGATGCATTCATATGCATGGGAGTCCAGGGCTGCTGTTAGAAATCACGGGGCCCCGTACAGACTACCTGGCAGGGCCCCCCCGAGAAAATATTAAAGATATATTTGGGTAAAATTCCAACAAAATCACTATTATCAGACACAAATATAACATAACTCACATTATTCCTGCTAAATCTAAATAAAAAAGAAGATGAGATGAGAAAAATATACAGGCTGGGCACTTGGAGCTCAGTGATCAGAGAGACAGAGAGAGAGAGAAACAAAGTTACAATTTACAAATAAACTCCTGAGCAGAGATAAGTGCTGGGAGGGGGGCCCACACAGGGAGGGGGATTAGTGAGGGACAACTGTCTCTTTCTCAACAGATAAAAGCTGATAGCAGGGAGAGGGACAGATCAGATTCAGGTGCTGGAGGAAGATTTCTGTATTTGTTGTCCATCACTAATCCCCCTCTCTGTGTGGGCCCCCCTGTGTGCTCGGGCCCCCTACAAGAGGGCTGGTGGTCCCCCCCTATCAGCGGCCCTGTGGGAGTTGCATTAAAAATGGCTGCCCTATGGCTGAACAAGGAAGGTACCACCATCAGGGGAAGCTTCTATGATTGCAGCACTGGCGGCTGTGGAGCAGACAGGGGAATGCACAGCTGTCAATGGTGTAAGCAGTCAAAGCCAGAAGTAAGTTTGATGTTCCAGCTCTCTACTGATCGGAATGCTCTGACTTAGTAGTGTCAGACCTCTGCTGAGAGACTGCTGCTCTAACGCAAGGGTCCTTCTCTACGACATGCTGGCAGGGGACAGGCTTTTCTACTCAGGCTGAAACAAAATTACAGTTCATTTTCTAAAGAAAATGAACTGTAATGCTGGCCACACAATATATGAAAAATCGTTCAAACTAATTTCCCAAAAAATTTCCATAGGTGTGTCCTATGCCTACATACTTTTGCTAATAGGTGTCCCTCGTTCCCATCTCATGGGCATGGTCCTAGATGACCATCCTAACAACTAAGAATACCTGAGGCCAACCACCATGATAAACTGCCTTCAGACATTGCATATTATAGATCATAGTGCAGTGCAGCAAAATGTACCCATTCATAAAGGAAGAACTTGGCAAATCACCAGCCCGGCCTCAGATTACACGGAAAAACTGTTTGGCTTTGAATTCTTTGGACAGCGCAGAACTCCTGTCCGGCCAAATGGAATTTTCTTTGGCACATAGGAACATTCTATGTAGTCAGATAGCATTGTTTCTCCTTATTTTGCTTTCGATATAAATTTTGCATCAAAGTTCTCTTTCCCCTCCTGCGGAGAATGTCAACAGTTGCGGCGTTTGATTAGCGAAACATTTCTGAGGCTTGTTGCATAATATTTACAGCATGAAAACAATCCTGGCAGATAAGAAAAGCCTCAGCTCCGGCTGGGTATGGACGCAGCTTTCCTGCCCCCACCGGACGGCTTCCTGAGAGGAAAATTAGCCATTTTCCTTGTGTTCTTGGAGGAAGAGGCCGAGCTGCACCCCAATCAGCCTGACAACAGATCGCACACTGATAGAGGGACACCTGCATCCCTGTTTGTACAAACACGTGTTGGGCCTGAGGTCATCACACACATCCTATCTATATAACATGAAAATAAGGGAAGAGCATACACCCAACACGGATGAAAACATTTCACTTGTTTACCAAAATAATTGTAAATCAAAAGGATTTGTGGCCTACAGGGCAACGATCGCTAGTATGAGAGTGTGTGTGTCATAGGTTATCAGTGTTATAAAATAGCATGTGATCGCTGAATTTATCCACCATTCAGATTCACCCAAACTGAATGCACTGAAATTTCAACGGACGAAACATAACGGCCATTTTGCCGATGAGGCTCCATTAACACCTAGGCAATTTGAATCACAGGCGGAATCGCAGTGATTTCAAATCGCTGCAAAACGCGGGATGCGTTTGTGATGATTTCTCATTGGCACCCTAAACGCGGTGCAATTTTGCAGCAAAATCCAGCAAACAAAATAATTTGGGTGACACGATCCTGCGTGTCACGCATTGGGTGACATGCAAAGTGGCTCTGCATTCGGGTGCTATTAAGAAATAATGGCATCACAAACGTGCCCCGGGTTTCGCTGCAATTGAGGAATCGCGGGCAGAATCCAGCAATACCGCCTGCGATTCCAATCGCCTCGGTGTGAATAGAGCAAAAGGTGCTGATAATGGCGCCAAAAAACCCTCCTGCGATTTCCCCGCTATTTTGATGCAATTTTACCATGATTTTACTGTGCTGATGGTGTGTTTTTCATAGGCCATGTGACTCAAATACCGCATCAAAGACATAGCATTCTTGCTGCGTTTTCAATGCATTGCATTTGGGCGACACGCATCCCCTGATTTTGTTGGTTGCCCGGCAATCGTGGCAAAAATGCTCCGCGTTCGGGGTGCCATTGAGAAATAATGGCATTGCAAACACACCCTGGGTTTTGCCGTGATTGTGGAATTGTGGGCAGAATCCCGGTGATTTCGCCCACCATTCAAATCACCTAGGTGTGAATGGAGCAAAAGGTGCTGATAAAGGTGCCAAAAACGCAATGGGGGCAGACATCTTGTGGAGCCTGTGCGGGGTATAGTTTGCTCTGTCACCTGGCACCCCACTGCAACCTTGCTAACACCACAATCCTCCTTCTCATCTTCATCGAACCTGGCAACCCACTGCAACCTTGCTAACACCCCACCCCCTGTCATCCTCATCATACCTTGCACCCAAATGCAACCTTGCTAATACCCCAACCACTGTCATCCTCATGTTCATCACACCTGCCACCCCACTGCAACCTTGCTAACACCCCACCCCCTATCATCCTCATCACACCTTGCACCCAAATGCAACCTTGCTAACACCCAACCACTGTCATCCTCATCTTCATCACACCTGGCAAACCATTGATACCTTACTAGCACCCCCCCCCTGTCATTCTCATCTTCATACCACCTGGCAACCCACTGTTACCTCACTAACACCCCACCCCCTGCCATCCTCCTCATCTTCATCACACCTGGAAACCCACTGCAACCTTGCTAACCCCCCACCCCCTGTCATTCTCATCTTCATCACAACTAGAACCCCACTGCAACCTTGCTAACACCCTACCCCCTGTCATCCTCATCACACCTGGCACTCAACTGCAACCTTGCAAACACCCTACTCCCTGTCATCCTTATCCTCATCACACCTGGCACCCCACTGCAACCTTGCTAACACCCCACCCCCTGTCATCTTCATCCTCTTCACACCTGGCAACCCACTTATACCTCACTAACACCCCACCTCATCCTCATCTTCATTTCACCTGGCACCCGAATGATACCTCACTAACACCCCAACCCCGGCCATCCTCCTCCTCATCTTCATCACACCTGGAAACCCACTACAACTTTTCTAACACCCCACCCCTGTCATCCTCATCCTCCTCACACCTGGCAACCCACTGATACCTCACTAACACCCCACCCCCTGTCATCCTCATCCTTATCAAACCTGGCAATCCACTGATACCTTACTAACACCCCACCCCATCTCATCCTCATCTTCAGCACACCTGGCAACCCACTGATACCTTGCTAACACTTAACCCCTGTCACCCTCATTTTTATCACACCTGGCAACCCACTGATACCTCACTAACACCCCACCCCCTGTCACCCTCATCTTCATTACACCTGGCAAACCACTGCAACCTTGAAAGAAAACCCACCCCCTGTCATCCTCATCACACCTGGAACCCCACTGCAGCCTTACTGAAACCCCAACCACTGCCATCCTCATGTTCATCACACCTGGCACCCCACTGCAACATTGCTAACAACCTACCCCCTGTCATCCTTATTACACCTGGCACCCCACTGCAACCTTCCTAATACACTACTCCCTGTAATCCTCATCCCCCCCTATAACCCACTGCCAGCTTCCAAACACCTGCATTCAGAAAGAAGCTGATTCCAATGTTGAGAGGACAAGGGTCTCTTCCCCACAAATGTGTGGTTGTGGGTAACGTGGCATATTGAAATATGGAACACTATGTTAATAATAAAGATGTCCCCCCCCCTCCCCCCTCAGGTGAAACATTATCAGTAACTAAACCCACAACAGTAAAATTAGTCTGTATATGCAGTAAAGCATGCTTGTTATACCTCTTAGTGTGGATCCTAATTAATTCACTGCATTGTGTAAAATGGCTGATCCTGTCTTCTCTGCTCATCTCCTTTTTCCACAGACTCCAAAAATAACCTAATATTTACAGAGTCTATAGAGTCAGGCTGCTCAGTTTGGTGTGTATTGCTAGAGAGTTTTTTTTTTTCTTGGGAGGGTACATGTGATCACCACAGGGCCAATCAGCACTGTCCACACATGTCCAGACATGGAATCAAGGGTCTTGAAAACTGATAGGACAATCGTGGGAGAAATGAAAACTCCTCCTACAAGCTACCAGCCGTCACTGATACAAGTCACAAGATTGCTCTAATTGCTATATACTGCTGATGAAAAAATGTATTTATCATTTTATTTATACTAAAATAATTGCATTTCAATGTTCTGTGTACTGTAGGAGAGCAGATATAGTGAATGCAGGATCTGGGTTTAGTAATACTTTAAGGTCCGGAGTCTGGAGGAAGGAGTGAAGAGGCACAAAATCCAAATTGCAGGCGGTCCAGTGTGAAGTTTCCGCAGTCAGTGATGATTTGGGGAGTGCATGTTATCAGCACAGAGCCAATCAGCACTGTCCAGACAGAGGGTCAGGGGTCCTGCAGCCTCATAGGACAGTCAGAGTAGAATGAAAACTCCTCCTACAAGCTTTACCCAGACACTAATAGAAGTCACAAGACTGCTACATAATGCTGATGAAAAAAGATATTTAGCAGTTTATTTTTACTAAAATGTTCTGTGTACTGTAGGAGACCAAATATAGTGAATGCAGGGTTTAGTAACACTTTAATACCGATCAAATGGCTACCTTTATCCAAACTACAAGTAACAGTTTTGAATGGAGTGTCATTGCTCCAGTGTAATCCTTACCAACTTTGTCTGTTGTATGCTTTATACTATATTGGTGCTGGTGCATGTGTTTTATGTTTTTCGTAGTGTTGTGTTTAATTTTCATTGGAAACACACAGCCTGTGTCCCCCCCCCCCCCCTATCATGCATTTTCTAGTAAGCTGTGCCAGCAGTGAGCACTATAGTTATGCCAGCTTATCTCAGCATGACACTGCATTTATTCAGAAAAGCCGCGGCGTCAAGTCCACTCCCCTATGTATTCTTTATGAATAGTTTCAAGTATCTGACAGTGGTAAACACGGCATGCCAGCCATTTATCTGAATGAAAGCTATTTTATTCAATGAAAACTACTCTGCATCAGCTTTCTCAATGGAGGGAACATGCCAAGCTATTAATTGTAATCACTGCGTGAAATGTTAAGTGTTTGTGTTTACAGAATACTGGGTAGAGGATTTTTTTTTTTTTTATAAACCGTGTAAACAAGAGCATATTTAGCCCAATTGTTGAGGTGCTGTGCACTTTAAATGAAAGTAAAAAAAAAAACAACAAAAAAAAAACCAGCCAAAAAAAAAAAGTATACAAACACTCAGCACAAACAAAAATGGATGGTCTGTAAACTATTCCCGTAAAGTCCATAAGAAAAATAAAGTTCCTGAAAAGTATATTTTTTTCCTGTATTTGTGCCTCTGCCAGTTTTAGTGTTTATATCGCAGCTGAACCTGATTCACTACTGACAATGTATTTGGTAGCAGCCTGACAAATTTTGGGAGAGATTCTTCTACATATTGCTTTCTATTAGGTGATGCCAACCACCCAGCCAACAAGGCACATTGTAGTTCCATAAGATGTTCCTTATAAGTCAGACTAATACAAATTAGCATTATAAGCAGAGGCGTAACTAGAACCTTCAGGGCCCCGGTGCAAGAAACCATGAAGGGCCCCCTGGGGCCCTTTACTCTCGTTGCGGGGCCCTTTATTACGGTCCCGCAGCGGGACCCTTTCACAAGTTCTGCAGTGGGCCCCCTTCCTGCCATCTTGGGGCCTACCCACGGTGGTGGAATGCCTGTCGCAAGTGTGACCTTTGTGATCCTGGAAGTTCACCCACTGGTGTCAGTAGTTTTTTTTTTGGTATTTTAATTGTATTATTTTTATCATTTTATTTAATTTTTTTACAATGTGACTGACTATGACTCTGTCCATTCAGAAAAGGAAGGAGCTGGTAAATTATATATTTACTGACCCCTTCCTGGTTCTCTATTGTGACACATCCCCTGCAGCAGCCCGCAGGAGAGGGAAGGGAGCATTCTGAAGGGGGGGGGGGGGCAGCACAGAAGGGGGGGTGGACCAGGGGAGCACACAGGGGCCCAGATACAGCAGAACACATGTATACTGGAATAGGAGAAGTGGCGGGGGCAGCGTACAGAGGAACCAATCTCCTCCATTTTCCTCCTGCAGCTACAGAAGGAAAAAAGGAGGACATTGATTTCTCTACATACTGCCCCCGCCGCCCCTCCTATTCAGGTGTACAGGGGAGCCACATGGGCCCCCTTGAGCATGGGGCCCGGTTGCGATTGCAACCCCTGTAGTTACGCCCCTGATTATAAGCCATTAGGTACTGTAATTGTACTCCTCAACCAATTTGGGCTTTGCAGGATGCTGTAGGATTGTGCTCAATGTGAACACTCATGTGACGTCATGTGACGTCCTGGTACTGGGTACTGCAGCAAGAATTCCAGCACTCAATCCAGTGGAGTGTTCTCCTGCCCACCAGTGGCTGTATTGTTCTGGCACTGACATAAATCTGCAGCAGCATTGTCATAACTGGGATCTGAACCCCCAACCTCTCCTACATCCTGCAGTAGCTCTTCTTGCTGAGCCACCTAAGATGCTGGACCACATTCAGTCTGAACCTTTGGATAATCTTGTTATGTACCTTGTTTCTGCCCACATGGAAGAAAAATATATTTAAAATATATTTTTTTTAAAATTCATTTTTTCCCCCCAAATATATTGAAAATATATTTGAAATGCTACAATTTTGGCCATATTCAATATATTTCTAAAAAATTGTTCCCTAAATATATTGGAAATATTTTTTTCTTCCATATGGGTGGTGAACCTTGAACTCCTTGCTCCGCCCATGAACTTCCTATTTAAGCCACACTTTGCACTTCCTGAACCAGAATATTGAATTTCAGTAAAGCCTTTTTAACTGTGCAATGCTGAAGCCATGGCTGGAGTTGAGTTTTATTTAAGCCTGGCTGAGTCCGATGAAAATATACAACAGCACACACTCTGCAAACCTCTGAAAAGGTTGTGTAAAACATTTTGCTTCTTGTCTACAGCCAGAAATGTCCTTTGTGGATTAAAACCATATTGAGTAAAATACACAGCTTCTCTCCACAGTTTATACAGAACATGAGTTGGACAGTACTATAGCTTACTTTATGAAAAGGTTACATGGTTTAAGAATAAACTGTTTGTAAAAACCTGCTTAGCCAGATTGATTTGTGAAGCTTGGCCTTCATTATTGTTTAAAGTGATGCTTTAAGTAAATTGTTTTTTTTAATTGTTAGTATAGAAAGAAATACTGCCGCTAATGTTGCACTGTTAGAGAACAGAGATGTGAATATAATCTGAAATTTACTCCACTTTCAATTCACAAAAATCAGATCCAAGATTTATTTTTGCTGGTACATACCTGCCTTGTGAATAGGTAAGTGCAATCACTAAAATGGCATATACGTTTTCGGATATTATCACCATTTCAAAAGTTATTATCAATCTTTGTACAACATAAGTATGCAGCTTTCATTGAAAAAATACCTGGTGGTGGCCCCCATTTTCAGGAATCCGCATTTGCCTCCTGGGCAACATCTGCAACAGTTCACATGGTGGATCAACAAGGTCCTTTACAGGAGAGCTCATTTTATGAATCATAAAGGTGTTAGAAAGCCTTCTTACTTTCTGGAGACATTTCAACTCCGCCAAATTACTCATTACTTACAGACATTGTGCTGAGACCAGGGTGACATTACCACACTGACTTTATATGAAAAGAAATGTTTGAGAGGCCCGGGGACGGGAGGTAGTAAAAGAGTTGTACACTTTGTTTGCGGATCAGGGTTCTAAACTTTCTTACCAACTAGCTTGGGAGGCGGATTTGGGGAGACTATAGACGAGGACGTTTGGTTCCAATGGTCAACCATGGTGCACAAGGGAATATTAAATACTTCCCTGGTGAAGGCGAATTACATAGTATTGTCTCGATGGTACCTTGTTATGACACAGTTAGCAAAAATGTACCTGGATGCATTGCCTCTCTGTTTCAGGGTCTTCGGCCAGGAGGGAAGCATGCTCCCCATTTGGTGGACAAGCCCAAAAGTGAAACGGTATTGGACAAGAATATTCAATTTGGTATATTCCGTGACTGGATTGAACATTCCTTAAAATGTTAAGACGGCGCTATTTTCCGACCTATCGAGTGAGTTACCTAGAAATCTCAGGACTCTCACCTTCTTTATTTTTCTGGCAGCTAAGATCACCATAGTACGAACATGGAAAACTCCTGTGATAAATCTAGCATTAGTGAAAAACAAAATCTCCTAAATCATGGTAAATGAAAAACTGGCTAGCATCCTTCGCGAACAACACCGTTTGGAAAAGGTCTGGAACTCCTGGATTAGATATCTTAAATCCCCGTAGGGGATGGGGTGGAGGGGGGTCGGTCTTCTGGAGTGTGGGGATCAGTGGCAATTCTTCTTTTTCCTCTTCTTTCTTGTCTTTTTCTTCCTTTTAATCTCTCCCATGACTTCAAATTTTGGCCCGAATTTTTTAGTCAGTACGTTTAAGAGTGGGCTTCAAGGCTGCCCATAGCCTGGTCCATACTCGGAAATGTGATGTTCTTTAGATTTAAAAAAATTTGGTTCAAGCATGCATAATTCATCTTGCAGAACTTCCCTCTCCCCTCCCCACCCACCTTTTTTTTTCCAGCCTTGGAATACAAATAATTTTTCTGATTTGCCAAACATGTTGATATTCACATTCCTTTGCCTTCAGTGAACTACAGTAATGATCTTGACTTTTGCGCTATGTGCTTTTCACATGTCACCATCTAGCCCCCTCAGGCGAGATGATTACATACACTAACTGTGATACGATATCGTTATATTGTAACCAGAATATGCCAATTTTGACAATTTCCACTCTAACACCATTGATTAATATGTTTTCGTATTATTTCATACCTCATTGTTTGCTTGAAAAAACTTTTTTTTTAATAAAAATTATTGGAACAGAAAATAATATGTGGTGATCCTGCCTTGAAGGCCCTTGTTCATGTACTTTTTATCCGGGGGTGACAACTGTCTCCAAATTGTGCGTCTGCCTTGTCACCCTGTGACACATGCCCCTGGTGGAGACGGCAAGGTTGCGTGCCAAAATACTTTTGTACAGGCATGATCTACTGTTTTCACTATCCAAGAGCAATGGACCAGAGCATTTATGTGCAGCTGATGCTGGAGCAAGTGCATATAGATATTAAGTGGCAGAAAAGCTGGAGAGGAGATCAGCAGCAGTAAAAAAAGGTTATAAAAAAAGGTGAAAACAGCTAAAAGGAAAAAAAGCATGGTTAGTGTTTATGATATGCCATGCTATGAAAAAGTAAACTATGAGTTTACATCTGCTTTTAGGATTGTATTATTTTACTTTTTGGTGTGTGCGTGAGGGGGTACTGCCTAAGGTATTTAAATTTTATTTTTTTCAATATTCTTCTCAATTGTCTATACTTTGAAATGTGCTGAGAAAAGTCTGAGTAATAAAGCGGATGAAAATGAATAAGCAAAAGTGCGTTTGGTAAAGGAGCATTCATGAGATTATTTTTTTTTGCCAAGTTAAAGTATAAATGTATATTTTCTAATGGGGATTCCAAAGCGATTTTTTTTCTTTTGTAAATTTAACCTCTTCCCTACGTGTGCATTGTAAAATGACACCGGCAGGAATGGTCTGTCCCTCCAGGCGGGCGTCATATGGCGTCTGCCCGTTCTCACCGCTCTACCGCTCCCCCAGGGGCGCGCAGCGCGGCGATCAACGGGGATGCAGGGTGTCCCTCGGGACACAGCCCATCCCCCATCAGTGTAAAGAGCCAATAAAAAAATGTCTCTTTACCAGGTGACTGGCTGTGTCCAATCACAGCCGGCCACATGCACTGTCCCTGTGCCCGCCGCTCGTGCGTGCCCCCAGGGGCGCACAGAGCAGTGATTGGGGATGGAGAGTGTCACTCTGACACAGTCCATCCCCGATCTGGATAAAGAGCCAATGAAATTGGCTTTTTACTACGTGACCAGCTGTGTCCAATCACAGCCGGTCACAGAATGTCAACAAACCCGGTAACTAGCTGTTACAGGGCTCTCCTCCTCACACACTAATCCTGTGTGAGGAGGAGATTGCGGTATCAGCTAGTTACCAATCATACAGTGCACAGTAAACACACTGATTGCCCCCCAATTAAGAGGACCTGTCACTAGCCCATCAAAGTACCTTTCACCAGCCCATCAAAGTACTTGTCACCAGCCCATCAGAGTACCTGAGTACCTTGTCACCAGCCCATTAGGTACTCTGATGACAGGTACTCGGGTACTCTGATGACAGGTACTTGGGTACTCCAATGACAGGTACTCTGGTACTCCAATGACAGGTACTCGGGTACTCCGATGACAGGTACTCGGGTACTCTGAGTACCTGTCATCAGAGTACCCAAGTACATGTCAGCCGCTCATCAGATTACCCGAGTAAGTGTCATCAGAGTACCCAAATACCTGTCATCCGAGTACCCGAGTACCTTTTATCAGAGTACCTGTCATCGGAGTACCCGAATACCTGTCATCGGAGTACCCGAGTACCTGTCATCAGAGTACATGTCACCGGAGTAACTGAGTACCTTTCATCGGAGTAGCCGAATACCTGTCATCAGAGTGCCTGAGTACCTGTATCCAGCCCAGAGTGCCGAGTGCCTATCTGCAGCCCATCAAATTATCCGAATACTTATCTGAAGCCCATCAGAGTACCCGAGTACCTGTCTCCAGCCCAGAGTACCCGAGTACCTGTCTCCAGCCCAGAGTGCCCGAGTGCCTATCTGCAGCCCATAAAATTACCCAAGTACCTCTCTGCAGCCCATCAGAGTACCCGAGTACATGTCATTAGAGTACCCAAGTATCTGTCACCCGCCCATCAGAGTACAGTACCTGTCTACAGCCCTTCAGAATACCTGAGTGCCTATCTGCAGCCCAATAGAGTACCCGAGTACCTGTCTCCAGCCAATCAAAGTACCCGAGTACCTGTCTACAGCCCATCAGAGTACCCGAATACCTCTCTGCAGCCCATCATAGTACCCTAGTACCTCTCTGTAGCCCATCAGAGTACCCAAGTACCTATCTGCAGACCATCAGAGTACCCGAGTACCTATCTGCAGATCATTAGAGTACCCGAGTACCTGTCTCCAGCCCAGAGTGCCTGAGTACCTGTCTTCAGCTCAGAGTGCCCGAGTACCTATCTGCAGCCCATGAGATTACCTGAGTTCCTGCCTCTAGCCCATCAGAGTACCCAAGTACCTCTCTGCAGACCATCAGAGTACCAGAGTACCTTTCTGAAGCTGATCAGTGTACCTAAGTACCTGTCTGCAGTACCTGAGTACCTATCTGTACCTGAGTACCTATCTGCAGCTTTCCAAAACGGGGTCATTTTGTGGGCGTTTTCATTGTCCTGGTGCACCCAAACCTTTAAAAGTGTGATAGGTTGTAATGAAATTAGATATGAAATGTATGCTCCTAGAATGCCTGAAGGTGCGTTGGGGTGTTTGCTATCCAAAATGGGGTCATTTTGTGGATAATTCTCTAGTCCAGGTGCTCCAGGGCCTTTAAAAGTGTGATAGGTCGCTAGGAAATGATATGTGTAATTTATGCTCGTAGAACACCTGACGGTGCTCCCTGCATGTTGGGCCTCTGTATGTGGCCAGGCTGTGTAAAAGTCTCACACATGTGGTATCGCCATACTCAAAAGGAGGAAATAACTTGCTATTATCATAATTTTGTGTAAAAAAAAATTCTTCATTTTCCCAAGAAATGTGGGAAAAAATTACATCTTCAAAAAACTCACCATGCCTCTTGCTAAATACCTTGGACTGACTACTTAGACTTAGATACTTTACAGTATAAATTTTGGCCCACATTTATGAAAAAAGTTACTTATTCGCAAAATTTTATAATAGAAAAAAATAAAAACTCAGTGGTGATTAAATACCACCAAAAGAAAGCTCTATTTGTGTGAAAAACAATGATAAAAAATGTGATTGGGTACAACATTGCATGAGTAATTATCATTCAAAGTGTGAGAGCACTGAAAGCTGAAAAATGGTCTGGGCAGGAAGGGGGTGAAAGTGCTCTGCATTGAAGTGGTTCACCAATGTTCTCTTAGGGTTAATCCAAATTATGTAATAAAGCTTCACAGACAACTGAACTATAAAATAAATGTAATGTTTATTTTATGTAGATAAACCAATGTTCTCTTAGGCCCCTTTCACATGGGCCGACTCCCACCCCTCCATAGAGGGCAATGGATGGTCCAATCGGGTCCACCTAAAAACCTAACAGGTGGACCTGATTGGAAAATCAGGATCAGAATCATTAAAAAATAAATCTTTACAGGCAACTGAACCATAAAATAAATGTCATGTTTATTTTTATGTAGATAAACCAAGGTTTAAGATTGCTCTGATAGACTGCACTAATGAGACTTCTCCGATAGACTGCACTGAGGAAACTGCACTGATGAGACTGCACTGATGAGACTGCTCTGATGAGACTGCTCTGATGAGACTGCTCTAATGAGACTGCACTGATGAGACTGATCTGATGAGACTGCTCTGATGAGATGGCTCTGATGAGACAGCACTTTTGAGACTGCACTGATGAGACCGCACTGCTGAGACTACTCTGATGAGACTGCACTAAAGGACACTGATGAGGCTGCACTGATGGACACTGATGGTAAAGGAGGGCCCTGATGGAAGAGGGGGGTTTTAAAGGTTAACATTTTCTTTTATGTAGCAGTCAGTGGACTGTGAGAAATTGGGTTTAAAACTGTACTGGAAACTTCTCACAGTCAGGACACTGCTAAATGTCAGCTAACAGCACTCTTACTTCTATCTTTTAGATAGAAGTAAAAAAATGCTGTTAGCTGACAAAGATGGTATCTCCTGTTTTCATGTAGCGCTGTCCTAATTGTGAAAAATTGGGCAGTGCAGTTTTAAAGTCAATTTCTCACAGTCACAAATTGCTGACACCATCACTAAGGCTGAATTTACTCAGTGGGTCCCTATGGACAGGTAGATGTAAACAGACTCTATTTAACCACACCCCCTTTAAGCCATGCCCAATATTTTGCCTAATTTAAACCATGCCCGTGAAAATTGATGCCCCACCCCTAATTAACATACTGCTCCGCTCACACTGCCTTGCTGCAAAAAAACATTTTTTGGAAACGTTGGCAACTATGTACTGTATATATATATAGGCCGGGTGGATATCCTAGAAGGTAATTATGTTGCCTGGTTGTGCTTGACAGTTTGCCACTACATGTTGCCAGTCATGGTTTAGGTTCATAGCCTGTTTTAAATGTTGCTAGTGCTACAGAAGAAGCCTGGAGCTGCATTTTTGCCTATTTCTGGGGTATCCTGTCCCCTAACACTCTCCTGACTTTTATGTGCCTTAAAAAATCTCTTAAACCCTCTACAGTGACTGGCACCCAACTCCTTTCGCCTCACAAAGAGTCAAAGATGCCGCCTTGAGGTTTGAAATGCTAGCCCAACAAGCCACCTGGGGGTCCTCCTCATCTGCCCAGATGTATGAGAGCACTACATATATTTTATTGCACGGTCTGCACATTGTTTTAGTTTTGTAGCAGGCAGACACAGTGGTGACAACTAGAGTAATTGGAAACGTTGGTCTATTTTCTGTGAAAACGCCACCTGCTGTGCCAAATACTCTCTATGGAGCCTTGTTACACTAGTGATCGGAATCTTCAGGGTCTCAATACGGCTACCTTGGTCCAGCCCTAGGATTCTCCAACATTTCTGCTTGTGACCAAGCTACTTAGTAAACCTGCTCAACCCTAAAATGATCCATTATCCTGACATTCCCACACCAATTTGCTAAACTCTGTGCTCACTGTAGCTGGTTCTAGTCATTTTTTCACAAAAGGAAATCTTCCAATATAAAAACATCATAAATTGGAAGGTATAAGAGTTCCTGGGATACATTTAGTGTTTTATATCTTTACATTGGAGAAGCAGAGATAAGTATATACTGTATGTAAGGTACTCCAATGATATTTTCTTTTTAAGCTACTCATTTTCAGAGGAGTTGTTCTTAAAGCTCAATTTTGATATTTAACCTGAAGTGAAAAACTAGGAGATGAAAATGAGAGAGACATCTACAGAGTACTTTGCTATTAACTCATTAACATTTTAATTAGATGGTCTTAATATGAATTTTAATTAGCCACCGAAAATGATATTTTAGAATTATCTGTCATTCATATGGCAATCTGTACACTTTGCTCCAGCCAAACAGTGTTCCCTGCAGTTAACTGATGGATCAAGAGTGGCAGACAGTACTGGTCTTTGCAAAATGCTATACACAGATACATAAAGGGCATTTAGATGATCCAATATGGGTCACTGCTATTCAGTAAAGTTACAGAAAAAATGACAAAATCCAGACCGCCCTCCCCTAATGAAAACATACGTTAAGAACATTGCTAGTAGAGCATTGAGATACTAGACCAGTCATGGATGGAGGTGGGTTGGGGGAAGTTTGGGCTGCTCCCTTCCACCTGCCTCCTATCCACCCATTAGCAGCCATGTGCTCCCAGAGTGGAGACACTCAAATTTAAAAGTGTTAGGACTGCAGATAAAACAGGGTGCCGTGTCGTGGCTCTGCAGCTTACACATGCGTTTGCAAATGAGTGTCAACTAAACCCCGGTTCTTTATTTATATAGAGACAGGTCTACTTGGTTGGTGGCAGACTGGAGGGTGAGTACATCAGACTGGGGGTTGACTGGCTTCCATGCACCTCTCTTAATCCTTTTCAATTCGTTTTTTCCGATACAGGGATGGAGACGCTGGGCATACCTGCCGGTGTCTCACTTAAAGTCCCACATAGCCCACATTGTCAATGAAAACATACGTAACCTGAAGAATGGGATCCAGCTGATTTCTCCAGGTCCAATTATGTCTCCCAAAATTGTAGACTGCTAATACACAATATTATGAACGATTTCATTTGCAATCCTGAAACAATTGCAAACTTATGGGTTCACACAACATTAGCAAATCCTTACTTTCTTTGTTGGGTACCTTTGATTTTCAATGTAAAGAAGGAAATTCCCATATTCATGAATTTGTTATTCAATAATTTTCCAACGTAGTAGGCTTTTTTGAAATGATGTTGTATTTGTGTTTGCTTAAAAAAAAAAAAAAAATGAGTGTATTTTTTCTGAAACTATTATCTATATAAACTTTTTCATACCTATCATGGGATGTACACTATCCAACTTTTAATTCCATAGGCCCTGCTACATCATACATACTGTATATATGGAAGGTTTTAAATCAAAAAATGTTTATTAAAACAACATAGTAAGGAGTTTGGCTTTTTACCCTCTATTCTTTTGCTGCACCATCATTTTCACACTTGCAAGCTTAATCTAACTTTACTGGAATTAGATGTTTTGTAGGTACCTGACTTTGTGCAATTCCAATCCCTATACCTGAATACCCCATATTCACATCACTGATATTAGTTTTTCCATACAATTTACTGAGCCTTTTATGAAGTGTTATTATTTTTTTTTTATATTTTTTTTCAACTTAAAGGAAATGACTCAGTGGTAAATTCTATGTCCTTCAATATTTGTGTAATTTTCTCAAACCAAAACTATGTCAGCAATGTGTTGCATATGAATAACACAACCGGAAGGCTGTGATAGCAATAAGAGGGGTCATAAAGCTTGGACAAGGCACACAATCTTATCTCTCCTTTATTTTTGAAAGGTTTTCAAATGCCAAACTACTAAGAGCAATAACATCAGCCAGGAAATAGTACAAGAAGCTGCATAATATCAAGATAATGTCAATATTTCATTTAGAGTACAAGGGGATTGCTGAAGGCTTTGTTTGTGCCGACCTTACATGGACGAATGGTTTTCTTGCAAATTACATTAGGGACGTATTATATTAAAGTCCAATCTGAAAGCATTTACTGCCAAACTAAGCATCCAAAACTTTACTGATATGGTCTGTTGTTAGCCAAGAGAAAAAGGAGAACTACAGGGAAAAACAAAGTTGTCAAAAGCATACGAAGTAGAAATTGCTTACTTGTGGTTCCACTAAAAATAAGGTAGGTTTGTATGTATAGGTTTGTAGGTGGGAATAAGGCCAGGTGGTAGGCAAGAAACGACACACGGAGATCTGAGATTTCAAAAGAGTGCATTGTCAAGAATATTCCAAACACACTGTAACAGAGTTACATGGTAACTAGAGTCTATGTAGAGGTTCCAACAGGCCGGAAACATTCACAGATAATTATAAAGTACTTGTGGAGAGCAATGCTCGAGGACTGACAGCTGCTGGCATGGGAGGCAGTTGTAGGCAGTATGCAATGAGACACTGCAGCGAAAAAGGTTCCACAAAGCAACAGTAACGGGCAGTCTTTATACTATCCCTCCTATTCTGGAACCTTTCCCTATGCTAGGCACACTCTCCCTAACCAGTAAGTTCCTGTCCGTATCCTAATGTGCACCAACTGCAGTGAGCAAGTGCTTTTTTATAAGCACTGCCCTCACTAAAGATGGCCACAGAGCTCATTCAGGGCAGCAGTGTTCAATCTGACAGTTGCACACGTGATGACAAATACAGAGGCCTAAGAGGAACATGAGTTCCTCCTGTCTTCCAGTTTCCCTGCCATGGAGGTTGTGGAGAGCACCACCTGTGTAGGGAGGTCCTACACCCCACCCATTTAACAGATGTTGTCCTTGGTACTGACAGCCATAAAAAAACTATTAAACAGTAGAATGCAGCAAGTTGAACAGATACGTAATCAGAAAACAAGAATGACAAGGAGTAGGTTAGACAACATAATCAGAATACTTGGCTGGCAACTGCCCCTGGTTAGAACGAATAGGGCGATGGCCCTCGTTAGGATCTTCCAGCTTGTCATTGGGACCATCATTTTTTGATGTTTTCTCGAATGCCTTCAGTGCTTGGGGGTTATCATGACTAGATATAACACCCTCACCTGGGTTATCAATTGTGTCCTCATAGGAGTCCACAGGTCACTCAGAAATTCTGGTACTCTTCCAGTCCTTTAAATAGTAGTCCCCTCAAACAGGCCCTTTAGACATGCCAGCAGGATTTGCTTTAAGCTGGTGCATTCATCTTCTGGTAGTACCATTAATGCTTAGTGGACATCATTCTCCAAAGAGTTAATAGCCAGTTCTGCAATCAGCCTGGTGGGTACTTAATAGAAGTGGACAGGACTCTCCAGTATTTCTGTGTGGATATTGCAATGATTTCTCTTTAATCATTGAACTACATTGTATACAAGATAAACACAGTAACAAACCTGTTCACCCACAAAGGTGTGTTCCGAGGCAAATAATCCAAATTCGTTAGTTCATGATAAATAGTGCTCCCTCATATAAAACATCGTAATGATATTTCTTTAAATTAGAAATTTAGAGAAATGCCATTACAATCCTTTATTGATTTCTATGTGCTCTCTTTACACCATACATGTATGGTGGTGTGCAGAAAAACGCAGATCAACGGACGTAGTGTGTCAAGCCCTAAAAAGTGACTTTCTTCAGAGAACTCCATTAGCTTCCTCAATTTTCTGTGCAGAATTGTTTTTCTTAAGCTGATATTTTATAAGCTTCTTACTATAAAAAGTTGTTAATTAAAGCCACCGTGACCTACTTGGGAGCCTCTGGAGTGTAAAGTCTTCCAAAATCCATAACTCATTTAAATGAGATTGTAAGAGCTCTACACAGCCATTACAGAATTTTGGCTCAGCTTCTCAGCTTCTAACATTTCTTCTTAGATTCTCTATATTAGACTGATCCCTTGAGTCAGAATGAAATTACTAGGAAAACATAGAATTCTAGAGAAGGAATCCGAAATGTATGGCGTTATGGAATAGATTCAAATATGGGGTCTTCTTCTCAGTCTCAGGCAGTGTTCTGTGTTTATATACCAATCAGATTCTCCATATATTGCACTGGGTGGTTGTTCTTGGAAACATAAACAGGCTGAGGCAAACGCCACATATGGACCTTGCACACAGTCCACCAGTGACCAGTGAGCAGTGAGCAGTCCCTCCCAGACCCCATCCACTTACCAGAGGGGCCCACGCAAACCCCGACCTAGTTATGCCAAAGACCACCCACTTGTTGCCCCTGATCACCATAATGAAATCCTTATTGAGTTACTTAAAGGGTGATACATTGATCCAGGATCATTGACTTGGGACACAGCATTATTGTTACTGAGGTTCAAGAGGCAAGGCTGTCCTGGCATATCTGGGACAGTTGACAACTATGGTGTGGGAGCATGTTTGTACGTTACAATATATCCTCGTAGAGAAATGACCAAAGAATAATGTAGAAACAAAATAGGAGTCTATTTATTTAAATTGAAGAAATGTAAAAAAAAAAGCACAAAATTTGAATGGTTGGCTATAGTAATCAGAATCTTTTTGAGGTCTCCATAAAATCTAAGGTGGAATCTAAATGCTTGCTGACCTCATTTTGCTGCCTTTCATCTCTCCAGCATCTTTAAATAATCCCCACGGTACTAAAAACATATTGGGGGTTATTTACTAAAACTGAGGCGTCCAAAATCTGGTGTAGCTCTGCATAGTAACCAATCAGCTTCCAGGATTTACTGCTAAAGCTTTATTGAACAAGCTGAAGTTAGAAGCTGATTGGCTACCATGCACAGCTGCACCAGATGCTAAGTGCACCAGTTTTAATAAATACCTCCATTGAGTAAAAAAGAACAGGTGAACAGGGTTGTATTTACTATAATGACATTTGTGAGCAAGTGCCTAGCTTTGAAAATACTAGCTGCCTGGTTGTCATGCTCACCTTCTGGCTTCCATGCTTTCTGAACCACTGACTTTAGAAGAAGGTGTACAGATCGTGATTTCTGATTTTACATTTTCACTTGTGGAAGTTTGCGACTCGACACTAGAGACTAGAGATAGATTGTACTGTAGGACATTCATATGCCACCTACATTTGATGAGCGTAAATAATATTATTATTAATAATTATACTAATTTAATATTAGTATGAAAAACATAAAGTATTTAAAAAGTAACCTGAATTTGTGCACAGAATAAACTGCCTTCCCTACATCTGCCATTACAGGGATTATACATTACTACAGTGTACCAAGTCATATAGTACTGTATGCCAGGCTACATCCTCCCCACTATCACCTCCTTTATCTGGGATTACACACAATCACTCTCTTAAATCTTCTAGTAATTTTCCTGGAATTCTATTCCTGTCTCAAATGGTTTATCCTATTATGCAATGAAGTATGGAGAGAAGATCATAACAAGCGTTCCTATACAGGTGTGTGAAGATTTACAGATCTTGATACTCTTTATTGATGAGAGGCCTCATTCACATGGCTGTATTACATTTATGCAGAGTTGTATAAAGTACTCGAAACCCATACTTGAGTAAAAGTACAAGTGCTCGATCAAAAAGTGACTTGAGTAAAAGTGGAAGTGCTCGATCAAAAAGTGACTTGAGTAGAAGTACTAAAGTATTCAACATTTTTTGTACTTAAGTATTGCAAGTAGTTTTTTTAAAAATTTTGCTACTCAAGTACTGAAATTAAAAGTACCAGTAGTTTTGAAAAAAAATTGCTACTCAAGTACTGAAAGTAAAAGTACAAGTACTGTGTTATGTAGTTATTAAAGAAAGAAGTCAAAAGTTTGAACATCATATTGTTTATTATTTCAAATGCAGCTTTTATTTATACATACAGTAGCATTTATTTTCGTATGCGCTGATAATACACATGTTTTGAGCTTCATGAAACCTGCCATCTACTGTTCTGGCAGTGGTAATTTTTATAATTGTAACGAGTAACTATGCAGCACAAAAAAAAAATATCGGAGTAGAAGTATTGAAATCATTGAAAAAATGTAGTGAAGTAAAAGTGGAAGTAGGAGAAAAAAAATTCTACTCTAGGAAAGTACAGATACCGTCTTTCGGTACTTAAGTACCATAGTGAAGTAGTTCTACTTAGTTACTATACATCTCTGCATTTATGAAGGATCTTACTGGCATCAAAACCTACATAAAAAAGCTCTTTGTACTAGACTTATTTTTGTACTGTACTTATGTTTGTATGTATGAGTTGGGTTAAGTAAATTCCGCACCAGCGCCACCGCTACCTATTACACATAACTGATGTTCACATCTACCCCTGAATGAGTGCAGAGTAATCTTGACAAAATAAGGAAAACTCAGGGGGACCAAGTCACCCTGAAAAAGTAGTTCTGAATGGAGGACCAACCACGGTATGTCATACAAATACCTTTTTTGAAAAGTTCCTACCAATCAAAGACAAAAATGGAAATGTAACACCCCCAAAGACCTCAATAAAACAGATAGACAACGTTGTCACACCTCACACAGTCCCCATGGGCCCCAAGCACACACTGTAAACACCAACTGACAGTCTTGATGGCTCAAATTCTATAATGAAAGTTTCAACTGGAGAGTGGGTGGTGAATGATGTTAGTTCGGGGCAGTAACACTTCAAAGCTGCCTCGTGGTATAAGGCTGCTTCCAGGTGCAGAATGGTAAAATAATGAACCGAAGCTAGTGGCAGTCCATGCAGCCAGTATCAGAAAGGAATAGACCCAATGACCGGAATATTTATGAAGAGAAAAACCATATCTTCCCTCTCCACATATAACCGTGAATAGATGCTAGCAGTCCCAGAAAAAAATGGAGAGGTTAATTCATGCCACCTTGTGGACCCATGGTAGGTGAGTGTCAAGGTCTTACCTTGCCTTCCTGTTGGCAGACATCTTGGACATGTGCAGACTGCTGTCTCTTATAAACTCTGTTTGCATCATCACTTGTCTGCTGTCCAGGCGTCGCTCAGTGATGATGTTGCACAGCTGACTATATACGTCACCTGGTGGCTTTCAGACCTTGCTCTTGCATTTGTGCTCCAAAGGGCATCACTGCTAGCAGTCCCCTGGTTTCTGTGGTTTCTCCATGCATGACTTGGCTTGGCTGACGACCTTCCTGGCTCTGGATTCCGTAATGTCAGATTACTCCGCATCAGACGACGACCCGGCTTCGGCAGACTACCCGCTTCTGAACTCAATCCCGTTTTGGATGACTACTAGCTTCCGAACTTGACCCTGGCTGTTCTTGGTTTTGCTCCTCTCTCTTGGTGTGTGATTGCATACATAAATCGCTTTATTTTACTTTATCTTCATGTGGTCTGGTTTCCTGGCACCCTGACAGTGAGACAGCCTCCTGATATTGTATGGATCAAAATAACTGATTCAGGTATACTGTCCAGATTGTAGCATTCCAACCTACTCCAGCACCAATCATTTGCAATCAGCAAAATATACAATGGGATATATACATATATATATATATATATATATATATATATATATATATATAGTATATAGGGAATGAGGTTAGCGACGGTGCCCGGAGGCTCTCACCACTCCATGGCACCAAGTGCCAGCGGTCCACCTCTTCTAACCTAAATCTCCTTAAATGTAGCTGTAAAGCCGGTGCTTGTAGATGGATCCAGGTCAGTCATGGCTCGTATAAAGGCTCAAACCACCAATGACACACTTTCCTTGTCTGTGGCGCGGTTCCCATCCAACCAGACTGGCAACAGAACTGACGTCATGTAGTGGTGAAGAGCATGCTGGACCGCATGGCATGCTGTGTGGCTTATGTCAACGCATTTCGCATACGTCGCGTACGCTTCATCAGGACGTAATGACGCTCCCATATCTGGTTTATTTATGGCAAAGATCAACCAATCCAATCACTTGAGTTAGAGTGTCTATTTAGCGCCATCTAGTGGTGTAGCAGGAAAACTAATTTGTATTGAAGAAAGTAAAATTACATGTATTCTCACTCATATACGCTTATTCACAAACATAGCAGGTGTGTTCCCAAACAGACAAAAAGACTATGGCCTAATAAATTCATATAGAATCGATTAATTCAAGAAGGAAGGGGAGATGGAAATGGTAGGGAATGGGGGGTGGCGGGGGGTGAGGGGGGGGGGAGAGGGGGAGGTAAGGCAACTACTGACAATCTAGGCTTCAATAGGCATCTCCCTATGCACAGAGATACTATAGTAATCCCATTTTTTAACTTCTGTACAGGTTAGGATCATATGCTGCAGCTGTTCTCTGCCAACTGTACACCGAGAACTGAGCGATCAAAGACCACTGATCGCTCCATTCTCGGTCTTCAGTGAGCAGAAAGTTGAGGGCTGTTAGTCACCGGCTCTCTGAATAACGATCCAACGCTCATGGAGTGCCTAGCTGTGGAGGGGGCATGAGCAGCTGGCTAAAGCTCTGAGCAGTTTGCTGGGAGGCTGAGCCAGCTGTTGGTCCAGCTATTTGGTTGTATTATAAAATTAAAGTTAGGGTCTCTCGGGAGTCTGGACCAGCTGAGTGACATATAAGTCACAGGAGTGCAGAACAAAGTGTACTCCTGTGATTCCCAGGAGAAGTAGGGCCAAAAGAGCTTTGGTCCAACTTCTCCTTTAATATATAGGGTTACAGTTTGGTATAGTATTATGCATTAGGGTTAGGTTAAAGGCCAACTAATGGCTCCATGCTCCCACCCATCAGTGCCTCCTACCCCCACTTGAGTCACCTATGTGGTGTTTTATGTTTTTCTTTAACCTATTTTATCAGGTCGTTTGCTGGGCCATCTTAAGTCTTCTTTCTGTGGTGGGCGGTCCTGGACAATGCATCAATACAGCGCAGGCTGTCATGCTTGGGGTGGAGAAAAGGGAAATTATGCCCTGCATTTCTAGTCTTTCTTTATTATGACTGAGGACATTTTATGGTGCAGAATGGGTACTGTCAGGGTCAGCTCCAGTTTGAAGGTGAGTATTACAGCCAGAGTATTTTTTTTTATTAGTTGGCCCAGCGGAACATGAAAACAATTAGTCTGAGTTCTGATGTCCTCCCGGTCATGCTGCTCGGACACTCAGGCATCACCGCACTCGTGCATCACCGATCAGGGTAAAGAGCCTGATCACAGCTGTTCCCATGTAAACAAATGCCATTTATCACCATTTCCTTTCCTCAGAGCTTTCAGTGTGTGAGGACATTTACACCGATAATCAGTGCCCTAATTATAAGTGCAGCCCCATTGGTGGCAATTCGTGTCCATCAGTGCAACATATCAGTGCCCCCTTATCAGTGCAGCCTCATCGGTGCCTCTTTATCAGTGCCCGTCAGTGCCCATTAGTGCAACTTGTCAGTGCCCATCAGTGCAGCCTCATCAATGCAGCCTCATCAATTTAGTATCATCACTGCAGCCTCATCAGTGCCGCCTCATCAGTACAGCCTCATCAGTGCAGCTTCATCAGTGCCCACCAATTCAGCCTAGTGCCCATCAGTGCTAATCAATGCAGCCTAGTGCCCATCAGTGCTGCTTCATCAGTGCCCATCAATGCAGCCTAGTGCCCATCAGTGCAGCTTCATCAGTGCACATTGGTGAAGAAAATAAAAAATTACTTATTTACAAAATTTTATAACAGAAACAAAGAAAAAAAATTTTTTTTTCAAAGTTTTCAGTCTTTTTTCATTTGTTTAGCAAAAAATAAAAACCCAGTGGTGATTAAATACAACCAAAAGAAAGTTATATCTGTCTACAAAAAAAATTGACCTGGGCAGGAAGTGGGTGAAAGTGCCCAGTAGGCAAGTGGTTCAGGGTTTTGGGCTGATCACAGATCAGATGTATACTATTTAACATTGACTTATTTTTGGACCTAAAAGCTTCTAAAAGAGAACTTACAGCTTTAGAAAACAATGTACCATAATCATGAGTCCATACAACTGCTATTCTGTATGGCTGCACCGTAAAGAGCCCCTGTTGTTAGTATAAAGACAGATTTTAGGATTATACTAGATTAATTGAAAAATAGAAAAATGAGTTCTTCCTTGAAAACAACAAAAAGATGTATCTGTAAATAAAAAAATAAAAAAATGCAATATCTTTGTGTAGGGGACATAATTGTAAATTACGTTTATAATTGTCCACAGAAGGTCACTGGTGAAGGACTGGTATGTCTGTGTGTTGAACCTTCAGGAGGATCAGCAACAGCTGAAGAATACAATCTGGCCACCAAAGCATAACCAAACCATAATGCACTACAAAGGGCACTCAGGTTCGCCTGTCTTCTGAATGAAAGACAAGTGCAAATGTGTGGAACATTTTGTATCCTTGTCAGTGATAATGAAAAGCCATATCCTGTTTCCACATCCGCTGACATCTCCTACAGGACATCTCCATACCAATGTCAATTATTAGGATAATGGCTGAATCAATAAACATTTCCGAGGCTTGATAGCTGCTTAGTACATCCAATCCAAGTGATATTTTTGATGCTTTAAAGCAAAATGACAAGGCTGTGAGATAGTGTTCAATGCTTTCATAGAAAAATAGTAAAATAATGTTAGGCTGTGCACCCATGGATGCATTATGAACAACTTTGGATAAATCTTAGAATTTTAAGTAAAGTAATAAAGACCATATTTGAACCAAGCCAATGTTTGAAATGCACTTTCTATGATAGACTGGGTGTCATGGTAACTGGATATCAAAATTTTATTTTTGTTTCAATGCCCCAATACAGTTATGGTGTTACAGCTGCAAAGTGATGAAGTAGCTGTGTCTACATATTTAGAACCACTTTATTAGTTGGCATGGACAAATAGTGCTGTATAGGAATTTGTGCAATGATTAATCATATCATTATTTTGGTGCCCTATGTCTGATATACTGTAACTGTATAACAGTTTATATAACCCTGCTTTCCAAGCCCCAGTACTCTGGTCTGGTGGTGGGTCTTTTGCTTTGGGAACCTGTGGCACATACCCAGTGGCGTATTTAGGTTTTGTGCTGCCCTAGGCCTGACTTAACACGTGCACCCCCTAATTTAAACATGACCCACTCCTTCCTGCCAAGGCCACACCCCTTCCGGTTTAAGACCCCCCTGTCATCTGCAAACCACACCCCTTCCTCTTTAGGCTTCACCAACGCAGCGGCTGGTGTGAATGCACCCTAAGCTGTGTTGAGATGCTTTTGCTTGCTTCAAGTAGGTTTAACATACCTATACAAGTCAATTGGAATGCAAAATCTGCATTAGGCACAGGTAAATGCAGATCAGAAGGAGGTCAAGTGCACCTGTCAATGAATTCTGAATGATCACTAAAACATCTCAAACTGATGTCAGAAGAAATGCCAGTGCTAAATGATAACAAAAGCTCTTCCAGTGGTGGAAGTGATCATATTCACCCGCTAAAATACCGCTAAATTACATCACATTGGGCCAGCAGATAGGGTTGGGCTAAATTCATATTTGTGGATTATTGGACTTGCAATGCTGATCTGAAAACACAGGTATCGCTCTTGGCTGTCGGTGCCACTTATCCCAGGAGGAACACTGGGGATGGGGACCTTCCCAGCTACAGTTCCATTTGAAGGTGGTCATGTGACATGTGACACAAACCAGTTTAATAGTCAAAGCATTAGGACTCAATCAGGTTAAAAATTACCCCAAAATATGTCAACACACAGACTGAAAGACCTTTTCCCTTTGTATGTTTACTTACAATACATTTTGCTAAGTAAAACAGGATTAACTGGCATTAAGATGTTCCTATAGAGAAAAACCTAAGACAAATCAGCAGGTTGCAAAAAACCATGATCAAAAAAAGTATATGTTCCAGCATTACTTCTCATCAAGAAGACTACAAAAGCCCACTATGCCGCAAAGGAGGGTAGGTGGAGCATTAGGCTGCTAAGACTTACTGCAAGTGCCACACTTACTAGTATTGGTAGCCGCCAGTTGTATTAAGTGCGACCGCCGGTCTGTCCAAATGTCAGGCCAGTCATCGGCCGCCGGCCAGTATTATCATACTGGCAGCAGTTGGGCCACTTTATGGGAGCGCCAGACTGATTTCCCTCCAGGCCAAGTCAGGCCCATAAGAATGGCGCTACACTAAAAGTGTAGCACAAGCAGTGGGGACTCTTTTCGTGCAGGAGGCGGGAGGAGGCTGTTTTTTTTCATGTGGGGGTGGCTTTTTTGTCTCCCCCCTGCTAAGTGCTGCCCTAGGCCTGGGTCTTGTTGGCCCTAGGCCAAGATACAGCGTTGCACATACCTTCTTGGCCATATGTATATTGGAAGTTCCAAATATGCTTGAAGTGCATAGGGAGCTTTGATTTTTGGGCCTGTGTTACAACCACCACTGTCCTTTAGCGACAGGAGCCTAGAACCTCTGGAAGAAATTTCTTTACAGCTCTCCCTCCCTTTGAATAGATCTTTATAGCCTAAAAAATGTCCCAGCCAGGCCCTGCTACTACTGTCCATGCAGTGGTATTTATTCTAATATAGAAAAGAGAGAAAGGAGGTGCAAACACCTAGTGCATTACCCGTGGTACACTGTTAATAATTTTAATAAAATGCCAAATGCATACTCACAGACATGAAGATAATAAAAGCGTGTTACAAGCATCCACCATGCATAAACAGGAACATGTCCTTGAAGTCAGGACCGCTAACGCGTTTCGGGAGTCAAGCCCCCTTCCTCAGAGCTCTAAGCTCCAAAAACCCCAAAAAAATGCCTGCAACAACACACCTGGGCGTTTTTTTTTGGCGCTAGCGTTTTTTTGGCATTTTTTGGGGTTCTTTGGAGGCAGGCAAAACATCTGAACTTGTGTATACAGGTATATATACACACATACTTATATGTATATATACACCTAGACATATAAAGGTGTGATAGTAGCAGAAATATATGCTTGCGCTAATGAAATAATTAACACCAATATAGTTACGCTCCTATCACACCTATATATGTCTAAGTGTAAAATACATATAAGTATGTGTGTATATATACCACTATACACAAGTTCAGATGTTTTGCCTGCCTCCAAAAACCCCAAAAAAATGGCGCTAGCATTTTTTTGGAATTTTTTTGGGATCTTTGGAGGCAGGCAAAACATCTGAACTTGTGTATAGTGGTATATATACACACATACTTATATGTATTTTACACTTAGACATATATAGGTATGATAGGAGCGTAACTATATTGGTGTTAATTATTTCATTAGCGCAAGTAGTGTTTTATGCTCCTTTCACACCTATATATGTGCAGGTGTATATATACATACATGGGTGTGTATATATACCCCCTATACACATGTTCAGATGTCATGCCTGACTCCAAACATGTGCTCAAAAAATCCCTATAGACACCTGCAGCCAAAAAGCAAGCTGACGGGGGCGAAGCCATATTACTGCAGCGAAAGTGACTTCAGAGAAACTAGCTTTCCTCTATAGCGGTCACCCTGATATGGAAGGGTTTGGTCACCCTGCCATAGCAGTCACTATCAGTTCACCCTACACTACACTACGGTCACCCTGGCACTTAACACTTTCCCTACAGAAACTAAATTATTAAAGCTAACTAAAGTGTAAAAGAGCACCCTAACTACACTAGATATCCCTTTCCTCACACTAATAAATGCTAAATGACACTTTGTAGCAGAAGTCCACGAACTGCTTCCACTCTCTTCCATGTCCCTGTGTAACAATGCTAGGAATTTGGCGGGGGCTATCTTATATACTGGGGGGCGTATTCACTAATGATTGGTCTATGGACCCCCTAGTCACTCCAATCACATTCCTTGCATTCTCCTGCCCCCTCAATTGGCTTTTGCTAATGGTTCTGGTCCAATCATGGGCTTTTAAAGCCCATTTCCTGTCCCATTGCATTTTGGTCGGTTCTGGTTGCCGAATTCCGAACTTTTTGGGCAAAACTTTCTAAATTCGGCCGAACCTCGAACAGCCAATGTTCGGGTCGAACCGATGGTCGACCCGAACCGTTCGATCATCCCTAGTGTGCAGTCAGTCTCAAGTCTATGTAGCTTCTGAATACTGCCTTCCACTAACCACTTTGCCTCCTGAAGCCATCTAACATGGTTCATGAACTCTCTCCCTACAGTTGCTGGGGAGCATCCCAGTTCTGGAAATTTAGCATGCACCTTAAGGTCTGGGGGCATCCAAGTACCAGTGGGCATACAAGCCTTAAAGCAGAGCTCCAGTCTATACAACAATTCATTTTTAAAAGTACCACTATGATTGTTATTACTTGTACTGCCATAATTGGCTATTGTTGTAACTTTTTCGTACCGGTTATTATTACATCTGTATTCGTTCTCACAATCTCGTCTGCAGGCAGGGGCCATGGTGGATGTAAGCATCTGAAGCCCACTCCTGTTTACTTCTAGGATTCAGTGTAGCTGGCTACCCAGCATTCACCTCCCGATCTTGTGCCTGCGCAGTAATGACACTGTGCGGTGTAGTCTGTTGATTGCAGGTTGCCATAGCAAGTCACCGAACTATTGTTATGGCAACCTGTCAATCAGAAGACAACCTGAAAGTAATGCTATATTTCAGTATTAGGTGATTCCCTTGGATCTCTGGGATAGATGATGCTAATATCCCAGAAGTCCAAGAGAATCGCCTTACGATGACATTGCCTAAGCGACCAGACCGGAAGTGCCGCATACACATAAAATTTAGGTATTCGGACATTAAAAAGCTGTGAAGGACAACTTCAAAAAAAGTTGTCAATTATCTATTACACTTAGTTCCTAAATCCAGACCCTAACCTAACCCCTTATCCTCTGAGACAGGGATGTCAAACTGGTGGCCCTTCAGCTGTTGCAAAACTACAATTCCTATGAGGCATTGCAAGGTTGGCAGTTACAAGCATGACTCCCATAGGCAGAGGCATAATGGGACTTGTAGTTCTGAAACAGCTGGAGGGCCACCAGTTTGAGACCCCGGCTCTAATACTACCCTAATACTTTTAAATTCATACTTATCTTGCTATCACTCCAAGCATCGGTCCCTCCTGTGCCAAGATTGGTGCCGAAAGATAAAGTCTCTTCTCCCAAAACATTCTGCTTTGTGATGCGAGTGCAAAACCAACTAATTCATGGCTGCACATCTGGTTTTTATTAAGTTGTGTCTGGGCTTAATACTGACGCTAATGAAATCTATTGTACATAAACAGTGAGGAACTCTAATCAAACATGTCTGATCTGGACTTGTTCTGCTATGATATTGTCTTATTATATTGTGCTAACAATCCATTCATAAGTCCTTGAAATATTAAAGATTGTAGAATCACTACAACCTTATCATGTTCTTTTGCAGTTGTTTCTAGCAAAATACGTCTCTTGCTATGGGGATACAATGCGGATCTATGGCCAGGAGACTGAATGGATTATATTAAATATGTTAACATGACTGTTTTTGATGCAGAATATTTAATGACTTTTATCCCGTATCATAGCAACAGAAAATTCAGCTTGTCATCCAGGACCAACACGTCTGGAGCTCTTCTCCTGACATGATAAGACCGAGATGTGTTTGTAAAGACTGGACAGATGCTCCAAAAATTGGGAATAGATTTGTTGGATCATTTCTCTGCTATACATTTAGGTATTCTCTATTTACCAGGACACTCATTTGTAATATGTCACACCAATATTCTTTTGTTTCATTGAACACCGGAGAAATGAAAGGTCCATCTCTTGGGGGTTTTACTCATCCGTTACCATGGAAACAAATACATTGTTTTAGGAATTGTTAATATTCCTTCAGGCTAAATGTACAGTGCTATCAAAACACGTAATGGCATCTTAGACGGATTCTCCAATCTTTTTATAGAGTATATCTCAATTTTATATGGATAACATAATATTGTTAAATAAATAAAAATAAAATGAAGTGAAAAAAAGAAAGAAAATAGTTAGCAGTAGCTGTGCACCAGGCATTAATCACTTGTAAACATGAAAGAAATAAAACAGCGCTAGCATCATATAAACATATATATAACAGTCCAAATAAAGTGATATAATCAATGTAAAGTGCTCTTGTGCTCCAATCTTCTTAAAAGTGCTGAAGTGCTCCACATAAATTAATTCCGTAAAGTAACACACACCCCCTTTTATGTTCCTCCTTACCAGAAACAATGGACGCCCAGCTTTTCAGTCTGGGAGTCAAACAGGCTTGATTTAAATAGGACTGATGGGCCACAAAGAACAGATCAATAACTCCCCAGTAGCCTCTAAGATGTTCCAGTAATCCTCAAATGCAGAACAAAGAGAAGCAGCCAATGGTGAAGTACCATAGGGTTGCAGTTTATTGGCGCAATAAAAACATACTTACAAAATGGTAGCAGGAAAACAGCATGTAAACAGCAATAAGCTTCCGCGAACACCATAACCATCATGCGTTCCACGGCAACAGGAAGTGACGTCATTACAACTCGATACCAGAAATGATGTCAATGCATTTCGACCTCCCACAGGGCGTCGTCAAGGACCTCATTTCCAGTCAGTGCAAGCCTCTATTTATACTCCAAGAAGAGCCGCCCTCTTCCCCGGTAACCAATCAAAAAGACTTGGCGGCCTTATTGGAAGTGAGCCCAAAATGCCATTATTAGAAGTATATCAATATATCCACTTGCTAAAAATAGTCTTTAAGATGTCACTTACGGCAGAATTTACGTACATTCATTTCCAGGTTATTTCCAGTGGACATCGATTGTTTTTAGCGATTTATTTTGGATTTTGTTAATAGGGTATTTTTATTCATACGTAAATTCAGCCGTAAGTGACATTGTTAAGACTATTTTTAGCAAGTGGATATATTGATATACTTCTAATAATAGCATTTTGGGCTCGCTTTTAAATGGCCGCCAAGTCTTTTTGATTGGATACCAAGGAAGAGGCGGCTCTTCCCGGAATATAAATAGAGGCTTGCACTGACCGGAAATGAGGTCCTTGATGACGCCATGTGTGAGGGCGAAACACGTTGACGTAATTTCCGGTATCGAGTCGTAACGACATCACTTCTGGTTGCTGTGGAACACATGATGGTTACGTTGTTCGCGGAAGCTTATTGCTGTTTTGTTTACATGCTGTTTTACTGCTACCATTTTGAAGTACCGTAGCAACCCTACGGTACTTCACTATTGGCTCCTTCTCTTTTTTCCGCATTTAAGGATTACTGTAACATCTTAGAGGCTACTGGGGAGTTCTTGACCCATCAGTCCTATTTAAATCAAGCCTGTTTGACTCCCAGACTGAAAAGCTGGGCGTCCATTGTTTCTGGTAAGGAGGAACATAAAAGGAGAGTGTGTCACTTTACAGAATGAATTTATGTGGAGCACTTCAGCACTTTTAAGAAGATTGGAGCACAAGAGCACTTAACATTGATTATATCACTTTATTTGGACTGTTATATATATGTTTATATGATGCTAGCGCTGTTTTATTTCTTTCATATTATTGTTAACATTTGCTTTTTTTTACTTTTTACCAGTGTATAAAAGTGCTGGTTCACGCTAGTGCGATTTCTGATGTGGTTTGAGTTGCACAAAATCGCATGATGAAGGAAATCTCTTGATATTCACTGGTGCCCATTATCATCAATGCAACTCAGCATGCGGTTTTGGAAAAGGTTCCTGTGCTACTTTGGTGCAATTTACAGTGCGACTTGACCCCATACAATGTGCAAAAACACAGCCAAGTGGCATCAAATTTGAATTAAGGTCGCACTACACAATCCCACTGAAACTTGAGACAAAATTGCATTGCAGGTGTGTAAACTATGTCTAAGGTAAATAAAAGAAGCTCCAACAAGTAATAGGAAAATTGATGGACTGTGTAAGTTTGGACGATAAATCAGCTGATATGCTAAGCAAGGAAAGTTTAATAATTTGCCGTCTGAATCGGTGCAACAAAGACCTTATGGGGCCATATCGATTCCCAAAAGTAGTTCCTGCACTACTTTTGGTGACTTCAAGGGCAATTTCAATACACCTCTGTGCAGGAACCCGCACAGATGTCTTTCAAATCGCCCCCCAAGTCGGACTGAAATGCGGGTTTGAAATTACACGAGTTCAGCCGAACTTGCATGATTTCAAACCCGCCCTCAGTGTGAACTAGGGCTTAATTTCATTCCATCAGATCCAGATTCACTCTTACACTGCTTCTTGGGGGGACTATAGCTTTGCGTAAGGCTCAGTTCCCACTGCTGCGACCCCAAAGTTGTACGACTTTGCATTGCGACTTACCACTTTAATGCAACTTTGATGTTTTGCGACTCTGGCTTTGGCCAATCATAACAATACAGAGTGTGACACATTATTCTGAACTTACGAAACCCTCTGAAGCGCAAAGATAAGACAAAGAAACTACTTCCTTGCGACTTTTGTGATTTTAACATTGCAGTCTAAACTCCCATGTTGCAAGGAAGATGCAGAAAAGTAGTCCAGGAACTGTTTTTTTTTTTTTTGTCGCTGCTACTTGAGTCACATCAATTAAGACAGCACCCATTAAAATGAATGTGTTTTAACATTTCATTCAACTTTCTGTATCGCATGTCACAGCAAGTCGCATGAGTAGTCGTAAGAGTGTGAACAGGGGGCTAAGTAAGAAAGTAAGAAATGTTGAAGTCATTCGATGAAATGCTTAGGGCAGTGCTAAGCAGGACACATCATCGCACCTTTGAATATATACAGTGGTACTGGGAGCAGCCAGAGCCGAGCAGTGGGACACAATAGATGTGGCTGGTGTATATACATTCACCGGCCACTTTATTAGGTACACCTGTTCATTTGCTTGGTAACATAAATTGCTAATCAGCCAATCACTTGGCAGCAACTGAATGCATTTAGGCATCTAGACATGTTGAAGACAACTTGCTGAAGTTTAAACCAAGCATCAGAATGGGGAGGAAAGGAGATTTATATATATTTTTTGCACATGAATTTTCACTGTACACATGCTTGATATTTTATGGTTTGTATTTCCAGTAATTTTCTGGGATACTAGTTTATAATTTTTTGAATTCTACTTATTTCACTTACACATTCAGAGAAAGTGTTTTTCTCTTACTGGTTTGCGCTGTGATATTTGTTGTTTTTCATAATGGATCCATCCTGCCTTGTATCAATGGTTCGGCTGGTGGTGCTGTAATGGTGTGGGGGATATTTTCTTTGGCACACTTTGGGCCCCTTAATACCAATTGAGCATCACTTAAATGCCCCGGCCTACCTGAGTATTATTGCTGACCATGTCCATCCCTTTATGACTACAGTGTGCCCATCTTCTGATGGCTCCTTCCAGCAGGATAATGCCCCATGTCACAAAGCTCAAATCATCTCACCGCTGGTTTCATGAACATGACAATGAGTTCCCTGTACTCCATTGGCCTCCACACTCACCAGATCTCTATCCAATAGAGCACCTTTGGGATGTGGTAGAACAGGAGATTCACATCATGGATGTGCAGCCGACAAATCTGCAGCAACTGTGTGATGCTATCCTGTCGATATGGACCAAAATCTCTGAGGAATCTATCCAACACCATGCTGAATTGCTGAATCTATGCCATGAATAATGAGGGCAGTTCTGAAGGCAAAAGGGGGTCCAACCAACCCAGTACTGGCACGTTGTACCTAATAAAGTGGCTGGTGAGTGTATGCAGATGACCATAGTGCTTTGTGCACTTTTTAAATGTAAGCACATAGCATGAGTTTTTTAGTCATTTGTTTTAATAAAAGATAATGTTTTATGAGATTTCTTACTCATATTTTGTCAAAGGAGCCAAGTGGAAAATTCTTGGCCCAACTGGGCCTACATTCAATCAGATGCAGATGCTGTTCAGGTATTCTGGCAGCTGCAGGTGCTACTTGACAGAATACAATTCCCGCCAGGGGAGATTTCTCTAACCACATTATTTAGATTTTTCTTGGCCTGACGAATAGAAATCTTATAGTGTATGACCAGCCTAATCCTAAAGAAAAACTGAAAGCTGGGTGAGCGTCACTAAGGCAATCCATTTCAGGATAGGTGACAATCACGTTTTTCTATAGTGACTTGAATGCCCTTTTTTAAAAAATCAATAAAGTAAAAAAATAGATATTTTTTCCCAAACCTTTAACTTTCTTTTTTTTTTTTTTTTCTTTGTTTAGTTTCTGTACTTCTATTTGTCAGTGTAATAAAATTAAATCTTTACAAGTGTATATAGATTTCATGATATTACTAGAAATCTTATGGAAAATTATCAGCTGTGTGGATTTGCCAAGATAGAAGCAATATTTTGCTGAGTGGTCTTGTACTGTAACTTAACACAACTCCGCCAAGTTTCCTTGACGTCACCCGAGGTACCTGCTTCCTGATCGCTGTGCCCTTTGCTGAACTCTAACACTGTGTTTGGCAGAAAACCTTCTTCATTACATCCATATGTCCTGTAATGGCTTCCTTTCCCATCCCCTTATGTAAACACACACACGGCCCAGCCTTGAAAATTTACTATCATCCAAAAATATTATTTTACATTGTAACATTGTTTTATCCTGTTTTAGAGTTATAGTCTGCAGAGGATTTCAGATATTTACAAACTAAAAAAATGCATGCTATGTAAAAGACGCCGCGCTACTTTATTCATATTCTCTTTTCCTTGTATATTTATAAAGCTCTAGTCTCTTTTACAGCACTTTACAGAATACATGGAAACATTACCATTGGTCCTTCCAGTGAAGCTTTTAAAGGAACTTTTAAAATGGTTTTCTATTTATTTTTGTTCTTTATTGTATTTAGTACTAAAACAAAAAAAAAAATGCAATTTAAATATTTTTGTATTTATCTTTAATTAGAGCTTTAGTTTTTTTTTTTTTTTTTCATGTTTTTCTCTGTCTCCTTGCCAGTCTAAAAATTCAGGTTACAGTGCTCATTAGCTCAAGTCAACACAGAGACTCATTAAACACTCAAGCAAAGAAGTCAGAGGAGTAGGAAGAAGCCTTAGGCCCCTTTCACACATGCTGTCCGTTTGTCCGTTTTTCATCCATCCGTTGACGGATGAAAAACGGACATCAATGCATCTCTATGTAAAAACGGATGACAACAGATGATCATCAGTTAACATCCGTTTTCATCCACTTCCGTCAATGTCCGTTTTTTTGAACGGATGAATGCCCTATTTTTCATCCGTCAAAAAAACGGATCGGACGAAAAACGGATGACAACGAATGAAAAACGGATGACAACGGATGACAACGGATGACAACGGATGAAAAACTGATGTCAACTGATGACAACGGATGAAAAACGGACGACAACGGATGAAAAACGGATGAAAAACGGATAACTGACGAAAAACGGATGAAAAACTGATGACAACTGACGAAAAACGGATGAAAAACTGATGAAAAACTGATCCATTTGACATGACTGAACTGATGAACTGAACGGACTGTAGGTGTGAAAGGGGCCTTAGGCTTCTTTCACACGGTCCGCCTCCGCAGGCGGATCCGTGTTGCTCAGCGGGGATCGATCCGCGATCCCCGCTGAGCCGGGCGGATGACAGCTCCGTCTCTGCTTGCAGAGCGGAGAGGGAGGTGTCTCAGCACCCGCTGCCCTCTATGGGGGATCGGAGGAGAGCGGACCGCTTGTCCGCTCTCATCAGATCCGCTCGGCTCCGATTACTGAACGGATGGAAAAATAGGGTTTCCATCCATCCAGATTTCAGCACAGGATCGGATGCGGATGGCAGCGGGTGTCAGCGGAGGTGTCTCCGCTGACACCCGCTGCCCCATAGAGCTGCATGGAGGATCCGATCAGATCCGCCTAAGAAACTGACAGGCGGATCTGATCGGACCGCCCGTGTGAAAGAGCCTTAACTCATTTATGAACCGCTGCTTCTGAAGGTCCTATCAGACAATGTAAGCCTCAAGGCAGGCACTGCTGGGCTGTCTCCTTGGCTAACCCATAGTGCTCAGGAAAACCCCCTGTGAATTATTTGTAATATATATATATATATATATATATATATATATATATATTATGTGTGTGTGCAAATATAAATCAGTTACATTTTTAAACTTTCAGATTGCATATATCTAAATACCTTCCAGATGACCAGTGATTTTCCTAGGCACTCTAGTCATGGAATGCTCAGTGGATTTTAGGAATACTCTCTAAGACTAGGGATGAGGTTTGGGTCTACCGTTATCATGTGTTCATAGCAAATCCTGGGATTTATAATGTTCATGAATCGCAAAATTTTGGCTGAAAAATGTGCTGGTTTTCAGCAGATATAGAGAACTATGATGCAGTGCATAGTGTTTACTAACAATAAAACAGCGCTTCCACCTATAACAATAATAAATCATATAATAAAGTGTTCATGTGCAAAAATTGTGTGACCACAATAAAGTGCTACAGTAGTATTGGTATATAAGTGCAATAGCGCTCTAAATAATCCACAAAATATACATAAAGTGCAATAGTGCTCCAAAAATGTCCACAAAGTGTACAAAGGTGCTGGAAGATGAAGAAAGTGCTGGAGTGCTTCAGTCCAATCAGGCGGTGTGGGGTGTATTACTTCCCTCCTGTATCCCCACTCACCGGAAACAATAGACCCTCAGCTTTTCAGTCTGGGGGTCAAAGTAGCTTAAGTATGGAAAGATGAGTCCTTATTCCACCTGTAGGATCTTGTCACTCTATCACTTGGTGGCACCTTAAGCGGGTCTTTAGGGCTCAGAGCCAGTCTGTTGTTTATGGCAGTGGTCCTCAACCCTGGCCTACAGGGCCCACTAAGGCCCCTTTCACACACGCTGTCCGTTTGTCTGTTTTTCATCCATCCGTTGACGGATGAAAAACGGACATCAATGTATCTCTATGTAAAAACGGATGACAACGGATGATCGTCAGTTAACATTTTCATTTTGAACGTATGAATGCCCTATTTTTCATCCGTCAAAAAAACGGATCGGACGAAAAACGGATGACAACGGATGACAAACTGATGAAAACGGATGAAAAACAGATAACTGACAAAAAACGGATGAAAAACGGATAACAACTGACGAAAAACAGATGAAAAACGGATAACAACTGACGAAAAACGGATGACAACTGATGAAAAACGGATGAAAAACTGATGAAAAACGGATGGAAAACTGATACATTTTGACGTGACTGAACTGATGAACTGAACGGACCGTATGTGTGAAAGGGGCCTAACAAGCCAGATTTGCAAGATAACTGAAATACATCCCAGGTGATATCATTTGCTGCTCAGTAATTGCAGTACTCTAGTCTGCATCTACCCAAGGCAATACTTAAAATCTGGCCTGTTAGTGGGCCCTGAGGACCGGAGTTGAGGACCACTGGTTTATGGCATCCACATCCAGCTCAGGTGAGCTTATTAATAATGTATATATAATGTATAATGCCTATATTTCTTAGTTTTTACGTAGTGGACAGCAGTTGCACTTTTTTATATTTTTTACAAATGGTCTCCACATAGCGCAGGTTTTATTAATAATTTGATCAAGTGCATAGTGTTTGCCCCTGGTCAACTAATTTATAATGGCCAATAATATGAAGAAATGGATAACTCAACCTGCTTTCTTTAAAAAGGTAGGCTCAGAGCAGCCATATTGTCAATGTGCATTCAAACTGTTAAGGAGACTGACATTTCTTTGTAGGAGATACTCTTTTTTTTTCATTTTGTTTAAATGTTCCCCATGACTATGCCTACATTTTCATACCTATGGTTTCACAACAGCTTGTGAAACCATACTTAGTGAACACTACAACTTGCCAGTAGTGAAAAACAAAATTTATCTCCCATAATTCACAAACTTCGAACTTTGAGCATAATTTGCTAATCTGTTAATCAACCAAGTCAGGCAGATTCGTTCATCCCTGTTTAAGGGACCCCTTTTGTCGCTAGATCGTACAATGCCTTATAAAGTATAAAAATAATTGCATTTATATTTTTACTCTTGCCAATAAGTAACATCAATAATTGTATTGGCACTTCAGACAAAGAGCAAAAACATCAATGATAACCTTCACATAATAGATTAAAGGACTGAGATAATAAAAATGGAGAAATTAATATCCCAATCACCCCGCGCTGCGGAGATAATCAATGGAGATAGGTAGCTGCTACTCTATGAATATCTAAATGTGAACAATGTATCAAACTCAACACAGTATAAAGCAATAGTAAGTCCAATACATGAGCAGCGCTAATTAAAAGAGTGACCCCTTTTAGAAGAAAACAGTCTGTGAAAAAGCAAAGTCCTTGCTGCATGGACTTTGCTTTTTCCCCAGACTGTTTTCTTCTAAAAGGGATAACCTTCACATACTCCAAGTGATTAAGTGTGTAGAAGTTCGATCTTATCCTGAAGAGTAACTTATCCTGTAACTATGATAAAAGAACATGTAATAAATAAAAGAAAAGAAAATAAAAGCATTACATATATTAATACATGATGCCATAGGTGCAAATTGTGTATATCAATACATGATGCCAAAGGTGTAAAATATGCCAGATTCCCAGGCACATTCTACAGCAGGGGTCTCCAAACTGCGCCCCTTTGCTAGCCTTTATCAAATCACTTGGTGCACTATTCCTGCCAGTGATATAAGGCAACATTTCTCCCAATAATTAAGTACTATTTCTCCCACTAATAGCAATGATGGGGCACTACTCCTCCTCCTACTGATTACAAACCCTGGAGCCATGTTTATTCTCACTGATCCTGGGCTCAAGGCATTTTCCACCCTCACTGGCCACAATCCGGACCCCACTAAACTCTGAAGGATAGTAAACTGGCCCTTTGTTTAAAAAGTTTAGAGATCTCTGATCTACAGTTGTAGTGGCTTGTTCCTGGCAATGTCCCTGGATCAGAGATGTATAGTAACTAAGTAGAACTACTTCACTACTGTACTTAAGTACCGAAAGGCGGTATCTGTACTTTTCTAGAGCAGAATTTTTTTCTCCTACTTCCACTTTTACTTCACTACATTTTTTCAATGATTTCAATACTTCTACTCCGATATTTTTTTTTTTTGTGCTGCATAGTTACTCGTTAGAATTCTAAAAACTACCACTGCCAGAACAGTAGATGGCAGGTTTCATGAAGCTCAAAACATGTGTATTATCAGCGCATACGAAAATAAAAGCTACTGTATGTATAAATAAAAGCTGCATTTGAAATAATAAAAAACAATATGATGTTTAAACTTTTGACTTCTTTCTTTAATAACTACATAGCACAGTACTTGTACTTTTACTTTCAGTACTTGAGTAGCAATTTATTTTTCAAAACTACTGGTACTTTTACTTTCAGTACTTGAGTAGCAAAATTTTTTAAAAAAACTACTTGCAATACTTAAGTACAAAAAATGTTGAATACTTTAGTACTTCTACTCAAGTGACTTTTTGATCGAGCACTTCCACTTCTACTCAAGTCACTTTTTGATCGAGCACTTGTACTTTTACTCAAGTATGGGTTTTGAGTACTTTATACAACTCTGCCCTGGATCAGAACTGATTCAGTAATGTCACCAGAATTGCCTAAATTTCCAGGGACAGACTTTGTGTTAGTAGCTGGAAATTTCCCCTTTATGTGTCCATGAACATGAAAACATCCCAGATTGGTTAGAGAGCTCAGCTGCTTCACTGCTGACAGCTCAGGTCACATAATTATCTCCATTACTCCAGATAATTATCTTTGTCAGTGTCTGGATGTGTTGGTCTGGCTGTGGTAAGAAGTCTGTGTGATCTGGAAACTGACCAGCCACCAAAGGGGGAGACAGACAGACTGGCAATATGAGGGGTGCAAGAACTCTCTGAGACAGAATAGGGAATTGTATGCGCAGATGTGGCTTATATTACCATCCTTTCATCTGTTTGCTGGGTGTTGCATTACCATAAAAAGAAAGGGGAGAATTGGTAGCTGAAAAACTATCAAGCATAGGGGTAGACCCAGAACATTACTCCACTATTACAACCCATGCAGCATAAACTATTAACCAGCAACCAAATCGGGACAAGGACATGATGAGGTTAAGCCTATTTTTTCAAATTGGGGATTTTGGAACTACATATGACTATCTTTCATCTATAAACTACACAGCCAGTCGGTAGTTATTTCCTTACCTCCCCAACAATGGGCTGTACTTTCTGCCCCTGTTGTTGATGGAGTATTTCATCTCATTTCCACCCTGGCCTGCACTATATGGCTTTACTTACTTGAAGGTTACTTTTTTGTCCGCCTGGGGGGAGTGCTCTTTTTTTTTTCTTTACTGCAGTGGACGCCTAATTTACCCTCATTGAGTGACTACAACAACTATCCTCCTGAAGAAGCAGGGTATTACCTGCGAAACATGTTGGGGACTGTATACACTCTACTTTGGAAGGTTTTATGTTGCTATGCCTTTCAAATGAATACATATTTTTATTGTATTTAATAAGATATTTGGCCATGTTATCTATTTGTCTCTGTCTGGGTAATTATCTGTTGAATATACATTTCAATTGTCAATTTTAACTCAATGAGGTCTTAAATAAAATTTGAGTATACCCGCATGTTTAAAGGTACCCAGAAAGTCCCACTTCATTTCATTTTTTGGAGACTTGCTACTTGGGGAACTAGTCTCCTTCCTTCCTTCTATGCAAAATATTTATGGGATGTTGGTACCAGTATTTGTGTTATTTACTCAAATGGCTCTTTCCACTATCTTATTAGCCTCATAATGGTAGGTCTGTAACTCTATACAGACTTTTATTTTTAATGTGAATTGTTAGACAGGGTCAATTCGTTTTTTAGATCATTTTTTATCTGTTTGTGAAGTTCATTGCGGTTCCATGTTCACCTTACTGCAAAGGCTAGTTATAAAATTGGGTGGTTGCCATATTTTATATAGCTTGTTTGCTTGATTAGTTGTGGGGATCCATTGGATGCCTTTAGCTGCCATTGTGCTCTTGCTGGGTGTCCAATGTGTACCTGTGCCTTTAGCCCCTTGGCACCAGCGCCTCTCAGCCCTGTAAGGGGTTTCAGATGCCGGGAGGTGGGGCAGGGTTTATGATCTTGTGACCGCCATTATTGGCTTTCACGGCAATCACATGATCAGAAAGCTCCTGATCACAAGCATCAATCGTGATCTTTGCATTAGCCGCCGGTAACTGTGCTGTGAGAACATAGGGCGGGTGCTCTCGATACAGCTGGTTTTGCAATGTAGAACACAAATATGTGGCCGCTCTGCACCAAGGCCCACCGCTGAGAGGCCGCATATTTGCGTGCCATCAGCACCAAGAGGTTAAGGTGGAGTGGGCTCCTTCCAGGCAAACCTTAATTTATCCACTGCATTATATGCTCCAACTTAGAGACTCTCAAAAATTTGTTAGGACCGCAGTATACAGAGAAGCCTTGACGTAGGCACTGTGGCTTCCACATATATTTGCAAATATGTGCAACTAGACCTTCTGTTTTTAACATAAATTGTTGGACAGGGTCAGTTTTTTTTTTTCAGGCTAGCTGGTTAGTATGCTGGGAAATATTTATATGTTTGAAATATGCATTGCCCTTCCTGCACCGTACTGCAAAGGCCAGTTATAAATTGGGGCTGTTGTCATCTTTTTTGTATAGCCCTACAGACCTGCAGCTGAGATGTAAAAAATTAGTGAGTCTGTGCATTGTGCACACAACGTTCTGATCATTTTTGTAATGCTCTACAGGCCTGAATGTAAAAATGCAAAAAAAGAAATGCATTTTGCATGCATTTTTTATTCACGTGGGTGCATTTAATAATTTTTTTCAAAAGGTGGACTATGTTTTCTGACTCCTAAGAAGTTCAGTTGTCACTGCAGCTTAAAGTGTATCTAAAGCTGGGTTTTTATTAAAGTTTGGGTTCCCACTGGGGGGATTCACCCTCTTTTTCTGTCCTGGTTACCAGCACTGAAAGTGAGGGAAAATACAACATTTTGAGTTGCCAATGAAACAGGAATAGAGGGTAAATCTTCTAATGAGGATATTTGTTGCAGTGACAATTAACCACTTGCTGAATGATGACTACAGCATTGCCGGCCAGTTCTGGGAGGGTGTCATATCGTGTCCTCCCATGATCGCATCACCGCACGCCCGCTGCCACGTGTGGGTGGCACCCTCTGTGATCGCAGTGAGTAGAGTAAGATTGAGGTAAAGAGATTGAGATTGAGGTACAGAGCCAATCAGCTGCTTTTTATCACGTGATCACCTGTGTCCAATCACAGCTGATCACGATGTAAACAGAAGCTAGTTATTGGCATTCCTTTCCTCACACTGACAGCATGAGAAAGGAGAAGAGAGCCGATAACCGGCTTGTGTAAAAGGGTCATGTAAACTGATAATTAGGGCACTGATTATCAGTGTCCTCAGTATCGGTGCAGTTCAAACAGTGCCCACCAGTGCTGCCAAACTATGCCCACCAGTGCCCATCAGTGCTGCCAATCAATCCCCATCAGTGCCTCCTCATCAGTGTCACCTATCAGTGCCGCCTATCACTGCCAACTATCAGTGCCCATCAGTGTCACCCATTAGTGCCCATTATTGCCGCCTATCAGTGCAGCCTCATCAGTGCCTTCTCATCAGTGTCCACTAGTGCCGCCTCATAAGTGCTCATTAGTGCAGCCTATCAGTGCCCATCATTGCCGATCAAATCCACCTCATCAGTGCAGCCTATCAGTGCCCATCAGTGCTGCCTATCAGTGCAGCCTCATCAGTGCCTCCTCATCAGTGCCCACCAGTGGTGCCTCACACAGTAAGTGCCCATTAGTGCAGCCTATCAATGCCCATAATTGCCCATCAGATCCACCTCATCAGTGCAGCCTCATAAGTGCTCATCAGTGCCGCTCAATGCCCATCAGAGCTGCCTCATCAATGTAGCCACATCAGTGCCCGTCAGTGCAGCCTATCAGTGCCCATCAGTGCAGCCTCATCCGCGCATTAAAGGAGAAAAATGGCCTGTTTGCCAAATTTTATAACAAACTATGAAAAAGTTTTCAAACTGTTCTGTCTGTGTTTAGCAAAAAAAAAAAAAAAACATTGTTGATTAAATACCACCCAAAGAAAGCTCTATTTGTGTGAAAAAAATTATAACAATTTTGTTTGGGTACAGTGTTGCATGATTGAGCAATTGTCATTCAAAATGCAACAGCATCGAAAGCTGAAATTTGGCCTGGGCAGGAAGGGGGTAAACGTGTCCAGTAGGCAAGTGGTTAATAGAAGATTTCCCCCCATGTTAGAGATTATTGCCCTCACTTTCTATTGTCTCAGGAGGTGAAGGGAAATTTCCCAATTTAGACAATTTGAGATGGCAAAAAAAAAACAAGAGCAAGTAAAATGAAAAATAAATCAGAAGGGGTACAAAAGAAGCGGTTCAGGATAATATAATAGCCACCATCTTGTAGTGTCTGCTGCTGGATAAAATCCTTTACTTCAAAACATTCAGATAGAGGACAGGCTCACTATAAGTTATTATATACTGTAAGTTTACATCTCTGTAACTGAATTGTTTCTTTAACATTTACACATATAAATCATTTCTGTGCAGGCTGAGGGAGCAATGTTAGTAGAGGGAGAGTGGTTGTTTATAGCTGTATATTGTCAGCCAGTGTTCATGTACTAAGGCAGCAATGTCACCCCGAATAGCGCACACCTCCTACTTCTCTGATTAGCACCTCTCTGCTCTGTTCTTCTCAGCTTCTTGTCTCACTTTTCTCTATCTTCTACTTTTGCTTTTCACGCTCATTCCCCATCGCACTCCATATGCTCCACTCTCTCTTACTAAATTCCCTCATTATTACCGTATATACTCGAGTATAAGCCGACCCGAATATAAGCCGAGACCCCTACTTTTGCCACAAAAAAGTGGGAAAACTTATTGACTCGAGTATAAGCCTAGGGTGGGAAATGCTGCAGCTACTGGACCCAACTGGACCACCACGAGACACAAAATAGGGGCTGCGGGCATGGTACAGGAGATGGCGCAGGTCATAGTACGGGCATTGCACAGGTCATGGTAAGGGCATGGCACAGGTCAGGGCACAGGTGATGGTACAGGCATGGCACAGGTGAAGGTATAGGCATGGCACAGGTCATGGTACATGCATGTTACAGGTCACGGTACAGGCATGGCACAGGTCACAGTACAGGCATGGCACAGGTGATGGTACAGGCATGGCACAGGTCATGGTATAGGCATAGTACAGGTGATGGTACAGGCATGGCACAGTAAGTACAGGCATGGCACAGTATGTATAGGCATGGCACAGTATGTATAGGCATGGCACAGTAGGTATAGGCATGGCACAGTAATTACAGGCATGGCACAGTATGTATAGGCATGGCACAGTATGTATAGGCATGGCACAGTAGGTATAGGCATGGCACAGTAGGTATAGGCATGGCACAGTAATTACAGGCATGGCACAGGAGATGCAGTGCTGCGGGCATGGTACAGGAGAATGTCCTGTACCATGCCCGCAGCACTGCATGAGGAAATACAGGGGCTGCGGAGGCATCTCACTTACCTGTCGGTGAGGCGCCGTCTTCGATTTAAAAATCGCGCCACCCGGCGCCGCCATACGTCACCGCAAATGCGCCACCGATGCTCGGGAAAAGCCGAACACGTTTGGCTATTTCCGGGCATGCGGCACATGCGCAGTGACACGTCGGCGCCGAGCGGCGCCATTTTTAAAAAGACACTCCAGTCAGTGACTCGAGTATAAGCCGAGGGGTGCATTTTCAGCATGAAAAAACATGCTGAAAAACTCGGCTTATAATCGAGTATATACGGTACTCTCTTTTCTTTATGCATCTTCCAATCGTTTTTTTTTCTGCATCTTCACTCCACTTGTGAAGGTATGCCATGGGTACTCGCTACCTTTGTAGTCATTCTTTGCCCCCCATCTTTATTCTTAACAGACCAGTTAGGACATATTGCTTGTCCTTGTAACCTTTCCTTTGTGCATCTTCCAATCATTCTTTCCGTACATCTTCACTCTATTTGTCAAGGTGTGCCATGGGTACTCACTAGAGATCAACCGATTATCGGCAACACCGATATATCAGGGGCCCATATGCACTTTCCCCGATATATCGGAATCGGCCGCTGAGGTTACCGATATTTAGGGAAAGTGCATGGCCTGGGGTGATCCCTGCAGCTAGAGGCATCACCTCGGTACCGGTGTCCATAGCCAACGGTCAACTTACTTGTAATGACAACCGATGCAGCTGAGAAGCCGCTCGGCTGTCATTACACGGAGCGGGAGGGGATGTCCCGGTGTAGCATGGAGATGTGTCCCTGTGAAAGCCGGTATCCCTGCTGCAAGTGCTAATACGCTAGTCTCCATGTAAAAAACCCAGAAGTGATGTCATGACATCACTTCCGGGTACTCTGCGCCGAATTAAAAAAAATGACAGCTTTCAAAGCAGCCAAACTTGGCGTTTTGAATGGTTTTCAGTGCCGAGGAGGGGTTTGGGGTAATTTAGACCCCCAGATCCCTCCACAAGGAGTACCATTAGAAAAAAAAAAAAAACTTTTTTTACATGTCCGAAAATATCAGCCGATGACCAAAATATCAGTATCGGCATTAAAAAAACGATATCGGTCGATCACTAGTACTCACTAACTTTGTGGTAATTCTTTGCCCCCCATCTTTTTATCTAACAGACCAGTTAAGGGGATGTTGCTTGCCCTTGCTCTTTCTTTGTGCATCTGCTTTATTCTTACCAGACTAGTTGGTGAGATGTTGCCTCCCAATGTTTTCAGTCCCGGCCAATGGTGACAGCTTAGGTTAGCAGTGGATTTAGCACACACATTGTATATAAGACAAGATACTAGTCCTACTTTTCAACCAACAGCCTCTCTATCTAATCAGTTAGGTTGAGAACTCCATTTTGGGAGCACAATTTGTGCTTCTACATAGCAAGAATGCATGCATTTCAGGAAGGATGCCAGATAGTTCCAAAGAGACTGGGTTTGTGCCATTGGCTCTAGGCCTGCCAACTTATAACTCTCTCTGGGCACTATACGTTGGGTCCTTCCAAAATGGGATTTAGATCCCCTACTATCTAACACTGAAATGTACACACATGTGAATAGTTCATCACAAGGATTTATGCCAAAATGAAGGGCTTAGTCTATAGCAGCAGCATCTGCTATAATGTCTTTTTCAATAATTCATAGTGCTCTGGGAATCCTTAGTCCTGAATTAAATGTTTATTTGTATAATAAAGACTGCATATAAAAGTAATAAAACTGAATAACACCCATTTACTAATATAAAAAAGTAAACAAAAATTTTATAAAAATTGTCTCTAATCCAATAAGTTTCCCTTAAAAAGGATAAGTGCACTTTTAGTAAACTTTTCTTTTTATAGCCCCCCCTACCAGTTCTTTCAGCATATAATATACTTACCCACAGTATTGTTGTCCTGGAATCACATAATCTCCACTCATTACCGAAGATGTACAGGCCCATACACATTGCAGCCTCCATTCACTTCACTAGGAAGCCTTTCTCCCAGCCTGCCATCAGCTGAATCTGCTGGGAGAGGGGAAGTAGAGAAGGATACATACAGTACATGGAAAGTTAAACAATCCATCATTTATACACAGCAGTGTTAATTTTGGCAGCAAATTCCAATTTAGTTTTAGTCTTAGTCTTAGGACAAAAATGGCATTTTAGTTTTAGTCCCATTTTAGTCTTCTGCAAGTGTTTTAGTTTTAGTCATATTTAGTCGACTAAAACGTCCTACATTTTAGTCGACTAAAACGTCCTACATTTTAGTCGACTAAAACGTCCTTCATTTTAGTCATCTATAATCGAATGGGTGTAGTTCAATTGTAATTTGTAATGCATTACTAAGCATTTCTCTACAATTTCCAAACTCATTATATACTACTGCTGGTCCTGGAGTGAAAAATCTAATATGTTATTATTTATGGTATTAAGCTTTGAGCATGCACCAGTGTTAATTTTGGCAGCAAATTTCGATTTAGTTTTAGTTATAGTCTTTTGACTAAAATGCCATTTTGGATTTAGTCATATTTTAGTCATCTGAATTGTTTTAGTTTTAGTCGTATTTTAGTCGACTAAAATTGTGTTAATTTAGTTGTCGAAAACGTTTTAGTCGGTTTTAGTCGACTAAATTAACACTGATACACAGTTTGGAAACCATAGAGCATTTATGTATGTAATTTTAATTTACAAAATTCAGTAACCTTACATTACAGTACCTAGTTTTCTGCCTGTTTAATCCAATTCTTATCACCTGTATAAAAAAGAACTCCAGGTTAAACAGAAAACTTACAAATATGTAAAGTGAATTTTTTTTTTTACGCATACCATCTGAGTGTGGACTCACTATTTGAAAGAAAAAAATAATGTTCCAAAGATTTTCATACCTATGTTTAGAAACAAAGCCCTCCTTGTGCTTTTCTTTATTCTAGACCAGGGTTCTCCAAACTTTCTAAACAAAAGGCCATTTGACTGTCCTTCAGGGTTAAGGGGGCCAGACTGTGGCCTGCAGGAGTAGAAAATGTTCCATCATTAGTGGGAGTAAACAATTCCCCATCATTAGTTTTACTGGGAGGAATAATGCCCTATTGTTGGTATCTTTGAGAGGAATAGTGTCCCATCATTGATATCAGTGGGAGGCATAGTGCCCCATCGCTTTGTCAGTGGCAGGAATTATGCCCCACTGTGGATTTCAGTGGGAGGAATATTGCCCCATCACTGAAAAAGTTCTCTCATAATTGGCATCATTGGGAAGAGTAGTGCCTCATTGCTGGTGTCAGTGGGATGAGTAGTGCCCCACTATTGATATCAGTGAGAGGAATAATGCTCCATTGTTGGTGTCAGTGGGATTATTAGTGTACCATCATTGGCTTTATGGGGAGAAATAATGCTCATTTTTTATATCAGTGGAGGAAATAATGTCCCACCATTGATATCAGTGGGAGGAATCGTGCCCCATCACTTTTGTCGGTGGCAGGAATGATGCCCCACTGTTGGTGTAAGTGGGAGGAATATTGCCCCATTATTGGTGCCATTAAGAAGAATAGTGTCCCATCATTGCTATCATTGGGAAGAATAGTGGCTCATCACTGGTATCAGTGGGATGAATAGTGTCCAATTATTAGTATCTGTGAGAGGAATATCATTGGGAAGAATAGTGCCTCATCATTGGTGTCAGTAGAAGGAATAGTGCCCCATTGTTGTGTTAGTGGGCGGCATGGAGCCCCATCATTGATGTCAGTGAAAGAAATAGCGCCCTAAGGTTGGATAAATGCAAGCAAGCAGCCGCATCTGGCCCCTGGGCAGCAGTTTGGAAACCACCGTTCTAGAAAATCAACTAACCTATACACATTATGCACTTCAACCCAATATTGTACTCTCTTTCATTAAATGGTAGAAATGTACTTTCTGTAGCTGGAATCTGATTCTGTCTACAGGAGATGCTGCAGATTACATTCAAAAGCATGTTCTCATATCCACATTTTTTTGCAGGTTCACAACTAATATGTGTCTTAACTGCAGCCACCCTGAGGGTATTCCTACTAAAAAGAGGAAAATTTGTGTTGCCAAAAACTACAGGAAAAGCTGTAACATTGGTTGTGGTGCCTATAGACACATCTGAGGTATGAGAGCACAGTTTATTTGTATTCTTTTCACAAGCTCCAAAGAAACCCCACATAACTCTTTAGTTAATATTCATGGTCAGTTGATGCAAGCATATAAACATTCTTCCATGTGCATCTAAATGCTTACCTTGATAGCCCTAGGAATACTCCAACAGCAGTTATGGAGCTTTTCCACTGCATGGAACCGAACGGTTCGGCTCGCTTTTGTGCTTTTCCACTGCTAGTACCGCATGGTACGGTGTAGGAACGGTTCGGTACGGTACGGCGGCGCTTTTCCACTGTATAGAACCGAACGGTACGGCTCTCAAAAACAGTACCACCTCGATTGTGGTTCCAAGAGGTACCATACCCGGTACCATATCCCACAATCCTTTGCATCCAGTCACTACTAGCCACTGATTGGTCAGAGAATCCCACCCACCCCGTTGTTATCCCACCCACTTAACTTTAGTACTACTTTAGTGGAAAAGCAAACCATACTGTACCGTACCGAACCGTTCCAACACCGTACCATGCGGTACCAGCAGTGGAAAAGCAAACCGGGCCAAGCAGGGCCAAGCAGGGCCGAGAAGAGCCGAGCCGGTACTTGCAGTGGAAAAGTGCCATTAGTGTTTTGTTTTGGTGTTGTAGTATGGAACTATGACTGCTAGCTCTCTGCTTTTCACTCAGCCCTGCTGGAAACTTGGAAGGGTTCCTTCAAGCATATTGCCCACTAACGGAACCCCGCTTGTTTGTTTCTTTTCACTGCTACTGGCTTGAGTTCACCAGGGTACTGCTGAAGTCATGACGGAAGGGCTCATCAAGCCTCCTTGAGAGGAACATGGTCTCTGCTTGATTGTAAAAAAAGCAATGTTATCTAACAAACATTCCAGCCCGTGTAGGTGGCCACCTCCAGTTCTCACTAGCACTACGTTTCCATCTCCCTTGCTAGTCTTCCCATCCATCTGCATGTCCAGGCTCCCCCTGTATAAAATAGATTTTGAAGGGAAGCTTTAGAAGTCCCACTGTAGGCAAAGAACATTTGCCCCCATTTTACACAACTGTTGAAGAGTAAGTCCATTTTTGTTGAGGAAAAAAAATTCCCCTCTTGATGATCTATGTACATTTCAGGGATTTTACAAATTTTGTTCAAATTCCTACCTTTTGTTATTCTGAAGAAATAACTGTTTGTTTATCTGTGTCCATATGCATATAAATTCATATGAGTGAATGTGAATGGGAGCTTTCGATATTGATCAGCTGCTGCACTTGCAGGGTTATAATTGGGGAAGGGGCAGGGTCTGAATCATTTTAAATATGAATAACCATTTGCGAGTATTTCATCAAAACTGAAATGTTTGTTGTAGAGGATGCTAGGATGCCCAAAATCTGATATTCATCTTAGCGCAGACTTCTGGGAAAATTAGTGAGCTCATCACACAAGCAGAAAATTACATTTCTGGGGTGTGTTCTGTACACCATCTGTGTGCAGAACGCCAACAGGTTGCCTTATTGCATTGCAATTTACAGAAAATTACAGACCTGCAGATTGAAAAGGAAAGTTCATTTTTAATAATGTTATATTACATTAGAGCTGGTGTCGCAATTGTATATGAATTTTATTTTTAATTATGAATGCTGTGGCCAGATTCATCCACCTTACTAACCTCTCAGTGTCTGCTACCCCTCTTTGCCAAATCCCTCCACTGGTTTCCGCTCACCTAACGAATTAAATTCAAAATACTAACAACAACTTACAAAGCCATTCACAACTCGGCCCCAGCTACATCACTAGCCTAGTCTCAAAATACCAACCTAATTTCTCTCTTTGTTCATTCCAAGACCTCCTGCTTTTTACCTCCCTTGTCACCTCCTCCCATGCTCGCCTCCAGGACTTCTCCAGAGCCTCTCCCATCCTCTAGACCTCCCTACCCAATCTAACTATCTCCTACCCTGTCCACTTTTAGATGGTCCCTGAGAACCCTTCTCTTTCACTTTTTTTACTTTTATTTTCTCCATTAGCACCCCCCTCACAGTTATTACCTTTTGTATCTCTTGACCTTCTCTCTTAGATTGTAAGCTCTAATTGGCAGAGACCTCTGATTCCTACTGTAATAAATGTATTGTAATGGTTTTTTTCTGCCCTTATGTTGTAAAGGGCTGCGTAAACTGTTAGCACTATATAAATCCTGTATAGTATTAATAGTAATAATAATAACTTGCAATATTTTTTTTCCCATAATAGTGGAGTTACACTTTAAGCAGTTAAAAAGCAGTATTTAAGCATCAAGTGAAGAGCTTTGGTAACGTTCAGGTGGGGTTGTGAACATAAGCTCAAAGGTCGAAATATGATCTATCATTATATGTAGTGTGATTATAATTAGGGTTGAGCGGACACCTAGATGTCCGTGTTCGACGGGTTCGGCCGAACTTTAAAAAAAAGTCCGGGTCCGTGTCCCGGACTTTTAACGAACTTTTCCCGGACACGGAACCCCATTGAAGTCAATCGGGACCCGAACTTTAAGGCACTAAAATGGCTCTAAAACACCAAAGGAAAGGGCTAGAGTGCTGCAAATGGCAGCAAAACGTAATTAAGAGCATGGCAAGTGCTCTGCAAACAAATGTGGATAGGGAAATAACTTAAAACAACAAAAAAAAACAGAAAAATAAAACAATGTTCTTCTTCATCTCTGAAGGACGAGGCCCATATGAAGTAGGAGGGAGGTTGAGGTGGTGGTGGATGTGGCGGTGACATAGGCATGCGCACAGGGTGTGCCGGGTGTGCCTGGGCACACCCTAATCACCTAGGGCACATAGCATTGCCAGTGAGGAGATGGGAAAGATCTCCCTCGGACCTGCTCTGCTCTATTTCTCTTTGCCTACAGGTACATGGCCCCGATACATTACTCTCCCTGCTGGCAAACACATGCATGTGTATTTCAACTTTGGGGTGCACACCTTAATGCAATAGGCTGCGCACACCTATGGGCGGTGTAGGTGGAAGCGGCGGTGGAGGAGGACCAGGGCCGGATTAAGAGCATCATGGGCTTGGTGCTGAGGATTTTTCCTCCAAACTACTCAGGTCACCTGCATGACGTTCATTCCATGTGGGGTCGAGGACCTCATCGTCCTCCACATCATCTTCCACCCAGTCTTCACCCCTGCCCTCCTTGTCGGTCTCCACAATGCTGAACGCCGCAGCAGTTGGCACCTGCGTTTCGTCATCATCGGAGACGTGCTGCAATGATCCTTGCATGTACTCATCTTGAGAAATAAGTGGTTGGGCATCGCTGCACTCAATCTCTCCCACTTCTGGGGCAGGGCTAGGTGGATGGCCCTGGGAAACCCTGCTGACAGAGTCATCAAAAAGAAGAAGAGACTGCTGTATGGCTTGGGGCTCAGACTGCTTGCCTGATTTGCAAGGGGGTGAGGTGAAAGACGGTTGGACATCGGCTGCAGGTGCCAACTGTGACCTTTCTGCAGTAGACTGGGTGGGAGACAATGTGAAGGAACTGGAGGCACTGTCAGCAGCAAACCAATCTACTATCGCCTCCACTTGTTCTGGCCTCATCACTTCTAGGGGCGTATGATGCCCTACCAAATACTGATGCAGGTTCTGTCGCCTACTCACACTTGAGGAAGGTGTTTTACTTGTGCGTGTAGCTGGCACAGATCGACCACGTCCTCTCCTTGCAACAGGAGCTCTACCAGCAGCACCACGACCCAGGCCACGGCCCTTATTTGACGGTCTCCTCATATTTCTGTAATTTAGGATCTTGCCCTAGAAAGGTTTTTATTGAATAGCGGAATAGGAAATATGATCCAAAAAAGTGTATGTATCTCGCACGTACAAAACCACACTAGGCCCCAATTACTATTGTTTGTACCCCTAAAAGGATGGTTGAGCAGTAGGAGGAGGAGTATGGAACAGGCAGCACCCTCAAATCTTCAGAAGTATGAGATGAACCCCAAAAACTTGGAAAGGTGGATCTCACACGTACCGACACAGACTATCACGCAATTTAATTGATCCCCAAAGGTTTTAATTGAATAGCGGAATAGAAAATATGATCAAAAAGAAAGTGTATGTATCTCACACGTACACCACCACACTAGGCCCCAATTACTATTGTTTGTACCCCTAAAAGGATGGTTGAGGAGTAGGAGGAGGAGTATGGAACAGGCAGCACCCTCAAATCTTCAGAAGTATGACATGAACCCCAAAAACTTGGAAAGGTGGATCTCACAAGTACCGACACAGACTATCACGCAATTTAATTGATCCCCAAAGGATTTAATTGAATAGCGGAATAGAAAATATGATCAAAAAGAAAGTGTATGTATCTCACACGTACACCACCACACTAGGCCCCAATTACTATTGTTTGTACCCCTAAAAGGATGGTTGAGCAGTAGGAGCAGGAGTATGGAACAGGCAGCACCCTCAAATCTTCAGAAGTATGAGATGAACCCCAAAAACTTGGAAAGGTGGATCTCACACGTACCGACACAGACTATCACGCAATTTAATTGATCCCCAAAGGTTTTAATTGAATAGCGGAATAGAAAATATGATCAAAAAGAAAGTGTATGTATCTCACACGTACACCACCACACTAGGCCCCAATTACTATTGTTTGTACCCCTAAAAGGATGGTTGAGCAGTAGGAGGAGGAGTATGGAACAGGCAGCACCCTCAAATGTTCAGAAGTATGAGATTGTGTTCACTGTACCCCACAAAGATTGTGTTCACTGCACCCCACAAAGATTGTGTTCACTGCACCTCAAAAAGGATTTTGTTCACTGCACCCCACAAAGATTGTGTTCACTGCACCCTAAAAGGATTTTGTTCACTGCACCCCAAAAAGATTGTGTTCACTGTACCCCCCAAAGATTGTGTTCACTGCACCCCACAAAGATTCTGTTCCCTGTACCCCACAAAGATTGTGTTCACTGCACCCCACAAAGGATTTTGTTCACTGCACCCCAAAAAGATTGTGTTCACTGCACCCCAAAAAGGATGTTGTTCACTGCACCCCAAAAAGGATTTTGTTCACTGCACCCCAAAAAGATTGTGTTCACTGCACCCCACAAAGATTGTGTTCACTGCACCCCACAAAGGATTTTGTTCACTGCACCCCAAAAATATTGTGTTCACTGTACCCCCCAAAGATTGTGTTCACTGCACCCCACAAAGGATTTTGTTCACTGCACCCCAAAAAGATTGTGTTCACTGTACCCCCCAAAGATTGTGTTCACTGCACCCCACAAAGATTCTGTTCACTGTACCCCACAAAGATTGTGTTCACTGCACCCCACAAAGGATTTTGTTCACTGCACCCCAAAAAGATTGTGTTCACTGCACCCCAAAAAGGATTTTGTTCACTGCACCCCAAAAAGGATGTTGTTCACTGCACCCCAAAAAGGATTTTGTTCACTGCACCCCAAAAAGATTGTGTTCACTGCACCCCACAAAGATTGTGTTCACTGCACCCCACAAAGGATTTTGTTCACTGCACCCCAAAAAGATTGTGTTCACTGCACCCCAAAAAGGATTTTGTTCACTGCACCCCAAAAAAGGATGTTGTTCACTGCACCCCAAAAGGGATTTTGTTCACTCCACCCCAAAAAGATTGTGTTCACTGCACCCCACAAAGATTGTGTTCACTGCACCCCAAAAAGGATTTTGTTCACTGCACCCCAAAAAGATTGTGTTCACTGCACCCCACAAAGATTGTGTTCACTGCACCCCACAAAGGATTTTGTTCACTTCACCCCAAAAAGATTGTGTTCACTGCACCCCACAAAGATTGTGTTCACTGCACCCCACAAAGGATTTTGTTCACTGCACCCCAAAAAGATTGTGTTCACTGCACCCCACAAAGATTGTGTTCACTGCACCCCACAAAGGATTTTGTTCACTGCACCCCAAAAAGATTGTGTTCACTGTACCCCCCAAAGATTGTGTTCACTGCACCCCACAAAGATTCTGTTCACTGTACCCCACAAAGATTGTGTTCACTGCACCCTAAAAGGATTTTGTTCACTGCACCCCAAAAAGGATGTTTTTCACTGCACCCCAAAAAGGATTTTGTTCACTGCACCCCAAAAAGGATGTTGTTCACTGCAACCCAAAAAGGATTTTGTTCACTGCACCCCAAAAAGATTGTGTTCACTGCACCCCACAAAGATTGTGTTCACTGCACCCCACAAAGGATTTTGTTCACTGCACCCCAAAAAGATTGTGTTCACTGCACCCCACAAAGGATTTTGTTCACTGCACCCCAAAAAGGATGTTGTTCACTGCACCCCAAAAAGGATTTTGTTCACTGCACCCCAAAAAGATTTTGTTCACTGCACCCCAAAAAGGACGTTGTTCACTGCACCCCAAAAAGATTGTGTTCACTGCAGCTCACACACAGAAAAATGGATGTGGATCACTGACACCTGCCTATCTCCTATCCCACACCACACAGCAATATCGATTGTAGTTTGTAGAACACAGTTTCCCTAAAATTCAGCAGCAGCAGCCTCTCCCTAACAGGATTGAGAAGAGATCGTAGATCAGGATTGAGTGCAGAGTCACCCCACCCCCCACACAGCAATATCGATTGTAGTTTGTAGAAGACACTGACCCTATAATTCAGCAGACTCTATCCCTAAAATGCCTACAACTCGCCCTGCCTAAACACTCCGACCTGTCCCTCAATTCTATCCGGACACAAATGTTTTTTTCCTGCCTGTCTTTCCCTAATCAGCAGCCAGCACGTTGATGTGTGCTCTGTCCCTGATCTAAGCAGCAGAATGACGCCGCTGCGGCTGCCTCGAACTTATAAAGACTTGGTCACATGCTTCAGACGGCCAATCACAGCTACTGAGACATTTGCAGGCATGGCTGGGATGGCTTAAGTCACACCAGTTAAACGATTGTTGATTGGCTGTTGAAAGCCCGCCATGAAAAGAGCGCCAAAGCATGCAAAACCCGGAAATAAAACGACCGAACACGGATTTTTACCCGAACATACAGTAAAGTGTCCGTGTCCGTGTTCGGGTACAAAAAATCTAATTATTCGGTACAAACACGAATAATACAGTCCGTGTTCGCTCAACACTAATTATAATTCATTTAGGTATAATTTACTATTTTAAGAGTATACATTTCAGCAAGGTTCAAAGTAACATAAGCCAGAACTCTTTTTATCTTCAAGTGATTTTAGTAAAGTGAAATGTGATTGGTTGTTATGAGTTATAGTACTTTTCATCTAATCACTGCATTTTGAAATACTTTCAGCTGAGGTCTACTTTGATATATGGCAAACACCTTTGGCTAAAGGAAATTCCAAATTTCCCTGCAAACAGTCCACTAATTAAACAATATCTCATTTATTCCCTTTAGGGCTCTTAGTTTTTCAGGTTAAAAAATGCCAGGAATTACATGGCACACCCTCCCTGCTATGTCTGAAGTTTTATATATGTTACTCAGGAGGATTTACACAATTTGACTACTACGCCCCTAATAATATGCTGTGTCATTAAAAAATAGAATAGCTCATCCGCTATGATTGATTGGGCTAAAAGGGAGGGACTCCGCAGTGAGGAAACCTGAACATTTGGAGCTCCACAGCCTCTTAACGGCTTCCATTAATCATTGGCACCCTGCAAGGCTGTAAAACTACACAATCCTTTTTTTTTTAATAAAAACATCAACATGAGAAATCTAAGCCAAAAAATCATTTAGATTGTGTTTTTGGCAGCTGTTCATGGTTTAAATTGTTCTTGAACTGGGCACTGCCAGAACATCTGCTTAAAGCTTGCCTAATGCAGGATAAGTGTGATTTGTCGCCTTTCCGCAAGGAGTTCCTGCCTGCCTTCCTTTCACACAGGCATCAAGTGCTTACTGAATGATCTGCAGAAAGACAGAGAGAGAGATAAATGTGATTGAAATAACTGTCAGTCATCACAGCTCTCCAACCCGGAGGAAGCCACTGCACTCTGTGACTTGTTCCAACAATACGCCAGGCACAGCTGGGCCAGCAAACCTGCATAGCTCCTTCTTCAAGACATGATAGGCTTTAGGGACATGCGGTGAGGTCATTGACTAGTGAGGCACTGGCTAGTATCAGAACCAACCCCAACATTATTTAGTGAATAAACCCCCACATCACCATTTATTGAATAAACCCCAACTTTACCATTTAGCGAATAAACCCCCCACATCAACATTTAGTGACTAAACCCCACATCACCATTTAGTGACTAAACCCCACAGCACCATTTAGCGAATAACCCCCCCACATCACTATTTAGTGAATAAACCCCACATCAAAATGTAGTGAATAAACCCCCCACATCACCATTTAGTGACTAAACCCCACATCACCATTTAGTGACTAAACCCCACATCACCATTTAGCGAATAAACCCCACATCACCATTTAGCGAATAAACCCCACATCACCATTTAGCGAATAAACCCCCACATCACCATTTAGCGAATAAACCCCCACATCACCAATTAGTGAATAAACCCCACATCACCAATTAGTGAATAAACCCCCACATCACCATTTAGTGAATAAACCCCACATCAAAATGTAGTGAATAAACCCCCCACATCACCATTTAGTGCCTAAACCCCACATCACCAATTAGTGAATAAACCCCCCACATCACCATTTAGTGAATAAACCCCACATCAAAATGTAGTGAATAAACCCCCCACATCACCATTTAGTGACTAAACCCCACATCACCATTTAGCGAATAAACCCCACATCACCATTTAGTGAATAAACCCCCCACATCACCATTTAGTGAATAAACCCCACATCAAAATGTAGTGAATAAACCCCACATCACCAATTAGTGAATAAACCCCACATCACCAATTAGTGAGTAAACCCCCCACATCAACATTTAGCGAATAAACCCCACATCACCATTTAGTGAATAAACCCCACATCAACATTTAGTGAATAAACCCCACATCACCATTTAGTGAATAAACCCCACATCAACATTTAGTGAATAAACCCCACATCAACATTTAGCAAATAAACCCCCACATCACCATTTAGTGAATAAACCCCCACATCACCATTTAGGGAATAATCCCCACATCACCATTTAGTAAATAAACTCCCACATCAACATTTAGTGAATAAACAACGACATCACCATTTAGCGACTAAACCCCCCCACATCACCATTTAGTGAATAAACCCCACAGCGTAGCCGAGTGCTGTGAGATGAAAAGCCAATTGGCTTACGCTTAAAAACCTGCACGTCAGTACACAGGCAGTCAATCAGATTCCCCCAGACAAATAAGCGTCTGGTGAAAGGAATCTATTGGACAGCAGATTTTTATTTTTTATTTCTGTATTCTGTAACAGCCCTGTAAATGCTGAGACTTCACTGGTCTAGTACAGGGCTGTTACAGAATGCAGAAATAAAAAATAAAAATGACACTCTGCTCTATATAGCTTCCAACAGTCCTGATTTTATTAAAACAAATCCTTATGTTGGTTAAATTAGTAAACTATGAGAAATAATGAAAGTTCTATATATAATCTATATAATAAAAGAATAGAACCTGAACCATTCTCTGATTATATAGATTATATATGGCACCTTCATTAGTTCTCATAGTTTACTAATTTACCAAACATAAGGACTTGTTTTAGCATATGTAGACGGCGTTCAAAGTCAAACCACACATGTGAGGTATCACCGCAAACGTTAGAGCCAGAGCAATAGATCTAGCCCTAGACCTCCTCTGTAACTCTAAACATGTAACCTGTAAACATTTTTAAAGCATCCGCTATGGAGATTTTAAAGTACTGGAGCCATTTCACAAGTGTTGCGCAATTTGAAAACGTGACATGTTAGGTATCTATTTACTCAGCGTAACATCATCTTTCACATTATACAAAAAAATCAGGCTAACTTTAATGTTTTTTTTTATGGGAATGGCAGGCAGGATGTTTTATCTTATAATAATAATAAAAAGTATAATAAATAACTATTAAAAATAAGCTAAAAAAATGTAATAAATAAATAAATAGACCACACGATATTGGTTTGGACATAAAAGGCCGCCGCTGTTTTATTATTGGCTTAAACACATACATAAATAAAAATACTTCAAACTTTATTTACAATTAAAATTTAAATCACGTCTACAACCTAGCCACTACGGCTCAGGTTGACAAATATAACATTAACTTTCACAATCATTATCCAACTTGTCATAAAACATATCCCAACGAAATTGCGTCCACCAAAGCACTCACGCTAAGACGACAGTAATTGCCAATAAATAATAACAGGCCGCGACGACCCATAAAAAAGGGATGGGGAAGGGGGGGGAGGGGAACACAGTAGTTGAATCCTGACGAGATGAAGTGACCCGGAGCCCCGCAGTCACTCTTAAATAGCCCTTTTGGAACCAGTTGAGGCTGGATTATTTGCTAAAGAGCGGGAGATTTGAGCGGGAGCGGAGCTCCACGCGCAAATCTACCCAGAGATAGCTGCTAATCGGGCTGGAAAGCCACAGTTTATATCAAAAACTGCCTGGATACCCGCAGATTAGAGCGGGAAGTTTAAAGAGAGTGACCTGGGTCAAAAGTTCAACAGGCTGAGCATTGAAATAAATGCCTGTGAATCCACACAATAAATCCACTAATGTTTCTCCCAACTTGTATCCCCTGCCGCCATCCCATAACGAAAATGGGGGCTATATCAGCACCCCTTTTCTTTTCATTTATGAAACAGTGTTTTTTTAAAAAAAATGCGTTTGAATAATGGCTGCACAAATACCGTGTGACATAAAAATTTGCAGCAACCACCATTTTATTCCCTAGGGTGTCTGCTAAAAATATATATATACTGTATGTAATGTTTGAGGGCTCTGAGTAATTTTCTAGCAAAACAATGATGATTTTTACATGTAGGAGAGGCGTGTCAGAATTGGCCTGGGTGGCAAGGGGTTAATTACCATAAGTAAGTAATATACAAATAATTATTAAATATTGTTTTTAACCACTTAAGCCCCGGAAGATTTTACCCCCTTCCTGACCAGGCCCTATTTTGCGATTCGGCACTGATTTTAATGGACAATTGCGTGGTCGTGCAAAGCTGTACCCAAATGAAATTTAGGTCCTTTTTTTTCCCCACAAACAAAGCTTTCTTTTGGTGGTATTTGATCACATGTGCGATTTTTACTTTTTGCGCTATAAACAAAAAAAGAATTTTGAAAAAATAACAATATTTTTCACATTTTTTTATATGAAATTCCCAAAATAAAAAAAGTAAAAATCAAAATGTTTTAACATTTTTGGCCAATTTGTTTTCTGCTACATATGTTTGGTAAAAAAAAATCGCAATAAGCGTATTTTGATTGGTTTGCACAAAAGTTATTGCGTTTACTAACTAAGGGAAAGATTTCTGTCATTTTTGGTGTTTTTTTTTTTAACAAGTAATGGCGGCGATCGGCAATTTTTTTATCGCACAGGTGATTTGGGGACTGCGACAGTAAATATCGCACAGGTGATTTGGGGACTGCGACATTGCGGCGCACAGATTGGACCCTTGACTGAAATTTTTGACACTTTTGGGGGTACCAGTGACATTACTACAGTAATCAGTAGTAAAAAACATTGGGATAGAAAAGGCGGGGCTTTGCGGGCCAGTGGGAGTAGAAGGATCAGAGACAACACTAATTATAAAACCAAAAATACATTTTATTGATATAAAGAGTAAAAAACAAGCATGGGCTACCATGCATGTATGATAGCAACAGACTAACATACAGAAGTAAAATCAAAACATATAACGTCACTGTTAATATAGAAACATATCCCGTGAAGGGATTAAAGCCAAAAACAAAGCCTGTATAAGGTGGAAGATGGGTCTCAAGCTGGATTCGGTCACGGTAGGTCCCCAGCAAGCCGACGCGTTTCGCTCAAGGCTTCCTCAGGGCCTGAGAGACCATAACAGACCGATGTTTCTATGAGTAACATAAAAGAATATCAAATCAATATAAGTCTATTGCAGATTTCATAATACAACATACATCATGCTATTAAATATTTTTATGTTTGGTTCTAGTATTGTACTGACCCTTCTTGGCAGTGACTTGTGTTAAGCGACAGGGCTGTAGCGATACATATGCCGTTCGGAAGATATTGCTTCCATATTCACTATACATAATCTAAATGGACATCAAAGATATATTTTTCTTGCACTGAGTCCGATATATTGGGTCCCGACTGGGTCATCAGAGTTAAGGCTGTGAATCAAAGTACCAATAGATGTATACCTGTGTTTGCAATATAACCGATAGCAATTTTAATATAGTCTATATTTCAACCAACCTTCTGGGGATAGTTCCACTGTGGCCTCTTGGGGTAGAGTCACCCCTCAGCAGGTGGATGGATGTCCTCTTCCTGATTTATTCGTCTTTATATGCACATTCACTCCCAGATACAATAAATCTAGGGATATGAGTACATGTATTATTCGCTTTCAGTAGAGGACATTTACAATTAGAATATCTCCATTACATAAAACTAATCCTTTGGTAATGATAAGTATTCAGAAGGTTATATATAGCTGGATAGAGGAGGGGAAATAGGGATAGCTGTTGGCTATATAAAGATTGGAATAGATAGTACAAGCACCCACCTAGTATTTATATTGCAATAATTTTATCCGGGCGCAGAGCACCTTTCTCTGTGCAATTTGTAAGAGGTATGTTCCCAGGGTACGGATCAAAAGATGACGGCCGCGTTGACCTAAAGAAAGGACCAATATCTTAAAGGGGTATATGAAGGAATTACTGGTCATAGCCATGGCAGAGAGCCAAGGTCTGTGAGGGCAGGTGTTGCATCAGAGAGGGGGCAGTCCGGCATATATACATACCTGTCCTCAGGCTGAAGGGTACTCCAGGCAGGGAAAATGGACTTATACAAATATATATTCCAATTATATGGACCACATGGTCCTGGGCTATCCAAGCCCTGAAAAACATAGGTAGAGGGGTTAAGTTCCAGTATCTCAAGGCTTCTAGCCCGTATCCCCCACATTCAGCCATTAGGCTCGGTTCACACTATTGCGATGCGGGAAGGCTGCGAATTCGCAGCCTGTTCCCGCATCGCACACGCACCCCCGGCAGTTCACACTGCCATATGCGATCCGCTGGGGGTGTCAATGTAATCTTAACGACACCCCCAGTTTGATCGCATATCGCAGTGCGATCGTGCAGTTCGCACAGGATCGGATCGCACAAGTGTGAACCGCTGTGCGATCCGATCCTGATGCGGCAGCAAAAATGCCTCCTGTGCGTCTTTGCTGCGGGTGCGGTGCGAATTTAGCCATACAAACTGTATGGCTAAACTCGCACCGCACAGCTGATCGCATGTCATGTCGGAGCAGTGCGCTCCGACATGACATGCGAACCCGGCACACGCAGTAGTGTGAACCGGGGCTCAATCCCTTCTACTATTCTGGGGCCAACATCACTTACCTCTATATTTCGTGCGCTACACCACCTGCCTACCTGCCTTTACCTTGCCTGGGTTATATATGGGGAAGTAGGAGTACGCCCTCCTCGCTGTGTTTGGCGCTCAAACTTGGTCCCCTCAGGTGAGACTGATCATGTCTGATTGCGGTCGGCGGTGACGCCTCTTGGCCGCATCACTTCCGGTCGCTCCGGAAGTGAGGACAGTCTTTTCCCCTGCTAGTGTTTCATTGGGTGATGGCGTCGCCTCGTTGCGTCACTTCCGGTCGCATCGGAAGTGAGGGCATTGCTTACAAGGATGGACTTGTTACCTTTCGGTAAGCCCTACGTCTCCCGGGCTGCATCCTCCAATCGGGTGCTGTCCGCTTCCTAGCTGGATGTTTCTACGTTGGGCTCCCTCTAGTGGACCGATACCATATCATCACAGCCACACTGCTTGTTACAATTACACAGGGGATCACCCATCGGTGTCAGAGTGCAAGATGGTATTATAAATAAACAATCAGCATTATAAAATCTATTTTTGAGTTACTACCATTTCTGGCAATACAATACCAGTCAATTATTCCGTATCGCTGTACAACAACATCCGCTACAGCCGTGTCGCCTCACTGGTCACCTATTATATATAAGAAAAGGATGAACATATACGTATTAATCTCTGCATATATGCAGAATCACAGTTTTCTATGACATTCATGTGGGATATATATTTCTTTATTCTTATGCTTCATTTTCAAATATCAGTCCCTATTTTAAACTAAAACATCTTCATTTGTCCTTCATTGTTATGCAAGGAGAGACACTTTGTGGGGAAGGAGGAGAGACGAGAGAAAAGGACATAATCCCTATATTTTGGAGGAGGATCATTTTGATACGACTACTTATAAAAATGGTTTGTAGCTAATTACATCATTCAAACCTGGGTATACGGTGGCTCTTAAATCGTATATCCATCTGGCCTCTCGTGCCAGAACTTTTTTTGTCAATATCACCTCCTCTTGTATCCTCGGGGTTAACATCTAACACAGTAAATTTGACAATGCTGCGGTCATATTTATGTTTTAGCCCAATATGGCCACCTATAGGGGTATTAATTTGGCCATTATTAATGTACGAGATATGATCCGAGATTCTCTTCCAAAGGGGCCTTATGGTTTTACCCACATAAAACGCAGCGCATGGGCACAACATAATGTATACTACTGCCTTTGTTTGACATGTAACCATCTGGTTGATGTATCTTCTATGACCATTAGGCATTATGAAGGACTCACCTTCAAGAATGTATGGGCAAAAATCACATGACCCACATTTGTAAAGGCCTTTACTTTGTAATGTTTCATTTGGTCTACGATAATGACTCGTAACTAGACCGTCCCTTATGGATTTAGCTCTTTTATACGTGATGTTAGGATGATCATCTAGGTATTTTCTCAAAATTGGGTCACTTGTCAGAATTTCCCAGTTTCATTATGCTGTCTGGAGTATGTGGAAATAAATCTGACCTTATCATCTATTTTTTTATTTTTCTCTTTGAAGAGTAGGTCATGCCTGGTATTGGCTTTTGCTTTATTGTATGCTTTCCTAAGCATTGTTGCACTATACCCTCTCTGTAGCAGTCGTGTTTTTAATTTGTCCGCCTCCCTTTTGAAGTTTGTATCATTAGAACAATTTCGTCTCAATCTGAGGTATTGGGAGTAAGGGATACTTTTGATTAGAGCTTTGGGGTGGAAACTATCAGAGTGTAATATTATGTTCCCTGCTGTCGGTTTACGAAATAAAGTTGAAACTTCCATCTTCTTCAAAATAGAGAGTGGTATCAAGGAAATCAATCTGCTGTGCGCTCCAGGACATAGTGAACTTTAAATTGAAGGAATTGATCTGTAACCTTTGAAAAAAGGTCTCGAATAGTTCAATATCCCCGTCCCAGATGATGAGGACATCATCTATGTACCTGAGCCATGTAACTATGCACTGTTACTGCAAAAATGACACTGGCAGGGAAGGGATTAACTTTATTGGTGATGCAGGGGTTAAGTGTGTCCCTAGGGGCGTGCTTCTAACTGTAAAGGGGGTGTGACTAGTGATGTAACCACAGAGACATACGATCCTACATAACAGGATCCTATGATCTCTGCAGTTAGATCAGGGAGAATGACAGGCGGCTTTGTTTACATCAGCCGCCTGCCTTTCTCCCTCTCCACGGGGAGATCGCAAGTGACCGGCGGACATCGGGACTTGTTAGGGAACGAGCGGGAGCGCGCCTCCGGCGGCACGCGCTCGCCCCCTAGAGGCTCTCAGGCTAGCGACCGTCACTTTGCCTGTACGAGGCTGACCGCCGCAGTAAATGTACTTGCGGAGGTCGGCAAGTGGTTAAGGTAATTTTCTATATTTTCAAAACTGTACTCAAGCAGGTGGCTTAATGGACAAATTACTGACATTAGAAGTAATAACTTAAAATCAGTAATTTCACAGTAAATAGATAAATAATAAATTCTTTTTTTTTTTTTTTTTTTAAAGCCCGTGGTATGTGAAACACATTCAGACTAACACCCGGTGCAAAAGAAAAGTGCACACACAAAAATGAGGACAAGAAAGAGCACCGGGCATAGACATGGGCCTCCTTCGAAGAGGGAGGGCCCTTACCCTGATCCCCCGGGGTGCAGGGCTCCTGATAGGGACTGAGGTACTCACTGGTCCACTTAGCCGAAACCAGGCGGACCCCGTTCTCTGAGAGGTCTGCCAAAACAGACCAACCCCAAGTACTAGGTGGAGCTCCCCCGAAGGGAGACCCCATGAGAGAGCATAAACTAAGCCAGAATGCCATATCCCCCCCCCCCCTCTTCAGGGCAGGCCCGAGGACCTACACCCTACTAAACAAACTGTGAATAAAGTTTACCGCCAACTAAGAAAAAACGAACGTGACAAAACACACAAATAAAGGTGGAGAAAGGGAAGTGGAGAAGTACTTAGTGCCATAGTGCAATACTATGGCAGGCCCTTCAGCCAGGAAACAAAAATTCCTCTGGTCTCAGCCAAAAGGCCTGGCCCTGGAGGCAGGTGTGAAAAAAGTGTGATGGTAAAGTGACCTTGGTGCCAAAAAAAAGCTCAAGGCAAGCATCCTCACCAGTGAGGTTTACGGCACACCTGGACTGCCACCCCAGGGGCACATACATCATGGGCTTCTTTTACAGCCCGGCCGACCAGTGCCTCTCCATCCATCAGAAAGGTATCAGGAACATAGAGCACTTAGGGAGAGCCCTGCCTACAACTGGGGAAAAGCACAAGACCAGATTCAACCCAGGAGGAAAAAGGCCCTCCCACCGCCCCCATCGTTCCCACGTAATTACATCAGGGAAATACTAACTGGCCCCCCAAACTGGCCAAGGGGGGTGAGGGTTCTTTCCCTAACAACTGATAAGGACAGATACTACACTTGGTCTTAGCCAAAAGGCAGAGAAGCGATGGATAAATAATAAATTATTATGTTAAAACATATAGCATATTAATATATTATTTTACTTGATTAAAAAAGTGCCTTTTTAGCAGCAGCAGATTCTCCCTCTTAACTGTGTGAGTAGACCATGAGATTATGGGTAAACCTTATACCCATAAAGCCATGTTTTGTCCTTGTAGTTAAGAGAGCTGGGCTGGAAGGCAGCATTTGTCTTTTAGACACATTCCTCCTTCTATGACACTGCAGTGAGAGGAGAGCCTCCACTGCAGCATTTTTATTGGACAGCATGGACCAGTGGTGCTTTACCATTGGTCCAAGGCTCCTAGCTGTCCATTGAGCTCAGTTCCTCCGACAAGAAATCAGAAGCACTGTGAGCTCATCCTCTCAGTCTGGTGCAAACTGCATGTGCTAGCTTGTATTTAAACTAATCACCCTGTATACAGCTTCTGATAGGCTGCGCAAGGAGCCCTGTATCTCCGGAACCATGGGTGCTAGGAACCCCAAAGTTTGACCAGTGGTTGGCTAGGACTTCGGCTATATACCCTCCTAATGGGGTCTCTATGACCCTCAAAGCTCCATCGTTTTAAAAAAAAAAAATGTTATATTCATGGCTCTGCCTCACCTGCCCTCCCTGACTGCACGTCCCTGGTAGGCTTGTTGTAGGATATTTAAGAATTTTCTACATTGGCTTTGAGGTCCGAAATTGTGTCATAACTTCATTTTAATAAATGCATGGTTTGGTTTTCATTGTAAGGTTGAAAATAATTTGTAATAAATAAATGCTTGATGTTCCATGTTTTCATGGCTCTAATTCTCAGTCTTCTTCATGCTATGTCAAGGTACTGTAGGCAACAGCAATGCTGGATTGGAACATTGTTAACCACTTGCCGACCGCCGCCCGACCATATTCGGCGGCGGTCAGCCCCTCCCAGGCAAAGTGACGTACCGGTACGTCACTAGCCTGGGAGCGAATAGGGGGCGAGCGCGCGCCGCCGGAGGCGCGCTCCCTCCCCCGCTCTACCTGAAGAAGCCAGCGCGTGTGACTGGCAGACCCGATGTCCGCCGGTCACTCGCGATCATCGGGTAGAGAGGGAGAAAGGCAGGCGACTAATGTAAACAAAGCCGCCTGTCACTCTCCCCTGTGTAAAAGCACAGATCACTCGGTCCTGCTATGTAGGACCGTTGATCTGTGCTGTTACACACAAAGCCACATCCAATCACAGTAAGAAACACTCCCCTAGAGACACACTTAACCCCTCCCTCTCCAATAAAGTTAACCCTTTCCCTCCCAGTGTCATTTTTACAGTAACAGTGCATATGTATAGCACTGATTACTGTAGTAATGTCACTGGTACCCCAAAAGTGTCAAAAATGTCAGTCAAGGGTCCGATCTGTCCACCGCAATGTCGCAGTACCACAAAAAAAATCGCAGATCACCACCATTACTCGTTAAAAAAAAACAATAAAAATGACAAAAACCTTTCCCTTAGTTAGTAAACGCAATAACTTTTGCGCAAACCAATCAAAATACGCTATTTGCGATTTTTTTACCAAACATATGTAGCAGGAAACAAATTGGCCTAAAATGTTAAAAAATTTTGATTTTTACATTTTTTTGGGGGGAATTTCATATAAAAAAATGTGAAAAATATTGTTATTTTTGCAAAATTGTCGCTCTTTTTTTGTTTATAGTGCATGATGAAAAAATCACACAGGTGATCAAATACCACCAAAAGAAAGCTCTGTTTGTGGGAAAAAAAGGACGTCAATTTCATTTGGGTACAGCGCCGCACGACCGTGCAATTGTCCGTTAAATTCACGCAGTGCCGAATCGCAAAATAGGCCCTGGTCAGGAATGGGGTAAAATCTTCCGGGGCTTAAGTGGTTAAAAGCATAAAGCCAGCAATGTTCAGTAAAGATTTATTATAACCTGCAAATGTGTTGCACGATCAAAATATAGTGCATATACTCAACACAACAATATCCAAATATAAATACATAAGAAATACATAAAAGTCAAATGAAGTCCATCAATAAGACAAAGGTGCTCTGTGGAAAAAGTTCATAAGTAGATACAATGTATTGTCAAAAGTATTGGGATGCCTGCCTTTACACGCACATGAACTTTAGTGGCATCCCAGTCTTAGTCTGTAGGGTTCAGTATTGAGTTGGTCCACCCTTTGCAGCTATAACAGCTTCATCTCTTCTGGAAAAGCTGTTCACAAGGTTTAGGAGTGTGTCTATGGGAATGTTTGACCATTCCTCCAGAAGCGCTTGTGTGAGGTCAGACACTGAAGTTGGAGAGAAGGCCTGGCCGCTCTAATTCATCCCAAAGGTGTTCTATGGGGTTGAAGTCAGGACTCTGTGCAGGCCAGTCAAGTTGGTCAAGTTGGCACTGGTCCAAATCATTCGGTGGAGGGGGGATTATGGTGTGAGGTTGTTTTTCAGGAGTTGGGCTTGGCCCCTTACAATGAGTTCCAGGCGTCATCATACCAAGACATTTTGGACAATTTCATGCTCCCAACTTTATGGGAACAGTTTGGGGATGGCCCCTTCCTGTTCCAACATGACTGCACACCAGTGCACAAAGCAAGGTCCATAAAGACATGGGTGAGCGAGTTTGAGGTGGAGGAACTTGACTTTATGTTGTACATACAGACAATCGTTCTTTGATATTGCTATTGTCCCTCAATAAAAACTTAAATGACAAGAAAAAAGATGCTGGGCATCATTCAACCTGGAAGAAGAACAGCGAAGGCATGCAGCTTTTTAGTTTCAACTCATGCTGGGCGGGTCATTTCATATCTTTTTTTTTTCCAAGCTGACTAAAGCAGATCTATCAGTAACTTTACAACTTGGTCTGAACAAATTCCTAGCATGTCACAACATACCGCAGTATCATTGTTCAATAAAGTGCTCATCTAAATGGACATAGCATCAAATTATTATTTGAATCTGAATTCTTTACATGTACAGTAATGTGCAGGGATAACACTTCCAGGTATTTATTACCTCCTACAGAGATATCTTTATCTGCTTTTCTCTCCAGAAGGGGGCACCAACTTTGTTCTGGTATCATCCAAGGTCAACGTCTACTTCCTAGTCTAACATGCTGACTAATGACCTGTACACACAAGCAGAACATCGTATGAAGAATACCACTTTCGAAGCGATAATACGATAATCTGATCATTAGTACAAAGCTTTTGAGAGCCAAACACAACAATTCATGCAAAACAATCCAATGGGACAAGCACAAACATTTTTCTCGTTTAATCAGTTTAATAACAAATAATAATTTAATACATTTTGTTTAATCAGCACAGTTGTCGTCTAAACATACAATACAAATACACTACAACACATTACATCACTTCTGAATTTTTATTCTGTCGTACGAGAATTCTCATTAGTAACCTCTTTTATTTTCCATATGAGACTAGCATGCAAAAAAAAAAAAAAATGGATGATCATTCATTAGGTAATCTTATTGTGTGTACCAGGCAATAGAGATAATAAAGAAATGCAAATCCTGGTGCCTATGCAATTTTGGCTTCACAAATGTCTGACGCAGATAAGCAGGGCCGGCCCTTCCATGGGTCCCGGTGGGACCATGGGACCCAGGCGGCACTGAGAGAGGGGCGGCCCCCGGCCGCCTCTTCTCTTCTTCGGCTATTACTCGATTGAAAAAAAAAAAAGGTCCACGGCCGCGGCGACCGACCTGACATGCACACTGCGCATGCGCCACCGCCGCTCGGGAAAGCCCACAGTACTGCATCTCCTGTAGTATGCCCGCAGCCCCTCATTCTCTTGTACAATGCCCGCAGACCCGCATTCTCCTCTACCATGCCCGCAGCACTGCATTCTCTTGCACCATGCCCGCAGCCCCGCATTCTCCTGCACCATGCCCGCAGCCCCACATTCTCATGCACCATGCCCGCCGCATTCTCATGCACCATGCCCGCAGCCCCGGATTCTCCTGTACCATGCCCGCAGCCCCACATTCTCCTGCACCATGCCCGCAGCCCCGCATTCTCCTGCACCATGCCGGCAGCCCCGCATTCTCCTGCACCATGCCCACAGCCCCGCATTCTCCTGTACCATGCCAACAGCCCCGCATTCTCCTGTACCATGCCCGCAGCCCCGCATTCTCCTGTAGCATGCCCACAGCCTCGCATTCTCCTGTACCATGCCCGCAGCCCCGCATTCTCCTGTACCATGCCCTCAGCCCCGCATTCTCCTGTACTATGCCCGCAGCCCTGCATTCTCCTGTACCATGCCCGCAGCCCTGCATTCTCCTGTACCATGCCCGCAGCACTGCAGGGCACTGTGGCACTATAGACAGTGGAAAGCCTGGTGCGCTCATCTGCCCAGTGTCTACTGCTCTGTCCTGCTCTTGCTGTCACTCCGTACACACTCACACCCCTCTGACTGCTTTCATAGTCCTATAGAATGTGGGGGCCTCTTGGAGGGCGTGAATTTTTATTTTTTTTGGGGGGGGGGGCAGCATTTCATTCTTGGACCCAGGCAGCACAATGTCTTGGGCCAGCCCTGCAGATAAGCCCCTGCTGCAGCCTCTCACTATGTGAATTGCTACAATGTTAACGTTGCAGTCTGTTCACTGGGGGTGAATAGACAGGGGAAATGCTTCCATCTGCCTGCAGCAGAGTGATAACATAGGGGTTGATATACTAAAGACAAAAAGACTGTGCACTTTGCAAAGTGCAGTTGCTCCAGACCTTAGTAAATTAGCAGAAGTACTGTTGACTTCCATCATCCAATCATGTGCAAGCAAAAATGCTGTGTTTTTTATTTATCTTACACGTGATTGGGTACTCTTTGCAAAATGAAGTTTTATCTCATTTACTAAGCTTTGGAGCAACTGCACTGTTCAAAGTGCACAGTCTATTTGCCTTTAGTAAAACAACTATATAATCTCATCCTGGAGAGTCACTGAATTGGAGAAAAAGGGCAGCTTTTAATGGTAAAAAATGGGGCATTTTTATACTTTTGTTGTGTATTGTGACATACACTATATTACCAAAAGTATTGGGACACCTGCTGTAACACGCACATTAACTTTAATGGCATCCCAGTCTTAGTCCGTAGGGTTCAATATTGAGTTGCCCCCCCCTCCTTTGCAGCTATAACAGCTTCAACCCTTCTGGGAAGGCTGTCCACAAGGTTTAGGAGTGTGTCTATGGGAACGTTTGACCATTCTTCCAGAACCGCATTTGTGAGGTCAGGAGCTGATGTTAGATGAAAAAGCCTAGCTCACAGTCCCTGCTCTCATTTATCCCAAAGGTGTTCTATCACGTTGTGCAGGCCAGTCAAGTTCCTCCAACCCAAACCTGTTAATCCATGTCTTTATGGACCTTGCTTTGTGCACTGGTCCAAATAATTTGGTGGAGAGGAGATTTTGGTGTGGGGTTGTTCTTCAGGGCTTGGCCCCTTAGTTTCAGTGATAATAACTCTTAAGGTTTCAGCATACCAAGTTCATGCTCCCAACTTCGTGGGAACAGTTTGGGGATGGCCTCTTCCTGTTCCAACATGACTGCGCACCAATGCACAAAGCAAGGTCCATAAAGACATGGATGAGTGAGTTTGGGGTGAAGGAACTTGACTGTCCTGCACAGAGTCCTGACCGCAACCCGATAGAACACTTTTGGGATGAGTTAGAGCGGAGACTGCGAGCCAGGCCTTCTCATCCAAAATCAGTGCCTGACCTCACAAATGCGCTTCTGGAAGAATGGTCAAACATTCCCATAGACACACTCCTAAACTTTGTGGACAGCCTTCCCAGAAGAGCTGAAGATGTTATAGCAGCAAAGGGTGGGCCAACTACAAACTAAGACTGGGATGCCATTAAAGTTCATGTGCGTGGAAAGGTAGGCGTCCCAATACTTTTGACAATATAGTGTATCAGGGGGGATTGAAGTGAACATGTTGCTTTGCCTGCAGTGTTCTCTTTAACCGTTTGCCGACCGCTGCACGACTATTTACTGCGGCGGTCAGCCCCTCACTGGCAGAGCTAGCCTGTGAGGGTCTAGGGAGCGAGCGCGCGCCCCCGGAGGCACGCTCCCGCGCGGTCACGGACCCCCCCGCGCGTGTGACCGGCGGACCCGATGTCCGTCGGTCACTCGGCGATCGTCGGTGTAGAGGGAGAAAGGCAGGCGGCTGATTTAAACAAGCCGCCTGTCATTCTCCCCTGTGTAGGAATAGTGATTATACGGTTCTACTATGTAGGACCGTTGATCACTGTTCCTACACCTCAAGCCACAGCCAATCACAGTTAGAATCACGCCCCTAGGGACACACATAACCCCTCCCTCTCAAAAAAAAGTTAACCCCTTCACAGCCAGTGTAATTTTACAGTAACAGTGCATATGTATAGCACTGATTACTGTAGAAATGTCACTGGTAACCCCAAAAGTGTCAAAAATGTCAGTCAAGGGTCCGATCTGTCCGCCGCAATGTCGCAGTACCGCAAAAAAAATCGCAGATCGCCGCCATTACGCGTTAAAAAAAAATGACAAAAATCTTTCCCTTTGTTAGTAAACGCGATAACTTTTGCACAAACCAATCAAAATACGTTTTTTACGATTTTTTTTACCAAACATATGTAGCATAAAACAAATTGGCCGAAAATGTTAAAAAATTTTGATTTTTACATTTTTTTTTTTGGGGAATTTCATATAAAAAAAAATTTAAAAATATTGTTATTTTTGCAAAATTGACCCTCTTTTTTTGTTTATAGCGCATGATCAAAAAATCTCACAGGTGATCAAATACCAGCAAAAGAAAGCTCTGTTTGTCGGAAAAAAAGGATGTCAAATTTGTTTAGGTACAGCGTCGCACGACCGCGCAATTGTCCGTTAAAGTCACGCAGTGCCGAATCGTAAAAAAAACCCTGGTCGGAATGGGGGTAAAATCTTCCGGGGCTTAAGTGGTTAAGCAAAGGTCTAGTAACCCCATCTATCCCTTACTTCGGTATGTACTGCATTTATTTTCCTGTTCTTACAATGCAAAGATATTCCACAATAGACAGACACAGCAGCACCATCATAGGTGATAAACACTGTGCAACCGCACTAACTACGTGTAACCATCACATTATGAACTGGAATAAAACTGATCCACGATCTTCATTGGTAGAAATCCCATTTGTAGAATGTAAAAGCCGGCTGTTTTATGCTCTGGTACGTGTTTTGCTCATTATGAAGAGTCATTTTCCCTCTACATCTGGTGTAGATTGGATGAGCTTCCACTGTATTCTCTGCATGTAAATGCAGATTCTCAGGAGACCTTTAAATGTTCCATATTACTAGGATACTCCGAAATCCTTTCATTTCTATTAAATGTTTAATACATCTGACTTTTTTTGCACTTTGCTGGACCATCTAATCTGTTCTGAGTATAAAATAACATTTATCTTTCCATTTATTTTACATGTAGAATATGAATACAACAGCAATACAAACCTGACAGGTGTTCTTATCCCTCTCTGCTCTATAGAAAAAAAAAAAAAAGGTTTGCCTTTAGTTATATTTTAGGAAATGATGGTCCATATATGCAGCTGTTTTCTAGGCTGCTTAGAGCTATGTGTACTATTTTAGGTCTTGTTGTCACAGTTCATCCGATATATTGCTCGGATAAATTTTTCATTATTCGGAAATTCTGAAGTTTTTGAACTTCTGAATTACAATAGTAACAAATTTAAACAAGTCAGAAATAAGTAAACAAAATTTAAGATGAAATTTGAATTTGAAAAGTTTTCAAATCGAATTCAAATAGCTTTCAAATCCAATTTGAATTCAAATAATTTTTTAATCAAGTTCAAATTTCCGAAGAGAATAAAATAGAATAGAAAATTAAGGAATAGAATAGAAAAGCATATAATAGAATAGAATATAATATAATAGAAAATAAAATAATATAATATAATATAATAGAGTAAAACAGAACAAAATGCAAAATAGAATAGAAAAAAAAAAATAGAATAGGAAATAAAGGGATAGAATAGAAAATAAAAGAATAGTGAAAAACAGAACAAGATAGAATTGAAGATAACAGAATAAAATAGAATAGAAAATAAAGGAATAGAATAGAATAACAATTAGAATAGAATATACTAAAATAGAAAGACTATAACCACCTTCTGAAATTTGAATTTTAAATAGAATAAATTAAAATTTTAATAACATAGAAAAGAATAGAATAGAACAGAACAGAAAAAGAATAGAATATAATAAAATAGAAAGAATATAACCTTCTTCTAAAATTCAAATTTTGAAAAGAAAAAAAATCAAATTTGAATAGAATATGAAAGAATAGAATAGAATATAAAAGAATAGAATAGAATTAAAAAAACAACAGAATAGAATAGAATAGAAAAGAATAGAATAGAAAGAATATAGTCATTTCCAAAAAGTTGAATAGAATGTATTCAAATTTGAATGGAATAAAATAGAAAAGAATAGATTAGAATAGAATATAAAATAAAAGAATAGAATTGACTAGAAAAGAATAGAATTGAATATAATAGAAAATAAAAAAAAACTATATAATAGAATAGAAAGAATATAACCATCTTCCAAAATTCAAATTTTGAATAGAATAAATACGATTCAGAATGGAATTCGATTCAAATTCAATTTAAAATTTGACCGCAATTCAAATGGAATTCTAATTGATTTAAATAAATGAAACAAATTCTGAAAATGACTTAAACTAATTTAACTAAACAAATTCATGTAATTAACGAATTGAAATGAAACACATTTTTTTAGTTCTGCACTTGTCTACTACTAGAGCCTTTCTGGTATTTTAGTAACAGAGACTTCGGCCATTACCCAGGTTGGCAGAGGGACATTCTAGGGACATTTGTACACTTGAAATTATCACCAAAAACTGTCTTCTACATTCCATGTCAGGAAAGCCATCATCTGAGGGAGAAGGGGAGACGCGTGCCTTCCTGATCTCAGCAATTTTCATTACTGCTGTAATTAAAACAAAAGCAATTTTCCTCCATCTGATAGAAACTTGTAAAGCTTAATGAGCATTCTATCTGCCTGCCTGTTGTTTTGAATTCACATGAATTAACTAATAACTGACTTTACAATCTAATCAGCATTCACATTCTTTCTGCATTACTAATTGCAATCTGCACACTCACTCGAGTACTTTTGATTGCTATCAAGTTTATTCATAATAGCAATCCTGCCCTGAACTCTGCACTGCTATGAGCTTAGACGAAGAATATGACGCAAAGCGTAGTGTTGTTGTATGGTAACCTGGAGCAACACATTAGACTGTCTACACAGCACACTGATAACGACTGTCCCCTTTAGGGACAATACAAGATGAATAAATATATTGCTATTAAACACAAAGTTGCAAACAATTGGAAATTAGTAGGAGGGATACCTTCAAGGGATCAAGAAGGTTGTGGTTGATAAAGTGGGTGTGGCTTCATGGCATTTGGCTTGCAGTGCGGCAAATTCCCTCTCTGTGATTTGCTATATTTTAGGCAAAACAGGGCTGGGGAGGGGGTAGGGGTACCCCACATAAAAAGTAGGAGTAAAATAAGTCATCAATGGGTATTAGTGTGTCTACTGACACCGATGCTGAGGGTTATCATTGGGGCCATTGACACAAATGGTGTCAATTATGATGGATGCAATAATGAATCAATGACAGTACTAGTAAACCCCCCTGACTTGTGCTAGTGCCAGGACTATTAAATGCTCATTTATTAGTGATCAGCGGCAATGCTATATAATACTTTCTTCAATGATGGTCAGTGGAAGTGATATATAACACAATAACATCCCTCCCCTCCCCCTCCACATCAGTGGTAAGGCTTTATAATGACCCCCTCCTACATTGTTGATCGAAGGCAGGACTTTGTAATACCCCCCATGCATTAGAGGTCAGTGGCATTGCTATATAGTAACCCCCCCATGCATTAGAGGTCAGTGGCAGTGCTATGTAGTAACCCCCCATGCATTAGAGGTCAGTGGCAGTGCTATGTAGTAACCCCCCATGCATAAGAGGTCAGTGGCAGTGCTATATAGTAACCCCCCATGCATTAGAGGTCAGTGGCATTGCTATATAGTAACCCCCCATGCATTAGAGGTCAGTGGCAGTGCTATGTAGTAACCCCCCATGCATTAGAGATCAGTGGCATTGCTTTGTAGTAACCCCCCATGCATTAGAGGTCAGTGGCATTGCTATGTAGTAACCCCCCATGCATTAGAGGTCAGTGGCATTGCTATGTAGTAACCCCCCATGCATTAGAGGTCAGTGGCATTGCTATATAGTAACCCCCCATGCATTAGAGGTCAGTGGCAGTGCTATGTAGTAACCTCCCATGCATTAGAGGTCAGTGGCAGTGCTATATAGTAACCCCCCATGCATTAGAGGTCAGTGGCATTGCTATATAGTAACCCCCCATGCATTAGAGGTCAGTGGCAGTGCTATGTAGTAACCTCCCATGCATTAGAGGTCAGTGGCAGTGCTATATAGTAACCCCCATGCATTAGAGGTCAGTGGCATTGCTATATAGTAACCCCCCATGCATTAGAGGTCAGTGGCAGTGCTATGTAGTAACCCCCCATGCATTAGAGGTCAGTGGCATTGCTATATAGTAACCCCCCATGCATTAGAGGTCAGTGGCAGTGCTATATAGTAACCCCCCATGCATTAGAGGTCAGTGGCAGTGCTATGTAGTAACCCCCCATGCATTAGAGGTCAGTGGCAGTGCTATATAGTAACCCCCCATGCATTAGAGGTCAGTGGCAGTGCTATGTAGTAACCCCCCATGCATTAGAGGTCAGTGGCAGTGCTATATAGTAACCCCCCATGCATTAGAGGTCAGTGGCATTGCTACATAGTAACCCCCCATGCATTAGAGGTCAGTGGCAGTGCTATATAATAACCCCCCCCCCCCCATGCATTAGCGGTAAGTGTCAGGGCTTTATTTTACACCCATTATACATTAGGGGACAGTAGCCAATGCCAAAGACCCTGGATTCTGAGGGACAGAATGTACAACACAGACACTACAGGACCATATCCATAGTCCCAGGACTGTGCATTCAGGTCCCTCAACATTACACAGTTTTCCTGGGAGACTTGGCCTGATTACTTATGTTCCACCATTCAAGGAGATGGCCAGATTTTTGCACAGATGTTAATTCATTCCTTCCCGATCCATTAAACCCAGATGTAGTTTAAAGCATTGCTCCAGCTGTGCCCTCTCAACCCATGAACAATACCTCCTACCACTTCTTTCTTATGGCAGAGTGGGAGAGTCCTTCTTTGGGTGCCCACATCAGAAGCAATGTGAACCTAATATTGCTGGCGATGTCAATGAGAGCGAAGCTGGAAAGAAACTGGTATGGAGCACACAGACACGGCGGACAAAATGGTAAGTTGTGCTAACAGATACAACATTCCATGGGTGCCCTGTTAGTAGCTAACAACAACAACAGACTGAACAAACAGGAATATAGCAAGAGGGCACACACAAACCTTTGTGCACATGGTACCATATCATGTATCTGGGGTCACACAGCACCATGACAAGAGAACATGCATTCATCTGGGGTCACACAGCACTATGGCAAAAGGGTATTATGCACATACAGCACCTAGGGGCGCACAGCCCCAAAGAGACAGCATAATATGCATATGTCTGAGAGCACACAGCAACACGGTAAGAGGACATAGATGTACCTTGGGGCACAATGCACCATGACAAGAGGACACTGGTGTACCTGGGGGCACACAGCAACATGATATGAGAACATGGGTGTACCTGGCGTCACATAGCAACATGGCAAGAGGACATAGATGTACTTTGGGGCACAGAACACCATGATAAGAGGACATGGGTGTACCTGGGGGCACACAGCACCATGGTGTATGGGTACTACAGAGATATGGTATACCTGGGGGCACACAACACCATGGAGAAAGGTTACTATACACATACTGTACCTGGGGGTCACACAGTAATATGGTAAAGGAACATATCAAGATAAAAGGTTCTACAGTGTATATTTTTTCCTTAGGGTATAAGCTTTTTAACTATGGGCAACACAGACAGTTCTGCCTTCAGACACGTTCATTAATATGGTTCCTTATGTAACTGCACTTGTATATCTTCTTTAAATGTTTGCACATTGTAAATCCCAGGAATAATTGTCTTTTTGGGCACACATCTCACCACATCTACATGTGATTATTAGTTAATGCATTGATTTTTCAGTCTGTGTGTCTGCCGGGAACAGGATTAATTACAATCGTTTCCAAATAAAGACACGTTTATTCTGCGGGAATCTAGTGATTAATGCCAGCTCCACGCTCAGCCCATGCCCTGCTGGATCAGCAAGCATCACTATTGACTTCTTTATCCTCCGTGAAGCTGTCTAGACTGGAATAGAGCAACAATAGTGAACCACACAAACCAAGAGAATGGCACGGGCAAATGAAATGCATGGCAAGCCTCAATACATCCGCTTTTTGGCCGCATTAAACAATGAGTGTTCTTATTTTGTAACAGTACAACGAGTAGTGTGCAGGAACTTACAACAACCAATCAGAAATCACCTTATATTAGCTTTGTCATTCCAGCAATTGAATGCAGATATCCAATTTGTGGTATCATTACTGATATAGGCACTATAATGTCAAATCAGCCACGCTAAAATAAAATGCTAAAAGTGTTGCAATAAACTTGACAGTTGATGTGTGAAAATCACAGAATATACCATTTGCAAAAACAATGCATTTAATGTGCAAATGGGCCATCTAGGGCCACTCCTGAGGAATTCAAATAGTGAGGAAACATGTAGGGTGGAGCAAACGCACAATGCCATCATCATGCATGTAGGTGGGGTGCAACGCGTTGCAGCGGAATAACACACTCAGTCCCAGTGCATTGAAAGAACTTGTATTGAAAAAATGCAGAGACAGTTCACAAATAATCTGATGGGAAGGCAGCTCAACCGGGAACACTCACAAGTTCCAACAGCGGGTAGTAAGCAGACTGTAGCCGACTGTCAGCATCTGTAGAGAGGGGAAGAATGTGGCCTGTCTGTCTTGTGCCTGATAGGCAGGTATCCAGAGAAGTTGTGAGCCTTACGCTTTCCCTCCTAGTCAGGAACCTTTTCTTGCCTCTAGTGCTGTCCCTAGTGTGCAGGTTACCTGTCCCAACTCTACCAACTTGCAAATGTGCACCAAACGTGTGAGTCAGGGCCTTATATAGGCTCTGCCTTAACCAAGATGGCTGCCAGAGTCACATGGGGCGGCATCATCCAATTGGATGCTTCCCAGTGACCCAGAAAACTATTGAAGAACTATAGGAAAATTGTGGGTGGAGCCAAAGAAAAAATATATACGAGTACCAACATCCCTATAATGTGTATAGAAAAGGGAGATGTGGAATGTGGGACTTTAACGGTACTCAGAAAAAAAATAGTTTTAAGAGATAATCATCAATTATTATAAAATATGTCAACTTTATTTTTATACAGTTAAAATAAGATCACATTCACATTGGATCAAGACAAGTTCATGTAAACAAATGAATATATTTATACATCAATTTCCGACCGATTTCGCCAAGATAGCTTCTTCAGGGAAATGAAGGTATATATTGCATGGTTTACGGAAGAGACAAAATACACATATAAATTTCATATACATGACACATTTAATGTTTTATTACAATGGCCAAAGTAAGTCAATGCAAAGGAATTTGAAGAGGTAGGAGGCCCATACCTGAAGCATGGAGTCTCCAACAAACTGTGAAGCGAGAAGTAAAACGGATTGCAGGCTTAATTCCACATGCTCAACATAATCAAGCAACAAATTGGCCCCACCTAATGGGTCTCCCGCAGAGGGGGTGTTCAGCCCAATCGTGTGGACAAATAAAAGCTGCCAACAGGCACCTAAAAAATACACATAGGATAATAAGCATCTATATGTTATTGAGCACCACTCTAGTGTCAATGTTAATTAAAGTGTTAAATATATCTATATAAATATATATATTAATGCCAGGGAAAAATGTAGTACTTACATATATACATAAGTTGTCTCATATACCTAACGCGCCATGAAAATCTCAACTGCTAAGGGCTTGTAAATTCGAAAGGACAAAACCCAAACTCCAATGTCCAATATACCGATAAACAGAAAAAGGAGCAAACATCAAAAAAGTGGATTAAAAAATGAACAGGTAGATATGTGGCTGGTATCTATTTTATATTTTGGCTAATTTTTACCTGGTATTAAACCATAGGTAAGAGGTATTTACTTAGGGCTTAGATGTATTTTCACATGATACTTTTAGTTAAAGTGTTACTAAACCCACTACAGTAAAATCAGTCTGTATATGCAGTAAAGCATGCTGGGTATACTCTGTGGAACCTAAGGGGTTTATCCTCTGCATTGTGTAAAAAGGTTTGATCCTGTCCTCCCCTTCTTCCACTGCCCCAATCCATCTCCTGATAGAACGGAGCCTTGGGGGCAAGCTGCACATGCTCAGTTTGGTGTGTATTACTAGAGAGTTTTTTTTTTTTTTCTTGGGAGATTGCATGTGATCAGTACAGGGCCAATCAGCATTGTCCAGACAGAGGGTCAGGGGTCCTGCAGTCTCATAGGACAATCAGGGTAGAATGAAAACTCCTCCTACAAGATTTAACTAGTCACTGATAGAAGTCACAAGACTGCTCTAACTGCTGATGAGAAAATGTCTTAAGCAGTTTATGTTTACTAAAATAATTGCATTTCCATGCTCTGTGTTCTGTGAGAGACCAGATATATTAAATGCAGGCTCCTGGGTTTAGTAACACTTCAACTTTGTGACTAAAGCACAGGTGCATGGGCGTCCGCAGCACTTTCTTCAGGGGGGGGGCATCATTTTAAGGTCACCCATGCTCTGCCCCTTTTCAACAATGTCATAAAGGGAAGGGGCTTAGTCATTATACTTATTTTGAGTATTTATGTTTAAAGAGCAAACAGCAGCATTTATTTTTAAAGCATTTGTTAACCTAAAAAAAAAAATCGATCCTGTTCCCTTAAAGCATGTTATACAGCACTGTGCTTTGCTGTGTAATTTGGTCCCTGTATCACCTAAAATACCTGGCTGACCCTGCCTAGTTATGTCCTTCCCTCTGTAAACTGACCATGGTATACCATGGCTGCTGAGCCCTGACACTGTGGTCAGTTTACGTGCCTCTGTCATCCACAGCCCTCCTGTCCTCCTCTGTCCTCTCTCCCCCCCTCCCTCACTGCCTGTCTGCTCCTGTGTGAGTGCCCGCCCCCTCCCCTCCTTGTGCTGTAGTTTAATTTAAAGTTTTATATCCTATCTGCAGTCTGTGTAATAATCCTGTGTGCCCCTGTGTCTGTGTTTTATAAAAATAAGCCATTCTTTACAAGTTTTCAGAGTGCCAATCGCCGCTTACGTGACCCGTCGCCTCTCTCCTCCTCTCCCCCTCCCCTCCTCCTCCTCCCCTCCCGACTGACATCAGTGAGAAATCCTCAGCCCCTCCCACTGCAGGCAGCTGTCAGATGGGGAGAGGAGAGCTGACGGGTCACGTGAGCGGTGCTCTGCCCTCTGAAAACTGGTAAAGAATGGCTTATTTTGTTAAAACACATATATGGTATAAAGTGGCTTAACAACCACTTGAAAGGGGAAGTTGAGATTCCAGGGGGGGACATTTGCCCCCCCCCCATGCCCCTACCTGGGGACGCCCATGCACAGGTGCAATGTCTTCTTGAGAGCATTGGAATTTCACAGGTTTCTTTCAAAGAGTCAGTCCATGCATAAGTTATACTGCAAAAATAAACAGAGAGTGCACTGGCATTAGGTAAAATATCTTGCACTCCCAAAGGTAATTAGTGTAAGTCTGTGTAACATAAAATCCATACGAATAGATACTCTCTTGAATCCTTAGATTCAAATGTCCAACTTTCAAACCCTTACAAGATAGTGTAAATGCTGTCTCAAATGCGCATTGCAGCTTACACGTTCAAGGACAAACCCCCATCTTCAGAACCACGTGAATAGCAATAAAAGTGGACATCTATGCCTATTGGTTCCAGAGGGTTTCTGCTTGCATTGATTTTTTTTTGTTACATATACACCAAGTACCAAGTACTTTTTCTTAATATACATGTATCTAAGATTTTACATAATGCTGGTGTCTTCTTTGTTTATTTTCTAGTATTGCTAAAGGATTTTCCAATCTGGACGGAACTGCAAGGCCATGAATTCTATTTTGCATTCAGAGGTTTTATGAGAAATATTGAGTGAACTCTCGAAGGAAGCAACCCTAATAAGTTTGTATCCATTCAACACTTGAGTGCTGACAGTTGTGTTTTCAGTTTATGCAGATAAGTAATGTTTTTGTTATATATGGATTGATCCCCAGGATAATTATGGATTTTCCAACATAATTTCCAGTCAACTTTCGGTGTTCCTGTCGCCTTTGTGTATTCTAGCTCTTCCTGCTGTTGTCTTCATAATATAATATAAATTATAAATCAGCAGGTAGAGTCAAAACTCCTATTAATGGCCAAGGCAGGTGTGCAGACCCAGGAACTCAAGTGCAGAGATCTCACCAATGGAGTCCCCTAGAGATATATGAGGCTGTCTGGTAATTTAGTCCCCTAACATCTACCAAAATCTAAAATATCAGTTTTGGGGTTAACATGTCCTTCAAAAAATATGCTTGAAACTCAAGGCAAGCCCCTCTGTAGTTTGTACCAAATTTAAAATGTGAATACTCCAAAAGGTCATATTCTCATAACATTATAGTAAACCATTGACGTGATTCCATACTCCAGACAATAGATAGAATGAAGTAAAGAAATAAAATTTTTGTATTTGCATGCCTTGCTATCTACCTGGGTTGTAGTACTTCCTTTACATAATCCACCCTGAAATAGGATTCTACCAGTAACCTATTATATAGGTTGTAGATAGTCACTGGCGCACTAAAGCCATAAATTGCTCTAGCTATAGCTGTTGTATCAAACAGAAAGTAAATACTTAGGAGTAGCAGAAAATGAAACATTCTATAATTAGAATTCCTTAGCTGTAATAAAAGTCAGGCGTGACATTAAATTGCCTTTAATCCTCCAAAACAAAAAAATAAACAAATGGAGCTTGCAGTTCTCTTTAGTCGGCATGCATAAGAGAAATGGACGCCTATTTATAGGCCTGGACTGTTTGCACAGCTAAAAAAAGCTCAGTCAACACAAGGGTATGAGTTACTCTGTGTGGACAAATTTACATACATTAGAGAAGAACTTAAGCAGAAAAACATTTGTTCACGCATATATAATGACTCTCACTTAGCTTTAAAATCTTTTCTTTCTCTTTGCAGCTGATCCTTGTAAAAGGCGGGGTGCACCTTCGTCTGTGTAGACAGGGATCCTTGCACTGGCCCTGCCTTTACCCACAGTTGATCCAGAGGAAGGTTTAAAAAAAACAAAAAACCCAATAACGCATGGTCAAATTTTCTCTAACTAGGAAAAGAAATTTGCCTCCAGGAGGCAAATGGATATTCCATGGGTCAACTACCTCTGGTGGTATTACTAATAAATAGTGATAGCATATCAAATGAGGAGCACTCACCGATAAGGTCCCCTCTGTGCTGTCTCTTGCAGTAAGGGAACTCCATTTAGTAGATTCACTGCACTGTGCAATGTGGTAAAGCATGACTGGCTAAAGCTTAGTACACATTGGCCGAATGTCGGGTGGCATTGGCCGGTTCAATAGAAACCAGGTGACATTTGGCCCATGTGTGCTGCAGCCAGTCTGACAGAAGCCGGCCAATCAGCCGGCTTCTGTCAATGGGGCATTCCCTATCTAACCTCTAAGGTAGGCTTACATAGCACCTCAGAACATGGGACAATGCACTTTGTCTCCTGGGGGACAGAACAAAAAGTGAGAGTTCTTCTTTAAGAGTCCCGTGTGAAGAAAGACTTTAAAGCAGAAAAGAAGTGCCTTAACCATTATAGAGTAACTTCACTGTTGTTATGTTTTGTGCCTGATCAAGATCTTCTGTTCTGCATAAGAAGTTTTAGTTTTGTTCCTGAGTATACAGATGTTAAAACCTTCACTGTCTCCAGTGATGCTATCAAAATAATATGTGGAGTGGGAAGTCAAGTGCATAGGTGGTTTGGCAGGATGAAAGACTGGGCATTAGATGGGGTAAGAAGAGACTGCATAATTGTTGCCACAATGGTAAGGGGAAAGGTGGCTCTAGTCCCTTAGAAGGAGTCAAATGTACTACTGGAGGAGGCTGTGTGAGACATCATGGATTAAAGCTTAACTCCAGGCATAGACAGAGTTTTGGGTAAATTCTGATCTGTAAACAAAATTTTAGCTTTGCTTGGGTGTAATAATTGGCCAGATGGCTACCCTGTGCTTTTAAATCAATACTTTTCTTTATGCCTTTTAGGAAAGCTCCCACTCCGTTTCTGGCCCCTGGCCCGCTTGGCATATGAGAGCTGCAGGTCCCATAGTCTGCAACGCTGGTGCCCTTTTTCTGCCCTTCCTGTCCCCTTAGGCATTCACCACATGAACAATAAAACCAAATATTACCCAAAAAATCACTTAATGGTTAGATAATTAGCATAGGCGTGCGCAGCCTATGGCATTAGGGTGTGCACCTCAAACCAAAGCTCAAACACATGTGCGTGTGTATATGTGTACATGTGTATATATATATATATATATATATACACATACTATATATATATATATATATATATATATATATATATATATATACACACACACACACACACTTTTATAAATAAATGTAAACAAACATTTTAAGCTGTATTAAAACATTTTTAATTAAATAAACAAGTATCAATGTAAAAAAACATTATTCTTTGGATGGTGTCAGTAGAGCAGTGAACAGTGTCAGTAAGGCAGTGGATGGTGTCAGTAGGGCAGTGGATGGTGACAGTAAGGCAGTGGGTGGTGTCAGTAGGGCAGTGGATGGTGTCAGTAGAGCAGTGGACGATGTCAGTAGAGCAGTGGACGGTGTCAGTAGGGCAGTGGACGGTGTCGGTAGGGCAGTGGACGGTGTCAGTAGAGCAGTGGCCGGTGTCAGTAGAGCAGTGGGCAGGGCCAGTGAGCAAGTGGAGGGTGTCAGTAAGCCAGTGGAGTGTGTCAGTAGGGCAGTGGATGGTGTCAGTAGAGCAGTGGACGGTGTCAGTAGGGCAGTGGACGGTGTCAGTAGAGCAGTGGGCAGTGTCAGTGAGCAAGTGGAGGGTGTCAGTAAGCCAGTGGAGTGTGTCAGTAGGACAGTGGAGGGTGTCAGTAGGGCAGTGGAGGGTGTCAGTAGGGCAGTGGAGGGTGTCAGTAGAGCAGTGGAGGGTGTCAGTAGAGCAGTGGACAGTGTCAGTAGGGCAGTGGATGGTGTCAGTAAGCCAGTGGACGGTGTCAGTAAGCCAGTGGACGATGTTGGTAGAGCAGTGGATTTTTTTTTATAATCTAATTTTACAATTTTATTATTTAACAGCCTTGTTTGGGGGCTTTGGTAAAATATCAGAGGTCTAAACAGACCCCTAACATCTCACTTTTGAGACAAAGAAAGGGACAGAGGACAGAGATTCCCCAGTCCCTATCTCTGCAGCCTCAGCTGCACTGGATAGTGAATGAATGGTAAGTGCTCTGTGCTGAGCAGCATACCATTCATTCAGAAACAGAAGCATAGCACCCCCCCCCCCCTCCCTTTCCCCGGCAGCAGCTGGCAGGAGAGGACAGAGGGATGCCATCAGTGCTGCAGGGAGCCATCATGGGGTGAATCAAGACAGGTGGCAAACCTGTCTCCTCCCGCACCTGGTCCGGCCGACTTCTCTTACCTGGGTGCAGTGCTTCTTCTGAGCCGAGAGCCAGGGACTGGTGGTGGCTCTTCCTCTTGAGAACCGAGCTGGGCAACGTGGACCAGGGTGAAAAGGTGACTTTCACTTTTGGGACAGGCGGAGTAATCTTTCGTTCCGCAGCTTTTGCCTACAAATTAAAGCCCTAGCCTGCCTCAGCAGATTGATATAGAAGAGGCCGCCGCCGGGACTTTAATTGTCGGGAGCCGCAGTACGGTAGATCACTACGCCTGCACCCGAAAGTGGTTAAATAGTTCCTTTTTCTGCCCCCAGTCCTTAGCTGAAAAATGGGACTTGGGAAGATTTTTTTTTAAAATAGCTGCAGAGCCAGAGGAGGAGTTAAATTGGCAGGTCCTGGCAGAGCGATGCACAGGGGGTTGATTAGGGTGTGCCCCGGCACACCCGGCACACCCCGTGCGCACGCCTATGATAATTAGATAAATTTGACACATGGCTAATCCCATCATGTAGGAACCTCCAAGAGTTAGCCAACGGACAGAAAAAATAGGTGGCTAAATTAACTCAATTAATAATGGGAATTCACACTTAGGAGGCACACAATAAACACATAACAAACAGTGATTCTACCCCACCTCAGACTGTCTGGCATCAGTCCACAACAGTGTTAATTTTGGCATTGAATTTTGATTTTCTTTTAGTTATAGTCTTTTGACTAAAATGCCACTTTAGTTTTAGTCCCATTTTAGTCATCTGCAATTGATTTATTTTTTAGTCATAGTCTGAATAAAATGCTATTATAGTTTTAGTCCCATTTTAGTCATCCTATTTTAGTCAACTAAAATCTCCAGTACATGTTAGTCAAATAAAATAATTTTAGTCAACTAAAATCGAATGTGTTTAGTTAAATTGTAATGCATTATTTAAGCATTTCTATAGAATTTCCAAACTCATTATATACTCCTGGAGTACTCCTGGGTAAAAATCTAATCCTGGATAAAAATCTAACATCTAATATCATGTTATTATTTATGTTATTAGGGTTTGAACAAACTCACAGACACAGATTTAGCCACTCTGGATGGTCTGAGGAGGCCTGTAATGCTGCACAGTGCTCTGGACGGAGGTCTGAGGAGGCCTGTAATGCTGCACAGTGCTCTGGACGGAGGTCTGAGGAGGCCTGTAATGCTGCAGAGTGCTCTGGTCAATGATCTGAGGAGGCCTGTAATGCTGCAGTGTGCTGGGTGGTGGTCTCAGGTCTGAGGGATAGCCTGTAATGCACAGTGCCCTGGATGCCACTGCTAATGCACAGTGCTCTGGATGCTGCCATGTCGGTGGTCACTTGTCAGAGGAGGCCTGTAATGCACAGTGCCCTGGATGCCACTGCCAGTGGTCAGATGAGGCCTGTAATAATCCACACACAGTGCTCTGGACAGACTGCTTTAATTGAAATGTACACTAGTACTACATACTCACTGTCTGCTCTCTGTTCTGGATATGGGCGGTCATCTCATGATTCGGCACTCGGGAGTGGGACAGTCTCGTTGGAACTTGGGAGTCCTGCCTGTAATGCACAATGCTGCTCTGGTCTCTGGCAGTCATCATGGAAGTTGCACACAGTCGCTTCAAACTGCTTGCTTGCTGGGAGTAGAAGCAGGTGGAGCTCCGTGTAAATCGGAAGTTAGTTCACGAGGGTAAACATCCTTACATCCCATTTTCATCCCATTTTCATTCATTAACATTATTCACAAACATTTTCATCATAGTTTTCATCAGTGGACGAAAATATGCTGTACTTTTAGTTTTTTTTACTGTAAAAATGCCGGTGACGAAAAAGTTTTCATTGACTAAATTAACACTGGTCTACAACAATCTATGAGACAAACTCATACAATGTTTCAGCAGTGGAATTAATTTATTTTCATAGATTTCTTGAGGGATATTGTTGATGGATATTTCCGGCCCAAGTGATGGAGCCTCTTCAGCCAAGACCAACCCTGGAGGACCACCATATTCCCTCTGGCCATTCACCTGTACAAGATTAATATTACACCTTTCTATCTACTCCAGAAGGGAAGCTTTATTGTCGTTATTTAGAGAAGTTATCAAAGCCTCGCCCTCAGAGTTCCTCACGTTGTTGTCCATCCTTACAGGATGATCTGCTATCTCCATGGACCATAATTAGTGGGTAACAGGGTTGCACTAGTCCTCTTAAAAAGCTCCTGTCCTGGTTGGGTTTGTCCTATACTGATTTTTAATTACAGTTCTAGAAGGCAGAGGGGGATCTGATTTCACACAATGAGCAACATGCAGTACAGGACTGAGTATAATCTGAGGTGTAAGTTAAGAGAATGCCCACACCCCTCTCTACGCAGTTTGATATGGGCAAATGCACAGCCGAGGGTGTCATCACCTGCTGTGTGCTGGACGGGGTAGGACTGGGCTGCCTCAATTCAATTTGGATAGAGGCAAGTACACACTATAGAAGGATATGCTTTGCTCATTTTTCATTTCAGAGGTTTACAACCTTTTTACCTGTACTGTAACACCCACAGTCCTGAACATCATCTGGCAAATATCAAACAGCCTGATTCAATTAACACCACTAGTACGTTAGCAGTTTCAGTAGAAAAGTGTGTGGCAGCACTCCTCTACTGCCTATGCCTGTTGCAGTTAATGAGTTCTGCTTATGTAACAGTGAAATCTGATAGCCAATTGCACCATCACCAGCGGAACTCCAAGCCGTAGGAGGCACATTAGCAAAGTGAACTCAGCATTCAGTATTGACCTAAGAAATTGGAGCATTCCATCACTTTGAGCGATTTTACTGACTCTGGGTAAAAGAGCCTTTAGCATCACAGCCATAGCAGAAGGTAAACCTTATCTGAAATTACGGCTCTTCACAGGTTATAATTTGCATTTTCATCTCTATAGTGACAATGATTTTATTATCACCATCAAGCTTACTGTTAGCCCTCTTATTTCCTAATGGATGGCATGTGAGTGCGAACATATTGAAGGAGCAGGTGCTATGACACTTTTTTTTAACACAACATGACAAATCTTTGCTGTTCTTCTGTAAGCATTGTCACAATGCATAAAAACACTGTAAATGTGAAAATGCCCTCAAATGAATAAAACAAAAAAATACAGTAGTGATTAGTACAGCTTATAGCACACAGAAAACAGAATACAAATAAAAAGGGATAGTATGTGAAAAATTATACTGGGTGCACCCAAGTATGCGGTTGGGACCCCCCTCTGCTCTACATCATATCATTGCTATCTAGGTGAAGTAGCAATCCTCTATAAACTCCTGCGGTCATCTTAAATAGAACCTTCAATAACTCTGAAATGAAAGGAAAACTCAATGCACACTGTTCATAGTCTGTATTTTTATCTCAGAAATGAAACGAGCTGTAAAAATCAATACATAATACCTGCACAAACAGGCATAGAAAAGTTTTGTTCATGCGAACAGAGGAGGGCAGGTAACAGTCCTTGAACAGATACTGATTTTACGGTATAATCTAATAATATTTTAGTGGAACTCCAGCCCAAATTGTGTTTAAAGTGGAACTAAACCTCCCCATCCATCCATGTCGCCATGATTTATTTTGTTGATAAATTCATGCATTTACTTCATGGAATCCATCTGCCCTTTGCTCACGCATGGAGGCAGGAGGGTGTGCATAGCTGAAAAAGGCCCTCCCCTCCTCTTCCAGATGAATAATAAAAAAATACCCACGAAGACTCCTGGGATGTATGACATCGTTTTGGCCAAGAAATCAGGAAGCAGCCGACAAAATGTAAAAAAAAAGTTTGAAAAAAGTAAATATAAAAAACCTTCCTATCCTATCTAGGACTAAAAATAGGTAATGTTGATTGATAGAGTAACGTTGCGTGGTTTTGGGTAGATTAGGAAAGGGACAGACCCTTGTCAGGTCCCTCATAACGCCAGTTGCAAGTACTCGGCTATTGGTGTTACTGTATTATACATCAAAATGTATAAAAAGCCAATACTCCATGTGAAAACTTCTAAAATTTATTGAGGTTACATAAAGAAACATAGTGAAAATGTCATATTCCATCTTTGCTGATGTTTTAGGTCCTCACCGGACCCTTTCCTCAAGGAGACAGACAGGTTTTTTTTATGGCTCTCTGTGCCCCAGTTGGAGAAAATCACCCTCACTTCCTTTCCTGGTGACAGTTGTAGCTGGAGCAAGGAGTGACAATCAGTCCAACAGCTGACACTCATCCCTATAACAAGAAATAAAGAGGAACTAAACTCTGGAAAAAGAAGTAGTCACCTGTGTTCCCCACAACTGATCGTTCCACATTACTGACCTATGGTGTTTTGTTCTGCAGTGTGTCTCTGCATGGAGGTGGCCATCTTGGTAGAAGCAGGGATTTGCTTCCTCAAGTCAAAGCCTTCAGCAAGAAGAACAGTAATAAGCAGGTGACATCGCCAAATCTCACTCCAAACCTCGTGATACTAATAGTCAGGTAGCAGTGCCTTAGATCTCACACTGCCAATTAACAGTTATGAGGCTGTAGACACAGGGGTGCCTAGGGACATTCACATACTGGGAAGTGACTTTCTATTTTTCATGGGAAACCTACGGCCAAAGGTCCATCTTTTAGGGGACTGTTTAGGCACAAATGACATTTGTAGATGTCTCTATAACGTAGCAAATCTTCTAGAAGTTAAAGGAAGCAGTAATCTTTTTCACAATGCAGATATAGAATTATAAGACTGTAGGTACAGGAGTGCCTAGGCACCCTCACATACTGGGAAGTGTGCTGCGGTTTTTCAGGAGGAATTCAAGACAAAGTGTTTATATTTCGGGGGACTTCAATATACAGTGGGGATCGAAAGTTTGGGCACCCCAGGTATTTGTATTAATGTGCATAAAGAAGCCAAGGAAAGATGGAAAAATCTCCAAAAGGCATCAAATTACAGATTAGACATTCTTATAATATGTCAACAAAAGTTATATTTTATTTCCATCATTGACACTTTCAAAATTACAGAAAGCACCCTGCAGAATTTTTAGTATGCACTGCCCCCTTTGCAAGGCTGAGACCTGCCAGTGTCATGGATTGTTCTCAATCATCGTCTGGGAAGACCAGGTGATGTCAATCTCAAAGGTTTTAAATGCCCAGACTCATCTGACCTTGCCCCAACAGTCAGAACCATGGGATCTTCTAAGCAGTTGTCTAGAAAACTGAAACTGAAAATAGTTGACGCTCACAAAGCTGGAGAAGGCTATAAGAAGATAGCAAAGCGTTTTCAGAAGTCAATATCCTCTGTTCGGAATTTTATTAAGAAATGGCAGTCATCAGGAACAGTGGAAGTTAAAGCAAGATCTGGAAGACCAAGAAAAATATCAGACAGAACAGCTCGCAGGATTGTGAGAAAAACAATTCAAAACCCACGTTTGACTGCACAATCCCTCCAGAAAGATCTGGCAGACACTGGAGTTGTGGTACACTATTCCACTCTAAAGAGATACTTGTACAAATATGGTCTTCATGGAAGAGTCATCAGAAGAAAACCTCTTCTACGTCCTCACCACAAAAATCAGCGTTTGAACTTTGCAAATGAACATATAGACAAGCCTGATGCATTTTGGAAACAAGTTCTGTGGACCGATGAGGGTAAAATTGAACTTTTTTGCCGGAATGAGCAAAGGTATGTTTGGAGAAGAAGGGGCACAAAATTTAATGAAAAGAACCTCTGTCCAACTATTAAGCATGGGGGTGGATCAATCATGCTTTGGGGTTGTATTGCAGCCAGTGGCACAGGGAACATCTCACGAGTAGAAGGAAAAATGGATTCAATAAAATTTCAGCAAATTTTGGATGGTAACTTGATGCCATCTGTGAAAGGGCGGAAGTTAAAGAGAGGATGGCTTCTACAAATGGATAATGATCCTAAACACACCTCGAAATCCACGGGGGATTACATCAAGAGGCGTAAACTGAAGGTTTTGCCATGGCCTTCACAATCTCCTGACCTCAACATAATTGAAAATCTATGGATAGACCTTAAAAGGGCAGTGCGTGACAGACAGCCCAGAAATCTCACAGAACTCAAAGACTTTTGTAAGGAAGAATGGGCAGCAAGAGGGTCGCTGGTTCGAATCACAACCACGACACTACCTGCCTGGAGTTTGCATGTTCTCCCTGTGCCTGCGTGGGTTTCCTCCGGGTACTCTGGTTTCCTCCCACACTCCAAAGACACGCTGGTAGGTTAATTGGATCCTGTATAAAATTGGCCCTACTATGTATGTATGAATGTGAGTTAGGTACCTTAGATTGTAAGCTCCTTGAGGGCAGGGACTGATGTGAATGTGCAATGTATATTTAAGGCGCTGCGTAAATTGACAGCTCTATATAAGAACCTGAAATAAATAAATAAAGATACCTCAAACAAGAATTGAAAGACTCTTGGCTGGCTACAAAAAGCGTTTACAAGCTGTGATACTTGCCAAAGGGGGAAGCACAAGATATTAACTCTGCAGGGTGCCCAAACTTTTGCAGACACCATTTTTTTGTTTTCTGTTATTTTGGAAGTGTAAATGATGGAAATAAAATCTAACATTTGTTGACATATTGTAAGAATGTCTAATCTGTAATTTGATGCCTTTTGGGGATTTTTCCATCTTTCCTTGGCTTCTTTATGCACATTAATACAAATTTTTACCTGGGGTGCCCAAACTTTCGATCCCCACTGTACCTGTATTGAGATTGATAGTGCTCTGTTTTACTATTTTAAGCAGCAGTTTTATTATGGAAAACAATGCAATAAGTGATAAGGTTTCCAGGGTATTGCACCTGTTAGCATACTTTACCTTTATACAGTATATGCACATTTTACATCACTTATCAGCAACTTACATCATAAAGCCAGGCGGGTGATATGAACCTTGACATGTGTTTGCCGAATTCCACAGGCTAGGCAAATAAAATCTTCCGTTGAATCATAATCAAAATAAAAGTCACCCTGCAGTGTCTATATAAAATGTATTTACCTTTATTCAGGAGTTTACTTTGAGATACTGTGAATGATACTCTAAATAGTAATGATGCTACTAATTTCCAATAATAAGGTGTGCAAACAGTATGGGGCACAGGGCATAACTGGCATTTTGGCTAATGTCGTGCTATCCCTACAGGTAAATTGGAGGGTCCTACACAATGAGATCAGATGAGGACTAGACTATAGTAACTCCTGTGCTCTAAATAGTGAAATTATGACTATTTACAGCTTATTCATCAGGCTGCATAGGTAGGATATTTTTTTGGGAGATACAGGATAGAGCCACGAAACGCATAGAGCCTATAAGATATGAAGATATACTATTTGAAGACTGTTTTACATGTTGTTTATTTATATAATGTATTGACGGATTTATGTATTCATTGATTGATTTTTATGTAAATATATTTTTATGAATTTATATACTTCATGTTCAGTTCTTGACATACGGATATTTTTACTGTACTCTTCATACAATATGCAATAAATTATTTATTCATTTTTGTGACATATCATAGTACCTTTTAATATTTGTTAATGACTGACCTCACTCAAAGTCCCACAGCCTCTGTCTTTTTCCTACAATTACCAGGGATGGAGGTCCAGTCATTATTTACACTACAGATCATGAATCCCCCCCTCCTCCATTAGTTGTATCATGTTTGTGTAATCTCAAGTAATTTTCAATCTGCCTCTTTTAATAAATAATAACTATTGATGCTGCTGTTTAGGTACTTCCTGTTATATGGTGACAATATCCTGTCCACGGGTCCCAATTCTGCTTCTGCTTTGTCACCCTGCCACACAGGTTTCCTAAAGTGTCCATTTCAACACACAATATGCAGGCTCCAAAGTTGTCACCATCTGGAAACCAGCAAAGAAAATGCAATGCAGCCTTCGCTGGAGTCTCTCATGTATATCAGAAGTGGCTGCAAAGAGGATGTGAGAGATTAGCCACAATGGGATGCAACAAAGGAAGGAAAAAATATATACTGTGCATTAGCCAACAAAATGTCAATCAGTTAGAGTTTACATGGTGCCTCCTAATTTACTGAGATCGGGGTACCAGGAAGGATATTTATTCTATGTTTTATAAGGTTTTTTTTTTCCTTTCCCTAGATCAGCTGTGGTTATAGGGTTCTATTTATTTACTTTTTTCCTATTGGTTGAACCCGATTGACTTGTGTCTTTTCTCATCCTGCCCATGTTACTATATTACTCTCCCTTGTCCAGGAAAGACTCTGCAGTGCCCTTCCCGAAGCTGCTTTCAGTGGCTTAAAGGACTTTGAGGCTCAATTCATAAAACCAAAGTAATCATTCTTTTTAGCCATGTGACGTTTTTTTCAGCTTTTATTGGCCCTCACAGCTCAAGATGATGCCAAGCCTGGCATCTCACCAAAATTCGATTACATGGTCTCTGAGCTCTTGTTTTGCAATTGAAAGCTTACTGAAATGACCTGAAAACTGCCATGAATGAGAGCAGCATTAGGCCACGAGTTTCTAGCCACAACCATTACTGCAAATGGAATGAGGACAACAAGATGTTGTAGGCTCACTAATCAGTTCCCTGCAGCTAGACAAGTTACTTTCTAATAAAAGAATGTTGGAGCTTGTTTTGTAATTTAACTAAAATGTATTGTGTGCTATGATTAGTTGTTGACTGGAATTGGGGCCACTGATAGGGGGATAAAGTCGACCCTTCTGTACCAGGACTGGGCTCGATCAGTTCAATAAAGGGGCCCAAGGCAGAGAGCCGATATTCTATTTTCCATTGGGTGCAGGTGGCTTTAATCCCATGGGATACAAATCCCAGCAAGTAAAGGGGACTTATTTTCTTAATTTTGGGTGCAGGCAGAGCAACCACAAATGCTGCAGCTCCCAACAATTTAAATGAAACTTCCGGCCTGCTCAGGTCTCAGGCTGTCCCTAGTAAAGTGATATAAGAAGAAGTTAGCAGGTTACAGTTACTGCTGTTGCCTCTCTGGTGCCTGCACTCTGTGCATTACCTATTCTTGAGCTCTGTGCTCTGTGCATTACCCACTCCTGACCCCTGAAGTCTGTGCGTTACCCACTCCTGAGCCCTGCAATCTGTGCATTACCCACGCTTGACCCCTGCACAATACCCACTCCCGACCCCTGTGCTCTATGCAGTTTCCACTCCTGGCCCATGCCCTCTGTGCATTACCCATTCCTGATTCCTGCACTCTGTGCATTACCCATTCCTGACACCTGTACTCTATGCAATAGCCACTCCTGACCTCTGCGCTCTGCACAATACCCACTCCTGACCCCTGCGCTCTGTGCAATACCCACTCCTGACCCCTGCAGTCTGTGCGTTACTCACTCCTGACCCTTGCGCAATACCCACTCCTGACTCCTGTGCTTTATGGAACACCCACTCCTGGCTCCTGCCCTCTGTGCATTACCCATTCCTGATCTCTGCCCTCTGTGCATTACCCATTCCTGACACCTGCACTCTATGCAATAGCCACTCCTGACCTCTGCGCTCTGCACAATACCCACTCCTGACCCCCTGCGCTCTGTGCAATACCCACTCCTGACCCCTGCAATCAGTGCGTTACTCACTCCTGACCCTTGCACAATACCCACTCCTGACCTCTGTGCTTTATGGAATACCCACTCCTGGCCCCTGCCCTCTGTGCATTACCTACTCCTGACCCCTGCACTCTGTGCATTACCCACTCCTGACCCCTGCACTCTGTGCGTCACCCACTCCTGACCCCTGCACTATGTACATTACATACATATTTCCAACACTGGCCCTGTCTGGAACCCATAGATGAGACTCAATGTTTCATACAGGTGCTTTTTCTAGCCACAGGTCCAAACTTTATAGAACATTTTTGCCCTTCCACATCACATATTCATAGGTTTTCATAGAAAATAAAAATGCAGTGCTATAAATAACCAATAAAACCAGTAATGTCCTGGGAAAACTGTACGTATATAGGTCCCATAGTAATACACAATAGGTAAACAAACATTTATTACAAGTATTTACAATGACAATGCTTTAAATAGTGTAGTGAGATCAAAGGCATTCCCCATAATCACCTAATAAAGAGGCAGATTATTGTCATGATGTAATCTTACACAGTCGTTAGCTTCCTGTGATCACTTTACCTAGAAAACCATGTGACTACCTGAGCCAGTCAGTGAGCTCAGTGTGAATTATTAGAACGCAGACCTCGGTCCTTTCATTTCAGAACACCCTTCTGCTTTGATCAGAAATGAAAGACGTGTTGATTGATTCTCTCATGTTAAAAAAAAAATCTTCTTTTCAAATCCCTAATGAAATCTTCAACTGAAAATGAAAGAAACTTTCCAAGAGCTGAACCCATCAGTTTCCTCAGCTGGGTAACTTCCATGGGTGAACAGAAGGTTGTGGGCCGATGGAGCCCAGTTTTTTGGGCATCTGCTGCCCAAAAGGGTTCTCAGGCAAACTGCAGTAGTTTGCTGTCTGCACGAGCATGGGAACAGGCAGAGAGATAGCTATTCATTACAAAACAATGTTACCAGCAGCCTCATTGCCGTGATCATTTTTTTTCTAAATTCTTTTAGAAGAAACAGTATAACATCTCTATTCAACACCTACATATCTCGTGATTATATTTACCTTTGGCAGTCCGATTATGACAAGGATCCATACATACACACATACTTTATGTGCAGCCAATGATGTCAGAGATAAGGTAACCACCTCAGTAGTGCCTTCATGTAAATAAACTGTAAAGCGGTGGACTGATATTGCTGAGGTGCCATATACAGGTGCTTCTCATAAAATTAGAATACCATCAAAAAGTTAATTTACTTCATTAATTCCATTCAAAAGGTGAAACTTATCTATTTTATATAGATGCGTTACCATTGTATTTCAATATATTTCAAAAATGTCTTTCTTTTTTTTTTTTTTTTTCATTTTGATGATTATGGCTTACAAGCTTATGAAAACCCAAAATTCAGTATCTCAGAAAATTAGAATATTTCATAAGACCAATAAAATAAAAAGGCTTTTAATACAGAAATCATCACTGACTGTGGAAATTTCCCAATGGACATCATACAACTTGGATTCTGTGTCTCTCCACTCTTCCTCCAGACTCTGGGACCTGGATTTCCAAATTAAATGCAACATTTTCCACAGTCAGTGATGATTTGGGGAGCTATGTCATCTGCTGGTGTTGGTCCACTGTGTTTTATCAGGTCCAAAGTCAGCGCAGCCCTCTAGCAGGAAATTCTAGAGTACATCATGCTTCCCTCTGCTGACCAGCTTTATGGAGATGCGGATTTCATTTTCCAGCAGGACTTGGCACCTGCCCACACTGCCAAAAGTACCAATACCTGGTTTTAATGATCATGGTATCACTGTGCTTGATTGGCCAGCAAACTCATCTGACCTAAACCCCATAGAGAATCTGTGGGGTATTGTCAAGAGGAAGATGAGAGACATCAGACCCAACAATGCAGACAAGCTGAAGACCGCTATCAAAGCTCCATCACACCCCAGCAGTGCCAAAGACTGATCACCTCCATGCCACGCCTCCATGCCACGCCGCATTGATGCAGTAAGTTATGCAAAAGGAGCCCCGACCAAGTATTGAGTGCATATTATACTGTACATGGGCATACTTTTCTGTAAGCCAACATTTCTGTATTAAAATTATTTTTTTTGTTGTCCTATGTAATATTCTAATTTTCTGAGATACTGAACGTTGGGTTTTCACAAATTGAAAGAAAAAAAGCCTAAAATATTTTACTCTGTGTGTAGCACCCTCCTAGGTAGGTGTTAGGAAAAAGCATCTATTGCTCCTTCTGCTTATCAGGGGAGCCTGATCTGTTAGGTTGCCTGCTGCCTGTTTCCAGGTGTGATTCACTGGGTCTGAGGGAATGTCCCCACTGTATCCAATGAGGGAGCTTGTTGGACAGTGGAGGAAACCCAACCAGTGACACATTGGCTTTTGTGGGAGTCCCAGTGGGAGGGCATTCTTGCAATGCATCCTGGAATTTCTCATAAAAGCCAGGGGACATTTGACAGGGGGTCTTTGGTGGGAAGCAAAGTCCCAGGAGGAGGGAGACGGCTGTCTCTCCTCCTGCTGTGTGTGAGGAAGGTGGTCTTGGGCAGTCGGCCTAGTGAATCAGGTGTGGAGCTGAGCTGCAGAGCTGACGTTGGAGCTGCTGGCAGAGGCTCTCCGGAAAAACAATGTCCGTGAGTACTAAGGGACTTGCCAAAGGGTCGGCCCAGGAAGGGGGACCACTCCAATGAAGTCAGGGGATCAAGGAGCTAGCTCACACAGAGAGAGTTACAGTAAAGGGGGTGCCGTGAAAAAACCCTGAGGAATAGGGATGAAGGGGGTGCCTAGTTGGGCCCTGAAGAGCTATTCACAGAGAATACAAGTTCATTAAATTCTTCTTCACTGTTAGTGACAAGGTGAAGCAGCGGCCTTGCCGCACTGAGCTATATCTAGACGTCCCAGCAAATTGTGAATAGTTCATTCAAGTTGGAGTTCCCACTCATCCCTTCTCCTATCCGAGTTCTCAAATAAAACTACAAGAAACCAAAACCCCTAGCACTTTGAAAATGCTAAACTGTGATGTTGCTGTTATGGGTAACCCAGGGGAATCCATAACCAGCAGCTCCCAAGGGAGTAGTGCTACATGTGTATAACGCATCTGTATAGAATATTTTAGTTTACTTTTTTAATTGAATTATCTGAAATAAATGAACTTTTTGATGATATTCTAGATTTATGAGATGAACCTGTATAAACAGCGCTTCAGAAAACACACTCAGGCACATTCACAGAGCTTGTCAATGGCTGTAATCTGAGCCTTAATTGGACATTCGTGATGTACAGAGCAAATCAAAATGCCTCTGTGCCTTGTGATTGCTGTGAACCAATTACAGGAATCACAAGTGTAAACACTGGTAGTATTTACAAACATTTAGCCCATTCACAAGGAAGAAGCTACCTGTCCTCAGCTGTGAATAGGCTGAATGTAAACACAGCAGGAAGGAGGATCACAGCAGATTGAATGTGCAGGGGAGGATTTCATAAAGTGTCACTTACTGCCCATGATAATGGGATTGTTTTTGGTGGTGTTTACAATTTCACTGGCCACCACTGACTGTGAGGTTTTTTTTTTTAAAGGTAGGGTGTTTTAAAGTGCCACTGAACCTCAATGACTTTGAGATTTTTGTTTAAAGGTTAAAAAAAAAATAAAATTAAAAAATAAAGATAACTGTAAGCAAATACATTTTTTTTTTATAGTTAAAAAAAAAGTGGTTTGTAAATACCACCTAAAAAATCTCTATCTATCTTAAAAACATATATACAATTAATTTGGGCACAGGGTTGTATGATAGAGTATTTATCACTCAAACCATCACAGCACTGAAAACTATTATATTTTCATACTAGACAAATCATTACATAGTTACATAAAAAAAGGACATCTAGTTCAACCAATGAAAGGGGGGGGGGAAAAATTACCATCCTGTATACACAATTCTATATACATAATCCCATACCCACAGTTGATCTACAGGAAGGCAAACAACCCCAGCAAAGCTTGATTTAATTTGCTCCAGCAAGAGAAATTGTCCTTCCTGATCCCCTGAGAGGCAATCGGATATTCCCTGGATCAATTTTATCTGTAAATGTTAGTACCCAGAATGTACATTCTGGAAATAATCCAGGTCTTTTTGCAAGCAATCATTATGAAAGCATCCCAACTAAGAACTGTGTGTTTACTGGGTGAACTGACCTACTGCAACCAGCGAGACTCAGCTTTTATATCTCTAGCAGTCCAGGTTTGATTCTGATTGGTTGTTGGGTAATTGATGAGGTATGAAAGTTCTTAGCAACTTTGTGAGATGAATGGTATGATATACAGGGCTTGATTTACTAAAACTTGAGAGTACAATATCTGGTGCAGCTGTGTATAATAGCCAATCAGCTTCTAACTTCCAATTGTTCAATTAAGCTTAGACATAAAAACCTGGAGGCTGATTCGTTTCTAGGCAGAGCTGCACTAGATTTTGCACTCTCCAGTTTTAGTAAATCAACCTCATTGTGTCCAGTAACATCATAGGGTTATATTTGGATACAGAAAACATGTTTGCATGACATCTGATTAGCAATTCGGTTATTTGTTGGTATTGTAACCATAATGTTTCTTTTCACACTCAGAGACAGTTTGTTTTTAGCTGTGATGATAACAAAACACAATTTATGATATCATTTGTCACTGAGAGGAAAACACATTATCCTAAATAACAGCATTTGTCCTTCTCTTCACCCGAACAAAAGTCACTCTTCAGGCTTTTACTATTTTTATTAATCCAAGCACGTACCTAATGACTGTCTGGTAAATTCATAAAATGTGTTTTCTCTTTCGTTCATTGACGGACACAGCTCCAAATCTTCTTGACCCTTGCGTTTATGTTGCCCCCTACAGGAGTAGGATACTAGGTGGAAAAAAGTTTGAATACACACATAGGGCAGTCCCGGGGGTATACACCCACTTCCTGCTATAGGCACTTAGTTTTTTTCTGCCTAGTCAGGAGTATGGACCTAGTTCCTTGCTGGGATCTCTGGTCCTGGCATCTTTTCCTTTTTAAACTGAATCTTTTTCTTCTTTTATTATTTTCTGTTCCTGTGAGAACTACAATCAATTCAGTTCCTGTGAAAACAACAATTAACTGCCCGACGGGGCGACAGACTGGATATCCTAGATCCTTACGGTCTTCCCAGTCTGGCCAGCGAGCAGAACCGGACCTTAGCTCCGCGCTGAGTTGGCCATGACATAGCCCCACTGGACGGGGGCTGGCCGTTGAGTTGAACATCTCACGAGGATGAATAGCCCTGGTCACGATCCTGGTCATGACCCGCAGCACCCCCATGCCAAGATCGTGGGTGGTCTGCCTGGAGTAGTGTCCACCCGGTTCCATGGTGTGGTGAGTAGTGTCCCCCCTCTCCCCTGGTGGTCTTTCAGGGTGGACATGGGCCCCACCCTGGGATGGTCGAGCCCCCGGGTTCCCCAACCATCCCCCAGTCGCTCTAAACAGTCACAGTGGGTCTTTTGGCCCCCAATCCACCGCCCTCCCCGGTTGAGGTGGGAGCTGGCCTTGCCACATGCTCCAGAAAGGGAGAGTTGGATGGGGTTGTTGCTGACCGGGCTGATCGGGGTATAAAACTGGGGGTTTGGAGTGGGTTCCCTGCCTCCTGGGGGTTTTGTGACTGGGGCAGGGATGTCCTTTGGGCTCCCTGCGGCACTCATTGGGCTGGGGGAGCGGATGTTTATATCATCCATGGTAAGCGCTTCACGCAGTGGGATTGGGCTGGAAATTTAGGCCGCAGCCTTTCGGCCTACTCATGGCTGATGGACCAAGCTGTCCGAGTGACTGACCAGGCTGTCCAAGCTGCTGGCAAGCTGTCTGAGCTGCTAACCAAGCTGTCCGAGCTGCTGATCAAGCTGACTGAGCTGCTATTGGGCACGCACCTCACGCGGCCGGATCAGGACAAACATTTAGGCCGCCGCTGACTGACCAAGCTGTCCAAGCTGATGGCCAAGCTGTCCGAGTACCAAGCTGTCTGAGCTGCTGATCGCGCTGACACAGCTGCTCATGGGCACGCGTCTCACGTGGCTAAATCAGGCCAAAAATTTTGGCTGCGGCTTTGAGATCTACTCGCTGCTGACCTACCAAGCTGTCCGAGTGGCTTTCCAAGCTTTCTGAGCTGCTGGCCAAGCTGTATGAGCTGCTAACCAAGCTGTCCGAGTTTCTGATCAAGCTGACAGAGCTGTCGTCGGGCATGCGCCTCACGCGGCCGGATCGAGCCAAAAATTTAGGCTGCAGCATTGCAGCCTACTTGCGGCTGACTGACCATGCTGTCCGAGCTGCTTGTCAAGCTGTCCGAGCTGCTAACCAAGCTGTCCGAGCTACTAACTGAGTTGATAGAGATGCTGACGGGATCCGCCTCCCCCCCCCCCGGGTAGTTGGCTCCGCTGGGGCTCACGTCCTGGCGGATGGGCACCCCCAAAAATTTAGGCCGTGTATTGCGGCCTACTGGGCCATTGGGGGACGGCCTCAGTAAGTTTTGAGCTGAGGCCCCCCACTCTCTCCCTGGGCATCTGCCTAGCTGAGGATCTGGGCAATTGCGGCTCGACCTACACTGAAATTTAAGCCGCAGCCTGTGACCTGTTGGGCCATTTGGTCAGCCTGGCACCCCCCTTGAACCGTGTGTTTTTAGTGAAATGTAGCAGCCATTATTGAGTGGGCGAGGATGATCTGCCTGTGCGTCCGCCTCATGGTGAGCCCCCCATCTTCAGGAGGGCTATGTCCTATTATGTCCTCTATGGAGGGCATAGCTTGCTACTACAAGGGGTGATTGTTCTGGCGTCAGAATCGTAACGTTTGTTTCATGGGTTTTATTCAAACATGTTTGCAGGTCCCAGGAAGGAAAGTGAGGTACGTCCAATCTTGGACATCAAGCTCTGAACCGCTTTGTGTGGGTACAGATGTTTTGAATGGAGTCCATTCATATGGTAGTGACATCCCTACATCTTCTGCGAGCATGGTCTCCGACTGCTCTGACGGACAACCTGGAGATTACTGTGCGGACTCTGCAGGAGTTTGGTTGGAAGTTTTATTTCCAGGTATTGGCTCTGGTTCCATCCATCTAGTTGGACTATCTGGGTCTGTTCTGGACTTGACCTCAGCCAGGGTGTTCCTCCTATGAGAGGAGTTCCAAAATCTGTCCACACGAGACATATGCAAGAGAGATTCTTGCCTTGTAGAGCAAGAATCCACAGTCTCTAGACAATCTGATCCTGTTGTGCCGGGGTACAAGAAGAAGGAGAGGAGAGCGCCTCTGAGTGCAAATGGTATTTAAAAGACAGGGTTAAAATAGTAGTAACTCACACAGAGGTATTCAGAGAAGCGTGTGTTCGATCGTCAGTGGCTCCGTGGTTCACTCGCATTCCTCTGCAGGGCTCAGGATGTCCATGGAGACAGAGAAGATGATGCCGGCTTTCTGTTGTCTTCCGGGCGGGCAGGAGGCGGAGGCCGCGAGGAGGAAGCTGCTTGCGTCTGACAACTTGATAAATGAGTGCACATGGCTGTGTAATGTTCTGGTACCTCTGGTACCCTTGTTCCATATTTCTCCTTTGCTAATTGCGTCCCATCTTGTGTAACAAGAGACGCATATACCTTTAAGACCGGATGACATCATTGCCGAGCGCCGATATGAGCGGCTATTTCAATCGCCGGCTTTCTCTCACTCATCACTCGTTCAAACCACATGTTCACCGCACCTTCTCCTGTGAAGTCGGAGCTGCTGACATTTCCTTTGCTGAACTGAAGCCGGAACCTCGCCGCTGATCCATATCTCGCTACGGGATCACCTCTCTATCTATGGACATTGTTACTACTAACCTATCTAAGTGATAAGTACCCCACAGGGGATTCCTTACTAACCAATCTCCTACTGTCATCTACTGCAATTACCCGGACTATCTATCTATCTATTCCATACCATCTGCATAGACTGTTAGCTCTTGGGACTACCTTCAACTATCCTTGCACTAGGTTACTCTGTCTAAGTATACTCCATCTGTGTCCTCTTACCATCTGCACTATACTAGACATCAGAACCTATCTGCTTTACCATCACCTGCAACTCTCCTAATATTACTCCTAGTAATCACCATACAACCTGTCTCTCATCTATACATTCTCATATGTTCTATCCCTCCACTAAAACATCTGATTGAGTATATGTATATTGCATAACAGGCTGTACACTGTGATGAAGTCCTGAGAGTTGGATAGGTTTATTCAACAGTATCTCTACAAGGCTACTGAGTGTGATAATTCTGCAGCTGAAAATCCATCCATTAACAAAAACGCATGAACGTTACAGATTGAACGAGCCTTAAAAAAAATATGGATTCAGCAGAATTACCCACTCATGTACTACAATTAAAACAGCAAGTAGATGCATTGATCCTTGCGCTTACAGAGGTACAAAACGAAAATCAGACCTTGAGACAGCAGGTTGGCCGTCTCACACAGCTTTCTGCTACTCAGCCCCGTGAGCCTAAGATAAACCCTCCTCTAGTGTTTTCTGGTGATCGGAGCAAATTTTGTGAATTTAAAAACGCATGTCGTTTACTTTTTTTGTTAAAACCTCTAACCTACACCACTGACCAAATTAAAGTTTGTACCATCATCTCCTATTTAACGGGTGAACCCCGGGCCTGGGCAGACGCTCTCTTTGAAAAGGATGATCCACTCCTTAATTCTTACCCTCTATTCCTAGCACAACTCGCTAGTTTATATGAAGACCCCAATAAGCAGAGTACCGCTGATACCCAGTTACGGGCCTTGAAACAAGGAAGGAGACCCGTTGAAGATTTCGTGGCAAATTTTAAAAGATGGTCCCCTGATTCAGGGTGGAACGACACATCTTTGAGAACGCAGTTTAGACTCGGCCTATCTGAGGCCATTAAAGACGAGCTCGCCCGAGCGGATTTACCTGGCACTCTGGAGGGACTGATACAGACCAGTATCAATATTGACAGACGACTACGAGAAAGAAAGGCTGAGAAGATGGGCTCACCATTTTCCAGTCCTTCTCGGATGTTGCCTGCTGACCCTACTCCTATGGAGGTAGGAATGATACGCCCACCTCTGACCCTTTCTGAACGTGCCAGAAGGAAGACCGAACATCTCTGCATGTACTGCGCATCCCCGAATCATTTGATAAGCGGCTGTCCCCTTGTCCGCAGAAAAGAGGGTGAGTGTTCAAATGTCTTGCTAGGCGGACTCACAACTTCCTTTTCTAATCCTTATCTTTTTGTTCATTTAACATTGCAGTGGGACCAAACTAGGATCACCACCAAGGCTATGATCGACACAGGATCTTGTGGAAACTACATTGACATTTGTTTTGTCTCCCTTAATAAAATACCTATTGTTTCAAAACCCAAACCTGTCTCCGTTAGTTTTATTAACGGTACCCCCCTATCCTCTGGTCCTATCACCAGTCAGACACAGGCACTCCTTGTAACTGCTGACGAGTCTCATGTGGAGACCACCACCTTTGATGTGTTAACATCACCACATTTCCCAATCATTTTGGGACTTCCCTGGTTACACATACATCAACCAATCATCGATTGGAAAACAAGAACGCTAGCGTTCTCTTCTCACTATTGTGAAATGACGTGTAATCTCCCCACATATGATAGGATCCTGTCTGTAGTGCCGGAGGACATTATACCCAAGTGTTATCAGGACTTATCGGAGGTTTTCCTTGAAAAAAACGCTCAAATGCTACCTCCTCATAGGGACTATGATTGTTGTATCGATCTACTCCCTAATAGCAAGTTGCCCTTCGGACATATTTATCCTCTCTCACAGGATGAACTCTCTCATCTTAAGGAGTATCTGGATGAGAACTTAGCAAAAGGATTCATCCGACCTTCTACTTCCTCCACTGCTGCTGGACTCTTCTTTGTCCGCAATAAGGATTCTAGCCTTAGGCCTATCATTGATTTCAGACAATTAAATGACATTACAATAAAGGATCGTTATCCTTTACCTCTTATTCCTGAACTTATCGAACAGGTGCGTGGAGCTTCTCTCTTTTCAAAATTGGACCTAAAAGGGGCATACAATTTAATTCGAATCCGTAAAGGGGATGAATAGAAGACGGCATTCAGAACCAGATACGGACTGTTTGAGTACCTTGTAATGCCATTTGGGCTATGTAATGCTCCCGCAGCCTTCCAACGGTTTATAAATGAGATATTCAGAGACTTGCTTGACGTTTGTGTTGTAGTATATTTGGACGATATACTTATCTATTCTCATTCCTTACCTGAGCACATAAAACATGTGAGACTTGTGTTGTCAAGACTACTTGCACATAACTTATATGTTAAATCAAAAAAATGTTTGTTTCATAAAGAGGAAGTACTATTCCTAGGATATATTAGATCAAAAAATGGAATCAAGATGGACATGAGCAAAATATCCTGCATTCTAGATTGGCCTGTGCCAACCACTCGCAGTTTGTGGCATGGTTTCCGGATCCTTTGGCTGATGCCACAGACGCACTGGAGGCTCCATTGGGGCCGGTATCTTCTGATATACATCTTTCCTCTTCTAGTATTTCTGCCAAGACTCCTGCGTAGGCTCGAGGCAGAAGGGATTATGGCCATCCTACTGACTCCAGACTGGCCTCGCCAGTCTTGGTACGCATATCTGATACGGTTGGTCACCCATGCTCCTTGAAGACTCCCTCTTAGAGGAGATCTGTTGGCTCAAGGGCCAATCTTCCATCTTGCTTTACAGTCACTGGCTTTAATCGGATTCCCTGTTTGTCCTTAAGCATGGACCCCGTAAGGTGCTGACCGCGCCTGCTTCGACCATTTCCAGATGGATCAGGCAGATGGTGGTGCAGGCCTATTGCATTAAGGCTCAGGATCCTCCTTTCCCTGTAAAGGCGCATTCTACAAGGGTGCTTAGTGCCTCTGGGCCTTCCGTCATCAGGCGTCAGTGGGCAGGTTTGCAAGATGGCCACCTGGTCGTCCATGCACACTTTCACAAATTGTATAAGGTGGATATGTTGGCATCTGCAGATGGTTTTGCAGGCCGCTGTTGGAAAGGATTAGTCCTGTTTGGGGGTGTAATTTTTTGTCAGGTGAGCTCCAGTTGTTTCCTGGTTGAGCTCCTGTTTTACCTGGTTTAATCTTTGGGAAGTATGTTTATTACTGTGTTCTTCCCACCCCGCAAATTGACACTACTTTGGGACGTCCCAAGGGTCAAGAAGATATGGAGCTATGTCTGTCAATGAACGAAAGAGGAAATGGGATTTTTGTCTTACTGTAAAATCCTTTTCTCTGATGTTCATTGACGGACACAGCACCCGCCCCTCTAATGAGTTGGGGTTTCTGTTCTTCTGACACTGCTTGTTACAAAACTGAAAAGCTGGACCAGGAAGTGGGAGTATATCACCTGGGACTTCCCTATAGGTGTAGTCAAACTTTTTTCCTCCTAGTGTCCTACTCCTGCAGCATAAACCCAAGGGTCAAGAATATATGGAGCTGTCTCCGTCAATGAACATCCGAGAAAAGGATTTTACAATAGGAAAAAATCCCATTTTTCTATTCCCTGTCTGGTAGTTCCTGAAGGGAAGAGTCTGTCCAAGGGGGTGTCCTGAGTGGATGGGGGTATTGTTTGGTTTGCATGGGTGAGGGGTGATGGTATTTAAAGCAGACTTTGCAGTAAAATGCAAAGTCTGCTTATAAAGCCCCCCCCCCCCACCTCCACTTTTAATATGTGTGAATCGTTCCTTAAAAAAAAAAAAAAAAAATTGGTTTTATAACAACTTTACCCCTATCTTCCACAATGCTGGATATGATGTCCCCGTCCTTTCAGGAATAATCCTGGGGAATGCAGAACAGGCAAATCTAGTGAGACAAGTGACGCTCCAGTCCATTGGCAGCCTAGGCGCCACACGTGGAAGATGGGAGTTTGGAATTTGTGTCAAATATAAGATTTCCCTTCAGTTCCTTCCCAGTAGACACACCAGGAAGGGAAATCTCTACAAAATTAGGTATATTTTGCCTTTAGTTACACTGTAGGGTTTGTTCACATCATATGTCACATCACCTGCGTCGCTCTGCATTGAACTATTGTTTTCTATGTACCCTGTTCACACCATATAGGTGTGCTGCATAAAAATGTAGCATGTCTGCACTGCAGTATGTCATTGCAGCTCATCGCAATAAGCTACAGTGCATTTTGTAAAATTTCAATAAAGTTAAAAAGTTAAAAAGCAAATAGTGGTTAGGTCGCGGTGTGCTGGCGTCACCTACACGAGACGTGAGGGCGGGTGTTTGGAGCTGACCGGCCGGCAGCTTCAATTCAGCGATTTTCTTCCTGCTTACTTGTAAGCGCAATCCTTTGTTTTATGTGAAATAAATTTAATGGTTTTACACTATGGGGCTTTCTATTTTCTACATGTGACTATTCATTGATACATGTGGGAATACCTATGGATCCAATTTTTCTTCTGATTGGGACTGGTCCATTCCGTGAGCTTGAGGGGCACTCTATTGAATTTCCTATCCTTGGGGACTACTTCATCTCCGGTTCCCCGATAGTTGCCTGCAACATTATTATTTCTGGTAAGTAGTGGTATATGTTGGTGGTGGTCACGGTTATGGATTGAACCTGTCGCATGGGATAGATCTGTAGCGGCTTTGAATTTTGTTGTTTTTTGTCACCAACCTTTTTGTATCTGGTAAGCAGCCTATGATGTTGGTGGTGGTTCTTCACTATTTAGCACTCACTCCTAATTCATTCACCTAGGGGATCTCCTAGTGTGTGCACTTCCTGTTTAAATACAGTATCACGCTATGTATATTTCTATTTCATATGCACTTGATTGATGTCCATTGAGCCTATCGTATCGTCTGTGGCCTGGAATCCCTCTAAAAGGTCTTCCCTAGGATTCACATTTGATCCGGAGAGTTACCATCCTCGTATTAGGCGATTAATATTGCTGTTTCTGGTAAGCAGTATATACATCTAATGCCATCTCTCTAGAGGAGTTATTACTTGGATGCATTTGGACTTTTATCTCACTGTTTCTTATATTCACTGTTCTATGGGACTTTATGAGGACTTTGACATGTAATTCATTTTATAGTTCTTTCAATTTAGCGCAGCTTTTTATTTATTATGCTTTTAGGATGTTTGTCACATTTAAGTTGCTGCTTTGAATTTTTTTGAATATTTAGCGCAGTTACTTTTTATATAAATAGTGTGATACGTTGTTACAGTGCATCACATCTCCTCTACACAACACACATCAGCATGCACACACAATATGGTGATCAGGCTCATGTGAATGAACTCCCTGGTTCAAAGGAGCAAACACACACACATGCATCTATCTATCTATCTATCTATCTATCTATCTATCTATCTATCTATCTATCTATCTATCTATCTATCTATCTATCTATCTATCTATCTATCTATCTATCTATCTATCTATCTATCCATCCATCCATCCATCCATCCATCCATCCATCCATCCATCCATCCATCCATCCATCCATCCATCCATCCATCCATCTATCTATCTATCTATCTATCTATCTATCTATCTATCTATCCATCTATCTAATGTTCTACATTGTCCTGGAAGTACAGGAATTCTGTTAAAATATACTAATTGTTCCTGGTTTAGTCACCAAGTTGTTTTCCTTTATTTTGATTGTAATATTTCAAATCATTTTCATTTTCTCCTAGCCTACAGCTCACATCAGGGTTGTTCCTTTAACTATGCAAAAACAGGGTACTTGTATAGTCTGGCTTGCATGACATAGGTGAATATGAAGGATAACTGATCTTTGTCCTTCTAGATCTTGAAAACCCTGAATGGGATGCAGTTTTTAACTTTCTAACAGGGTGTTTAGCACAACAAAGTCAACAGCCTTGTGCCATTCAATGTACATACTGTTCACTTCCTAAGTGACTTATAAGTTGCAACCAGTATCTGAGGACCCTGTTGGGCTCCTGGAAATAGGCTCAGTTTTGGGCTACAAAGAGCTGCACATCTTCCAACAGTAACCTCTACCGGAGACCAGGGAAGTTTGTCTACAAGCTGTATAACATTTACACAGATGGCAACATCATGTAATATATACACTATATTACCAAAAGTATTGGGACGTGTGCTTTTACACGCACATGAACTTTAATAGTAGGGTTCAATATTGGGTTAGCCCACCCTTTGCAGCTATAACAGCTTCAACTCTTCTGGGAAGGCTGTCCACAAGGTTTAGGAGTGTGTCTATGGGAATTTTTGACCATTCTTCCAGAAGCGCATGTGTGAGGTCAGACACTGATGTTGGGAGAGAAGGTCTGGCTCACAGTCTCTGCTCCAATTTATCCCAAAGGTGTTCTATCGGGTTGAGGTCAGGCCAGTCAAGTTTCTCCACCCCAAACTCACCTATTCATGTCTTTATGGACCTTCATTTTATCCACTGGTCCCAATCATTTGGTGGAGGGGGGTTTTATGGTGTGGGGTTGTTTTTGGGGGTTGGGCTTGGCCCCTTAGTTTCAGTGAAGGGAACTCTACACATCACACACCATCATGCACACACAATATAGTGATCGGGCTCATGTGAATGAACTCTCGGGCAAACACACACACATAGATCTATCTATCTATCTATCTATCTATCTATCTATCTATCTATCTATCTATCTATCTATCTATCTATCTATCTATCTATCTATCTATCTATCTATCTATCTATCTATCTATCTATCTATCTATCTATCTATCTATCTATCTATCTATCTATCTATCTATCTATCTATCTATCTATCTATCTATCTATCTATCTATCTTTGAATGTCCTATGTTAAGGCGTCAGCATACCAAGACATTTTGTATAATTTCATGCTCCCAACTTTGTGGGAACAGTTTAGGGATGGCCCCTTCCTGTTCCAACATGACTGCGCACCAGAGCACAAAGCAAGATCCATAAAGACATGGATGAGCGAGTTTGGGGTGGAGGAACTTGACTGTCCTGCACAGGGTCCTGGCCTCAACCCAACAGAACACCTTTGGGATGAATTAACCTCCCTGGCGGTAATCCCGAGCGTGACTCGGGGTGGATTTTTTAGTCCAGGATCGGTATCCCCGAGTCACGCTCGGGGTAGATGTGCAGAGAGCGCAGCGGTGTCTCTTATCTTCTCCTGGCGATCCAGCAATGATCTCTCATTGCTGTGACCGCCAGCTGAGAGTCCCGCCGCTCGTCCGTCCTCCATCGGTATGATGACTTCCTAGTTCCGTTCCCTGCACAAACCACATATATGTGTATATATATATACCTATATACACACACGTATATATTTATATATATATATATATATATATATATATATAAAATTATATTATTGATTTGATTATAATTCATGCGTTATAATATATATATATATATATATATATATATATATATGTGTGTGTATATATAAAATGTATATATAAATATAGAAATTGGCCCGCGGGACTTTGTATGAGGTGCGTGCTCAGTGGCTGGAAATGAATATCATGCACAATATATGAATAAAAATTGATTTTATTACATAATGTAAAAAAATGATAACATATGCTCCATGGCACATATAATAGCTCAATGGCTTGAAATACACATAATATGTGACATGAATGATGCAATAGAATGTATTAACATTTTGGATTGACAACTTGGTGTAGCCTCTTAATTATGACAGAAATGATGTAATAGGATGACATCACAGTAGAGTATATATTATTTATGATCTGACGCGTTTCGGGAGAAATCTCCCTTCTTCAGAGATCAATATATTCAAGATGTCACTACAAAGAGACAATGTTGTTACAGGGTGCAGTAAGGATAATTGAAATATGAAAAAGATTCAGACAAAAATGATAAGAGCTGTGGGAGTACTGTATACTCACCGATCAAAAAGGCTCAAATGGCAAAAGTGGAATCCTAAATGGCAGCGGTGCGTCATGTCTGACCCGGGAGCTGAAGGGTCCCAGAGTGCCGGCAAGCATAGAGGGGGGCCCATGGCAGGGAAGTATGTGTGTAAGGAAAGGCCTTCCAAACCTGTTGTATGTATATATATAAAAAACAAAGTAGTGAAAATGTGGCATATGTGCTCACAGTGGTAATACACTGGTATAATTTGTACCAGGTGGGAAGGGCTGGTGTGATGGTTGTATGGGATTCCAGAGGGGGTGTGAGGAAAGTGATAAAGGGGAATGAGGAGAGGAGGGGAAAGGAGGGGGGAAGGAAAGGAGGAAAGGGAGGGGAGGAGAGAAAAGGGGGGGGGGAAGGAAAGAAAAGAAGAAAAAAGGGGGGGGGACCCAAAAGCCAAGAAAAAGTGGGGAAAAACCGTATGTGATAGAAAGTGGTGTGCAGGGTGAAGAGAATGAGAACTGGATAAAGTGTTAGCCTGAGGAGGATAGGTGTGGGAGAGGGGTGGGGGCGTAAGGGGGAAGGGTGGAAACATCCCAGTGACTAACCTGACAGGATCCTCCGTGGCCGGCAACAAGAGAGGGACCCTAACGTCATGCAGCGGGTAAAGGTAGATCGAACAGAGCCGAAGCTTCTGTGATCTTGTGATGGAGAGGCACGCTGGAGGCGGACCTCCCCGTCCCGCAGATGTAAGAGCACGCCATGGCGCGGGTACGTCATTGACAGCACTGACGCACAGCGCTGGAGGTGCGGCATGACGTCGATGTAGAGGTGGACCCGCTCGTCCCAATCAGAGGGGAGGGGCGGGGGCAGCAAGGGGGGGACGAACCCTCCCTCTTCGTACATCGCAGCTCCCGGGAAAGGACTGTTAACACCAACCGGCACAAGGGGCCACTCTGTCATAAAAAATATTGATAATAACATAGATTAATATTGGAAAAAATTCTAATTGGCAAAAGCAGTGCACACTGTAGCAACAAAGAATGTACATAAACATAACAATAACAACGATTGGAACAGCAAGCAAAGAGGGGGGGCCACCAAGATTACATTGTCAGCTGGGGGGAGAACCAGATCATTGATGGGCACAGTGGGTGTCTTCCACCCTAAATATAGAAGCAAAAAGGGTAATGGTCTGGTTTCCTCCAGAGCACTCCTCCATCCCTATATATATATATATATCAACACAGAGAAATTGGCCCGTGGGACTTTGTATGAGGTGCGTGCTCAGTGGCTGGAAATGAATATCATGCACAATATATGAATAAAAATTGATTTTATTACATAATGTAAAAAAATGACAACATATGCTCCATGGCACATATAATAGCTCAATGGCTTGAAATACACATAATATGTGACATGAGCTCCCGGGTCAGACATGACGCACCGCTGCCATTTAGGAGTCCACTTTTGCCATTTGAGCCTTTTTGATCGGTGAGTATACTGTACTCCCACAGCTCTTATCATTTTTGTCTGAATCTTTTTCATATTTCAATTATCCTTACTGCACCCTGTAACAACATTGTCTCTTTGTAGTGACATCTTGAATATATTGATCTCTGAAGAAGGGAGATTGCTCCCGAAACGCGTCAGATCATAAATAATATATACTCTACTGTGATGTCATCCTATTACATCATTTCTGTCATAATTAAGAGGCTACACCAAGTTGTCAATCCAAAATGTTAATACATTCTATTGCATCATTCATGTCACATATTATGTGTATTTCAAGCCATTGAGCTATTATATGTGCCATGGAGCATATGTTATCATTTTTTTACATTATGTAATAAAATCAATTTTTATTCATATATTGTGCATGATATTCATTTCCAGCCACTGAGCACGCACCTCATACATAGTCCCGCGGGCCAATTTCTCTGTGTTGATATATATATATAGGGATGGAGGAGTGCTCTGGAGGAAACCAGACCATTACCCTTTTTGCTTATATATATATATACACACACACACATATATTTATATAATATATAACGCATGAATTATAATCTAATCAATAATATAATTTTATTATATATATTATATATTATATAATAAAATTATATTATTGATTCGATTATAATTCATGCGTTTGTGTTTCAAATTTATCACATCTGGGATGTCTACTAGAGTCTTGTTTTGGTCAGGTTTAAGTCAGTAATTACTAAGAATTGTAGGCCTATAATACATAACGCCAAATTTCCATGAAAAAAATTGTACAGCTTTTGGTATATAATTCCTGACATAATCATACCGCCAGGGAGGTTAAAGCACAGACTGACAAACAGGCCTTCTTGTCCAACATCAGTGCCTGACTTTCCAAATGCGCTTCTGGAAGAATGGTCAAACATTCCCATAGACACACTCCTAAACCTTATGGACAGCCTTCCCAGAAGAGTTGAAGCTGTTATAGCTGCAAAGGGTCGGTCAACTCAATATTGAACCCTACGGACTAAGATTGGGATGTCAATAAGGTTCATGTGCGTGTAAAGACAGGCATCCAAATACTTTTGGTAATATACTGTATACAAAAGTTATAGGAGGCTTTCTAGCATCCAGATGAATTAGCCAGTTCCTGGACCTAAAGTCTTTCTACTAGGATTCCTCCAAGTAGGTGGGCTCCCTTCTAACACACATCTACGTCTTCATTTTTATCTTTCTCTCTCTCCATTCTTCCCTGACTTTCATCATATAGTCTCAAGCAGATCCTCATACCAATTGGGGGGAAAGGAACTGCTTGTTACACAGTGATAGATGAACATCAGATCCCGTTTGCAATACTATTACATTCATTACATTGCAAAAGTCTACTCTTGGCTCAGATCACACAGTCTGCAATGGCTAGTGTTGTCCCGCACATACACAATATCCCTTATAACAAAGCAGGACATTGAAAGGGCGTCATATTGAGGTGAACTATTATTTTAAAAAAATATAATTTTTTTTATTTCAGCTTAGTAACTAGGGCATGATTGTAGTGTATTACAGCCTCCAAGATAGCATCGTGAATACTAAGTTCAGGTGTGGAGCTTAAGCAGCAAAGGGACCTTGGAAAAGATTTTACATGGATAGCAAAAAAAGACTGCCAGCTAATATTGTCATTCTATCTGCACAGAGAGTAAATATTCTAAATCTTTACTTAAACATGTCCATATCTGTTGAAAAGCTGTGGGTGGAAAAGTATTTGAATCCAACTCCTACATACAAAGACAAACTTGCCCGTAGGGGCTGACACAAGTAAGTCTCAGGATTCCCCTTCCACCGAAAGTGCATTGTATGTTTGCATGTCATTATCGAAAGCTTGCCAGTTAGGAAAGTCTTTTTTTACTTGTTTACATTTTTAGCATTCCTCTCATGCAGTCGCCCAGTAAATACAATATACTGAAACCACAAATGAATCTGACATTTTATGTTTGTTCATCTGGTAAATAATTAAGCCAACAGAAATCAGCTACAGAGGACATAAAACTTGGCACTGTTGATGATCGCCCTGTCAAAGCTTGTGCACATTCTGATATGTAGAGAGGAAGCAAACGCTAAACTGAAGCATGAAGGGATCAAAAGCCTGACATTTCAGTATTTGTAAGGAAATGTTTTCTACCATCAGCTACCAATAAGATTCAAACATTTATAGAAGCACGTCAATACACTAAGCTAAATTGGTTATTAATAGAGTAATTTATAAGTACTGGAGAACAACAGTATGACCTGGGCCAAACATTATACACCGCTCCAGGTGCTACTGCAACAAACATTCAGCGCCAAGGGATCAGGTGCTGGTCCGGCTCGTACCATTAACCACTTTACCACCGGAGGATTTTGTCTTACGTCTGGGCCACTTTTTGCGATTCGGCACTGTGCGACTTTAACTGACAATTGTGCGGTCATGCAACGCCGTACCCAAACGAACTTTACGTCCTTTTTTTCACACAAACAGAGCTTTCTTTTGGTGGTATTTGATCACCTGTGCGATTTTTACTTTTTGCGCTATAAACAAAAAAAGAGCGTAAATTTTGAAAAAATAACAATATTTTTCACATTTTTTTATATGAAATTTCCCCCCCCCCAAAAAAATGTAAAAATCTAAATTTTTTTTATCATTTTAGGCCAATTTATTTTCTGCTAAATATTTTTGGTAAAAAAAATCGCAATAAGCGTATTTTGATTGGTTTGCGCAAAAGTTATTGTGTTTACTAACTAAGGGAAAGATTTCTGTCATTTTTGGTGTTTTCTTTTTAACGAGTAATGGCGGCGATCTGCGATTTTTTTTGCGGGACTGCAACATTGCGGCAGACAGAGTGAACCCTTGACTGAAATTTTTGACACTTTTGGGGGTACCAGTGACATTACTACAGTAATCAGTGCTATATATATGCAATGTTACTGTAAAAATGACACTGGCAGGGAAGGGGTTAATTTTTATTGGTGATCAAGGGGTTAATGTATGCCTGGTGCTTACTAACGTGTGTGGGGGGAGGTGACTGAGTGACACAGGGACAGATCGCAGGTTTAGCTATGCTGAACCCTGCAATCTGACCCTGTATGTCACTTAGGAGATCCACCCGCTTTGTTTACACAAGTGGGCGGATCTCCACACTCAATTCCCCGACGATCGGAGAAGAGCGGGGTCTACATCGCTGGACGGGAACGAGCCACTTTGCCACAGTACAGTCAACTTGACTGGTCGGCAAGTGGTTAAGACATCAAATGTAGAACTTGGATGACCGCACACCAAAATTTAAGATCCAAAAATTGCTGAATACAAAGCATGTCCAAACAAGTAAAACAAAGGATAGACAGCGAGTGTTGATGCATTTCCCACCAACTGGCATGTTATGACTAAGCATCAGTTGGCGTGAAACGCGTCAACACTTGCTCTCTATCCCATATTTTGTTTGTTTGGACATGTTCTGTATTCGGCAATAAATCTTTGGATCTTAAATTTCTGTGTGGGGTAATCCAAGTTCTACATTTGAAGTTTGACCTAGGCATATACATAGTTCTAAACATTATTTGGGATGTTTCCGAGTTAATGTTTTGAACACAGTAGCATTCTGATTTACCATGTTAAAAGGTAAAAGTATCAGATATTAGGTGACCTCTAACCCCTAACCTGCTGTTGTGTTAGGCTCAAAGTAAATAAAGCTAAAAAGTGGATAAATATAAATAATTCATAAGCAAGCCTTTAGGTCCATTTAAGATGTGGCCCTGTGTGGTTGTCACCCTGGGAGGGCTGTTGTCATTTAGCATTCCCAGCTTGGATATTAATAAGGAAGAATGGGTTGGTTGGTGGCGCAGTGGAGGAGTAGCTGGAGAAAGAATTCTTCTAGGGAAGCTAGAGTACATTACTAAAATGTGAATTTCTAGGGACATTTTTTCTATTCAGGGGAGTAGGGCTTTCCTGGTAGGGGGCAGAGATAGAAGAATAGGTTTGTTCTCTTGTGGATAGATTGGAAGAGTGTGTGTGAATTAAAATCTTCTGATAGGGTATGTTTAAACCTTGTAGTTTGTATTAACATCCTTCACTTAGAATCTTTGTACTCAGTAAAGATTTACTATTTAACCACCTCCCACCCGGGCCATTGTAAATATACGGCCGGGTGGGAGTCTCCTCCTTCTGATCAGACTTTTCGGAACGCCCTTCAGAAGGAGAGAGATCGCGCTGCCGCGGGCACGCGCAGCGGCGCGATCTCGATGTGTCTGTGTCCCTCGGACACAGAGCAACATCATTCGGCAGGAGGGCCCTGTGATTGGCCCTCCTGATCACATGACGGCTGTGTCCAATCACAGCCGTCATGTAATGTAACGGCTTCGATCTCTTCTCCTCCTGACAGATCCTGTCAGTGAGGAGAAGAGGGATGATCTGTGCTGCAGCCGGGGTGATCAGTGAGTATTTCTAATTACTCACTGATCACAGGGGGGGTCTGTGCTGGTAATCAGAACATTGATTACCAGTGCAGCCCTGGTGGGGGGAGGGGTGCCACTAGAGCCACGAGGGATGCCCACCCATGACCACCAGGGATGCCCACCATGGCCACCAGGGATGGCAAACAGGGCTCAGAGAGCCCCCCAGTGCCCTCCCTATCAGTGCTGCCCACCAATGCCATCTATCAGTGCTGCCCACCAGTGCCGTTATTGCCATCTATCAGTGCCGCCCACCAGTGCCCATTATTGCCCACCAGTGCTGCCTATCAGTGCCCATCAGTGCCGATCAGTGCCACCCATCAGTGCCGATCAGTGCCGATCATTGCCGCCCAACAGTGCCACCTATCAGTGCCCATCAGTGCTGCCAATCAGTGCCCATCAGTGCTGCCTATCAGTGCCCATCAGCGCTGCCTATCAGTGCCCACCAATGCTGCATATCAGTGCTATCTATCAGTGCCACATATCAGTGCCCATCAGTGCTGCATATCAGTGCGACCTATCAGTGCCCATCAGTGCCACCCCATCAGTGCCACCCCATCAGTGTCTCCTCATCAGTGCCTGTCAGTGCGGCATCATCAGTGCTCATCAGTGCAGGAAAAAACATATCTATTTACAAAATGTTATAACCTAAACAAAAAAACTTTTTTTTTTTTTCAAACTTTTCAGTCTTTTTTTATTTGTGTACCAAAAAAGAAAAAACTGACGGTGATCAAATACCACCAAAAGAAAGCTCTATTTGTGGGGAAAAAATGACACAAATTTGGTTTAGGTACAGTGTTGCATGACCGCACAATTGTCATTCAAAATGCAACAGCGCTAAAAGCTGAAAATAGGAGGTTTAAGTGCCCAGTATTGAGGTGGTTAAGCAGCAGTACATAAGTGCGATTTCTTTTAAGGGGGTGTCAGAGATGAGTTAAGAGCTCTATGCACTTAAAATTTGCTGTACCTTATTTAGAGAAGCATGGGCCACACTGAGACCTGAGAGGCTGACCTTTGGTTGACCAAGGAGTATAGAACCCTTAGAGCAGGGGTGTCAACCTCAATTTAATCGCGGGCCGCATCAGCATTATTATTGCCCTCAAAAGGGCCGGTAAGGCTAGATGTCCAGAGCATCCCCTACCCTTACATAAGATGTCAAGAGCCTCCCCACCATCAGAAATTGAGTCCTCCACCCTCCCTTACATCACCGTGCACCCCCTTATCTTGTGCTGCTGCTGGGAAGAAGCTGTAGGCATTGCTGAAAAGCAAAAAGTAAAGGGTCTGCAGGAGGACCAGAAGAGGGCTGGAGCTCTCCTGCAGCTGCAGGAGAGGTGCAAGGGCCACATGAAATGGCCTTAAGGGCCTGATTCGGCCCGCAGGCATTGTGTTTGACACCTGTGCCTTAGAGAATCTCTGGAAGCTGGGGCTGAGGGAGTACAAGCAGCTGTGGTTTACCTGGTAAGGTCCGGCTTCTTATTGTCTGAAGGTGGCTGCTGGGTCTGATTTATCATGGTAGGTTCCTGGGCCCATAGTACTGGAGGATATGGGAGCTCTTGATATAGGAGTAGTCTGTAATAGGGGTACCCTTTCCTGGGAATGGGAACCCCCTCCCCTAAGCCTGCACAATTTTAGTTATTCAACACTGAATGCTATTTAAGACAGATTAAAATACGTGCACATGAACATAAGATGGAGAGTAGCTAACTTACTCCAACAATCACATGCATAGCTTTCTGATTCCAGTATGTCAGCAACCGTCCTAGCAAAAGGATTTGTTTTAAGTAGCAGAAAATAGAGGCAGTTTTATGAAAGACTCATTGACACTTTGGTTTAATGAAATGAAATACATTTTATTATTTTTTGTCCTGGATTGTAAGAATTGGACAACATAGTACAGTAGCATACTGAACAATAATCTATTAAGTTCAATAATAAGTACACCTAATAAGTACACATAAGAAAATAGGCCAATAAATACTTGCTATTTTAATGGTCCTGGTATGCCTATAGTTGACATATTGACCTGATTATACACAGAAACAAGTCTACCTGCAGAACAAGCACACACTCACCAAAAGCATATTTACCTGCATTTTCCCAGACTACTCCCAGCACTATCCTTCACATTCCATGTGCCTAACAATGAAATGTGACTCAACCAGTGTTTACCGCCATTCCTTCATAATTACTCACATTAATTATGTGTAATCAGCTGCTAGTCTTGGAATATCATTGATTTAGGCACTGGCATTATAAAAGCAAAAAGTAGTACCAAGTGTGGAAAATTAGGATGATAAATTCTCCAATGTAAAAGATGATACATGCACTGGACCTTCTTTATCACCATTGTTCATAGCAACCGGTCACTTCTCTTTAAAGTATAAGTCCAGTCCAGCAATTTTGTATAGAGTTAGTCTATTAGGTTTTTATTGCTGTATGTATTCACCTGGGGCAGATTTAACCTTATAAGTCATGAGCACCATTTTCATTGCAAGAGAAAGCAAGGGAATCCAAAATTCTACAAAATTCACCAGGAAAGTAGTGGAGGGGGGATTTAGCAATGAGGACATATGTGCTGGCAGCTGTCGGAGATGGGATTTCCCCTACATTTATGGTGATTTCCACTTGTGTCTTTGGAAATTTCCACAAGCAAAAACTAAAAACCTGCCAAAAATGTTGACACTGCCCAACTTTATTTAAAACAGAAACAATATTTGGGCTGAAGTTATACTTTCATACTTTTCGTGCAGGAGAACCACAAAAACAAAGCTACCTTACAAGATTTTCAATATAAAGTCCTGTGGTAGCTAGATGTTAAAAAGGAGGGTAAATTCCACTAGAAAATAAACAATCCCTGCTGACTGCTTAAATACTGACAGCACCAAGCTTCATCTTACAGTAGGCATACACAGTGCTGTATTTTGGCCTAGGCCAACAAGGCCCAGGCCTAGGGCGGCACTTTGCAGGGGGGCAGCAAAATAGCTGCCCCCACCTCCACCTGAGAGTCTATTGGCCACTGTTTGCTAGAGCCGGCTGGCATCTAGCAACCAGTGATGTCACAGCCATGACTCCCTGGCCATGATTCAAAGTGGAGGAGGATTTAACTTCCTCCTCCTCTGCACCTAGTGCTTGCGAGGCCCAAGGAGTCCTGCCGGTCTGGTGACATTGGGGTTCAGGGCAACAAAGCAAAATCCACCAATCCACCACCGACAGCAGCTGCTGCTGCTGAGCTGCGGCATCTTCACACGGCGAGCGGGCAACTGGCCGGCCCTGGAAGCTGGCTAGAACTGAGAGCCAGCGAGGGAGAAGACCTCCACTGCCATGGCACCATCCTGTCTTCAGCAGCAGCGGGTGCTGGCGCCTCCAAGAGCCTGCACTCCTTCTCAAACCTCCTCTCTGCTCCCAGCTGGGACATCAACAGGCTGACCGAGGGCCCAAAAGACGAGGACAGGCAGGAGGTTGGTGCATCACACACACCTACCCACAGACAGGGGGGACAGGAGGGACTGCAGGCAGGGCTAGGGGGTCTCCCACCCCCTCTCTCTCACCTCCCCTCTCTCTCTAACCTCCCCTCTCATCCCCCCTCTCTCTCATCCCCCTCTCTCACACCCTCCCTCACCCATCCCCCTCTCTCTGTCCCACCCCCTCTCTCTCTTTCTCTCACCCCCCCCCCTCATGAGATCTCAGTGGGACTTGTAGTCCTTCAATTTTGGAGGGCGTCGCATCCGTTAAACAGGAAGGAGTGGGCAAATTCAAATAGTCTTGCCTAGGGCAGCACAAAACCAAAATACACCACTGGGCATACTCCTCTATGGTGCTTACTAACCAAAGGATGGTACAATGAAGCACAGGCACCATGCATTACTTCTAGAAAGCCAATTTATTTAATAAAGAGATACAGATATAGATTACAAACTTTATACATTTCTTGATAAGATTATGTAAATCTAATCACATATATATTTTAAACCCAACTGAAGTTGTTTATTTCTTTATAGTCCGGTACCATCACATTTTATAATTTGTGACTAATCTTTGTTTGTAAATTTCTTAGGTCCCCTTTCACACATACGGTCCGTTTGTCTGTCTTTCATCCATCCGTTTACGGATGAAAAATGGACATCAATGCATCTCTATGTAAAAATGGATGACAACGGATGATCATCCGTTAACATCCGTTTTCATCCGCTTCCGTTTTTTGGAACGGATGAATGCCCTATTTTTCATCCGTCAAAAAAACGGATCGGACGAAAACAAATGTAAATGGACAAACGGTCCGTTTTTTATCCGTTTTTGCATTGGTAGTGGATGTAAAAAAAACAGATGAAAAATGGATGAAAAACGGATGAAAACGCACGAAAAACAGATGAAAAACGGATGAAAAAAGGATGAAAAAGGATGAAAAACTGATACATTTTGACGTGACTTATGACGTATGTGTGAAAGGGGCCTTAAAATACTTAACTCCCCTGGCGGTAATCCCGAGCGTGACTCGGGGTGGATTTTTTAGTGCAGGATCGGTATCCCCGAGTCACGCTCGGGGTAGATGTGCAGAGAGCGCAGTGGTGTTCTCTTACCTTCTCCTGGCGATCCAGCGATGATCTCTCATTGCTGTGACCGCCAGCCGAGAGTCCCGCAGCTCGCCGTCCTCCGTCGGTGTGATGACTTCCTACTTCCGTTCCCTGCAGCAGCAATGCTGCATGGGAGCGGAACTAGGGAGGGAAATTAAAAAAAAAAAAAAAAAAAAAACGTTGCACAAAACACATTTTATATTACATATATATATATATATATATATATATATATATATATGTGTGTATATATATATATATATATATATATATATATATATATATGCACACACACACACATATATATATATATATAAAATTATATTATTGATTCAATTATAATTCATGCGTTATATATATATATATATATATATATATGTGTGTATATATATATATATATATATATATATATATATATATACACACACACACACACACACATATATATAATATATAATGCATGAATTATAATCTAATCAATAATATAATTTTATTATATATATTATATATTAAATAATAAAATTATATTATTGATTCGATTATAATTCATGCGTTTGTGTTTCAAATTTATCACATCTGGGATGTCTACTAGACTCTTGTTTTGGTCAGGTTTAAGTCAGTAATTACTAAGAATTGTAGGCCTATAATACATAACGCCAAATTTCCATGAAAAAAATTGTACCGCTTTTGGTATGTAATTCCTGACATAATCATACCGCCAGGGAGGTTAAAGTGTTTGTAAATGGTCGCCTTTTAAAGAAACCCATTCAGGTTTAAAATAGAACTGAAATGCAAAATATGTGTGCATAGAATTAAAAAAGACCCTATAAATACCTTTTTTCCTTTTTTTATAAGTGATCACATTGCCTCTGTTCTCAGCTGCATAAGAGCTGGGGAGGAGAAGCAGCAGCACACTGAGATTCCCAGTAAATGGGGCATGCCAGGACAAGCCTGATCATTGGAGGAGTTCCCAGTATAGCTAGGCAACTGACCACGCTGTGCTCTCCTGCTCAGTGTGGTCAGTTTAATATGAAAGCAGAGGGACTGACAAGAGCTGACAAGAACACCAGAGATTTTACACAAAGAAAGTAATACAAAGAGAACAGGATACTTTCTCATACAAGTACATGGTACAGCAGGTACATATCAGGAATATGAAATGTTGGGGGTAACAAACGCTTTAATCTCTCAGTGAACATGCTGTTTCCTACTTTCTCACTATAGTGCTTTGTGCTAGCGGAGATAAGTATCAGCCACACCCCTCATCACTTGTGTCCTTACACAGACTTGTATTGCAGAGAAGAAGAAGGGGAATGGTCAGTACTGTTACTCAAAGCTGATTAATGAGGGCATAGGGTCTAAAGCCTCGTACACACGCACAGATTGTTGGCCGACCGTTCGGCCGTCTTTTGTCCAGTGTTGTTTGTTGGTTGAAATGTGCTCTAGACTTGCACTGGACTTTTGTTGGCCAACAAAAACCAACTTCAGAAGTGATGTCATGTGCTGGTTTACTTTCCATATGTTTTGTCTTCTCTGAGCATGCCCAGTCTTGCTCATCTGATTTTTGTCTGCCGAAATCTGTACTGACTGAAGAACAATCGGCCGTTTTGTTGTTGGCCAACAAAAATTTTATAGCATGCGCACCAGATTTTTTTCGGCTGAAAATTCGCAGTTGGTTGTCGGAAGCATCATACTAACAAGCCTACAATCGGCCGATCGGACGTTGGCCGACAATTTACGGCCAAAAATCTGTGCGTGTGTACTGGGATTTACTCTGGTGTCAATGGACTGCACATACATTCAGTATTCAGACACCCTGCATAACTGCTGCAAAAGGAAAGTGATGGTAAAACTATGAGAATGGAAGTTACCAATACAATGACCAATTATTTCTGTTACTTTAAATGGGCCTAAAAACAATATATTTGACTATAGCTTCTACTAAATGTCCACTTTACAAATGTTACATGGAATTCTGAGAACCATAAATCACCTTTTGATAAATCTTGACACAGGATCTGTTCGGTTTTAGAGATTACATTCCATGTTGATTGTTGGTTATGTCTTTGAGCTATCAGAGGTCTGAATGTTGATGGAAGTTAGTAGGAAGATTCAGGTGAATGTGTAGCACATTGAAGGACCCTCATGATCAAAGTGTTTATATTTAGGTGAATTCTCCAGACGAGTCTTTCGAATTCTATAATATCTAGAGTACATATCAAGACACAAAATTGCTGGATGACATGAAATGAGGCGCTGCCTGAAATATCATTTATCACAGATGTTACAGATGAGATCAGACTCATGCAAAATGTTTTCATGTTCCCAGTTAAAAAAAATGAGTTCAGGTTATAAAAGCTAAACTCGAGGCAAATACAAAACACCATTAAATGTAAAAAAAAAAGCACTCTGTTGCTAAAAAAAATGTGCACTATAAAGAATCCCCTTAAAAAAAAACAAAAAACAAAAACATATATAACACTATATTACCGAAAGCATTGGGGCACCTGCCTTTATTCTCCACTCTAATTCTTCCCAAAGGTGTTTTATCGGGTTGAGCTCAGGACTCAAGTCAAGTTCCTCCACCCCAAACTCCCTCATCCATGTCTTTATGGACCTTGCTTTGTGCACTGGTGCGCAATCATGTTGGAACAGGAAGAGCCATCCCCAAACTGTTCCCACAAAGTTGGGAGCATGAAATTATCCAAAATGTCTTGGTATGCTGACGCCTAAAGAGTTCCCTTCACTGGAACTAAGGTGCCAAGCCCAACCCCTGAAAAACAACCCCACACCATAATCCCCCCTCCACCAAATGATTTGGACCAGTGCACAAAGGCCTATAAAGAAATGGATGAGCGGGTTTGGGGCGGAGGAGCTTGGCTGGCCTGCACAGAGTCCTGACCTCAACCCGATAGAATACATTTGAGTTAAATAAGAGCGTGAGAATATGAGCCAAGCCTTCTTGTCCAAAATCAGTGCCTGACCTCACAAATTTACTTCTAGAAGAATGGTTGAACATTCCCATAGCCTTCCCAGAAGAGTTGAAGCTGTTATAGCTGCAAAGGGTGGGCCAACTCAGTATTGAACCCTACAGACTAAGACTGGCATGCCATTAAAGTTGATGTACTGTATGTGTAAAGGCAGGCATCCCAATACTTTTGTTAATATAGTGTATAGTGAATGTGAAGAGAAACCAATGACTAAAGATCCTTCAAAATCTGACGCTTTAGAGAATACCATATTTCTGCTCCTTCACTGTACTTAGTAGCCCCATCTGCTGGGCCCTACACCATTACTGTGTGCTGCAGTAAGATAGGGAACCACTACACACAATAGGGGACCAGGATATAGACTCTCATAGAAGGGTTGGTTACTCTTCACTACAGTGGAGCGTATTAAGTATCTTTTTTGCAGGGGAAACGTTATTTTACACATTTGGTTTAGTGCCAGAGTCACTTTAATGTTTAACTTCAGGAGCAGCTTAGAGCTATACTCTGCAATTTTTCTAAAAAAAAAAATAAAAAATACTCTTGCAAATGCTCATTAAGTCTAGGGGTAGAGACATAAGCTGTAATACTTACCCATTTACTTCCACCATGCTGTGCGACTGATCCCCTAAAGTCTTTTTTCTTTAGTGAGCTGGCTAGTGGTCATAGTCAGACATCATCACCCACAATGCAGGATAGCAGTCCTGCATTGTATGTGAGGATGGTGAGGGCCCACCGAAAACCTGAAGCAGCAGAGAGAAGAAGAGCGTGTTGGCTTTATAGGGAGTGAAAAATACTTATTAAAGTTCATTCCTCTTCTTCTAGACTTAACAAACAGCAACCCTTGCAATGCAGGGGGGTGCACCACAATGGAATCTTACAAAAATCCCATTCCTCCATTCATTTTTAGTATAACGTTTTCTTCCCCATTTGCAACAAAAAGGCCCAAAAATGTTTTCTGTTTCAATATTTAAATTGAAATTTCAAGAATCATAACAAGCTATGGTTTTCCCACGCAGGGGCGACTTTAAGTGCCGGTTCACATATGTGCGGCTGCGGCGATCGCATGTAATATCGGAGCGCACTGCTCCTTCATTATATGCAATCGGGTGTGCGGTGCGAATTCAGCCATACACTCTGTATGGCTAAATTCGCACTGCACCCGCAGCAAAGACGCACAGGACCCTTTTTTTGAGCCGCATCAGGATCGGATCGCACAGTGGTCCACACTTGTGCGATCCGATCCTGTGCGAACTGTAAGATCGCACTGCGATATGCGATCAAACTGAAGGTGTCGTTAAGATTACATTGACACCCCCAGCGTATCGCATATGGCAGTGTGAACTGCCAAGGGTGCGTTTGCGATGCTGGAACAGGCTGCGAATTCGCAGCCTTCCCGCATCGCATAAGTGTGACCCGAGCCTAAACAGACATTTAAAGAAACAGCGCGTGAACGCCTAATGAGTAACATAACAGTAAACTGTTACCAGGACCATAGAGGGCCAGGTTAAAAATAAGGGCAATATCCAAAAAAGTGTTTAATAACTGTATGCAGAGTCGTGAAATCTGTATTTTTACTTAGGCTTCTTCCACAGGCTGCGCTGCCTGCTGCAGTCCGTTCTCTGCCCAGCGGGGATCGATCCGCCGATTCCAGCTGAGCAGGTGGATGACAGCTCCGTCTCCGCTCTGTGTGCGGAGAGGGAGGTGTCAGAGCCCCGATGCTCTCTATGGGGAATCGGATGAGAGCGGACCGCCTATCCGCTCTCATCCGGTCCGATCCCCTGGATGGATGGAAAATAGGGTTTCCATCCGTCCAGATTTCACAGACAGGATCAGATGCGGATGGCAGCGGGTGTCAGCGAACATGTCTCTGCTGACATCCGCTGCCCCATAGGGATGCATGGAGGATCCAATCAGATCGCCTAAAAAACTGACAGGCGGATCTGATCGGATCGTTCGTGTGAAAGGGGCCTTTCACCTTTGGAAACATTTTATCTATTTCTGGTTGCAGGCACATGACTGACACTGTATGCTACCGGAGTTTGGGGGTGTTCTAGACTATAATTTGCAATAACTGTCCAAATAAGAATGGTGTTCATGACCAGTCACCCTCTGTAAGAGAAAGAACAGGTGCGGTCGATCGTATGAAATGGAAATTTAGGCCTGGATTTATAGTTACAAGAGGCATGGTTAAAGAATGTAGAGCATGTTCCAGGTAAGCAATGAGATGGCTATCGCACAGATACATTATTATTATTTTTTTTTATCTGGAATTCAGTTTTAAAAGTATTCTTAAAAAAACAGTATATGTTCTGAATCTGTCTTGGTATCAGCCTCCTGTAACCCCTTGCACAGCAGCACTTAGCTGAGGAGGAGGATGGAAAGCGCCCTAAGCCAATCCTTGTTGATTTCAACGGTGTCAGATCACATCATCGTTCATTTAAAAGCTGGGGAAGGTCCTGGAGCTAAGCTTATTGTCTAACTATAAGATGGTCTGCAGGGTTGTCCAGGACCAGTATCTGTTTGTACAGAATTATAAATCCCTTTGTAGGTAAAACAGTTCACATATATGCATCATCAACTGTGTATTTAGTTATTGCTTTCAGAAATAAGAGGCTTCTGTTAACATGTTGAGAAATATCTGCAAAAACCAAACATTGCCTTTTCTTTTTTCTATGGAGAAATGAACATAAATACTATTAAATAGCTCTGGAGTGGACAGGTCAGTTCTTGTGACCCAATAATATGAAGGATTCGTAGATGGTATATGCAGGCCACATATGCTCAGGGCTAGGGCAACAGTACTGTGCATTTATCCAAGTCTGCTACTACTACACAATTATGGTATTGTCACTCATCACCTGCTGCATTAGTACCAATACTCTAGTTCGGGGAGCCCCAACCACCGGGCCGTGGCCTGGTACTGAGCCATGGCTTCTCGGCAGCTGGGCTGCGAAGGCTGCTCTTTCACATTTGCGGCTTGCGAGCAAGCAAGCAGGCGAGTGAGTGAGCGAGCAAAGAGATGACATAGTCTCTCTCCGCCCACCCTGCATCACCTCAGTTCAGCCCTCACTGTGCAGCCGCGGGCAGCAGAGAGATTACATACTCTCTCACTGCCCGCTCTCACTCTGGGACCCAGCCAATGCGCATGTGCCAGTTTCGCGCTCGGCCTCGGGCGCTGAAAAGCTGGGGAGAGACTGTCAAAAGCCTTTTTCTCTGCTGTCACTGCCACCAAATTGCCTTTACATTTAAAAAGTGACAACCAGCATCTGGTATTTTTTGGTGGCAGGCAATAGTGGGAAGCTTCAGCTGGTGGTATAATAGTGACAATCCACATCTGGTGGCAGGTGGCATGGCAAGTGACAGACTACATCTGGTGGCAGGCAACGTGGCAAGTGCAAGACCGCATCTGGTGGAAGGCGACATAACAAGTGACAGACCGCATCTGGTGGCAGGCGACATAGCAAGTGACAAGCTGCATCTGGTAGTAGGCAACGTGGCAAGTGTCAGACTGCATCTGGTGGCAGGCGACATAGCAAGTGACAAGCTGCATCTGGTGGCAGGCGATGGTGGCAAGTGCATCTGGGGGCAGGTGACGTGGCAAGTGACAAGCTGCATCTGGTGGCAGGCGACAATGGCAAGAGACACGCTCAGGGCTCCCACTGATTCTGCATTATGGGGAGTCGAACTATTTCATTTTATATTACAATGTAATAATAGAAAAAATGCGCTTCAATCATTCGGACACCATATCAGCCATGGTGCAGTGATGATTAAAGCCCCAACACCAGCCATTGCCCTGACCAATTGCCGACGAAAAAAATATTCTTCCATGCAGCTGGTCCCCGGTGCCAAAAAAGGTTGGGGACCGCTGCTCTAGTTGACTCATACTGTAGTATCCCAAGGGCAGCAACCTAAGAATGTAGAACACATAGGTTTCCAGTTACTACTTTTAGGTTGTAACATACAACCCTGCCTTTGATTTTCTATTAGTGACTAGCGTAAGGGCCCATTCACACCAGAAACTGCACATAACTGCGTGTTTTTGACAGCATGTTTACATACATTTGAAGCGCACTTAACGTGTGCTTGAATGCATTTTGCATGTGTTTTGTGCTGCGTTTATCACTGCGTTTGCAGTGCACTTTTTTATAGTTTTTTGGGCTTGGCTTTCTTAGCTTAAAGGGGCACAGTGCGGTGCAGGTGCGGTGTGTTTGAAGTGTGTTTGTAGCGCATTCCCTATGTTTGGAGTGCAGAAAAATGCAGCATGCTCTGCTTTTTTTAACTGCATTGAACTGCACTGCAATGATGTGAATTATGCATATAGGATTACCTTGATTTTGGGCTGTCTATGCAGTTGGAGTGCAGTTCAAAATGCATCCAACTGCATCCCACTGCGCTCGGAGTGAAAGGGCCCTAACACTGGCCAAATGGTGCAACCAAGGCATGAGATATTCCCGTGGAGAATGATCAAGTAAGCCCAGGGTTGGTTTTGATATGGAATCATACAACAAAATGTATTTCCGTTCCACTAATAAAAAAGACATCTAGGAAAGTTTGAACTGGGCAATGAGTTTCATTTTCATTTGTTGTATACCTTTGTTCTTTTTTTCAAGCAAAATTTTTTCAAATGTTTTTATAACAAATGGCAGACAATAACATAGTACTTCTTTCTTCATGACAGGTCTATATATTAAGTTGGCAAATAATCATATACCATGAGCAGAGCAGGTAAAATCCAGGAGTTAACTGTAATTATAAAGTCTTGGATGTCTTGCCAGAGCTTCTTTGTGGGGATTTCTTAAAGCTGGGAATTTTTATCATTATTTTGCTTATACACAGTGCTTTTATATTGTACATGGCATGCAGGCTCATAACAGATTATTCATTGTATTGAAGTTTCTTTGAGTGAATAATTAAAGACGGAACCATCCTGTCATTATGTTATTTGGTATCAAAATACTTCACAGCAAACAGAAGTGATAGAACTACAGGAATGCGGTAGGTAAAAAGACTAAAACTGAGGACCTTCTAAAAGAGTGAAGTCCACACAATAAAGTCTAGCTAAAATTATACTGTTACATAATTTGGGTTAAAATAGGTCAAATAACCATCAAGATCAGCCTCTAATAAATGTCAGAGGAAGGAGAATTATCTCCCAACCAGTCAACGATAGTCAATTTTGTCCCTCAAGCATAAAACCAATAAACAATTAAACTAGTTTGTCCATCAAAGTCTATTTGCCATATCTTTATACTGTTCTAGGATGCATTTATATTTAATAACTAGATAACCTGCAAGACATATTTAGATGTTAACATCTAAATAATGGTAAAGGTTAAAGTGGATAAACTGTATAGTCGAAAAAAACATTATTATTTTTTTAAAATAAGAGTGGGGAAGGATTGGAAACCCTGTTGAGTCTGTAATGCTGTCTATGTCCTAGAACACTCTACAGTGGGGGCACCTGCTTTGGTGAGGAAAATTCCCTTCACTTTGTAGAGATTTTCTCTCCCTTCTTGCTGTGACCCTAGAACAGGAAGCAAAGGGAAATCTCGAAAAATCCAACATAATAAAAAAATAAATAAAAATAAGGCCAACAGAGGTTTTAGCTTTGCATACAAATTAATAAATGTGATGCTGGTTGTAGGAAAATTAGTAGACAATATATTATTGGATTTTTAATAAGACAATGCAAACAGCATGATGTTATGAACATGTAATTAATACGTAGAGGACCAACCAGTCACAGTAGGACAATTAAGACGTAATATCTGAGGTATTACTGTGGATTGTTTAACACTGCATTGTTCATTCCACCCATCCCAGTTCTGTTTAATACATTGTATAGGATGTTTAAACAATGAAGTCCTTAACTGCAATCGAATTAAGTTTCTTAAAATTTCTTAAAATTTTCGTTAGCCAGTGATGGTTCTGTCTCGAGTCATTGTGTGAATGGAGCAGCTATTGGGACCAGTGGCTCCCTAGTACCATAAGAGACAATGCTGTCATATTTTTTAGGGCTGCATGTGTACAGTGTGTACTCTCTTATGTTGCTGAGCTCATCATAGGTGTCAGGAGAGGTGACCATATGTCAAATAACTAAATGCCGTTGTAAGCCAAAATCAGAAAATGTAGATCCATAAAACTACATTGCATTTTCCCAGAACAAACACATTATCAAAGGTTTATTCATGTAACTAGATCACTAGATCAGAACCATTATCAGAACTATGACACCATAATTCTGTAAGAATCCATAGCCATGTGACCAGAAATAAGGACTTGAGGCTGTACAGTACAGGCTGACACATTAGGGCCCAGTACAAGATGACTGAAAGTACTGAAAATATTCACTGCTCCAGACTTAACTTTCCAAACCCTTATACCTTCCCTTGTAGCCAACATTTCCACCCCAGTACCTTAGAAACCTAAAACCCCTCACAACCCCTCCTCCATTCCTGATCATGCCTACAACTCTTGTAACTGCTTCTGTATTACACAGCTGCATACCAGTGATGGTGTTGAAAAGAACATTTGAATATAAATAGGCAGTCAATAAGGCCCCCCCCCCCCCCCGAAGGATTCTAATCATTACCTCAAAGGGGTTCTTCGCTATAAATGTAATCAAGTTTAGGACTTCTTTACCAAATGAGTTGGAGATTATTACTAACAGTACGACACTATAAGTATATTTGAATGTGAATTGGATTATTCTTAGATCATCTGCATTATCAGTAGGGTTAACCAGTGGTGTGATTGCATTGTGGAATTAATATGACTACTAATGGTTACGTCAAGAAGGAAATGTGTTCCTTATTGTGATCATAAATTGTTAGCTTCCCAATGGGGATTAAAGCTGGTCATTTATTAATAGATCATTTAAGAATGCTGGTTTGATTTTGTAATAGTTTTGTTTTTGACCACAGTAACAATGACTTTTTTTTTCAAAGGAACAAATTTATAACAGTGGGAAAATTAATTCATTCCAAAATCAAATGTTGAAAACAATCAAAACTTGGAGTACTTTTAAACAGTAGTTCTCATGCCATTAAATGTATTGAGAGTGTTCATACTAAGGCTCCATGTACACAGGACGTTAGAAAAAACGTGCTGCAAAGCTAGTTCTGACGCCGGGAAAAAGCAGCTGTTAAACGCGCTTTCAGTAGCTTTTTCCATTTGCGTTATTGCACGTTTGGCCACGTTGCTTTTAGCAGCGTTTTTTCTGCCTCCTTTCAAAATCAATGGTTACCTATGGGAGCCTATTGATTTGAATGGAAGTCGCACCACAAGTCGGATCAGGATGATCCGACTTGCGGCGCGACTTGCACTGTGAGAATCTTGAGGGGGAACTCCATGCCAAAAATGGGAAAAAAACTGCGTGGGGGTCCCCCCCAGGTTCCAAACCAGGCCCTTCGGGTCTGGTATGGAATTTGAAGGTAGCCCCATGCCGAAAAAACGTTTTTTCGGCGTGGGGCTACCCTCAAAAAAAACGTTTTTTCGGCGTGGGGCTACCCTCAAATTCCATGTTTTTTTTCCCATTTTTGGCGTGGAGTTCCCCCTCAAGATTCTCACAGTGCAAGTCGTGCCGCAAGTCGGATCATCCTGATCCGACTTGCGGTGCGACTTCCATTCAAATCAATAGGCTCCCATAGGGAACCATTGATTTTGAATGGAAGAAAAAAAACTTTAAACGTGGCTGAATGTACGTTCATCACGTTTGGTCACGTTTGGTCACGTTTGGTCACGTTCGGCCGCGTTTCTGTGTTTTGAACGCAAATAATTGTGTTCCAAAAAACATCCCTGAACTCAACTGCCTGCACATGACTGTAAACGACCCTGTGTACATGGACAGATAAGATAAAATGTAGATGGGTTCAGGGGCTTCTGAAAAAAATGCCCAACTGCTCCTAAACAGCCATTTACAACGTCTCGTGTACATGGAGCCTTATGGTAACAGTAAAATGTAGAAAATAGGGCTTTCTTTATCGTACATCACAGGACACAGAGCAGGTAATAATGACTATCTGGCTACGCAGTTTACTTCCTGTGTATACGCTACCTTTAGGTGAATGGACACTGGCAACCAATAGACAGGAAGTTCCTCCCATAAAACCCCTCCCATACAGGCGATGGGCCCATCGTTGCCCATCATGGCGGGCTTTGTCAATCATTGGATCTTCAAGGCCTGGGTCCCCCTTTTTATTGGGGTCCACACCCTTGGACCTGTAGAGCCCCTTGCTGCCAAACTCCTTGGGATAATACCTAACCAGGGTTCCATTTATCAGGGTCCAGCACCCAGATGAGTCACATTACCAGCAAAACCTCAGGTCTTCTTAGGCGAGGCACGGGTATCATCCTTTTAGCACTTAGCCATTCAAATGTATCCTATCAGAATGCCTTGCTGATCTTCAGCCCACATGGTCCACCAAAAATGTGCTTGTGCATAAACGCATGGTTGCATAGAAACTTCAGCCCATGGCTACATTTCTATGGGAGAGCTAGGTGACCAGTCAAGGCATTAAGGTAGGTTTGTATACTATCGTCCTTGGTAACATAGGGTGTGGCAGAAGTACACAGAGTAGCTACTATGCCTGACAACCTTAATGGCTCAGATTGGCTAGTTGCCTCTGGCTTATCAGGAGGAGTAGACATAGTGGAAACACGACTAGGACTTTTAGGGCCTGACGGTGGCATCATAGTGCCCTTTCCAACTGTGCTCCCTACAGCCCTTTTTCAGGCAGACATTGCTTTATAGCAAGACAAACTTGAAGTACTACCTTTAAAGTGTACTCAAGGTCTGTGCCAAGCCTGTACAGCCTAATGCACACAACACTGATTGCCTAAGATACAGGACCTATTAGTGCCAGTAACATACACCCACAGTGACTCACGCAACCCAGCTGCTGCTGCTTTTCGTCCCTTTCAGCCTGTGACAGAGGCTAGTGTGTTGGAAACAGTTCCTTGCAGAACGTGCCCTTTTATACATGTGCGGTGTGGTGCGTGGCATCCATGTGCATGCCAAATTGCGTTAGAACACGCCCACCACGCCTCATACACCTGTACTTAAATGCGAAGATTCTCGTGTGCGCATGAATAGGCGTACGCCATAGACACGCGACACACGATCCAGCTTATGCGCCAGAGCGAACACAACAAACAAATGGGAGAGAGACCAGTTTAGGCTGAATCTTGTTTGTCACAACTAAAACCTTTCAGGTAATCAGCTCAGGGTAAGAAACAGTGTAACAATATGCTTTAAACAGACTTTAAACCTACTTTGCCGCAGGAAACTGCTATAAGCAAGAATCCAATCTTCACTCTTCACGGTGCGCATGGTCTTAAAGACCTTCAAGGACTGGGTCCCCTATATAAGAGGGGCCACGGCCTTGGACCTGTAGAGCACCCTGCATGGAGCGCCTTTGTGGTTTGGTATTCCAAGGATCCGGATCCCAGGGTCCAGCACCTAAAAAGGACAGCATTACAACTTTACAAGCAAAACCTTGTATCTGCTTCCCCAGGCTCGGGTACCATCTTTTTAGTCCCTTGACTGTTTTAGATGGATCCGATAGCTAACACCTTAGATCCAGTGATCTTTGTGTGGGGTATGATAGCATAATCTTCCATATGTTATGATTTATGGCTCTGTAATCCGGGATGTACTCCAAGAAAAGGATTTTACAGGTAAGCTGTAGGAAAAATCCTATTTTTCCGGTGTTGGCTACTCCATTGAGCAAAAGAATCTACACAAATGTTAAAAAGCGTTACTTTATTAAGTATTTATACTAATAAAGTATAAATATATATTTTAATAAAATAACGCTTTTTAAGATTTGTGTAGATTCTTTTGCTGAATGGGGTAGCCAACACCAGAAAAGCCCAGTTTTCTACTTTTTACTATTACCATATATATCTTTGGAGTGTGGTGTGTGGCATGACTGGCTAAGTTGATACAATACAATGTTCATACTAATGTTCAAACAAAGATTCATTTGAAATCCTACTACTGTATGGCTAACATAAGACAGAATTCTATTTTCAAAGTCGCCGGAGCATGAGTAACTCATAGAAGCAGAAAAAAAACTGTATGAAATTCTAGCTTTTTGGCAAATGGCATAACTCTCAGACTCCCAGTTCTGGCCTGCTAGCTCTTCATAGGGCAGCAATGCTTCTATATATGGCAAGCCTTCAGGCAAATGAAAAACTTATGCCTGTCCATCCTATCCTTACCTTCTCCTCTAATGCAATGACACAGATATTGTCGTGTGCACATAACAACTAAAACCTCTATATAATGGAAGTCTAAAATACCCCCCAAAGAACAATAAAGAGAAGAGATCTCTATTGCAAACTGTGAAGTCCCCCTATGTAACCCAGCTTCATTACTACACATACTTCATTGTAGTCAAGAATTATCAATGCTTTGGTATTTCTCTGTAGTTCAAAACTTTCTAATCTTTTCTTTCTGTCTACCCACACTGTATGTTCGACCTCCCACCACTACTTTTATTTTGTCTAAGATCTTTAGATATGTTCTACAACTTAAAGCATTATTTATTTTTGTCAGCTTTAAAGCGGATCTGAAGCCAAAAATAAAAAAGAAATATTGTAGCATACAAGTCCTTAAATGTAGTGGCTGCAATTATTTATTTACAGAAGAAAAGTGACAATGTTTAATGCTTCTAAATCAGCTCATTGGAAGAAATTGCTATCCTGGCAAGATCAACAGGCGTTCTCTGGACTTGATAAAAATGCTCCTAGCCTGAGAAATAAAAATAAAGACGGCCACCACATCTAAGGACTGGTAGGGCTCTTTCACACGGCCGCTCCGGTTTTTTTGTCCGCTGCGGCACTTTTTTTTTTTTTTTTTTTACGGACACAGATGACACTTGTGTCATCCGGTCCGTATATCCACATATCATCCCATCAGTTTGTGGATGATATACGGACATAATGTTAGTCTATGGGGATTGCGGATGTCAGCGGATGACACCGCTGACATCCGATTTTGCCTCAGTTCCGTTTTTTTAACGGAGGAAAAATAGGGGCCTGTTCCGTTCCAAAAAAACGGAACAGAACTGAAAGGACGCAAACCGGATGTCAGCGGATGGTCATCCGCTGACATCCGCAATCCCATTGACAAGCATTATGTCCGTATATCACCCGCAAACGGATGGGGTGATATACGGACAAACGGAACGTCCGTGTGAAAGAGGCCTTAAGCTGCAATAGATTATATCTGTTGTTTTTAGGTTTAGTTATGCTTTAAAGTGATTGAAGGTCTCTTTTTCTTTTTTTTTTAAATAACAAACATATTGTTACATTGTTATACTTACCTGCTCTGTGCAGTGGTTTTGCACAGAGTGGCCCGAATCCGCCTCTTCTCGGGTCCTACTTTGGTGCTCCTGGTCCCTCCCTTCTGTTGAGTGCCCCCACAGCAAGCAGCTTGCTATGGGGGCACCCGAGCCGAGTCACAGCTCCCTGTGTCCATTTAGACATGAAGCTGCGACCCGGCCCACCTGACTTTGAGTGACAACAGTGGAAGCCAATCCTGCCACACTGCTGTCTAGGCCATTGAGGAGGGGAGTCCCTGGCAGCCGAGAAACTCTTGCAACATCACTGGGCTCAGAATGCATTAAGATAACAAAAAAAACTTCTGCCTTTACAATCCCTTTAAGGTGCAAATTTAAAATGATTCAAACTCAATATAATTTAGGTAGCTTCTGGGTCTGAGGAAGAACTCCAGATTAATGGAAAAGTAAGAAATCTCTGATTTACTAAAGGACTAGCGCATGTTAACTTTAAGGTGAATTTCCAATTTGCAAAGTGATTTTCCCAGGTCTTAGTGAATGAACAGATAACTCTCTCATCTTACACTTCTTGTCCCCCTGCGCAAGAGGAGGAAGTCACTAAACTTTCTTCTAATGCCGACCTAATCACCTGGACCCTATTCCCTTGAAAAATACTACGGTCATCCTCCGGCTCTATCTTACAGTCTTTAACTCATATTTTCAATCTCTACCTTTTAGAGGGATGTTTTAGAGGGTGTCTTCTCCAACCCTCTAAAACATGCACTAGTCACCCCATAGCTAAAAAGGCCTCACTGGACCCCACCAATCTTAACAAACTAAGAACCATCTCCTTACTTGCTTTTGCCTCCAAACTCCTTGAAATTCTATTCTACAACCAGCTGAGCTGCCACTTCATTGAGAATAACATTCTTGATCCCCTTAAGTCTGGATTTCGCCCACAACACTCAACAGAAACTGCTCTCCTAAAACTACAAACGACTTACTAACAGCTAAAACCAACAGTTACTATTCCATACTGCTCTCTCCGCTGCCTTTAATACAGTTGACCCGCTCCACAAAAAACTCTATTTCCTTGGTCCCCATAACTGTGCTCTCCGTTGGTTTGAATCTTACCTATCTCACCGGACCTTCGGTGTCACAACGCTACTTCCTTCTCTTCTTACCGTTGGGGTCCCCTTACAATTCTACTTCCTCCTCTCCTTTTCCTTTCTCTGTTGGGGTCCCCCAAGGTTCTGTCCTTGGACCTTTCCTATTCTTGATCTAAACCTCCTCCCTGGGTCAGCTAATAGCCTGCCATGGCTTCCAATACCATTTCTATGCTTAAGACACCCAAATGTATCTCTCTATCCCTCAGCTCACCCCATCAGTTTCCTCCCTCATCACTGATTTACTAACAGACATATCTGACTGGTTGTCACAACACTTCCTCAAACTCAATCTATCCAAAACCGAGCTCATAATATTTCCTCCCCCACATACCCCTCCCCCTGACTCCTCTGTCAAGATCAATGGCAACACTATTAGTCTGTCCCCACATGACAGGGTGCTAGGGGTAACCCTGGACTCTGAACTGTCCTTTCAGGCACAAATCCAATCTCTGTCCAAATCATGCTGCCTCAACCTCTGCAACATCTCCAGTATACACTCCTTTTTAACTGTTGACACCACTAAGCTTCTAATTCACTCCCTGGTTATTACTTGCCTTAACTACTGCAACTCCCTCCTCATTTGATTACTTTTACATAGTCTATCACCCCTTCAGTCCATCATGAATGCTGCTGCCAGACTCCACTCACCCAATAAATAAAATTCAAAGTACTAACAACAACTTACAAAGCCATCCACAACTCTGCCCCAAGCTACATTACTAACCTGGCCTCAAAACATCAACAAAACCACTCTCTACGGCTCTCCCAATACCTCCTGCTCTCTAGCTCCTGTGTCACCTTCTCGCATGCTCACCTCCAGGATTTCTCTAGAGCTTCTCCCATCCTCTGGAACTCCCTACCCCAATCTGTCCAACTATCTCCTATTCTATCCTGAAAACCTCTCTCTTTAAAGAAGCCTATCCTGCTTCTAACTAATACACTGTGTTTTTACAGTTATTATCTTTTTTATCACTTGACCCTCCCTCTTAGATTGTAAGCTTTAACAAGCAGGGCCCTCTGATTCCTCTTGTACCAATTTGTATTGTAACTGTATTGTCTGCCTTAATTTTGTAAAGCGCTGTACAAACTGTTGGCGCTATATAAATCCTGTATATTAATAATAAGTTGAAATAGAATACAATTAGTTGAAAACAATACCCAATTATGTACAAGGAAAATAAAAAAAAATAAAAAAACTGTGTCTTTGCTTTGCACATTATCAGATTATTGAAGTCAGCACAACTTTTTATCTTTTATTAAGTTGGGTGAAAATTCCTTTTGCAAAGAGAAAATCCACTTAGTTGAGTAGGTGAGGTGAAGTTGTGCTGACTTTAATCATCCAGTCATGTAAGCACAAATCAATTAAACGCACATAATTGGGCATCCCTTGTAAAGTACAGATTTTTGTGCATTATGCTTACAGTGGAAGGATGGATTTGACATCACAAGTTGCATCGCAGCACTTCCTCTGAGTATGAAGAACAGGGACAGATCTATTGCAGTTCTTTCCAGAGCCTCCCTGGAGTAATAGACCACTGCTATATGTATCCTAAAAGTAAGTAAAAATATTCCCTTCCAGAATAAATTTTCAGGTCGCAAAAATGATGTTGGATGATCCGGATGAAATGTGTGTTTGCTGTGCAAGTATCAAATGCCCATGTAAGTGAGCACAAGGCGCAATTTCCGGTTCACGGCCTGGACCTACGTCACTTCCGGTTGCGGTGGAACGTAAGCCGGGACCAGCGCTACCCGAGCGGCCACTCGTAACCAGGAAGCTCCACATATCTTACTTCTGCAGTCTTTTATCTAGAGAATTGTGAGTGTACTTGCTTTTCTAATAAACGGCATGTTATTAAGTTAATACACTATGGGAGTTTTATTTCCGCATGGCCCTTAAAACATCTGCCTTTCTGGGGGAGAATAATTACATCACAGGAAGATCCTACTCCATATGTGACCCAATAAGCATCCCACTCCACACTGGACTACAGGGTTTTTTACCCACATGCAGTATTTCTATGGGGTCCTGGCAGTCTGGTAAGTGGAAATATCCAAAGGGGGTGGAACTGTACAAAATTGCACTTCAGTTTTGCACGGTTTGGCACTGAATTGCATAATAAGGAGCACAGAGCACATTGCACTGTCACTGGCCACCTGCTTAAATTGGACTTTTGGGACTTATAAGATAAAGACTTTTTATATATTTTTTATTATCTGTTAGATATCATGTATCCATGTAGTATGGAAAACTAGCACTTATCTGCACTTTTTTTAAATCAAGAAAAAAGCTTTATTGAGAAAAATTCACACCATTACATTCAATAAAAGAAACACTGTCGGATGGCAGCATCAAACCATAAACATTGCAAAATCCACACAATGCCACAGTCCCCCCAAGTTTATCACACATAGGTATAGTTCGATCCACAGAAAAGAGAACATAGTATATGGAAATGCAGGGAACTCCCCCACCCCAGACATTCGAACCAGAAATCAACAGAAGTACCACCCAAGGACTTACAATAACAAACGGTCCAGAACAAGATCATCAGGGGCCATGCCCGGACTGTTCAACCATACTCCCCATACCTTTGAGAATTTCTGAGGCACCCCCCGATGCTGGTAAATAACCTTCTCCATACGTAAAGTAGAACCCATCTGTTCCAGCCACATCCTATACGTAGGTGCTTCCTGTGCTATCCATTGTCTCTGTATGATTAAACGGGCCTGAAAGAGCGCCCGAGTGGCGGCCTCTCTCAGAAACCTATCCTCCACTATCGACTCCAGTATCCCAAGAATACAGTGTCTGGGATCCCTAGGGATGTCCACCCCCAGAGCCCTATTAATGGCAGATATCACCGTGGACCAGTATCTGTGCAACTTTGGACATCTCCACAACAAGTGAATCAAGTCCCCTTTCTCTCTCTGACATCGTCCACAGAGATCATCGTCGCGAAGACCCATGGCATGAAGCTTCAGGGGGGTGTGATGCACTCTTAGTAGGATGTAAAGCTGCAACACCTGGTGGGAGACATTGAGAGAGCAGCTACGAACTACCTCCAAGGCCTCCTCCCACAGTTCCCCCGGGATCTCCCCCACGTCCTCGCTCCAACGGTTACAAGCCGGGCTCGGGTATTTTTCCAAAAACGAACCCAGAAGAAAGAAAACAGGAGTCGGGGACAGGAAGAGCTGTCCCCGGGCTGCCTGCACCCGCATCGCGTGTCGCAATTGAAAGTAATAAAACCGCATACTGTCCGTCAGCGAGAAGCGCTCCTTAAGCTGCTCAAAAGTCAGGAGGGACCCTTCCCACAAAACATGCGTAAGGTGAGTCACCCCATATACTCTCCACCTGTCTGCCTGATCCAACTTACATAATTCAGGATAAGTCCTATTGTCCCAGATCGGGCTGAAATTAGTGTAACCCATGGCACGCTGAAGTTGTTTAGTTTTGTCCCATATTTTTTGTAATAATCTATATGTCGGGAAACGCTTGTTGGGTTTGGAAAAAAGCTGCGCCTCCAGACCCTCTGGAACCCCTCGCACGCCTGCAAACCACTGCATAACCCCCATTGCCGTGCCAGTACGCGTCCCGGACACCGCCCCCACCAGATGTTGCAACTGGGAGGACAGATAGTACAACCATGGATTGGGGAAAGCGAGGCCCCCCCCTTCGCGAGGTTTCTGTAATTGCTCCAAACGTACTCTAGCTGCCTTACCCTTCCACAGAAGGGTTCGGAATAGAGTATTAACTATGCGAAAGGTCTGCAGTGGAATGACAACAGGAGAATTATGGAGGAAATATAATAATTGCGGCATCAATACCATCTTTATAAGGTTAACCCTACCGGCTAATGAAAGCCAGAGTTTGTTACAAGTCCTGATTTTATCGCGGAATCTGGTGAGAAGGGGACTAATATTAAGTGAGTCATACTGGATTGGATCCGCCGAGACCACCACTCCCAGATATTTAAACTGCTGGACCACGGGGACTGGACAGTGGGGACCCGGGGAAGGGGCAACCTCCCTGTCTAACTGCAGAAGGGCCGATTTGGACCAGTTTATAGTGAGTCCGGAAAACCGTCCATACTCAGTAATATCTGCCATAACAGTTCTCAGGGAAACATCAGTATCTCCCAACGTCAGGAGCATATCGTCCGCGTAGAGCAGGACTTTATCCTGATAGGGACCATAGCGGAACCCCGCGATGGATTGCTGAGCCCTAATGCGCGCCGCAAGAGGTTCTACTTATCTGCACTTTAGTTTGATTTTTAGCACTAAGTCACAGAACATTGAAAGCATCAACACTCTTTTTTATTTTAATAAGCCTGTATTTATGTATTTATTGATTTATATCTGTATTTAGGATTGATGGTGCTATAGATTTCATATTTTGCACAGTTTTGCACCTTCTCAATATACCTATTTTTGCGCTTTGTACCATCGCACTAACTACTACGAAATCGCAAGATTTTTTGAACAGCGGCATTTATAGGTTCCAAACACGAGTCCATAGCACAGGATACATCATTATATCACCTCATAAATAGCCATGAGTCAGGTCAACAGGGGCAGTCGGGTGGAAGATGGAGATGGAGTGCTGAGGAGGATGTCGATGGCCCTTGAGGAAGACTTTGGGCCTGGGGCTCAGATGCTAAAGGGACCCTCTACAACACACAGAGGAATCCTTTCCTGGAGGCACGGGAGCAGGTGAGAGGACTGCAGGAGCAGGTCAGCACATCCAAGAGATCTCTTGAGAGTCAGCCAGATGGGCTGGTGAGTGTCAGTCTGGTGGACTGCGGAGAGAGTGTCAGTCTGGAGGACTATGGGAGAAGTTAGCCTGGAGGGCTAGTAAAAGGGGATTCTGCAGCCAGGAGGGCTGGCAGTGCCTGAAGAGGTGGTTCTGGGATCAGTGACCACAAAGAGGAAGAGCTTGGAAAGTGTGAGCTGTGTCACCCTATCTGTTCTTCAAGTATAGGTGCCGCTTGTCCCTGCCTGTAAAGGGCATTTGCTACAAATACACAACAGGGTGACATAGCTGAGTTCTGCAAGCGTGTGCTGGAGAAAGAAGAGGAGCTGTATTTAAAGACGGTGTATAGGAAGAGGTGTCCCTGAAGTTTGTTTGAAGGCGTCCCACCATAAACTCCCATCCCTATCCAAGTTTATTACCCTCAATAGAACAAAAAGAACAAAGTCACAGACTATTCTCTAACTCTGGAGTGACTGTGGAAATTTGGTGTAGCTGGCTGTGCAGGGCGGGGGATCCCAATCCACTTGCGGCTCTATAGGGGGTGCGCTACACAAGGTAATTACAATTTTTAGTGATTGGTTGAACTGGATGGACTTGTGTCTTTCAACCAGACTAACTATGTAACTATATAGCAAACCTGTGAAAAAGTCATTGTCGTGCCAGTTTTTCCCCCATTCAACCCAACTTAATTTTCCCAACCATGTCTAATCTCTCCTACCAGGCAGAACCATGCTGTGTAGCAGAGCTATGTAAATGTTAGTATAGCACCCTTCTAGGTAGGTGCTAGAGAAAGAGAGTATAGTTTTGAATTCTGTCTGCTTACCAGAAGGATTGCCAGGTAAATATATATTGTTCTTTGCCTACTAGAGAGGAGGATCTGCTAGTGAGGTCTGCTCAATGTGCTCAGATGCAACTCAGTTTGTCTGTAGTATTTCACACTGGTCCAATAGGGAGGCATATTGGACAATGGGAGGAAACCTGACAAATGAATGCACAGGCATTTAGTACAGCCCTGGTGATTGGCAGAGGAAAGTGCCATGGTTCATGCTGGGATACTATATAAATGCCAGGAGCACATGTGCTTCGGGTCTTAAAACTGGAGAGCGGAGTGCCCGAGGGGGGGGGGGGGCGGGAAGCTGCCTTCTCCTCTGTAGAAGTTGCAATGCAGCCTCAGGTAGTCGACCTGAGGGCCTGGGGAGTCAGACTGTAGAGCTGACTGGAAAGGAGACACTGCAAGGATCTGATTCTGCATAGAGTGAGTACACATCTGTGTCAAGGGGCCTGACCTGAGGGGGGCAATCCCTGCAGCTAGAAGAGTCAGTGGACGGGTGTCAGTAAAGGGGATGCTAGAGAGTATCCTGAAGATAATTTAGTTCACTGAGTCTATTGCTGGAGCAAGGAGACTTAACACTTTTCATACACGTGGCAGTATGGTCAAAGCAGTATGACTGCTTCCACAAACAATATGATGAGGCCAAGTGAGAGTTGTCCTTATCAACTGTATATAGTTCCAGTTGGAGTATCCCACTATTCCCTTCTTCCATCCAAGTTCTACAATAAATACAAAAACCAACACCCCTGGGCTGTTTATTGAGTAACGAGCCATTGGTAATTAGGATGACTGTGTGAACTGTATCCTTAGTGACTGTCTGCTGGTAATCAGAACAGGCCCAACAAGTCATTATACAGCAAGCCCTAAGGGGACAGTGCAACATTAGCATTGGATAGACAACAGACAAATACAATTCAAGTAATTAGCTACTTGCCCAAAGGTCAGATTTATTGTTTACTTCATAAATTATGTTTGGAATTGATATTTGAAAGGTTACTTATATATGTATTTAAATAGGTAGAATGTTGACTGGCAAAAGCGGCCAGAAATTTTGTTGGTGTTGTTTCATTCATCAGATCCACAATTCTAAAAGTCTTCTGGAGGGTGCTGTATCTGCATGTCTCATTAGAATCAATTGTAATATTTAACTTGCTACATCACAATTTATTCAGGTATACAACCAATGGTATTTCTCAATTTTAAATGGCACTTTGGAAGGAAAGTACAGAAAATATAAAAACATTTTTTAAAGAAATAAATGACTCTTCATATATCATTCTAGGCTAGTGTTTTAGGTTTGAAGCAAGTAAATCTTAATGCATTACTTACCATGCCTTATTCTTCATTGTTTCTCTGCATGGTGGTCATCTTGATAGTGGAAAGCCATTGCTTCCTTGTATCAGAGCCTCCAAGAAGGAGAATACCAAGCAGCACAGTAGTGACATTACCAAATCTCACAACAAATCTCCTAAGACACCTGAGACTAAAGCCCCGTACACACGTACCGATCGTCGGCCGACGGAACGTCCTACAAATGTTCGCGGCTGGTGTGTTTGTTGTTTGTCTGTTGAAAAGTGCTCCAAACTTGCCCAGGACATTTGTCTTCCGACAGAAAATGACGTCACTACGTTCCACGCACGTTCGCCGCTACAAAAGAGGAAGTGAGTGTTTGGCCGTGACCCTTCTGGGCATCTCGCGCTGATTTCGGTAGCATTTGTTTGGTTGACGACATTTCGCTATTTTCCGAGACATCGTTCGAGAATTTATTATGGCGACCGTGAATTCGTCCGTTGCTGTCGTTAGTGTTGGAGTTTTGGCTCTGAGACGACGTACGAGCAATAGGAAGAAGAAGCGGACCTCCTGGACGAAAAATTGGTTGCTTAACCGTGATCAATTTTCTCATATGTCCTTGCTGAGGGAGCTCCAGGAAAATAATCCTGATGACTTCAGGAATTATTTGAGGATGACGGATCCCATCTTTTACCGTCTTCTTGCCCTGGTGTCCCCCTATATTCTGAAGCAGGATACTTGTATGCGGCTTGCAATTACTCCTGAGCAAAGGTTAATTGCGACGTTGAGGTATCTTGCAACAGGGAGAAGCCTGCAGGATCTGAAGTTCACCACAGGCATCTCCCCCCAAGCACTGGGAGTCATCATCCCTGAGACCTGCTCTGCCATCATCAAGGTCTTGCAGAAGGACTATATCAAGGTATGTTTGATTTTTTACATTACATTACATGTATTACTAGTTTCACCCGAATTATGATGTTTTTGGATGTACAGCAATTGACACAGGCCATTATTTGTAAACTACCCTCTGTCCGCATGCACATAGTAGTAAAGATGTAGATTATCTTTAACCATTTGTAAAATTACCCACTAACCACCCCACCATTCTCTCCTATGTGTCCCTAAACGCATTGCCTGTTAACAGTATTTTGAATTTGGGTCATTTTATTGCTTTCCCTCAAACAATTATTCCTTGGCCAATGTTTTAGTACCTAGTTAATGATTTATCTAAAATACATCAGTCCATCCATTCCCACCTATGATTCTGTATGTTTATGTAATGATGTTAAAACCTTCACTGACCACAAGCCCTAATTGATGTATAAATGCCCAGTTTTACTTACCCATCCCCCCACCCACATGCTAAATCTCAAAGTCAGCATATACCAAAGCTCAAGTTCAGAGGTCTTCAAACTATGGCCCACCAGTTGTTCACGAACTTCAATTTCCATCATGCCTAGTCATGTCTGTGAATGTGAGAGAATTACAAGGCCTCATGGGATGTGTAGTTCTGCAACAGCTGGAGGGCCGTAGTTTGTAAATCTCAGCTCTAGCTGGTGAGTATAATGGGCCATACACACTAGAAGATTGTCAGAACAATTTATCCTTCCGATTTACCAAAACCAAATAATATGAGGTCCAACAAACACTTTCAAATCCTATGCAATCTGGTAGGCCCTTGCACTACATAGAAAAGTTAAATCTGCACGAAAAAGTCTTCAGAGAATCTTCTAGTGTGTATGGCCCTTTACAATATAAGAACAATAGGAGGTTGAAAAGAAATGTATGTAGATGTTACATCCCCATATCCAAACCTTTGCCTTCCTGTTGTATATTTTTTTAGCAAGTTGCATAAGCATTTAACAGACAACTGTGTGTGTAATTAATAATGTGATGTGCTCAAGCACTAATTTTTTTTTTTTTTTTTTTTTTTTTTTTTTCCCCACAGTTTCCTTCAAACGCAGAGCAATGGCTGGAGATTTCTGATCAATTTCTGGAGAAGTGGAATTTTCCCAATTGTGGGGGTGCTATTGATGGGAAGCACGTCCGCATTGTCCCCCCTCCGAATTCCGGCACATTTTATTATAATTATAAAGGTTTTTTTAGTATAGTCATGCTAGCCATAGTTAATGCAAACTATGAGTTTATTTTTTTGGATATTGGCAAAAATGGCCGCAATTCGGATGGGGGAGTTATTGATCAGACGGAGTTCGCTCGTCGTCTAAAGAACGGCACTCTGAACCTGCCATCCAGGGAGCAAACTGTTGAGGGTATGAGCTTTGTGTTTATCGCAGATGAGGCTTTTGCGCTTGGGGAGCATCTCATGAAGCCCTACCCTCAGAGGAACCTCACCCCAGACCAAAGGATTTACAACTACCGGTTGTCCAGAGCTCGCAGAGTTGTGGAGAATGCCTTCGGGATAATGGCCAACCGGTTCCGGATATTCCTGACGTCCATAAACCTGGCACTGTACAAAGTGGATAATGTGGTCTTGTGTTGCTGCATTTTGCACAACTTCCTACGCAGGAATGCACAAAATTATGTCTTGCAGCAACTGGATACTGACCCTGCTATGCCAGGTACAAGTGGAGAGGCCCAACCTTCTAACCAAGTGGAGTCCATGACGTCAATGGAAGTTGGACGGTCAGCATTGGCATCACACAGGGCCCGTCAGATCCGCCAGGAATATCTGGACTATTTCGTGGGGAGAGGAGCTGTGTCCTGGCAGCAATCACTGTCACACACCCATTAATCTTGTTAAAGATTGGACACACAAGATAAATGTCAGAGATATATTATTTTTCAACACATTAAACAAAAATTGCAATGATTCTGTATTGTGGATTATAATCATTTGGGCACATATGCCAAACACAATTATTTGGGTTAATCATGTGTTATATATGTGTGACTTTGGAAGGGTTAATACATTCATCAGTGTGTTTCTTGACTGTAGTCTCTCACCAGCTGATCCAAAGTGATGATGGCCATGTGTTATTTTTTAGCCAGTGGTGTAAATACAAGGGCCTTCTGCACCCCACAAAATGTACACAAACCCTGTCACATTGAGAACTAGGTCACACCCAAGGTTCATCTAATGTCACCTTACATTGGTGTTCATTGTCCAGAAGTTGCCCATACTATATATTTCATATAATACATTAGGGTATTAACAAAGTACCTACACCTGTTATGTTGTGTTCATTTATGACATCCTTCTCACTGCCCACCAATGTTAGGATATGTCAGTGTTATGTGAAACTTGATCATTGTTCATCTCAAAGTGTTATATATATAGGTAATGGAAAGTGAACTAGAGCAACGAACAAGCAATACACTATAGATTACACTGATCTCCCTACACTGATTTCTACTGCCAATATCAATGCCATATTGAATCCTAGGACTGCTAGTACCTTGAGTGTTGAGTCACACTTATGCGATGCGGGAAGTCTGCGACTTTGCAGCCTTCCAGCATTGCATAAGGGTGACCCGCCACTTACTTTTTCCACAGGATTGTATTCCACAAGTGTTAAGCACTGTGCGATCCAATCCAGATACATCAGAAATAAAGGGTCATGTGCGACTTGTATGCGTGTTCAGTGCGAATGTAGCCATACAAAGTGTATGTCTCAATTCACACTGCACATCTGATGGCATGTAATATCGTAGCGCACTGCTCCTTTATTACATGCGATCAGATGTTCATGCGAAAATCAGCTATACAGTTTGTATGGCTCAATTCGCACTGCACTCGCACAAAAGTCGCACATGATGCATTTATTCAGCCGCATCAGGATAGGATCGCACAATCGTTCAAACTTGTGTGATCCGATCCTGTGTGAAATGTCAGATCGCACTGTGATATGCGTTAAAACTGGGGGTATCTTTAACATTTCATTGACACCTCCAGCAACTCGCATATGGCAGTGTCCAAAATGCTTTCATTAACATGTAAATATGGGAATAGGACAGCCATCATACATTTAGTGCTTCTTTACACAGCTTTAGACCTCGACCCCCCAACTAAAGTCTAATAAAGAATTGAACACACATTGTTGAATGTAAAAACGTTTTAGTATCAAACATTCACAGGGTTAGGGTTAGGGTTAGGGTTAGGGTTAGGGTTAGGGTTAGGGTGTTGTAAAGTGCTTTTCCCAAACTTGGGTACACTCTTTAACATCTGAGTGTAATTAAAATGCCCTAAAACATTCTAAAAAAATTGTAACATCAGGAACATCCCAATACAAACATTAAAAACCTAGTAAAATTGTGGCTTAAAATTTGCCAATCATGTCCACAAAATTGCGCATTTTGATTTGTAATGCCGTTGCAGTCTCCTTTATTTGTTCCAGGTCTGCGCAGCATTGGAGAGCCTCACGGGTCAATTTGGCTAATGTGCAACTATGTAAAACATGGTCTGTAAAAATTAAAAAAAAATGAGTCAATGTGAATCACCTACATGAGGTCATAATAATAGAGAAACATTTGGTGTCCAGGTAATCTTAAATTCCTCTCGAGTTAATACCTACCCTGTTCTTATGCTCTTTTGCCCTAGGCTCTTCTTCTTCCTCCTGTCCTCCTCCGATGCTGTTGCTGATGATTCTGCCGGTCTCCTGAGCTTACTATATATTCATTAGGGGTGTGAACGCATGATGACGTCATTGTGAGGGCATGGTTGTAATGTATATATATTAAGATGCAGAGACCAGAGACGGGCAGAATGCACGGCAACAGCATTGGAGGAGGACAGGAGGAAGAAGAAGAGCCTAGGGCAAAAGAGCAGACAACATAAGAGCAGAAGATTGGACAGCAGAAGAGTGGAGAGGAGAAGATCCAAAGAGCAGAGTGGAGAAGACCGGATGAAGATATTTAAGAACATTTCATAAACGTCTCCTGTCGTTATTCACATACACTTCCATTTATGTGGTTAATGTGTAGGGGTACTATGTACCCCATACCCATTCACATAGTGATTGGGGTCTGGGATCTGGGGGCCACCCTTTGTTAAAGGTTGCTTCCAAAGTCCTAGGAACCCCCTGTCCGCATGACCCCCCAAAACCACCAGACAGGGTTGTGGGGATGAGGCTCTTGTCCTCCTCTACATGGGAGTAAGGTGCTTTTGGGTGTGCGGTGCAGAGGCCCCCTGGCCCAAAGCAACAAAACCCCCCCATGTTGAGGGCATGTGTCCTGCTGTGGTCCAGGGGGTGTTTGTTCCGCTTGCTCGTTCTCTTTCCTGGCCTGACAAGCTGCATGCTTGTATAAGGGTCTGGTAGGGGTTTTGGGGGTAACCCACGCTGTCTTTTTGTTGTGGGCATACCCTCAAACTCAATACCACACACAAAAGGCCTGGTTGTGAACTTGGGGGGACACCCACGGTGGGTTGTTCAATTTTTGGGTGTAGTTCCCCCTCAAAAATCTTCACAACGCAAGTGGCCCCGCAAGTCAGAGCATCCTGATCCGACTTACGGTGCCACTTCCATTCAAATAAAGAGGCTCCCATAGGGAACTAGTGTTGTAAATTGGAGGCTAAAAATAACACTGATAAAAATCATTCTGAAAAAACCTACGTGGGCACACAATTGGCTCTTGGACACTTGGTCCTGGTTCCTCCACAGTTTCTGAACTGGCTTCCATGCTGCTTGGCACGTTGCCAGGAGATCGGGCTTCTGACCTGGCTGGGGATGCCACATCCTGGCATGATGCAACATCTGCAATGTAAATTTGTAAGGGAATACAAGAATATAAGGTTAAACAATCATTGCAAATACACATATTTCTATGATACCACTACACAAAAATCTGTGCCTACCAACCTTCATGTTGCTCTGATGTCTGGTCACTTGTTGGCTCCACCAGTATTATTTCTGGAATAATGTCTTCATCTACATAATACAAAACATTGGCCATATCATAAAAGTCACCAGAGGTACATTTGTTAGGACATGGTGCCCTGCTTGATAGCTCTTTTAGTAACAAATATGAAGACATGTACATGGTTATCTACGAAAAATATGGTACATTAATGTTTGACAGTGCATAGGAACCAATTACCTTTAGTGGAATCTGTGCCACCTTCTGTGCCCATGTCCTCCTCTTCTTCCTCCACTGCAGATGGAGCTGCCAAACCTCTCCTCCTCCTTTCCCACTGTTTGGCACGGAGTTTACGTTTTTCTCCTATTTAAAGGTTTGAATAATAATCTGTGATTAATAGGAATGTTTGCTGAGAAGATTCGTGCAGGAAAGAACGTTCGTTGCAACACAATACATATATTTTTCACTATGGCTTCCTGACTTTTAATGTCATATACTAAAACATCAACAATAGATCGATCAAATCACGACATGACAACTAAAATGAGTAATCTAACTTTTTACATAGACATTATAATCTAGACATGTTAATACAACATACACCAAATTATAAAAAACATATTGCATGATTAAAAAAATAAAGAAAAAATAAAACTTACTTTTTTTCAAAATCCGATGGATTTGGGAAAGCTGATCCTGCTCACGGTGTTTGAGGTCAGACCATCGTTTCCTAATCTGATCTTTCGATCGCTCGACACCGAATTTTCTGACCAAACAGGCCACCACCTTGTCCATGATGCCATCTTTCCTGGCATTGGGCCGCTCGTAATTTGCCAACTTTCCATCGTAATCCGTTTTTTCTAAAATGGAGACCATCTCCACCATTTCTGCCTTTGACATGGGTGTAGCCCTTGATTTTCGGGTGGCCCAATCACTTCGGCCCCCACTAATTGAGCTCCCAGATTGTTGAGACATGGTTCGTAATTAAACAATGATTATTCCACTGCTTCAGGTGTGAGTGTCGCATGTAGGCCTGATCTTCGGCACGTACACACCCCTGCACAAGCCCGCCACTGGAGGAGGAGTTGACGCCTGCGCTGTATTTAAAGGACGCCAGATCGTTCGGCCGACGATTCGCTAGCGGACATATCGAGAGTTGGAGCACGATCGAGCGGCGAATCACGACTTTTCCCCACAAACAAAGGTACGACTCTTTTAATAGAAAGTGTGTGTTTTGGGCCCTATACAGCTTTTATTAGGAATATCTTTATTATGTGCCAAAATACATGCTATTTTAATATGTTTTGTGTTGTTTTGTGTCTTGCAGGCATATACTGTCCTGCAATATGGTGGACAATTTCACCACCCACAACTTTTTAATAAGTTTTATTGATGAGTTCAGGCAACTGCCGTGTTTGTGGCAAGTGAAGTCCGCGGATTATAAAAATCGAAAACTCCGAAAACAGGCCATGGAACATTTGGTGGCCTTCTACAAGCCCGTCTGTCCTGGGGCAAATTTTGATTATATCCGCAAAAAAATAAACAGTATTCGTACTGCCTACAGGCGGGAGTTAAAAAAAATAGAAGATTCCACCCAGTCTGGAGCAGGGGCACGGAATGTATATGTACCACGGCTGTGGTACTTTGATAACATGCGGTTCCTGGCAGACACCATGGAATCCAGGCCGTCAATTTCAACACTGCCTTCTACTTCGGCAGAGGGCTCAGTGTCGGTAGATCCAAGCCAGGATGAGGATTTCCTGGAGGAGAGTTTTACTCAGGTATGGCATTTCACAATATATTGTCTGCTAAAATGTAATCATGTAACAAAATTATAAGCTAAACCATAATTGACCCTTTAGGTAAACGGGCATAGCAAGGGGTTGGCATGACAGGCAACCGCCAGGGGCGCAGGCCAAGGGGGGTGGGTCACAAAAACATTGGCATTGTTTTATTGTTTATTTTAACAATCCACTCAGCCTGCACACCCCAGAACCCCCAGTTTGCAGGCGGATTCATGCAGGTGTAAAACATTGAGAGCAGCTTCATGCAGGTGTAAAACATTGAGAGCTGCTTCATGCAGGTGTAAAACATTGAGAGCAGCTGAGCCAAAAGACCAGGAGACTGAGACTGCCTCTCACTGCATCCCCAGCACACCTCTGGTCTTACAAACACTGCTGCATCCCCAGCACACCTCTGGTCCAAAGAAACACTGCTGTAGCCTCAGCATTCCTCTGGCTCAACCTTTTTTAATACAAAACTAACAGCTCCTGCAAATGATCCATCCATCCTTGCTTCCATGTCTCTGGTCTCTCACTCTGGGTCAGCAAGGCAGGTGGCTTCCTTATTCATGTTTCCCTGCACTGCTTCACCCTCAATGCCCTACATCAAGCCCTCTGCAAGTTCAGGCCCCTCTCTCTCTGCAACCCCCTCCTCTCTCTCTCACACCCCCTCTTTCTCTCCCTCTCTCTATCTCTCAACCCTCTCTTTCTTTTTCACACCTGAGACAATGATTGCCCACTAGAGAGCTCTACACTGGGCAAACAAGGGGCAAATTAGAAACTTTTAATGCCCTTTAATTTTTTTTTGGGGGGGTGGGTTACAGTTTTCCATTGATCTTGGGGGGGGGGGGGGGGGTTGTTGCCAAATACAGCTCCTCAACAAGGGCACTGGAGACCCTAGATACGCCACTGTATGTAAAGTCTGCTATTTGTTCACAATAATATAACAAACATGACTTTTTATATACACTATAACATTCTAATCAATTGTTCATTTCATCAACAGGGAAGTGTCACTGAGGAGGAGCCAGGTTGCAGCCAGGAGCCTGGGGAGCCTGCGGAGCCTGAGGAGCCTGCGGAACTATTTCCACCACCACCTCCTCCTGCCAAACGGAGGCAAAAGAGGAAGCACGTGGATGACATCACCGACGAGTTTATCCAGGAGGCCACCATAGCCCTACGTCGGAAACCGGAGGCCAATGAGTCCTTCGGGAATATGACTGCCAAAATCCTGGATAAGGTGGACCTCAGGCAGTGTCAGTATGCCAGAAAAATTATTCTGGATGTGCTGCAAAACGCTGAAAACGGCATACTTAATGAGCACAGCCATGCATGCCAGGAGCACCCGTGCCCTCCACCTCCACCTCCACCTCCACCTCCACCTCCACAACACCCACCACCTCGCCAAATGCCACATGGCCAGTGGCAATATGGCCAGCAGGATCCAAACCTGCCCTCATGGCAACCTGATTATAGCTATCACCAACTTTAATTTGTGTAACCCCCTATTATTTATTTTACCCCTGTTTGCCAGTTTCTAGTTTAATTTTGTCCAAATGGACCTTTTTTATGTTTAGTTTATTATACGGAAAGTATTGATGTTTGCTTTGTTTTTTTTTTGCTGAGATCCAAAAAATAAAGAAAATGAAAATAAAAAATGGCCTATCTGAATTTGTTAACATGTTTAATATTGTACATAACCTGAAAAATATGTTTTAGACATTAATTCATAAAAGAATAAAGGGTCATATCAATAGTTAGATCTTTGGTGTGAAAATACAAAAATAATGGTGAAGAGTTCAAATTATTTAATTCTAAAATTTGATAGAACAGATAGAATAGACAAACATTATCTTCATCATAACAGAACACATGCCTTTTTATTAGAAAAGTATGGCATTATGAGCAGCATCTTCCTTCTTCTCACATTTATCAAGATGAGCATGTGCTCCGCATTTCACCTATTTCTTGGACTTCCGCGAGCCGAAAGTTCTTTCTGAATAAAATGTTGAGTTTACTAGAGAAAATTCTTCCGGGAACTCATTTGGTTTGATCATGCGTGTTGGGATTTGTAGCTGTGTGTCGGCAGAATTGCGTACTGACAGGCGAACAATCGTCCGTTCTGGTGTCGGCATACAAATATTTTCATGTTTGCAAGAAAGACTTTTGTCCGCGGATTGTGCGCAGACATCTGTCGGAGGCACCATACTAACACGCGTACAATCGGCAGATCCTTCGTCCACCGACGTTTGTATGCCGACGATCGGTACGTGTGTACGGGCCTTAAGATTTCACACTACTGATACACAACTTTAAGGCTGTAGACACAAGAGTGCCTAGATGTACCACTTCTAGATGTACTTTCAGGTGCAGGTAGGTGGTTTGCATTTCTTTAGTTGTCCAAATGAAGGTTGATACCTGTATTTTTTTTTTTTTTTTTTTTTAATTCACCCTTCATGGCGGCACAGTGGTGTAGTGGTTAGCACTTTCACCTAGCAGCAAGAGGGTCACTGGTTTGAATCCCAACCACGACACTACCTGCCTGGAGTTTGCATGTTCTCCCTGTGCCTGCGTGGGTTTCCTCCGGGTACTCCGGTTTCCTCCCACACTCCAAAGACATGCTGGTAGGTTAATTGAATCCTGTATAAAAAAATTGGCCCTACTGTGTATGTATGTGAGCTAGGGACCTTAGATTGTAAGTTCCTTGAGGGCAGGGACTGATGTGAATGTACAATGTATATGTAAAGCGCTGCGTAAATTGACAGCACTACATACTGTATTTTCTGGCGTATAAGACTACTTTTGAACCTCAAAAAAATCCCCCAAAAATGGGGGGTCGTCTTATACGCCGAGTATAATATCTCCAAGGTAACCTAAGTATAAGTATTACCGGTAGATGTAATCTCTCAAGACGCTGGCTGTGTAGGAATCCTGTACCGGTATACCGTATGTACCGTAGCTTCGGCTACATACAGTGTACCGCGCTGAGCCAATCAGGGAGAGCAATGTATTCTATTATTGAATGCAAAGCCTGCTCGGATTGGCGGAGTAACATCAGCCAGCCTCTCTGACTCTGCCAATCCGAGCAGGCTTTGCGTTCAATAATAGAATACATCGCTCACTGTGATTGGCTCAGCGCGGTATACAGTATGTAGCCGAAGCTACGGTACATACGGTATACCGGTACAGGATTCCCGCACAGCCAGCGTCTTGAGATTACATCTACTGGTAATACCTAGGGTACCTTGGAGATATTATGAGAGATTACATGTATTACAGTACTAGGGTACCTTGGAGATCTATGAGAAATCTGATGTTTTTCAATGGTGTTGCCTTGCTTCGGAAGGGGGGTAGTCTTATATGGCGAGTATAGCCCAAAACCTATGTTTTAACTTGAAAATTAGGGGGGTCGTCTTATACGCCCAGTCGTCTTATACGCCGGAATATACGGTAAGTACCTGAAATAATAATAATAATTTGTTCATACCTCAACCCCTACAAATGTGCTATTTAAACAGTACTTCTCACTTCAAGACATAAAACTCCTGACCTCCACTTAAAAAATACTCCATCACAGCCAAGACAAGAGGTTTTTTATGACTACCTGAACAAGACAAGAAAGTGCCCATTTCATCAAGTCTCATGTGAAAACAGCTCCTGTGGACCTTACCTAAAAATATCTTCAGGAGTTCTAAGCAAGAACACTAAACAAATGTAATTAATTACTGCATTTGGATATGGGATTTACAAAATGGATCCATCAATGAATCATCAAAGCATTGTTTGTTTTTTTTGTTTTTAATGGGGGAATATTACTAGAGATACATTAAATGCAATTTTGATAATTCCTAAAAAACTAATTGATGTTGATGGTGATCAGCTAAGTCTTAAATAAACCCAGATTTAGTGCAAAGTCACCCAAGAAAATTGGTTGCTTTTTTTTTATTATCTAATCAGCCTTTTTTGGACTGCTTGTTGATTGACTTATGCTTGTATAGGGAGTGGGATCCCAGGGGTTGCAACTCTCTGTGGTCCTGGAGGGGGCCAAATTGTGTCCCCATTTCTATGATTACAGCCTACAGCTGTTCACAACACAACCTTTATATTCACATATTACTTATCCAAATGTGTACATACTCTACACCCCTACAGAGTATTGAGTATGTCTAGACAAAGAGAAAACAAGACCTTTTCTTGCTGTGTGGGTACAATGTACAGGGGAAGCTCAGTAAAACCTACCAGAATATGGAGAAATTAGAGAGTGTGTGTAAAGATGTTTTCTCCGATTACATTTTACATGAGAAATGCATAGAGAAATATCTTAAATATATAAATACGCCAGACTATTTTGTAGTAATAAATTATTTATATACCGCATTGGCTACTTTATTGTTTTTTAGAATATGTGTTTCGTCCCTCAGCTTTACCAGGTAGAACAAAAGAGCTAAATATTTGTATATCTTGGTCCTGTAAGATGAAAAGGACACTTAAAAAGGTTGCCTGACATTAATGAGAGACTCTGTTTTCTGTATGAAGGCCACAGGTTAAAAGCTCATGAATGAGGTCTTCAGTTAACACCTGCTTCTTTCAATTACTGTATCCCTTGGTGCAGCAACTGAGCAACGTACAGCACCCGAGGCAGCAAATATTTCCAGTACACAGTGCACATTAAAACTCTGACAGTGTGTGTGATCTGGATTACAAAAAACACCTAAACCCTAACATACTGTTTCTTCATCTTTAATAGTTTTTCATGACTGAACAAGATCTATTGAATATTTTGGTTTGTGAAAATAAAAGGCCTATAAGTCATGAAACACAGATATCTCAGATCAGCCTTTCTCCACCAGGGTTCCATGGATCTCTAGGGCTCCTCCAGAGGTTGCTATGGGTTTGTTGAGCAATGAACATTTTATGCCTCTTAGAAAAGTAACCACTGAAGGCAATAATCTTTATAGCTATCTGTAAGGTGGGGATTCTTCTCAATGACCACATTTGTAAGAAGCATTCTTCCCACTGACCATCACACTGTGTACCATGAGCTGTAGCCGGGTTCCCTACGACATTAAAGTCAGAGGCGTAGAACCTTCAGGGCCCCGGTGCAAGAAACCATGAAGGGCCCCCCGGATCCCTTCAAGCCTGGGGCTCTTCCCACTGATCCTGGGGCCCTTTACTTTTGTTGTGGGGCCCTTTATTACTGTCCCGCAGCGGGAGCCTTTCACAAATCTGCAGTGGGTCCCCTTCCTGCCTCCCCACAGTGGTGGAGTGCTAGGGCCGGTAACAAGTGTGACCTTTGCGATCCTGGAAGTTCACCCACTGGTGTCAGTAGTTTGTATTTTTTTTGGTACTGTAATTGTATTATTTTTTATCATTTTATTTTATTTTTTTACAATGTCACTGACTATGACTCTGTCCATTCAGAAAAGGAAGGAGCTGGTAAATTACATATTTACCAACCCCTTTCTGGTTCTCTATTGTGGCACATCCCCTGCAGCAGACGGCAGGAGAGGGGAGGGAGCACAGTGGGGGGGGGGGGGCCAGGGGAGAACACAGGGGCCCAGAGACAGCAGAACACAAGTGAACTGGATAGGAGGAGTGGCGGGGGCAGCATACAGAGGAACCAATCTCCTCCATTTTCCTCCTGCAGTTACAGGAGGAAAAAGGAGGACAGTGATTTCTCTACATGCCGCACAGGCCCCCTGGAGCATGGGGGGGCCCGGTTGCAATTGCAACCCCTGCAACCCCTGTAGTTACGCCCCTGATTAAAGTTCTTTCAAGTATTCCTGTGTTTAAATGGTTTAAAATGGCTGTCTTAGATAGTTCAAAATAGTACTAAAGCTGAACTCTGTGAAAAGAAAAAGTCTTTAGTTGAAGTGGGGATGTGTCGGGTTAACTGCTCATTTATGTCTAGGGGTCTGGATAAAGCATTTTTACTTACCTAATCCCCCCCCAGGCTCCTCCACATTGCTAGACTGATTCCTGTAGCCTCTTGTCCCCTGCACTTCAGTGCATTTCATTGATATTACTGATTCATCAATAAGCTCAAAGGCGATGTGTTATTTTTTACTTTCAGCAACCTCAACTGCTGCCATCGCCTCCGTCATGATGTTAAAAAAAAAAAAATTGTCTGCCCAGAAGGTATTAAACGATGGCTAGATTGATGTAGCTTTCATAGGTTTCCAAATAAATTTCTGTACCACCTACAGTTGCATACGTAAGCGACAGAATTGAAAGTCTTCACTACAATCACTTTGTGTCAATAACATTTATCTTTTTTTAAGGTAAGTCTACTCAAATAAGGTCAATAGATAGGACTGTTTGAAGGACCTGTTGCAGCTTTACATTGTTTCCCATTATCAGAAGATTCTGAATGAACCCTCTATTCCTATTATCAGAGGGTTCAAAGATACTATTCATCCCAGAATCCGCCTAAAAAACATTTGAATCTGGACTTTTTTGAACATAAAGTATTTATTATTATATTATTATACAGGATTTATATAGCACCAACAGTGTGTGCAGCGCTTAACAAAATGAAGGCAGACATTACAGTTACAATACAAAAGTTTTAGGCAGGTGTGAAGAAATGCTGTAAAGTAAGTATGCTTTCAAAAATATATACTGTATTACAAAATGAAAAGTAAATGAACAGAAGAGAAATCCAAATCAAATCAATATTTAGCGTGACCACCCTTTGCCTTCAAAACAGCATAACTTCTTCTAGGTATACTTGCACACAGTTTTTGAAGGGACTTGGCAGGTAGGTTGTTCCAAACATCTTGGAGAACTAACCACAGATCTTCTGTGGATAAAGGCTGCCTCACATCCTTCTGTCTCCTCCTGTAATCCCAGACAGACTCAATGATGTTGAGATCAGGGCTCTCTCTGGGCTAAACCATCACTTCCAGGACTCAGTGTTTTTCTTTACACTGAAGATAGTTCTTAATGACATTGGCTGTATGTTTGGGGTCATTGCCCTGCTGCAGAATAAATGTGGGGCCAGTCACATGCCTCCCTGATGGTATGGCATGATATATAAGTATCTGCCTGATTTGCTGATCGCTCTAGGATTTTTTAAAAATAATTAGCATGAGCTTCGGTGTGTCGTGCATAGGGCAGCTCATTCACTTGAATTCACTCATTTGTGGCAGCAAGAAGATCAAGGACCAAAATTTGGCACTGAGCCAAGCGTGTTTTGCCGTGATTTTCAAGCGTTTCTTTCATACAACCATCGAGGCAAAGTCACACAGCATTTGGGATGCCATTAAGAGCAAAAGTCAACCAAAAGCCATACCAAATCATGACAATTCTGCCCGGGATTTCAAACTGCTAAAAGTGAATGGGGCCACAGTCACCGTTCTCTGCTGTGCTTTTCCAGCACTCATTGGAGTGCCAGGCTGAGGAGGGGCGGGAGCTGCTGGATTAGGCTCTCAAAGGCACACTTAGAGGAAAAGCTAGCTGTAAATCAGGCATCTGGGTGAATCCTAACAATATGGTTGGGATCCTTTCAGCCTGGAGCTGCTCTGTGACTTCAGTGGAATGGGGACTTTAGACCGCCGTCGGTTGCTTCTGGGTCACAGTAATGCAAAAGTAAGTGCACTCCTGTGACCCAGAAAAGTAGTATGGCCATACCCTTTGTGCGCAATATAGAAATTTTCAAACTCTCAGTCAATGTGCACTTTCTCTATTTAAATGGCCTACACCAGTGGTTTTTAACCTATGAGCTAAAGGGGGGCTCATATGTGGTCCCTGACATCACCAAAGGGCTGCACATACTGTTTAATATATGTAATACTTGGGAGGACTGTGCAGACCTAATAGAGGAAATGAGGGTCGGAGTGTGTGGACATGCTACATTTTTGGCTGGAAATATGCTACAGTAGACAATATGAAACTGGGAACATGTTACATGAGGCTTGTAGCGATCAATGCTATTACCCTAATCAATGTTCCCAGCACAAACTGCTGAGGTCTGAGGACCGCACCTCCTTTACCAAAGGGCTGCATGCGGCCCTCAGGCAACCTGTTGGCACCAGAGGCCTACACAGCAAGTCAAATGTGTTGTCATTGTTTGATGCATGTCCTACAGATATATGCTTTCTCACTTAGCTGTGTGCTGCTGGCTTTACTGATTGCTGAGAAAAAAAAATATACATGTTCCTATGTTTATGCTGCAAACGATCCTGGCAAGCTTAAAAGAGAAGTATGGGTTACTTTTTTTAAAATCATACTTACCTAGGTTGATGCAGCATCAGACCGATGTTGCATCTGTCCCCTACTGGCTCTAAGACTGAGAACTGAGCAATCAATGACCGCTCTAAAAGTGGAGAGCTGCTGACTGTCACTCCTGTAAACCACAGGAGAAGTATAGTCAAACCAACTTTGGCTGTACTTCTCCTTTAAGGACCTGCTTGCCAGTTCAATCCCTGGACAGTGTAGCTTACAGCAGCATTAGGAGTGAAGCAGTGCATGCAGGATGGAAAGTTTTCCTATAACACCATGATTAGAAAAAAAATGTAAACAAATGGAATTCAAATAAGAAAAAGAAATCAAAATGATTAGATATATGGTTGTCCATCTAAGAAGCGTGTATGAGCTCTATGCTTTATTTTCATGGGTCAAGGAAGAGTTTCATTTTAGGAAAGTTTAATTAAAATGAGACCCATTCTGTGATATCTCCCATGTGTTTCTATAATGGGGTGTACTGATCTGTTTTCCAATGGCTGGTAAATAGTAGCATATTCTGCGGGACTACCAGGAACATATTTGAACCTTGTGAGGTGCTGCCTGGAATACTAATGTTTGTTTACACCCGGCAGATCCGTATTGTTCTGATGCAGACAGCCAGGGTTCCAGTATTTTCCTACCTCGCTGACTATAATATTATTCACAGAGAGGTGGCCGGTGTACTTAGCCTGCGAGGTTGGATAAGTTCACATCCGATAATTGGATCCTGCAAATAACACTTTCATGGCTGAATGATTGTGATAAACAGAAATTCCACTTCTTATTCTTTTACTTCACTTTAAGATAAAGCAGTAATAGAAATAAAATGAAGTGATGGCATTGCAGGTTATTGTATTGAGTACTCTATATTTTATTATAGCACACAGCCCTTTGTAAGTAGAATGCACATGGTTTTGTAGAGATATACGTTTTGTATGATCAATCCTCAAATGTTTGCTCATGCAAGGAAAGTAGCAAGGTCACTTCCAAAGACATATATTCTTACAGTCATTTACTCCCCTCCTGCCAGCATTGAAAGAAATTCCTATGAAAAGGCCTTGCAAGCATTTATCACTTCCCCAGCCACCTTCTGAGTGCCTCCTTCCAGGGATTAGCTAGGGTATGTTGAATATTAATACTGGTCACTTGACTCTCTTTGCCCTATATTCTGGAAGCTACTTCCAGAAGCAGGTGAGAGAAATCAAACAACCAGCTTAGACACCCAGCTTAACCAGACAAAAAAAGTAGATTGCTATGCACATTGCAATAAAGCCAAAAACTAAATTTAGCCTGGCAGCCCTATTAGATTACGGCGCTACATCTAGAAGAAAAACTGTTGAGCCTGTTAAGGTGCTTAATTTAAACACGTAGAACAACTTTCTCTAAAACGTCAATCAGTTTATCAACAATATTTAAAAATTCCTTTGAAAATATAATTAAATACATATACATACTCAGCCTCCTCAAGGCTTTTTTGGTACTTCATGTAACTACAAAACAAGTAACATCACCATCAAACATTTATTTCCCGATACAACACCTAATTAACCACACCTATAGACCATAACCATTCTTCATCAATCAAGATATGTATTATTTTCTTTTGGCTATTGTCCTGTATGCTGGTCATGTGGTGTGGTCCTGGCAGATGCTCCATCTACAACTAGTTTTGTGGATTTCAAGACCCACTTCATCAGGTATCTGTGAGGACTCTATTATATAGAAAATAGCAGACATAACAAATGATGCATAGTAATACCAAAGATCACATAAATTCATGAACAATAATCCAGAATTACAAGCCAACCTATTGGGACTTCAATATTACACCTATCCACGACGGGAAAACTCGAAGTCCAGATAATCTGTGGTTAACCACAGATATCTACAGTATATTATAGGGCAAATAAGTAACATCCTAATATTGGGATCAATGTATCAATTTCAAATAATTTCTCTTACACACCTTTTTCACCCTCTGGTGATCAGGAAAATTATGAGCTCATACACTGTAAATTAAAACATAGCTCTTCGTGCCAAGGATGAAAAAAGTGTATATACCAGTTCAATGTATTATTATATACAGTAAAACATTGGATTGCGAACATAATGGGATTGTAGGCCACACTTTTCCCACCCTAAATAGTCTTGAAACCATAATTAATATAAATAAAACAAGGTATGCAGTATTTTGGCAAAAAAAGGCCGCGGTACACTTTATTGGTTTTATCCATATTCAAAACTCAAACAAACATTTGAAATGACTCAAAATAATCTCATTGTAAATAACCACATGAAAATGTAATTGCTCAGTTGTTAGAACTCGAGCAACAGCAATTTGAATATAACAAATAAAAATACAATGTCCCCCCTAGCATGCTAGGGTGACCCTACCACACAAAGGTGCTCGCGACTAAAAGGGGAGGGGGGGCGGGGAACTTCTTCTTCTGCTCTTCAGCTGCAAAAGGAAGTACTCCAGACCAACACAGGCTTATATAGACTTATCCCTGAGGACCAGCAACTCCCTGCTTTCCCATTGGCTAATCTTTGCTGCATTACTAGGGGGCAATTTTAACCAGATAATTGCCCAACTCCCCTGGGACTAAGTGCTGCAAAATCCATATTTTAAAGCTATGGTGGCCACAATCCCATGAAAATGGGTGCTTACTGCTCCCCCTTTTCCATTAGTTCCGGAAACATGCTTGTAATCCAAAGCACTCGTATATCAAAGCAAATTTCCCCATAAGAAATAATGGAAACTCAGATGATTCTTTCCACAACCATTTATTCATAAGTCCCTCAGTTTATAGTCCATATAAAAAGATTATAACAATGTGATAGGTTGTGTAACCATAAAATGTCCATCTACAAATGGCGCCTCCACAAGGGGATTAGAAGCAAAATCCAGCAGGAGCTACAGTGTATAAAAAAGAAGAGAGGCGCCTCTAAGTGTAGCAATATGGTTACATTTAATGAAGGTTCAACCTTTACATGGTTGATGATTAAAAGAGGCACATCTTAGTATGCAGGCACCCGGGGTAAAGCTGTCCACGTAGACCGTCCTCCGCACCGCCGGACAGACCGTCAGTCTGCAGTCATTACAGGGAAGACTACTCTGCAGGAGAGCGATCTAAAAGTGAGGCTTGAAGCACTTGTGGAGCGCAGCATGGAGGGAATGACGTCAGTGGTGGTATGGAGAACGGTCTATGTGGACAGCTTTACCCGGATGTCTGCATACTTAGATGTCCCTGTTTTAATCATAATTAATAATTATGTGAGTTGCTAAATGTTGTACTGTCATTAAATGTAACCATATTGCTACACTTAGAGGCGCCTCTCTTCTCTTTTATACCCAGTTGTGACATGACTCTACTCAATATCTATATCAAGACCTGGCTACTTTATCAATTCAAATTTTTGAAACAAATTTTGCTTGTCTTGCAAAACATTCTCAAACCAAGTTACTCTCAATCCAAGGTTTTACTGTATGTTATTTTTTTATTCAAGAGGTGATAATCAGATTAATACAGATGCTTATAGGTGACACGATTGTTTTGGTTCTCCTCATGGTAGGGTCAAAGCATATGCCATTTATATTCCTTTATTAGGATAAACTGTACATGGAAAAAAAACAAAGCTAAACAAAAAGGTATTTTTTCAGGGAACAAACAATTAGTTAACAAATTACAACTATACTGCAGAAATGGAAGTACAATAAGCATTGAAAGTTGATTAAAACGAGTTCTAGAGGTGTCCCAAATTTTGTTTATTACAAAACTCTATGTCTGAATAAGGCTCCATGTACACGGGACGTTGTTAAAAGTCCCTTTGAATGCTGGAATTTTTAGGACGTTTGAAACGTCCGTTCAGTCGCGTTTGTACCCGCGTTTAGCAGCGTTTGCGGGCGTTTGCGTTTAGAAGCGTTCCTAGAGGTCAAAAAAATTATTCCCCTTTAAAATGGAAAAACGCGAAAGCTAAACGCGGGTCATCGCGTTCAGACGCGTTCGGACGCGTTTAGACGCGTTCGGACGCGTTTAGATGCGTTCGGACACGTTTGTGCGTTTGAAACGCCGGGAAACACACGTTCGAACGCAAATAATTGCGTTCTAAAAACAGTCCCTGAACGCAACTGCCTGCAAATGACTGTAAACGACCTGGTGTACATGGACAGATAAGATAAAATGTAGATGGGTTCAGGGGCTTCTGAAAAAAACGCCCAACTGCTCCTAAACGGCCATTTCCAGCGTCCCGTGTACATGAAGCCTAAAAGTACAACTAGAAAGGTTGTGTTAATAAACCCTCCGAAGCATTATTTGGACAATATTTCACTGCAGTAAGTAACACATTGTTTTCTGAAAGAGGTTGTAAACCCCCGGAAGAAAAAAAAAAACCTGTAAGACAACAGCATAATGAGCTAGTGTGCATACTAGCTCAATATGAAATACTTACATTAGAACAAAGCCCTTCCAGGGGAGCCTACTCACCGCTGAGATGGCTGACATCTTCCCCGGTGTTCACGGGCTCCGGTGCTGTGAGTGGCTGGAGCCGCGATGACGTCACTCCCACGAGCCTCCGTTGAAGGCACAGGCTCTGAAGGTCCGGCATAGTCACCGGCTGCATGCACTCTAAATATCTCCTTAACTGTGCATGTTTAGGAGATATTCACAGTACCTACAGGTAAGTCTTATTATAGGCTTACCTGTAGGTACAAATGGCGTAACAGAGTTTACAACCACTTTAATAGCAAGAAAAGGCTCATCAAAGAAAGACTATTACATCCCAAAAAGTATAGCTGTTTACTTTAGATAAATTGCAAAAAAAGCCAAAGTGTCAGTGAATACATTTACTTATACAATCAAAAGGTGCTTGGAAATTGGGGGAAACTCTAATGGGAACAGGTCTGGCTGGCTCAACACCACAAAAGAATAATAAGACATTCCTGAGAGTTAACTCAAGTGTGTTTGGCTGTTAAATCTGCGATTGGTGGTTATTAATGTAAAAAGAAATTTAGATTAAATGTAGTGGAGCGAAATAATTCCATTATTCAGTTTTTTATCTTCAACTGTTTATTTGTTCTGTGCTGTAATTTCAGGGTACACTGCGACATTATACTGCAAACGCTCAATAACAATTAGGAATATATATGTCTATATATAAATATGCATTGATGTGGGCAAACTTTAAAAGAATAAAGACTTTCCAAAGCTAAAAATAAAAAATACGTCGGTATTACATTTTTCTTCCATGGTGAATTCAGGTCTCCTGAAGAAGAAATGAAGGAATCCTCGGCAGTGAATCAGTCAGGGCTATATAAAGAATTTGCGTTATCTCAAGCGAGAATCCCCTCATAGCAAACAATAATCTTATCTGCCATTTGTCTATTTTTCCCCAGTAAGCGGTAGCGCCCTTTCTTGCGTAGCTATATTTATTCGTTCCTCCTCAGTGTAGCTGTCAGTCTAGTCACAGCACTTCTACCTCTATAGTTGTGTAAGTGACGTCATTACAGGGTGACATTTCCAGCAATTCATACCTTATGATGCCTCATTACATGTGAAAACATGGTTCATGTACCAGGCAGAGCAGAAATAGACAGTGTAAACCACTTACAATAACTATTCAAAAACACAAAATCCGCTGAAAATATAACTACATTGTGCCCATTGTGTGATGACTTAAAATTTTTTCCTTCAGCAAGAGAATAAAAACATAATGAATTTAGGGTGCCGTATTCTCTATTAGTCATGCACGCTTATGAGGTCATGGAGTAGAGCTTGTACTGACGCAAACTTTACAAAGAAGGGTAAAAATAAATGGGGGCAAGGACAAAGGTGGCAAAGATAATTTCTGATTAACACACCATAAATAGAAAGCCCATGTGAGAATAGTAATTCTAATAAATATTATTTCATTTAAATAATAATTAAATAATTCATTAAATAATGCATGTTGAAAACAGGGTTTGACCAGCAGAGTGATATCCTCTTCAAAGAGCCTAGCTTTGCCTCCACATGCCCATATACCATGCTGGTTTCTTTATTGTACTATAATTGTTCTTTTTCCAATGCCACTTTATGCATTGACATCAGTTCACATTGCTGCGGCTTCAAAGTCCTAAAATCCCAGTGCAACTTCGACACGACTTGCATGTGACTTCTTTAACAGAAGTCAATGCAAGTCGCACCAAATAATTATATCTGTTTATACATACAACTTTGCTTCTGCTCCTGAGGAAGAGGTTCTTTCACCATGAAACGCGTAAAGATTTCAAAGATGCAGCTATATTTTTTAATCATATTTACAGTTTTTATATACCTCACATCTCTTGTCATCATTAACTACTGTATTACATGTAATATCACCATTTATGGTATATTTATTGGATTATTGGGTACTGAAGTGTGCTGCTGCAGTACTATATATATATATATATATATATATATATATATATATATATATATATATATATCTATATCTACATATAGATATATATATATATATATATATATATATATATATATATATATATCAAATGTCCTTTATCCATGTACATATATGAACTACAATATTTTTATATATATATATATATATATATATATATATATATATATATATATATATATATATATATATATATACATATATGTTATTGCTATTACTTATGTAATTATGTAATAAACATGTTGTTGTAGCTAATTTTGATTTACTTATTCGTTAATTGCCTCATGTAAATTCCCAAATATCCCCTTTATGTACACATAGGAACCCAATTATTTATATATACACATGTATGTAGCTACTACTACCAATGAAATTATGTAATATACATGGTATTATATATATTTTTTTATTGTATTTTACTCCTTTGTTACCTGTCTCATGCCAAGCCCCATATATTTTCCCCTTCATTGGCAAGACGTACCGAAGTCAGACCAAAAGAAGTGCAGGAATCTTTTTCTAAGTTGGAGCGACTACAGTCACTCCTATTAGAACAGTTCTATTGCATTGAATGGGGTGAGACTTCTGATGCGACATGTGCTCCAAAGTCGGAACGCATGTTGCATCAGTGTGAACCAGGCCTAAAACCTGGAAGCTGATTGGTTTCTAAGCAGAGCTGCACTAGATTCTGTGTGCAACAGTTTTAGTAAATCCCCCTCAGTCTATCTGAACAATATGCTGACTTGCCATTATCCACAGGTAGCTTAACTCTAAAAAAAAACACAGAAATTGAATCCAATTTCATTTTAATTCAGAAAATAGCAGTACAGAAGTTGTTTTTCCAGTCTTCTGAAGTATAGGAAGACAATAACTGAATGGTTGTAATTTAATGGCATTGCTTATCAACAAAGCCATGTGATTATCGAGTCAGTGTTACCATGGTGATTATAATAATAATATGGTGATAATAACAATTTCCTTTAATGAATTATTCTGAATCTAAATCTGTGATCATATGTTTAGAAAACAAAGGGCTAGTGTTACAAATAAAGTTAGCTTTGTTAATAAAGAGTGTCAAGTGTTGGAAAATAAACCCATGTGATTTTCTAAGCAAATATTGGTTAAAGGTTAAGTATACCCTTTAACAATAAATAATAAATGCACATTTTTTTGCATCTATAAAAATGTGCATTTACTATTTGTTGTTTTGGGAGCCTGGAAAGCATTGCACCAGCGATCAGCAGATCGTTAATGCCATGCAAGTCTCTAGCAGACCGGTCAGTGTACCTTGTACAAGCAAGCAGATGCTACCACAGCTCCGTGACAGTTCATAGAAAACTACAAGCCGACAGTGGCAAAGTCTGTCGGGACTTGTCGTTTCCCATTAAGTGCCGGTTCATATATGTGCAATGACAGACATTGCATATGATTCGGAGCGCACTGCTCTGCAAATCACATGCAATGTCTGTGCGATGCAAATTCAGCCATACAGATTGTATGGCTGAATCTGCATCGCATTCAGACACAACTCGCACAGGACTCTTTTTTGGGTCCGCACCAGAATCGTATCGCTTAGGTAGTTCACACCTATGCGATCCGATTCATGCCTGAACTGACAGTTTGCACTGCGATATACAAACTGATGGGGGGGGGGGGCTGTCGTTACCTTTGTATTGACACCCACAGCGATTCGCATATGGCAGTGTGTGTTGAATGTGATTTGAATGTGATTTGAATGTGATGCGGGAACCCGCAGTGGATTTGCAGGTTTCCCACATCGCATATGTGTGAACTGGGACTTACAGAGGACTATGAATGAGTGACGTGGCCTGGGTGGTCGAAGCTCCGCACAGCCACGTTTTTTTCAAAGAGTGACGGCGGGCACCCAGCGAAAATGCCCGCCCTCTGTCACTGGGAGGGAGGAGAGAGGGGGAATGGCTGCAGCTGCTGAAACATGTTACATATTCCACCCTAAATACAGGTGGAACATGTAACATGTTCCAAAAGGTGAACGTATCCTATAAAGCTGAGATTTAGGTATAACAAATTTTATAACGTTACAATGGACCAGGTTGGACCAATGTACACATGTATGTGCCATACCTGTGGGATCCCCCTAGAGCTGGAAATCACTGTAATAGGCACCCCTACTCCAGTGATCTCCACTAGCTTCTGGGTCCGGTGTAAACACAGGAGATCGCTGATTCAGCACAGGTATCATTTAGAGATTCGCTTGGCACAGGTACCACTCTCAGTGAATGCAAAACATTCTCTGATTGGACGAGGTGCAGAGGTGGGGGTGGTGATGTCATGAATTCCACCTTGTTTAATCAGAGAACACTTTGCATTCATTGAGAAAATGCAAAGAGTTCTCTGAATGTGCTGAGCGAGTGACCTCCTGCATTCAATAAACAACAGGGTAGCCACTTGGCATGGAATGCTGAAACTAGAGGCAATCACCCAAGTAGTAGTGCCTACCACAGAGAATTTCCCTTTGGGATAGACCTGGACTGGAACATGCATACTTACACTTGTGCAAGCTGGGCTAATGTAACTATAAAAAAATTGCCATACCTAAACTTTAGCTTTAACCCTCCTCTCATGTTAGCTTTCTGTTACTATCCATGATGTTAACGGGTCGGTTTTGACCCATATCTTAAATCAGCCATAAAATACCCTCTGAACAATTATTTATCATCCAATTTGTTTCTTACCTCTTGGTTACCTTGTTAGGCTTCTTTATCCTTGAAAAGATTGGTTTTAATATTTTTGGTGTGACCCCTTAGACCTTTCTTTTGATAGCATACCTCTCATTTTCAAATTTAAAAAATGGTAAAATAAAGTCAGCAACTCTGAAATGTATTTGTCCTATGTTTCTTTACTTTATTTAGAGAAGCAGACAAGCAGGCAAAGAGATAGGCCCCTCCCTAACTACAGCTCACAGGGTTGAGAGGTGATTGGCTGTCAGTGTTACTAAGCAGAGAGAGTGTTTATGATTTCAGTTTTGGCACTTATTAGTGTCCTATAATCCTATATTATAACTGGGTCAGAATTGACCCTAACACCATGAACGTCTTAATTTTCACCACAGTATTTTATAATTTAGTGAAAAGGATTCTTTTTCTATTACATTGTTTAAATAGAGGTTCCTGACAAAGTAAAAAAATCTTGATGCAATAAAAAAATTTATGTGATACTTATAGACATTCAAAACCTGAAAATGGGTCGGTTCTGACCCTAACACAAGTGGAGGGTTAAGCAGTCAACTCCAGTTGAGAACATTAAGTTAAAGACAAAATTACTCAATATTGATCTATGCTCAACTCTATTGTAGCACTACTCCCTTGGGAGCTGCTAGTTATGGGTTCCCCTGGGTTACCATTAGCAACAGAGCAATAGTTCAACATTTTCCATTTTTTGGCTCAGCCAGGAAACAGTCTAGGCTTTGGTTTTTGTGTTTTTATTGAGAAAATGGATGGGAGAAGGGAATGAGTGGGATACTCCAACTTATATAAAGATGCACAATTAGGTGGGATGACTGAATAATGCTGAGTGCGGCTAGGCCGCTGCTTCACCTTGTCAGTAGCAGTGAAGTAGTAAGAAATGAACTGTCTGAGGTAAACTGTACTGCAGAACAATCTTCAGGGCCCTTCCTGGCACCCCCTTTGTTCCTATTCTTTAGGGTCAACTACACGGCACCCCCTTTACTGTTACACTTCCTGTGTGAGCTAGCTCCTTGATCCCCCTGACTTCTCTGGAGTGGTCCCCCGTCCTTGGCCAGACCCTTTGGCAGGTCCCTCAGTACTCACAGACACTGTTTTTTTCCGGAGACTCTGCCAGCAGCTCCACCGTCAGCACTCTGGATCCTCTGCAGCTCAGCTCCACACCTGATTCACTAGGCCGACCGCCTAAGACCCCCTTCCTTACACTCTGCAGTAGGAGAGACAGCCGTTCACCTCCTCCTGGGACTCCATAGCTTCCAGCCAAAGACGCCCTGTCACATGTCCCCTCAGTATATATGGTCAATCCCAGGATGCATTGCAGGAATGCCCTCCCACTGGGACTGCCATAAAACATGATGTGTCACCGGCTAGGTTTCCTCCACTGTCCAACACGCTCCCTTATTGGATATAGTGGGGACACTCCCTCAGACCCAGTGAATCACACCTGGAAACATGTGACAGGCAAACTAACAGATCAGGCTCCCCTGATAAGCAGAAGGACTAAATAGATGCTTTTTCCTAGCACCTACCACGAAGGGTGCTACACTATTATGGATTGGTGGACAATACAATATCATCTGTGCATATAAAGCAGACTGCGAACTGCCTCCAAAAGAGAACCATGGCTTTAATTATTCCATATTACTTAAATAACATGCTTCATGACAAGGGAATGGAGTCTAAACAAAAGAGCATGATTTACATATACATATACCCAGGGCAGTATAAATTCTAAGGCAGCTAATACCAGCTTTGAATCCTAAAATAGACCTGTAAATATTGTTTTGTGGAATGGCAGAGATCAGAAGACTAAGGCCTTTGTAGTTGCAATGATCTTGACATGTACTAATAGCGCTCAGTTCATGCTAAGTACATCGCCTTCCTTTTCTTCGCAGCACAGGCATCCTCTGCACAGTGACCGCCGGGTGATCTTGTAATCAGCAGCAGCTGTGAAAGGAGGAAAAGGTGTACTCATCCTGTTCCCTGCTCTGCGGAATGCGGGATACAAGTTCAAACTGCACATTAACTTAGGGTGGAAGCTGCTGCCTCTGCTCCTTTGTTGCTGATTTTAATTACGCACAAGAGACCTGACAAGGCTAGTCTGACTTTTCACATTTTCGTTTCGTTTGGCACTAAGGCTCTCTGGTAGAATTAGTAGGAGTTCGCAGCATTGCCACTTTCATAACATCTATAATCCATTAGTGCATATAAGATTTGCAATATCGTGTGTTTGCGTGTGTAAAGTATCTCACAAAAGTGAGTACACCCCTCACATTTTTGTAAATATTTTATCACATATTTTTGTGTGACAACGCTGAAGAAATGACACTTTGCTACAATGTAAAGTAGTGAGTGTACAGCTTGTATAACAGTGTACATTTTCTGTCCCCTAAAAATACCAAACACACAGTCATTGACCACTTGCAGTCCGTGCCATAGCCGAATGACGGCTACAGCGTGGTAGGCTTATTCTGGGAGGGCGTACAATGATGTCCTCCCAGAATCAAGCTTCCCGCGTGCCCCCTGGTCCTTGCTTACCAGGTCCTTGGGACCCGACGCATCACGGATCATGGTAAAGGGCCAATGACAGTAGCCCTTTACCATGTGATCGCTCAGTCCAATGACGGAGCGATCACATGTCAACAAACTGGCACGTGTCCGGTTAATTTCTCTCCTCTACTCGCACACTGTACACAACGATCGATACAGTGTGCAAGGAGAGGAGAGAGATTGCAGCTGCACTCAACCCCTGCCTCTTCCATACCCCAACTATGCCCATCCATGCCACATCCATGCCTCATCCATGCAACATCCATGCCTCATCTGTGCCCACCCATGCCACCTCAGTGCTCATCTGTGGCTTATCCATGCCACATCTGTGCTCATCCATGCCACATCAGTGCTCATCTGTGGCTTATTCATGCCACATCTGTGCTCATCCATGCCACATCAGTGCTCATACATGCATGTCAGTGCTCATCCGTGCCACATCCATGCCACGTCAGTGCTCATCCATGTCATGTCAGTGCTCATCAATGCCATGTCAGTGCTCATCCGTGCCACATCCATGCCATGTCAGTGCTCATCCATGCCATGTCAGTGATCATTCGTGCCACATCCATGCCAAATCAGTGCTAATTCGTGCCACATCCATGCCACGTCAGTGCACATCCGTGCCACATCAGTGCTCATCCATGCCACATTAGTGCTCATCCGTGCCACATTAGTGCTCATCCATGCCACATTAGTACTCATCCATGCCACATCCATGCCATGTCAGTGCTCATCCGTGCCACATCCATGCCATGTCAGTGCTTAACCGTGTCACATCCATGCCACGTCAGTGCTCATCCGTGCCACATCCATGCCACGCCAGTGCTCATCCATGCCACATTTATGCCACGTCAGTGCTAATCCGTGCCACATCAGTGCTCATCTGTGCCACATCAGTGCTCATCCATGCCACATCAGTGCTCGTCCGTGCCACATCCATGCCACATCAGTGCTCATCTGTGCCACATCAGTGCCACCACAGTGCTTATCAGTGCCCTACAGTGCCTCACAAAATTGTAATGGGAAGTCAGGAAATGACGGTGCTCTCTGCATGTTGGGCCTCTGTATGTGGCTAGGCTGTGGAAAAATGTCACATGTGGTATCACCATACTCAGGAGGAGTAGCAGACAGGAGGAGTAGCAGAATGTATTTTGGGGTGTAATTTGTGTTAGAAATACCTTATAAATTGACAACTTTGTATAAAAAAAATGCGTTTTCATTTTCTTTCCACATTTTCCAAAAACGTATGGGAAAAAAATGACATTTTCAAAAGACGCATTAGGGCTCCTAGATTATGTGATGGGGTGTTTGCTTTCCAAAATTGGGTCATTTTGTGGGTGTTTCCATTGTCCTGGTGCTCCAGGGCCCTCAAAAGTGTGATAGGTTGTCAGGAAATGTTATGTGTAATTTTTGCTCCTAGAACACCTGGAGGTGCTACTTGGATTTTGGACCTCTGTATGTGGTCAGGCTGTGGAAAAGTGCCACAAATGTGGTATCGCCATACTTAGGATGAGTAGCAGAATGTATTTTGGGGTGTAGTTGCAAGTATGCCTATACATTGTGTGAGAAATAACTTGGTAAAATTACCATTTTGTGAAAAAAAAAATCTTCAAATAATTGTGCAAAAAAAATTACAACTTCAAAAAACGAACCATGCCTCTTACTAAATACTTCGCTTTCCAAAAAGGGGTCATTTGGGGGGTATTTGTACTTTACTGGCTAGTTAGGGTCTCAAGAAATGAGATAGGCCGTCAGTATATCAGGTGTGATCAATTTTCAATGATTGGCACCATAGCTTGAAGACTCTATAACCTTCACAAAGACCAAATAATATTTACTTATTTATTTATTTTTACCAAAGATATGTAGCAGTATAAATTTTGAAGTTTATGAAGTTATTTTGAATTTATGAAGAAAAATTACTAAATTTGCAAAATTTTAAAATCGAAACAAAGGAAAATGCCTTTTTTTTTTACAAAATGTTCAGTATTTTTACATTTATAGCCCAAAAAATAATATTCTGACTCGGATTGTTGTGATAGTGATCTAACCCTTGTGAGACCTCTGTGCCTGGCCTGTATAAGCAGATACGGTCACTGCGGACAATCCTCCTCAGATAGCTGAACTCACCGATACTGGTTTCATCCAAAAGCTGGTTTATTCTGAACATCACACAACAGGAATACAGCAGAATGAATGGATTTCAGTATCATGCGGTCAAAAGATGATGCTTTCCTTAGCTTAGCATGTGGAATACAAGAGTCCCTGTTACATGAGGTAAATGCAAGCAGCCATGACACAGGAAATACAGCAAGAGCAGGGGGTGGAGTTTACATACAAGGAAATGATGTATCATGCTCACAGGAGAAACAAGAGCATTACCAAAGAAGGCCAGAAGGGGCAGCAAATACTTACCCATAGAAAAATACATGGTAAATAAATTACAGAATATACTATGTAAATTGCATCTACAATAATGAGAATATTAACTGTGTAACAGCACAAATAAAAAACCCAATGATGATTAAATACCCCCGAAAGAAAGCTCTGTTTGTGTGAAAAAAGGACGAAAATTTCATATGGGTACAGTGTTGCATGACTGAGTAATTGTCATTCAAAATGTGAGAGCACTGAAAATTGGTCTGGTTAGGAATGGGGTTTAAGTGACCAGTGGGTAAGTGGTTAATGTCTAAACCGCTGGGAACAAAAGTGAGTACATCCCAAAGTGTAAATGTCCAAATTGAGCCTAAAGTGTCAATATTTTGTGTGGCCACCATTATTTTCCAGCATTGCCTTAGCCCTCTTGGGCATGGAGTTCACCAGAGCTTTACAGGTTGCCACTGGATTCCTCTTCCACTCCTCCATGACGACATCACGGAGCTGGTGCATGTTAGAGACCTTGTGCTCCTCCACCTTCCGTTTGAGGAGGCCCAACAGATCCTCAATAGGGTTTAGGTGTGGAGACATGCTTGGCCAGTCCATCAACTTTACCCTCAGCTTCTTTTGCAAGGCAGTGGTCGCCTTGGAGGTGTGTTTGGGGTCGTTATCATGTTGAAATACTGCCCTTCGGCCCAGTCTCTGAAGGGAGGGGATCATGCTCATACCTCAGTATGTCACAGTACATGTTGACATTCAAGGTTCCCTCAATGATCTGTAGCTCCCCAGTGTCGGCAGCACCCATGCAGCCCCAGACCATGACACTCCCACATCCATACTTGACTGTGGGCAAGTGTCAAGGTCTTACCTTGCCCTCCTGTGGGCAGCCATCTTGGACATGTGTAGACAGTCGCCTCTTATAAACTCTAATTGTATCATCACTTGCCTGCTGCCTGGGTGTCGCACAGTGATGATGCTGCACACCTGACTATATCTAACACTTGATGGGTTGCAGTCCTTGCCCTTGCGTTTGTGTTCCAAGATGCATCTCTGCTAGCAGTCTTCCATTCTCCGTGTTCCTCCGTGTATGACCTGGCTTGGCTGATGACTCTCCTGGCTCTCGACCCCGCATCGGCAGAATACCCCGCATCAGCAGACGACCCGGCATCGGTAGACTACCTGCTTCTGGACTGGACCCCGGTTTGGAAAACCGCCCGCTTCTGGACTCGACCCTGGCTTGGAAGACTACCCGCTTCTGGTCTTGACCCCGGCTTGTTCCTGTTCTCACCTACTCACTCTTGCTGTGCGTGTATTGTTGTTTTCTCCAATAAACTGCTTTATTTTACCTGCATCCCTGTGTGGTCTTGTTTCCTGGCACCCTGACAGCAGGACACACTTGTCTTAGTACTCCTCACCTGGTTGCCACCACACACACTTGTTATCATCTGAACAAAGTTTATCTTGGTCTCATCGGACCACAGGACATGGTTCCAGTAATCCATGTCCTTAGTCTACTTGTCTTCAGCAAACTGTTTGTGGGCTTTCTTGTGCATCATCTTTACAGCCATGTAAACCAATTTGATGCAGTGTTATGGTCTGAGCACTGACAGGCTGACTCCCCCCACCCCTTCAACCTCTGCAGCAATGCTGGCAGCACTCATACCTCTATTTCCCAAAGACAACCTCTGGATATGACGCTGAGCACATGCACTCAACTATTTTGGTCGACCATGGAGAGGCCTGTTCTAAGTGGAACTTGTCCTGTTAACCACCCGCCGACCACCTCAGGCAGATTTACTACTAGATTTAGTACATCTACCTGATTATGTGCATGTGGTTTTGGCGCCGCGCACGCCGCTAGGGCTGCGCTCCTGCTGTGATTAAACACAGCAGGAGGCAGACCGTGGGAGGAGCGGGCTCCATTGCCCCTGGCCTCCCACAATCTTTGGCTAGACTGACAGGAGAGCCGTCTGGTATGTAAACAATGCAAGACGACTCTTCTGTCAGAGAGGCAGGGAAAGATCATGTGATTCAGCTAAGTTGAATCACGGATCTCTCTCTGCCTCTGTTCAATCCATTCCCCACACAGTTAGTAAGCACAAATAGGGAACACATTTAACCCCTTGATCACCCTCAGTGATAACCCCTTCCCTGCCAGTGTCATTTATATAGTAACAGTGCAAATTATGACGGTATTAATGTCACTGGTCCTCAAAAAGTGTCACTTAGTGTCCAATTTTTCTGCTGCAATGTCGCAGTCCCAATAAAAATCACTGATCGCCGCCATTACTAATAAAAAAAATAAAAATATAAAAATTCCATAAATCTATCCTGTAGTTTGTAAACGCAATAACTTTTGCGCAAACCAATTATTTTACACTTTTTGGGATTTTTTTTTTTACCAAAAGTATGTAGCAGAATGCAAATTGGCCTAAACTGATAAAAAAAATTAGATTTTTTAAAAAAAAATTATTTGGAATGTTTTATAGTAGAAAGTAGAAAATATTGGTGTTTTTTCAAAATTGATGCTCTTTTTTTGTTTATCGCGCAAAGATGACAAATCGTAGAGGTGATCAAATACCACCAAAAGAAAGCTCTATTTGTGGGGAAAAAAAAAGGACATTAGTTGTATTTGGGTACGGCGTTGCACGACCACACAATTGTCAGTTAAAGCAAAGCAGTGACGAATCGCAAAAATTTGCCCGGTCATTAAGGGGGTAAAACCTTCCAGGGCTGAAGTGGTTAAACCGCTGTATGGTCTTGGCCACCATGCTGCAGCTCAGTTTCAGGGTCTTGGCAATCTTCATATAGCCTAGGCCATCTTTATGTAGAGCAACAATTCTTTTTTTTCAGACCCTCAGAGAGTTCTTTGCTATGAAGTGTCAAGTTGAACTTCCAGTGACCAGTATGAGAGAGCGAGAGCGATAACACCAAATTTAACATGCCTGCTCCCTATTCACACCTGAGACTTTGTAATACTAACGAGTCACATGACATCGGGGAGGGAAAATGGCTAATTGGCTACACTTTTTAACATAGGGCTTTTCACTTAGGGGTGTACTCACTTTTGTTGCCAGCGGTTTAGACATTAATGGCTGTGTGTTGAGTTATTTTAAGGGGACGGAAAATGTACACTGTTATACAAGCTGTACACTCACTACATTACATTGTCATAAACTGTAATTTCTTCAGTGTTGTCATATGAAAAGATATATTAAAATATTTACAAAAATGTGAGGGGTGTACTCACTTTTGTGAGATGCTGTATATAAATACCTGTAATAAAAAGGCCTAAGGGTGGCTTACAGAGAATATTGTCCAGCCTAAGGAATGAAGTGCTAACTTGCCTGCAGCTTGTGGACCCGTTGAAAACCTTCATGGGTATATGGGGGGCTGACAATAGCCTGCAAGGTGATGTGGTATAGGGGTACTATTGCTGGGTAAACAAAACATGCATTTTCTCTCTGCGAAGGAGCCCACTGCTGCTAGATGTGGATTGAAGGTTCTTAATTGTACAGATATCCTTTAAATATATCCCGTTCTGATTTATTCCTGCAGCTGTTCTGCATTTATCTACAAATGTCATTTCTCATAAATCATCTTGTAATTTTTTATGTAGTAGCCCCGTAAACACGCGATTTCCAGAAGGAATAAATCCAGATAAGTCGCTGCTGGCCCTTGTTAATTTTGTTGTTTTTTTTCCCTCTACACACATAAATATATATATTTATGTATATATATCTAGCCTTATCAGGATTTTGATGAAAAATAATTATTGCCCATTTCAACTTCTTTCTCCCATGAAAAATGTGCTTCTCTAAACTAATGGACTGCATTAGCTCTTCTTGAGAAGCTTTGCAGGGATTTGAATTGTAAAATCCATTACTAGAGGCCCGGTTGCATTTTAATGAGCTGTATACTCATGCTGCTATTTTGGTGGATAATTATATGCAAAATGTGTGGCACATTTTATGCAGTCAACCTATATAACCTGAGTGTCACTGGCTCTCTGGAGATTAAGCATCCAAAAAAAGACGAGCAAATCGGAAATGATTGGAATGTGCGATAGGTATTCCAGCTTTTAGAAGCTGCAAGTAATGTGCGCCGATCCACAATACCGAAAGGAGGTAGAAGAGAAGCTTTATCCTGCAAATCCTGATAATACACCACATATTCATCTATGGGTTTTATAGGAGAATTTAGATTTGAAATATTTTTTTGTAATATGATCTCATCTTTTATGAAAAAAATTGGATTCAGAGCTTGAAGTTATTAGCAGCTCACAAAGATCCTGTCTTCTTTCCTCTGAGCTGGTTTGTACAAAAAAAATTGTACAGTGCTGTGAAAAAGTATTTGCCCCCTTCCTGATGTTTTTTTTTTTTTTTTGCATATTTGTCACACTTAAATGATTCAGATCATCAAACAAATTGTAATACTACACAAAGATAACTAAATACTAAAATCATTTTTTTAATGATGATTTCATTTCAAGGGAAAAAAGCTGCCCAAACCTGCCTGGCCCTATGTAAAAAAAGGAATTGCCCCCCTGCCCCTTGCTAAATCATGAATGAACTGTGATTAACCACATTTTTAGGAAGGCTGAGTTTAATTTCACTTGCCACACCCAGGCCTGATTACTGCCAGACCTGTTGAATCAAGAAATAACTTAAATAGAAGCTGTCTGACAAAGTGAAGCATGCTAAAAGTTCTCAAAAAGCAACACATCATGCTGCGATCCAAAGAAATTCAAGAATAGATGAGAAAGAAAGTAATTGACATGTATCAGTCTGGGGTTACAAAGCCATTTCTCAGGCTATGGGGCTCCAGCGAACCACGGTGAGAGCCATTATCCACAAGTGAAGAACACTTGGAACTGTGGTTAACCTTCCCAGGGGTACCAAAATTACACCAAGAGCACAACGATGACTAATCCAGGAGGTCATAAAAGAACCCAGAACAACATTTAAAAAACTGCAGTCCTCACTTGCTTCAGTTAAGGTCAGTGTCCATGATTAAAACAATAAGAAAGGGACTGGGCAAAAATTACATCCACTGGAGAGCTCCAAAGCAAAAGACACTGCTGATCAAAAAGAAGACCAAGACTTGTCTCACATGTGCCAAAAAACATCTTGGTTTATCCATGACTTTTGGACAAATATTCTGTGGACTGATGGGACAAAAGTTGACCTTTTTGGAAGGTGTGCATCCCACTACATGTGGCGTAAAACTAACACAGCATTTCACAAAAAGAACATCATACTGACAGTCAAACATGGTGGTGGTCATGTGATGGTCTGGGGCTGCTTTGCAGCTTCAGCACGAGGAAGAATTGCCATGTGCCAAGTGATGGAACCATGAACTCTGCTCTCTACCAGAAAATCCTGAAGGAGAATGTCTGACCAACAGTTTATGACCTCAAGCTCAAGCGCACATGGGTTATGCAGCAGGACAATGATCTGAAACACACCAGTAAGTCCACCTATGAATAGCTCAAAGAAAACAAAATGAAGGTTTTGGATTGGCCTAGTCAAAGTCCATACTTAAATCCAATTGAGATTCTGTGGCATGACCTTAAACAGGCAGTCAAAGCTCGAAAACCCTCCAATGTGGCTGAAATAAAACAATTCTGCAAAGAAGAGTGGGCCAAAATTCCTCCACAGCAATGTGAAAGTCTCATTGCCAAGTATAGCAAACGCTTGATTGCAGTTGTTGCCGCCAAGGGTGGCACAATCAGTTATGAAGTTTAGGGGGCAAATACTTTTTAACATAGGGCCTGGCAGGTTTGACCAGCTTTTTTCTCCTAATAAAGATAAATCATTATTTAAAAACTGCATTCTGTTTTTACTCTTTGTGTTATCTTTATGAAATATTAAAATTTGCTCAATGATCTGAATCATTGAAGTGTAACAAATATGCAAAAAAATAGAAAATCAGGAAGTGGCAAATACTTTTTCACAGCAATGCAGATGGTTATTTACCACTAAGGGCTCATTCACAATCCCTGCTTTGATTTGCTTTGCTGAATGCAAGCACATAGCCTTGCTTTCAGTGGTTGTGGTTCATAACCATGCCCTGAGTTGGTGGACACTTAAAAAAAAAAAAAAGAGAACGTGTTACATTTTATTACAGCACATAGTGTTACAATTTCATAATCCATTGCAATGCATAAAAAGGCAAAAAAAAGTCTGAAAAAAATGCACATCGAAAAATGTCAACAAAGATACCATTTCGGGGGCACTGAAGCCAGCAATGTTGTGTAATACTTTACCAAATGGCTCGCAGTTGGTTGCCTCTTGTTCTGCCACTAATCTGTTGAAATTTATTTAATTTTTTTATGTTTTAAAAAAAAAAACTTTAAGTTTACTCTTAAATTTTGAATGCATTATTATTATTATTATTAATACTATTAGAGTAGCAACACCCCCGAAGGAGCCACTTGAGTATATTTGGTTCTGTACTCTGCCTCGTTCCCTCTGGAACACCTAGATAGCAACGTTACTGCAAATACGATAGTAATTAGACACAAGCGGTATTTACCAGAAGTCTGTTTTTACTGAACACTTTCTTCAGCACAGAGTAAAACAGTGATAATACAATAACATGACTGTCAAATGTAACCCAGATGAATTGTATCTTATTAACTTAAAGTTTTAAAACCATATGATCTGGCTACTCACGGAGATTTTTTTAAGGAGAATGCCCCCGAAAGCAGAGATCACCACACAAAATTACAAATTGCAGTATGAACAATAACACTTCAATAGATTAGTCATCACTTCTATTTATATTTAGCTAGATGAGTCCAGGCAGGAGAAGGGCAGAGAAATGACCCTTTTATGTCAGACTTCTCCCTTCTGTACCTCAAAACCACAGCCCTAAAGAACCTGTCAAACACAATTTCTGGTTCAGTACATAAACCTAACCCTTAAGTCTTAAACCCGCTCATAGAGCAACTGATTCTCTGAGTCGGCACAGCTGGCGGGATGTGCGGGGCCACAGGCTGGCTGAGCGGCACCCGCTACATTAGTATTAAGTATACAGACGGCCCCCGGGTTACAAACAAGATAGGAACTGTAGGTTTGTTCTTAAGTCAAATTTGTTTGTAAGTCGGAACAGGCACATTTTTTAAGTTTAGCTCCAGCCAAAAGAATATTTTTTAAGTTTTTTGGATAGCATAGGGAAGGGTTAACACCCCTGTACCATTTGTTTTTGCTGTCTGTACCCCTGTTCAGAAGAAGTCACCTCACTTTCTGTCCCTATAACAACCGGATTTTGAAAATTGTGGGTTGTTGTGGAAACAAGGATTGGTGATAAAGCTTCAGTGGAGACACCTTTTCCCATAATAACCCTTACAGGAGTGAATTTCCCTTCCTAGGGGTAGATTTCTCCTCATTTTCTGTTGTCTTCCTCCATTTGTAAGTAGAAGTCATTTGTAAGTCGGATGTTTGTAACCCTGTAGGCAAAACTTTTTTTTTCACTTTGGATAGATCAAGGGAGGGTTATAACCCTTGTCAGATTTTCTTTCGCGTCTTTGTCCCATTGTGGAAATTTCCCTTCACTTCCTGTCACATAGCCAAACAGGAAGTGAGAGGAAATCCCTGCAAATTAAGGGAATTCCTTTAGGACCCCCAGGTAATCAGAAGTAGTGTCCCCATTGGAAGATTTCCCCTCTACCACTTTTCTGGGGACAACCGACAATTTGGTATTTTCTTTTACTTTCAATTTCAGTGGTAATGGCAAACAGGACAAATAGAGAGGGCGAATCTCCTTTTTGGCGGCACAGACAGCAATAAAAACTGGCAAGGGTTCTAATTCTTCTCCACTTTATCCAAAACTAAAAAAAGTTTTGGCTTTAGGCATACTTTAACAATTATTAAAGGATTATTTAAAGATTATTTCAAGCCAAAACTTTTTTATAACCACTTAAAGTCCACCCTATAGCAGTTTTACTAAATTAATAAATGTATGTTTTATTATAAACGTTTTTTTTTGTGAAACATTTTATTGAAAATCTTTAAGGCATAGAGGTAAAGGTGCATTGAATGCACATACAAAAGTTATAGAACACCAAAATGCAGTTAAACACATCTCAATAGTCAAAACAATAACACGTGACAAGTGGCAAGGGAGAGGTATAAGCAGTAGAAAGAGAGAAGTGCTTATGCCGCTGTACAGAACACTGGTGAGACCTCACTTGGAGTATTGTGCGCAGTACTGGAGGCCATATCTCCAGAAGGATATAGATACTCTAGAGAGAGTTCAGAGAAGAGCTACTAAATTAGTACATGGATTGCAGGAAAAAACTTACCAGGAAAGGTTAAAGGACCTTAACATGTATAGCTTGGAAGAAAGAAGAGACAGAGGGGATATGATAGAAACTTTTAAATACATAAAGGGAATCAACTCGGTAAAGGAGGAGAGCATATTTAAAAGAAGAAAAACTACCACAAGAGGACACAGTTTTAAATTAGAGGGGCAAAGGTTTAAAAGTAATATGAGGAAGTATTACTTTACTGAGAGAGTAGTGGATGCATGGAATAACCTTCCTGCAGAAGTGGTAGCTGCAAATACAGTGAAGGAGTTTAAGCATGCATGGGATAGGCATAAGGCTATCCTTCATATAAGATAGGGCCAGGGACTATTCATAGGATTCAGATATATTGGGCAGACTAGATGGGCCAAATGGTTCTTCTCTGCCGACACATTCTATGTTTCTATGTTTCTATGTGGCACATAGTTAATAACAAGGAACCTATTACAACTTATAAAAGGGAAAAAGCACCTGAGCTAGGCCAAAAAGTTAAGGCTGTTTGAGCAACAGAAACAGCGTTTGAGTACCAAAAAGGGTTCAGACTGAGGGGGAATGCGTGCCCAAAAGGCAGGAGGGAGAGGGCACTGTGGGATCCCTTGGCCGTATCTGAGGGAGATGCGGTCCGTGCTACAGAAACTTAGGAGGCCCCTGGGCACACAAATGGGGGGGGCAGACACCCCCACGGGGAATATACTGTGTCCGCGACCCCCGAACCTGCGCCCGAGGGGGTTGTAAGAGGACCCTGTTCGGAATTAGGGGGAACAAGGGGAACCAGCAGAAGGGATTGTTGGAGAGGGCGGATAATTGGTACGTGCAAGCAGACTACTAGGTCGTCCTAGTGTCTGGAAACCACAATATTTTAGAGGTAGGGGGGAGGAATCAAGGGGTAGAACAAGAGGAATGGGAATGAGGCGATGAGACAGGAACAGGAAGGGTAGTCAGGGTTATTATAAACTTATCTGGCATCTAAAGTTGCCTTTAAGGTCCAGTCTTGGGGGTTTTTGTTGTTCTATTGACAATTGGGATGTTGGCAACAATGATGGAACGATTTTCTGTTTTACTGCTACAGAGTGGCACCTGTGCGCCGGATCACGTAAATATATATATAGATATATATCAAATGATAGAAGATACAATCCAATTGTTGTTGCAAATATCCTTTACTTCTGATCTTCATCAAGCTGCATGTCTTGAAGGACATATGCATGTCCGAAACTGTGCAGTCGCTTGTAAATCTATGTTTACTTATTAATGCATGAAGATCAGAAGTAAAAGGATACTTGCAACAACAATTGGATTCCATCTTCTATTATTTGATGGATACTTTGTGGTAAGAAGCGAGTGCCACAATAGATGTAATATTTGTGCAAAGAGATCTACACAGAAGAGGTGTCCCACCTTAAAATTGTAAATATTTCCTGCAAAGGGAATAAATTCCATTTCTTCTTCTATTAAAATCACCACACACAGTATAGAAAAACACAGGCTAGGCTCACAGTTAACCCTTTGATCTCCGCTGACGATAACCCTTTCCCAGCCAGTGTCATTAGTTCAGTGACGGTGCATATTTTTTAGCACTGATCACTGTATTAGTGTCACTGGTCCCCAAAAAACGTAAAAAGTGTCAGTTAGTGTCAGAATGTCTGCCACAATATCGCAGTCCCAGTATAAGTTGCTAATCGTCATCATTACTACTAAATAAAAAAAGAAATAAATAAAAATATCCCATAGTTTGTAGACGCTATAACATTTGCTCAAACCAATCAATATACTATTGGGTTTTATTTTACAAAACATATGTAGCAGAATACATATTGGCCTAAATTTATGAAAAAATTTGATTTTTTTTAGATTTTTTTTAAGTGGATATGTTTTATAGCAGAAAGTAAAAAAAAAAAATATATATATATATATATATATATATATATATATATATATATATATATTTCAAAATTGTCGGTCTTCTTTTGTTTATAGCGCAAAATGTTTGCATCAAATACCACCATAAGAAAACTCTTATTTGTGAGGGGAAAAAAAGGACACACATTTTATTTGGGTAGAGTGTTGCATCACCACGCAAATGTCAGTTAAATGGAAGCCGGAGCTATGGGATCACTTGACCAGAATGGAGCAGATTAAAAATTGTACACACATCTTTATTATACAGGTTAGGCATGATAGGTAGGAGGAGGGGGAAGGGAACATTTTTTAAAAGTAGTTATAGTTACTGTAGGCTTTTATTCTCTTTCCTTTCCTTTCTTTCACTTTGCAAAGCACTATGGGAAAGTTTTCTTAAAAGTATATGTTTTTCAGAAACTAAGATGAGATCAGAAGCTACTTTTGCCCAAATTTAGGTTGAGGGAAAATAGGTTATTTCACAGCTACATACATTTCACTGAAATCGTTTGCTCATCCCTAGTAACATGCCATTTTACATGGTATGCAGCATTTTGCCAAAACTCAGCAAAATACATGTGATGTATTGTGATTTACCAGCCTTTGAATGTTCCTTCAAAGTAAATCTGCCAGTAACACACTTCCTGTTGTAGGGTGACAATGCTCATTGGAGGAGCAGACGTGTCACTCTGGAGCAAGGGTCTCCAATCTTTCAAAACAAAGGGACAGTTTACTGCCCTTCAGACTTTAGGGGGGCCAGACTTTGCCCAGTGGAAGTGGAAAATGTCCTAGTGTCAGCAGACATAACCAATGCCCCATCATTCGCATCAGTGGGAGGAATAGTGCCCCATCATTGGTGTCAGTGTAAAGAATAATGCCCCATCATTGGTATTAGTGGGAGAAATAGTGCCCCATCATTGGTGTCAGTTGGAGTAATAGTGACTCATAACAGTAGAAGGAATAGTGCCCCATAGTTAGTGTCAGTGGGAGGAAGATTTCCCTATCGTTTGTGTCAGTGGGAGGAATAGTACACCAAGGGCTGGATAAAGGGAAGCCAAAGGCCACATCTGGCCCTTGCGCTGCAGTTTGGAGACCACTGCTCTGGGGCAAGACTACAGAACATCTCCCTTTCTCTTCTTCTACATTCTATTAGGGGAGCTGTTTTGGTGCTGACATAATTAAAAAGCCCTCACTGGACCCAACCAATCTTAACAACCTACACCCCATTTTCTTGCTCCCCTTTTTATCCAAACTCTTTGAACGTCTGGTCTACAACTGACTAAGTACCACCTTGCCGAGAATAACCTTCTTTATTCCCTTCAGTCTGGTTTCGTCCTCAACACTCCAAAGAAACTGCTCTCCTAAAACTAACAAACGATCTACTAATGGCCAAAACCAATGGACTCTATTTTGTACTCTTACTCCTGCCCTTTTCTGCTGCTTTTGATACAACTGACCACCCCCCCCCCTCCTCAAAAAACTCCACGCCTTTGATCTCCATGACTGAACTCTTTGCTGGTTCTCTTACTATTTATCCAACTGCACCTTTAGCATTACTTACAATTCTACTTTCTCCTATCCTCTTTCTTTCTCTGTTGGGGTCTCCCAAGGTTCTGTTCTTGGACTTCTCCTATTTTCATTCTACACATCTCTTGGTCAGCTGTTAGCCTCCCATGGCTTCCAATACTATGTCTACGCTGACAACACTCAAATCTATTTCTCTACCACTCAGCTCACTCCCTCAGTCTCCTCACGTATCACTAATTTAGTAGCAGATATCTCAGTCTGGATGTCACACCACTTCTTTAAACCCGATATATCCAAAACCGAACTTATAATTTTCCCTCCACCATGGACCCCTTCCCCTGATCTCTCTGTCAAAATCAATGGCACAACTATCAGCCCATCCCCGGATGCCAAGATCCTAGGTGTAGTCCTGGACTCTGAACTCTCCTTCAAGCCCAAGTCCAATCACTGTCCAAATCTTGCTACCTCAACCCCTGAAATATCTCCAAAATACGCCCCTTTCTAATCAATGACACAACTAAGCTCCTAGTTCACTCCCTGGTCATCTCGTGCCTCGACTACTGCAACTCCCTTCTCATTGGCTTACCTCTACATAGGCTATCCCTCCTTCAATCCATCATGAATGCTACTGCTAGACTCATCCACCTTACCAACCATTCAGTGTCTGCTACTACTCTCTGTCAATCCCTTCACTGGCTTCCGCTCATGCTTGCCTCCAGGACTTTTTTAGAGCCTCTCCAATCCTATGGAACTCCTTACCACAATCTGTCCAATTATCTCCTGCTATAATAGCTTTTAGATGATCCCTGAAAACCCTCCTCTTCATAGAAGCCTATTCTGTCCCCACCTAACAACGGTATTTTCATTTTTTCCAGCAGCACTGAATGCATGTTCGGCAAGCACGTTGGACGCAGGGCAGCCCAGCAGCTCAATTGCTCACTGGGCAAGTTCTGGCTAGTGGTCTATTTTCATGACCCAGTAACCCAGTGGGTTGTGAACTGGAAAGATCTCCATCTCTGTTTTTGCCCCTAGATAATCATCCACCATATGATGCAGACGCTGCCAACAGGAAGCTGAGCGTCCTGGGAGGCGAGGACTAAAAAATTGTGAAATGCATCACTTCTCCACAGCTCCTTTCTTGACCAACAGAAGCCTCAAAACTACTTTTCCATGACACTGTAACCTACCAGAGTAGGGAAAAGCTTTAGATAAACTCCTCTTTAAAGTGTCCTCAAGAGATTTCATTTTCTGCACCCTCTGTGGGGACAGTATAAGTTCTGAGACTTTCCCCTTGTAACAGTGGTCAAGGAGGGTTGCCAACCAAAAGTGGTTCTTCTCCTTGATGCCACATGTTCTTGGGTCCTTTTGCAGGCTTTGAAGCATGAGGGAGCCCATGCACCGCAAATTTGCGGAGGCATGAGAAGCAAACTCCTCTGGGTCACTGAGGATTACAGTATCTGGAACTGCCTCCTCCCAGCCATGTACTACTCCTAAGGGTTCTGGGGATGGAAAATCATCTGTTGAGGGTTGACGTATGTCTTCCTCTGCTTCAATGCCTCCAAAAGTGCCATCTTTTTCCTTTTCCTTCTCCTCCTCCCTCTCCTCATGTGCGTTCTGTGGCATAGGAAGGATGGTGTCTGCATAAAGCGGACCTTGAGAGGAAAGGAAATCCTCCTCTTCCTCCCACTGCTCTGCCTCGATTGCCCTGTCCATAATGCCACGCAGAGTCTGCTCCAGCAGGAACACAACAGAGAATGTGTCACTGATGCATGCATTGTCATGGTCACCATCCTTGTGGCCTCCTCAAATGGTGACAGTACAGTGCATGCATCCATTATCAACAGCCATTGGCATGGGGAAAAAAAGCCGATCCAGCCTGAGGCTGTTGTGCCATGCTCACACAGGTACTCGTTGATGGCCCTCTGATGCATCTGCAGCCACTGCAGCATGGCCAAAGTTGAGTTCCACCTGGTGGGCATGTCACAAATCAGTATCTGAGTAAGCACTACACAGACACACTCCACCGACACACTACAATATACTGCAGTAAAATTGCACTAACACACAGACATATACTGCGTAAAATGTGCACTAACGCACAGAAATATACTGCTTTAAAAGTGCAGTAAAGCACAGAAATATACTGCATTAAACGTAACGCACTGAATTATACTGCGTTAAACTTGCACTAACGCACAGAAATATACTGAGTTAAACGTGCAGTAATGCACTGAAAAATACTGCGTTAAACATGCACTAGCGCACTGAAATATACTGCATTAAACGTGCAGTAACACACTGAAATATACTGTGTTAAACGTGCACTAATGCACTGAACAATTATGCAGTAAACCTGCCCTGACAAAACAAATTGACACTAAAGTAAAAATGAATAGTCAGGTCACTAGACTCAAACTGACTGAACTACCACTAGATTCACACTAATTTGACACTAAAATTAATCGTCACACTACATTCACACTAACTGAACTATTACTAGATTCACACTAAACTGATATACTACACTGACAATAGAATCAGAATAGCACACTATAGCACTCTAACTGTCTAGTAGCACTGAACAGAGCCCTGTTCTATCTATCTACGCCGATATCACACTACAAATGAAAGATTGAAAGAATACATTTATAGTGTCGGGTGGGACTAAAAGCAATGAGCCATGATTGAATAGAGTCATCATTACTTTCTCCAATCATGGCTGACAGTGCTCTGTACCTTGATTAGACAAATTTTTCATTGCTTCAGCCAATCAGGGCTTCCAATGCACTGTGCGGCGAAGCAGTGCATTGTGGTAATTTGGCGGGCTGAACAAACAGTCGGGTGTTTGTCAAACGGGCGAACAGCCAATGTTCGGCCCAAACTCATGCTCAGGCTGAACCCTTCGCCCATCCCTATTCTTGGATTTAGATATCTTTTAAAGCACATTTTCACATAATGGTGATGCCTGAAATCTCTTTTTTTATTCCTTTAGTGATGGATTGTCTTTCACCATTTACTAGCACAGCTTTAAAAACTAATTTGCGAAGTTCTACTTTTATATGCAAGAACTTACATTTTACAGCTGAAAAAGCTGGGAGATAATGAGCTTTCAGGGGTGTTAATGTCTTCAGGCGAACGCTCTTTAATGTAAGTAAATGATTGTTAATAAATTATAGTGAGCAGACGTTTAGAAACTCTCTCTAGACAAGTATATCACAGAAAAATTGCTGATTGCTATTTATTTGGCAAGTAAATGAATGATTACAAGCTGTATGCCCCAGAACAGTCATACCTAGGCTCATGACCGCTTTACAGAAAACCTCTAATGGGGGAATATGGAAGCTGCCATTGCTGACCTCTCCTTCCTAATGGTGTTCCTTCTGGATTTGTGTTGTATATCCACTGGAACAAGTATACAGGAGTTCTGCTTTCATGCTGATTTGTAATCCTGGTTGGCTACTCAAAAATTATGCAACACTTCCAGTGACCGGGTCCTCTCTCAAAGCCTCCAGAGTTAGAAGAATTAACAGGGGTGGTGGAGGGGCCAGTGCTAAAGAGATGATAAAGAGCAGGGAAAAATGTCTGGTCCTCGGGGCAGGATATTGGCCTTGCTCTTAGAGAAAACTGTGACTTTGATCCTTTACACTGCAGGATGGCTTAAGCTGGCCATACACTAGAAGATTTTCAAAAGAATTTACATTTGATGACTGGATAAATATTGTCTGAAAGTTCTTAAAAATTTCCTTTGCTTTTGATATTCAATTTTGGAATAAATGTAATTTCCCAAACGAAAACCATATTTACTGTTAGAATTTTGTTTGTCTGAGAACATTTTTTCATCCTGCAAATTTTCTCATAACTGTGGTTTAATACGAACATCACTTTGACCCCATGAATGATTAGAAAATCAAACAAATGTTCTTAACAGTACAAAATATCTGCACAAAATTCTATTCGTATATAGCCAGCTTTAATCCAGCAATACATGGATCGAAATTCGGCTGGTTCGGCAGGGACTGGATAATTTTCGAACAATGTACGGACAGGCTGGTTGTGCAGACGTTGATCTACTGATCAACGTCTGTACAACAAGCCTGTAGGAAAATTTCCACACAATTGCTGGTGGTCCTGATCATTGTATTCTGACATCGGGGAACTCTCCTCGCTGCCAGAACACAAAGCTCAGGAATAGTGATTCAAGTCATTTTTTTTTTTTTGTGCAACCTACTGGTTGAATGAAAACAAAATGACTAATGTATAAGCAGTTCATAGATAATGGCCTATGTATAGGCATCCTTAACCGGTTGCCGACCGCCGCACGACTATATACTGCGGCGGTCAGCCCCGGCCAGGCAGAGTGACGTATCGGTACGTCACTCGCCTGTCACTGACTTGCGAGCCTATTGCGGGCGGGCGCGCGCCCGCCGAGGCGCGCGCCCGCCGCGGCTCGTTCACAGACAAGTCAGTGCGTGTGACCGGTGGACTCGATGTCCGCCAGTCACACTGCGATCGCTCCTGTGAAGGGAGAAAGACAGAGCGGCTTGTGTAAACAAGCTGCCTGTCAGTTCTCCCTGTGTAAAAGTGAAGATCTGTCCGTTCTACTATGTAGAACGGTTGATCTTTGCTTTTACACCAATAGGAATGTCCCTGCACAGTTAGAATCACGCCCCTAGGACACACTTAACCCCTCCCTGTCCAATAAAGTTAACCCCTTCCCTGCCAGTGTCATTTTTGCAGTAACAGTGCATATGTATAGCACTGATTACTGCAGTAATGTCACTGGTACCCCCAAAAGTGTCAAAAATGTCAGTCAAGGGTCCGATCTGTCCGCCGCAATGTCGCAGTACTGAAAAAAAAATCGCAGATCGCCGCCATTACCCGTTAAAAAAAAACACCAAAAATGACAAAAATCTTTCCCTTTGTTAGTAAACGCGCAAACCAATCAAAATACGCTTTTTGAGATTTTTTTTACCAAACATAGGTAGCATAAAACAAATTGGCCGAAAAATGTTAAAAAATTTTGATTTTTACATTTTTTTGGGGGAATTTCATATAAAAAAATGTGAAAAATATTGTTATTTTTGCAAAATTTACGCTCTTTTTTTGTTTATAGCGCGTGATCAAAAAATCGCACAGGTGATCAAATACCACCAAAAGAAAGCTCTGTTTGTGGGAAAAAAAGGACGTCAAATTAGTTTAGGTACAGCATCGCACGACCGCGCAATTGTCCGTTAAAGTCACGCAGTAAAAAATCGCAAAAAAAACCCTGGTCCTTTAGCAGCCAAATCCTCCGGGGCTTAAGTGGTTAAGCAGCCCATAGATGCTTCAATAACGAGTGTAAGGAAATTGCTTGATTCCCCAATCAACACAGTCAGTGATGATGGGGGAATGCCTCCCACAGTGTTATTGTGTTCTGCCGGCAGGGGGGCACAGGGAACCTTCCTAGCCAGTAGAATATAGTGATTACTGCTAGTGGCTATAGCCACTGGCCATAATCATATGTAAAAAAAACGACAGGCTGGATCGACATGGGTACAATCAGCCTGCCCATACAGGGATCAAATCTCATACTTCGATCCATGTATGGCCCACTTTAGGAAGAGGTGTTTGCAATCAAGGTTTAGAAGTAAGGTAATTGATACACAATGCACTATTGTTCTCTGTACTTCTAAATACCCCCAATCATAATGGCCATATGCACGTGGGCAGACTAAAGCCGGCCAAAGACGGTTTAAATCTCAGCCAGTTCAGCAGGAGCCAAGATCCAAACTATGTATGGGCAGGCTGAATGTACCCAAGTTGATTGATCGATCAACTTGGGTACAACCGGCCCAAGGTATATAAGGAATATACAGTATCTCACAAAAGTGAGTACACCCCTCACATTTTTGTAAATATTTTCTTAAATCTTTTCATGTGACAACACTGAAGAAATTCCTTTTTGCTACAATGTAAAGTAGTGAGTGTACAGCTTTCATAACAGTTTGGGGTGTACTAACTTTTGTGAGATACTGTAAGTTATATTAGTTGAGTGTTGTGCATGTTGCCAGTGTTGGCTTCCTGCCTTCTGCTGATTTCCTCACCAGCTCCCAGCACTCCTCACTCAGACTGAGTCTTTGTTGTTCCTGATTGTCTGTTTGAAGGAACATCCTGGGCTCTGACAGCTCACGCTATATTTGCATGTTTCTGGATTTATATTTGGCACGGCATTGGGACTGAAGACAGTTGAGTCTGCACTTGTACAATCTGCCAGGAGCTACAGGACAACATTCTCTTGCTGAAGAATGTATGAGTAGATTATCATCTACCTGTAAGGGATATACAGCAATTTCACCACAAATCAGCTCCAATGTATGGTAATCATGTCCTGATTTTACCAGGTTAGTCACAATATTTGCAGGCTAAAAAATGGCAAGAGGTGTTACAGAAAATAGATGTGGATTTGGTGGATCAAGGTGGACTTGTGTGGACTGTATGGGTCAAACAGACTGTCCAGGGACATGCAGACAGGAGGAGAGAGAAGAAAGATGGGCTCATTAGTCTGCTGCTGCAACTTTACAGTCTTAGATGAAAGGAGATGACCAAGCTCTGTCAGTCAAAGAGGAACTTCAGTCTCCTTTAGTTTTGGCCCTGTTCCTACTCTGGTACCTCCATCTTTGTTGGCTTGGTGCCTGCACAGATGGGCTGAAGGGTTCTACCCAGCCTTCTGGTCCCGGGGGTTTCCTTGCATGAGCCTTTACGGCAAGGTTTGGGATTTCCATACCAGCAACATCTTTGCACAACCATGTGAAACTGGTGTGTATGCAGAGGCACTCTAACAGGTCTGCGGCTTTTCTGCCCCATACACAACAAACTGCTATGCCCATGCATCATCCCGGTACAACCATTAAAGGTCCAGCGACGTACGGTCACATTTCTGGACGGGAAGTGGTTAAATAAACAAAAACCTCTAGACTGTTTACTGAGCCTGCCTGTGTGAAGGGGAAAGGCCCAACATATCCAGCGTCTCCAATGGGAGAGAGTGCTACATATACACTCACCGGCCACTTTGTTAGGTGTACCTGTTATTTGCATGGTAACACAAATCGCTAATCAGCCAATCACATGGCATTGACTCAATGCATTTAGGCATTTAGATGTGGTGAATGCCTTGTTGATGTCAGAGGTCAGAGGAGAATGGGAAGACTGGTTCAAGATGATAGAAAGACAACAGTAAGTCAACTCTGAACACACAACACATTGAACCTTGAAGCATATGAGCTACAGCAGCAGAAGACCACACCGGGTGTCAGCTAAGAACAGGAAACTGAGGCTACAATTCGCACCTGCTCACCAAAATTGGACAATAGAAGATTGGAAAAACGTTGCCTGGTCTGATGAGTCTTGATTTCAGCTGTGATATTCAGATGGTAGAGTCAGAATTTGGCGTAAACAACATGAAAGCATGGATCCATCCTGCCTTGTATTGGTTCGGGCTGGTGGTGGAGGTGTAATGGTGTGGGGGATATTTCCTTGGCACACTTTGGACCCCTTTGTATAAATTGAGCATCGTTTAAATGCCACAGCCTAACCGAGTATTGTTGCTGACCATGTCCATCCCTTTATGACTACAGTGTACCCATCTTCTGATGGATACTTCCAGCAGGATAATGCACCATTTCACAAAGCTCAAATCATCTCACCACTGGTTTAATGAACATGACAATAAGTTCCCTGTACTCCAATGGCCTCAACAGTCACCAGATCTCAATCCACTAGAGCATCTTTGGGATGTGGTGGAACCGGAGATTTACATCACGGGTGTGCAGCCGACAAATCTGCAGAAACTGTGTGATGCTATAATGTCACATATGGACCAAAATCTCTGAGGAATGTTTCCAACACCTTGTTAACCGGTTGCCGACCGCCGCACGAATATATACTGCGGGCGGTCAGCCCCGGCCAGGCAGAGTGACGTAGGGGTACGTCACTCGCCTGTCACTGACTTGCGAGTCAATTGCGGGCGGGCGCGCGCCCGCCCCGGCTCGTTCACTGACAAGTCAGTGCGTGTGACCGGCGGACAATAATCTTTCCCTTTGTTAGTAAACGCGATAACTTTTGCGCAAACCAATCAAAATACGCTTTTTACGATTTTTTTTACCAAACATATGTAGCAGAAAACAAATTGGCCGAAAATGTTAAAAAATTTTGATTTTTACATTTTTTTGGGGGGGAATTTCATATAAAAAAATGTGAAAAATATTGTTATTTTTGCAAAATTGACGCTCTTTTTTTGTTTATAGCGCATGATCAAAAAATCGCACAGGTGATCAAATACCACCAAAAGAAAGCTCTGTTTGTGGGAAAAAAAGGACGTCAAATTCGTTTAGGTACAGCGTCGCACGACCGCGCAATTGTCCGTTAAAGTCACGCAGTAAAAAAATCGCAAAAAAACCCCTGGTCTTTTAGCAGCCAAATCCTCCGGGGCTTAAGTGGTTAAATCTATGCCATGAAGAATTAAGGCAGCTCTGAAGGCAAAAGAGGGTCCAACCCGGTACTGGCAAGGTGTACCTAACAGAGTGGCCGGTAAGTTTACATATATATATATATATATATATATATATATATATATATATATATATATATATATATATATATATATATATATATTGGCAAGTGGTTAAATCGGTAATAATTTGTATGTTTACCTTTAAGCTGATCACCCTACATATATATACACACACAGTATCTCACAAAAGTGAGTACACCCCTCACTTTTTTGTAAATATTTTATTATAACTTTTCATGTGACAACACTGAAGAAATGACACTTTGCTACAATGTAAAGTAGTGAGTGTACAGCTTGTATAATGGTGTAAATTTGCTGTCCCCTCAAAATAACTCAACACACAGCCATTAATGTCTAAACCACTGGCAACAAAAGTGAGTACTTCCCTGAGTACACCCCCATATGAAAATGTGAAAATTGGGCCCAATTAGCCACTTTCCCTCCCCAGTGTCATGTGACTCGTTAGTGTTACAAGGTCTCAGGTGTGAATGGGGAGCCGGTGTGGTAAATTTGGTGTTATCGCTCTCACTCTCTCATACTGGTCACTGGAAGCTCAACATGGCACCTCATGGCAAAGAACTCTCTCAGGGTCTGAAAAAAAGAATTGTTGCTCTACATAAAGATGGCCTAGGCCCGGGATCCTCAAACTAGGGCCCTCCAGCTGTTGTGAAACTACCCATGAAGCATTGTAAAACTCTGACATTCACAGACATGACTAGGCATGATGGGAATTGTAGTTCCTGAACAACTGGAGGGCCATAGTTTGAAGACCCCTGGCCTAGGCTATAATAAGATTGCCAAGACCCTGAAACTGAGCTGCAGCACAGTGGCCAAGACCATACAGCAGTTTAACAGGACAGGTTCCACTCAGAACAGGCCTCATCGTGATCGACCAAAGAAGTTAAGTGCACATGCTCAGCGTCATATCCAGTGTCTGTCTTTGGAAAATAGACATATGTGTGCTGCCAGCATTGCTGCAGAGGTTAAAGGGGTGGGGGGTCAGCCTGTCAGTGCTCAGACCATACGCCGTACACTGCATCAAATTGATCTGCATGACTGTCTTCCCAAAAAGAAAGCATCTTCTAAAGATAATGCACAAGAAAGCCCTCAGTTTCCTGAAGACAAGCAGACTAAGGACATGGATTACTGGAACCATGTCCTCTGGTCTGATGAGACCAAGATAAACTTGGTTCAGATGATATCAAGCGTGTGTGGTGGCAACCAGGTGAGGAGTACAAAGACAAGTCTTGCCTACAATGGTGGTGGGAGTGTCATGGTCTGGGGCTGCATCGTGCTGCCGACACTGGGGAGCTACAGTTCCTTGAGGGAACCATGAATGCCAACATGTACTGTGACATATTGAAGCAGATCATGATCCCCTCCCTTTGGAGACTGGGCCGCAGGGCAGTATTCCAACAAGATAACGACCCAAACACACCTCCAAGATGACCACTGCCGTGCTAAAGAAGCTGAGGGTAAAGGTTATGGACTGGCCAAGCATGTCTCCAGACCTAAACCCTATTGAGCATCTGTTGGGCATCCTCAAATGGAAGATGGAGGAGCGCAAGGTCTCTAACATCCACCAGCTCTGTGATGTCGTCATGGAGGAGTAGAAGAGGACTCCAGTGGCAACCTGTGAAGCTCTGGTGAACTCCATGCCCAAGAGGGCCAACACAGTGCTGAAAAGTAATGGAGGCCACACAAAATATTGACACTTTGGGCCCAATTTGGACATTTCCCCTTAGGGGTGTACTCACTTTTGTTGCCAGTGGTTTAGACATTAATGGCTGTGTGTTAAGTTATTTTGAGGGGACAGCAAATTTACACTGTTATACAAGCTGTACACTCACTACTTTACATTGTAGCAAAGTGTCATTTCTTCAGTGTTGTCACATGAAAAGGTATAATAAAATATTTACAAAAATGTGAGGGGTGTACTCACTTTTGTGAGATACTGTATATATATATATGTAGGGTGATCAGCTTAAATGTAAACATACAAATTATTACCGATTTAACCACTTGCCGATCGCCCACAGTAATATTACTGCAGCAGGGTGGCTCGGTCGCGTCTAGTCACGTAGTACTAGGTGACTGGAGTGCAAGTGGTTTCAGCGGCGTGCTCGCGCCACTGGAGCTGCGCTCCCGCTGTGTTTAGACAAAGCGGGAGGCGGGCTGCTGGAGGCCCTTCCGCATTCATTGGAGAAACCGTGAGAAGACCCGCCTGCTTATGTAAACAAAGCAGGTGGATCTTCTGTCAGACAGGCAGGGGAAGATCAGGAGTTTCAGCCACACACACACACACACACACACAGTCAGTAAGCACTTTAGGCATACATTTAACCCCTTTGATCACCGCCAGTATTAACCCCTTCCCTGCCAGTGTCATTTATACAGTAACAGTGCATATTATTTAGCACTGATTACTGTAGTAATGTCACTGGTCCCCAAAAAGTGTAAAAAATGTCAGTTAGGGGTCCGATCTGTCCGCTGCAATGTCGCAGTACCGCTAAAAATTGCTGATTGCCGCCATTACTAATAAAATAAATAAATAAATAAATAAAAAGTCCAAAAATCTATACCGTAGTTTGTAAACGCTATAACATTTGCGCAAATCAATTAAAATACGCTTTTTGAGATTTTGTTTACCAAAAATATTTAGCAGAATACAAATTGGCCTAAACTGATAAAAAAATGTAATTTAAAAAAAAAAAAAATTATTGGTAATGTTTTATAGCAGAAAGTAAAAAATATGGCGTTTTTTTTTTCAAAATTGTCGCTCTTTTATTGTTTATAGCGCAAAATCTAAATATGGCAGAGGTGATCAAATACCACCAAAAGAAAGCTCTTTTTGTGGGGAAAAAAAGGACATCAATTGTATTTGGGTACAGCGCCGCACGGCCGCACAATTTTCCGTTAAAGTAACGCAGTGACGACGAATCCCAAAAAATGGCCTGGTCAATAAGGGGGTAAAACCTTCCGGGTTGAAGTGGTTAAAGCATATGAACTTGTGGCCATGCACGTGCCTTGTGTCTATGGAAAATCTTTCACGTGTGAACTCTATCCAGTGGGAAGTGCTGCAGTTGTATTTATTTTTTCACACAAGTTTATTTTTCCATCAGACTACATTTTCTTCTATCTAATTTACAGAAATTGACATTTTTTTCTCTTTTACTTTCCCAGGTTTTTTCTTCACCTGTCACAACTGATAAAGTGATATTTCCGGATAAACAGAAACTGATATAATGTATTCAGGTGAATGAAATATGACAGATTCCCATAATCCCATAAGCAAAAGCTGTATCTATGTATATCTGTAAATAACCAGAGGGGAAGGAAAGTGGAAAACAACCGGAGTGCGTCATTCATAACACTAGAGATGACATTATACAGAATATTACAGGATGGGAACCTCTGCTCTGCAGTGCATGTGTACATTCAGAAAAATTGGCGTGAATACCTATCATATAGTAACATGCCCTGTAAAGCACACTAGCAGAAATGGTATTTGAATTATTTATAACCTCAATAATCATACCTGCTCCTTTCTTTTGGTAAAATAATGGGAGGGTGACCTAACCCACCTTCCTTGTCCTCAGCTGCATATTTAAATTTGGTATTAAACTCAAAAATAAAAATGTATATAATGCATCTTACCAATCCTTAAATGTGGTGGCTGCATTGATTTTCTTTATTTTTTTAGGCTTAAAGTGGTTGTAAACCCTTACATATACCCAGTGAAGGAGCTATCATCAGGTGATACACAGAGATGAAACAAATATTCCTGCATACAGTATCTCGCATAAGTGAGTACACCCTCACATTTTTGTAAATATTTTATTATATCTTTTCATGTGACAACACTGAAGAAATGACACTTTGCTGCAATGTAAAGTAGTGAGTGTACAGTTTGTATAACAGTGTAAATTTGCTGTCCCCTCAAAATAACTCAACACACGGCCATTATTGTCTAAACTGCTGGCAACAAAAGTGAGTACACCCCTAAGTCGAAATGTCCAAATTGGGCCCAAAGTGTCAATATTTTGTGTGGCCACCATTATTTTCCAGCATTGCCTTAACCCTCTTGGGCATGGAGTTTACCAGAGCTTCACAGGTTGCCACTGGAGTCCTCTTCAACTCCTCCATGACAACATCACAGAGCTGGTGGATGTTAGAGACCTTGTGCTCCTCCACCTTCTGTTTGAGGATGCTCCACAGATGCTCAATAGGGTTTAGGTCTGGAGACATGCTTGGCCAGTCCATCACCTTTACCCTCAGCTTCTTTAGCAAGGCAATGGTCGTCTTTGAGGTTCGTTTGGGGTCTTTATCATGTTGGAATACTGCCCTGTGGCCCAGTCTCCGAAGGGAGGGGTTCATGCCAGTGGCCGCCCCCCCCCCACCCCCAGTAAAAAAAAAAGATTAAAAAAAAAAGTTGTCCATTTTCAGCCCACTAGGGGCTAATGGGGGGGGGGGGGTTTCCACCCCACGTTTGGCGGGCAGAGGCGCCGGTTGGCGGCCTTCTGGGGTCATCGGGGCGCAGAGCAATGCCCCCCGACACTCCCCACTTTACTGATGTCCTGGCTGTGATTGGTCCAGACTCCAGCCTGGACCAATCACAGGAGGACATCCCGGGACGTGCACCGCCCCAGCGTCACGTGATCACCTTCCGTTCCCACCCACCGGCTCAGAGAGAGGAGAGCGAGAGCTGCGTGAGGACTTGACTGACTGAGGCGACGGAGTCGGAAGTAAAGTTCGTTCGCAGTCGCAGAAGAAGTCTAGAGGAGTGAGTGACTGACTCGAATGACACTGTCTCAGACTCCCCACGCACTTCTTCACAGACAGTCCGGACTCTGCAGACTCCGCACTGCAGGCAGGCCGCAGGCGCAGAGCCAGCCCAGAGACACTACTCCCACAGGCCGCTGACGCAAACAGACCCGCACTCAGCAGCAGCAGTGAGCCAGTAAGTGATGCCTCAGGGGGGGGCCCGGCCCTCACACTGCTACAGTCTTGTGCTTTGAAGGGGGCAAGCACGCACGCTGGTCTCTCTCTGCAATGATTGGAGGGGGGGGCCGTGCCAGGCAGACAAGCTGGTGGTCACTGCCGGTCAGGTCACACAAATTTGCCATTGATGATGGGGGCACGGCAAGCTGGTGGTCACTCAGTCTGCATTGATGATCATGGGGGCACGGCAAGCTGCTGGTCACTCAGTCTGCATTGATGATCATGGGGGCACGGCAAGCTGGTGGTCAGTCTGCATTGATGATCATGGGGGCACAGCAAGCTGGTGGTCAGTCTGCATTGATGATCATTGGGCACAGCAAGCTGGTGGTCAGTCTGCATTGATGATCATGGGGGCACAGCAAGCTGGTGGTCAGTCTGCATTGATGATCATGGGGGCACAGCAAGCTGGTGGTCAGTCTGCATTGATGATCATGGGGGCACGGCAAGCTTGTGGTCAGTCTGCATTGATGATCATGGGGGCACAGCAAGCTGGTGGTCAGTCTCCATTGATGATCATTGGGCACAGCAAGCTGGTGGTCAGTCTGCATTGATGATCATGGGGGCAAGGCAAGCTGGTGGTCAGTCTGCATTGATGATCATGGGGGCACAGCAAGCTGTTGGTCAGTCTGCATTGATGATCATGGGGACACAGCAAGCTGGTGGTCAGTCTGCATTGATGATCATGGGGGCACAGCAAGCTGGTGGTCAGTCTGCATTGATGATCATGGGGGCACGGCAAGCTGGTGGTCAGTCTGCATTGATGATCATGAGGGCACAGCAAGCTGGTGGTCAATTGATGATCATGGGGGCACAGCAAGCTGGTGGTCAGTTTGCATTGATGATCATCGGGGCACGGCAAGCTGGTGGTCAGTCTGCATTGATGATTATGGGGGCACAGCAAGCTGGTGGTCAGTCTGCATTGATGATCATGGGGGCACAGTAAGCTGGTGGTCAGTCTGCATTGATGATCATGGGGGCACAGCAAGCTGGTGGTCAGGCTGCATTGATGATCATGGGGGCACAGCAAGCTGGTGGTCAGTCTGCATTGATGATCATGGGGGCACGGCAAGCTGGTGGTCAGTCTGCATTGATGATCATGGGGGCACGGCAAGCTGGTGGTCAGTCTGCATTGATGATCATGGGGGCACAGCAAGCTGGATTATTTCTGTGGATTATTTCAAGGGGTGACTATGAATACTTTTTCAAGGCACTGTTCCTTGACTACTGAAGGCTCCTTTAACACTTGTGTGACGTCAAAGTCACACAATTTTTTACCGCGTTTTTTTTCAGCAAATTTTTCTTTTTGCGACCCCCCCCCCCCCCCCAAAAAAAAAAAAAATTTTTGAGCACCAGCCGCCACTGGTTCATGCTCTGCTTCAATATGTCACAGTAAATGTTGCCATTCATGGTTCCCTAAATGAACTGTAGCTCCCTAGTGCCGTCACCACTCATGCAGCCCCAGACCATGACACTCCCACCACCATGCTTGACTGTAGGCAAGACACACTTGTCTTTGTACTCCCCACCTGGTTGCATCACACACGCTTGACACCATCTGAACCAAATAAGTTTATCTTGGTCTCATCAGACCACAGAACATGGTTCCATTAATCTATGTCCTTAGTCTGCTTGTCTTCAGCAAACTGTTTCTGGGCTTTCTTGTGCATCATCTTTGAAAGAGGCTTCCTTCTGGGACAACAGCCATGCAGATCAATTTGATGCAGTGTGCTGCGTATGGTCTGAGCACTGACAGGCTGACTCCCCACCCCTTCAATCTCTGCAGCAAAGATGGCAGCACTCATACGTCTATTTCCCAAAGACAACCTCTGGATATGACACTGACGACGTGCACTCAGCTTCTTTGGTCGACTATGGCGAGGCCTGTTCTGAGTGGAACCTGTCCTGTTAAACCACTGTATGGTCTTGACCACCGTGCTGCAGCTTAGTTTCAGGGTCATGGCAATTTCCCTATAGCCTAGGCCATCTTTATGTAGAGCAACCATTCTTTTTTTCAGATCCTCAAATAGTTCTTTGCCATGAGGTGCCATGTTGAGCTTCCAGTGACCAGTATGAGAGAGTGAGAGAGATAACACCAAATTTACCACCCCGGCTCCCCATTCACACCTGAGACCTTGTTGCACTAACCAGTCACATGACACCGGGGAGGGAAATGGCTAATTGGGCCCAATTTGGACATTTTCATATAGGGATGTACTCACTTTTGTTGCCAGTGGTTTAGACATTAATGGCTGTGTGTTGAGTTATTTTGAGGGGACAGCAAATTGACACTGTTATACAAGCTGTAAACTCACTACTTTACATTGTAGCAAAGTGTCATTTTTTCAGTGTTGTCGCATGAAAAGATATAATAAAATATTTACAAAAATGTGAGGGGTGAGATACTGCACGTTGTATCTGTCTATCTGCAGTCTTCTCTTCTCTAAATCCATTCAAAGTGTAGAATTTAGAAGCTTGTCCGAGAGAGGTCTGAGAGCTGATTGGAGGGAAGAGACACACCCTTTTTCACACAGCACACAGGAACCGAGCTGTCAATCTGCTGGAGCTTCCTCCCCTCTCATCATTTTTCTCTTGGTGTCAGGAAAATATGTCAGAAGTGATTCATGCTGATAGCAGAGGAACAAAGCAGTAGACAGAAATGACTTTTAGTGCTGTAGACAGAAATGACTTTTAGTGCTTTTACCTGGTGATTCAGCTGGTAACACACTTCCTGTCCTAGGGTGTCTCCACTCTGTATAGAGGAGTAATGGAGTCACCCCTGATCACAGGCATTGTCAAACAGTGGAGTGGGTAGTGTTAGATGGACTGGCAGATTTAGATTTAGATGGATTTGATTAACAACAAATACAGTGGTTCTAAAGGCAAAAGGGTTTTAAAAAAGGCCTTTTAATGGCAACCCATGCCCCCCCAGCCTCCCCTTAAAAACTTACCTGAGTCCAGAGTGTAATTACCACCTAAATCAGCCACAGAACCTGTGTAATTAATATGTGTTTGGTTTTTAAAGAGGAAGTAAGCCCTCCTCTGTAACTTTTACCTATAGGTAAGCCTATACTAAGGCTTACCTACAGTATAGGTACTGTAAATATCTCCTAAACATGTACCGTTTAGGAGATATTTACATTACATGCAGCCAGTGATGTCACTGGCGCATGCGCTCTGAAGGAACGGCCGCTGCGTGCGCGGGAGTGACGTCACCACGGCTCCGGCCAATCAGATGGCCGGATGCCGCGATCCCGGAAGACTGGCGATTGAACATGTCGCCCGTCATACAGGTGAGTGAGCGGCACGGCGGGGGCTCGTTGTAAGGCAAGTATTTCATAATGAGCTAGTATGCAATGCATACTAGCTCATGTGTTTGTCTTTCAGGTTGTAAAAAAAAAAAAGTTTAACGAGTTTACAACCTCTTTAAGGGATGAGGTGGCAACTCAACCAGGGCACGGGATGCTACAGAGATAGGTAAGCACCTGCTGGGGGATGGTTTCGCTTTGTGCCAATATAGGGGTAAAAATTGTGGCTGGGTGTTTTTCGATCATTACTGAAGTTGTCTTAAAGGGCCAATCAAAAGTAAGTATGCTATCAGATAGAGGCACTTACCACAAAAACTGTGCTGAAAGAGAATAAAATCTAGACATTCTTCCATCCATGCTAAACCGCATGGATGACGGAATCTCCTGCTGCCAGCTATTGTATCCTGATAGCCAGCATCTGCAATCAGAATACCCTAACAGCAGATGCATCTGATTGGCTGCAGTCATTGATCAACCCGCTTTTTTCTGCACGACTCCTTTGAATTTTAAATTAAAGTCCGTTATGCCAGTTGCGTTGACAGGATCACACATAGCTCTCACTTTAGCTAATTCACAGGCATCGTGTCGTAATTTGAGCCATGTATGGCCAGCTTGGGTGAATTTAACAATCAGCTGCACAAGATGAATGACAGATGAAAATGACAGCCAATCAGAAGACAAGCTGTACCTTCTGAATGTGAATGAGAAATTCCCATGTTTGGCTGGAGTATACTAATAAATGTGGAGGAAAATCCATTTTTTTTCTGAGCATTAGTGTTAGAGACCTTACATTTATCAAAACACTGATACAATCTATTCATTAAATGACCTGTCCAAATCCAGCCTAATCTTATGAAGACAATCCTTCACACTTTGAAATGTTTAACTGAATGGCTGATATTACAGTGTAGCTCATTTTCGGAGTGCCTGTCTAATATATATTCATGGTAAGAGGTTGAAAGGTGCGAGAGAACCATCTGCCAAGCAGCAAAGATGACAGCGTGCTAAACATCTGCCTGGCAGCAAAAACGTATTGACCAAAATCTTAGGATGTGACAAATCCACATCATTGGGTATGGAGAGTCTACATCATTGATCAATTTGTCACTGCTGAGGATAAACCAAATTGCCGGTAGGTAAATGATTATATCCACCAATGAATGGAGTTTTATTTTCTATAAATAAACATTAAAAGAAAACAATTATTCATACTCAGATCAATACCATGTGCCAAAATGGGGAGATTCCCCTTGCTTTCTGTGTGCTAAGTGGGAATTAAAAAAGGAAGAAATCTCCCCAATGGGAACATTGACAGCAATAAATCAACTGGCAAGGGATTCAACCCAACAAAGTGTGTATACTACTGTTTGTGCCCCTGTTGGAGAGATTGTTCTTACCTATAGTCCAAGGTAGCAATAAAAACTAAATAAGAATGAATCCTTCCACACTTTATTACATTTTTGTTTCAAAATGTGTTGACTTCACTTTAAATAAGAACTGTCAATATCTTAAGAAGAACTGTACAGTAATAAATCTGGGAAATTCAAACTGATCATATGATAAAACCCAAAAGGAGAAGTTGTGGTTTGTCTCTCTGTATCCAGAGATACAAGTTAAAGTGCTTCTAAAGGCAGAAGGTTTTTTTTTTTTTTTTATCTTAATGCATTTTATGCATTAAAATAAAAAAAACCTTCTGTGTGCAGCAGCCCCCCTCAGCCCCTCTAATACTTGCCTGAGCCCCATCACGATCCAGGGATGTTGCACAAGAGCCTCTGCTGTCTGGGACTCTCCCTCCTCATTGGCTGAGACAGTTGCCGGTGCCAATGGCTCTGCTGTCAAACAAAGTCAGTGAGCCAATGATGAGAGAGGGCAGGGCCAAGCCACGGCTCCATGTCTTAACACAGAGAGCGGCAGCTAGCTTTGGGTGCTCCTATAGCAAGCTGCTTGCTTTGGGGGCACTCAGCAGGAGAGAGGGGCCAGGAGTGGCAGCGAGGGGCCCAAGAAGAGGAGGATCTGGGCAGCGGTTTTGCACAGAGCAGGTAAGTATAACATGTTTGTTATTTAAAAAAAAAAAAACAAGACTTTAATATCACTTTAATGCTGGATTTGGGCCTACCCCCTCCTTCCTCCTGAGACTTCTTGTTTGGTCATTTAATTGTTATTATAATTTATTATACAGGATTTATATAGTGCCAACAGTTTTCACTTTACAAGATGAAGGCAGACAGTATAGTTACAATACAATTCAATACAGGAGGAATCAGAGGGCCCTGTTTGTTAGAGCTTACAACCTAAGAGGGAGGGTCAAGTGATAGGCTTCATTAAAGAGAAGGGTTTCAGGCATTGTCTAAAGATGGATAGAATAAGAGATAGTCGGACAGATTATGGTAAGGAGTTCTATAGGATGGGAGAAGCTTAGGAGAAGTCCTGGAGGCAAGTATGGGAGGAGATGACAAGGGAGTAGAGAGTAGGAGGTTTTGAGATGGCCGATGAGAGCGGTTTGGTTGGTATTTTGAGAATAGGTTAGTCATGATGTCATGATGAAACCTCACTGACCAATAGGGAAGTTCAGTATGCAGGAAGAGGCAGGGCTAAGCTTGAAATTACATAAACATTGAAATTAGCATAGAAATTCATCCGACTGTATCCACCTTGCACATGTTTGAAGTCATAAAACCTATCAAAGTTTCAGACGGTGGCGGTGAAGGTAGGATTCCTGAGTCTCTCGGTGGGATGGGAGACCCGGGCGAGACGCGCAAGGCGGGGGGAGGGGGGGGCGTCCCCTCCCACTCCTTGGAATGACAGCCGAGCGGCTTCTCAGCATCATCGGTTGTCATTACAAGACAGCCGACCGTCAGATATGGACACCGGTACCGGGGTGATGCCTCTAGCTGCCGGCATCACCCCAGTACAAGCACTTTCCCTGAAATATCGGCAATATTGGTAAATAAAAAGCCGATTCAGATATATCAGGGAAAGTCCATATCGGCCCTCGAAATATCGGCTTTGCGGATAATCAGTCGATCTCTTTTTAGTACAGCCCTGGTGACTGGCAGAGGAAAGTACCTCGGTACCTGCTGGGATACTTTATAAATGCCAAGGGCACGTGTGCTCGGGGTCTTTCAGCTGGAGAGCGGAGTCCCAGAGGAAAGGGGGCGGCTGCCCTCCTCTGTATAAGTTGCCATGTGGCCTCAGGTGGTCGACCTGAGGGCCTAAGAGTCAGAGAGGAGCTGAACCCGGAGGTCCTGCAGAGCTGACTGAAAGAGAGACACTGGAAATGATCTGATTCTACCTACAGTTAGCTTAAATCTGTGTCATGGGGCTTGTCCTCAGAGGTTCATCCCTTCAGCTAGAAGAGTCAGTGGACAGGTGTCAGCCAAGGGGATGCTAGAGAGTGTCCTGAAGATAATGTAGTTGCATCAAGTCTGCTGCTAGAGAGAGCAAGAAGACCTAATTCCTCCATACAAGTGACAGTATGGTAAAAGCAGTGTGTCTGCTTCCACAAATAACCTGGTGAGACCAAGTGAGAGTTGTCTTTATCAACTGTAAATAGTTCAAGTTGGAGTCTCCCACTATTCCCTTCTACCATCCAAGTTCCACAATAAATATAAAACCAAAACCTCTGGACTGTTTATTGAGTAACGAGCAACTGGGAGTAAGGATGGATGTGTGAACTGTCCCTAAGTGACTGTCTGCAGGTAATTAGAGGAGGCCCAACAAGTCATCACACAGCTAGCCCTACGGTGACAGTGCTACAACTATAAATAAATACTAAATAAATGAATAAAGCTTAGTGCAACTAGTATAAGCTGCCAAAAAATGTCCTCATATCAACCTCCTCTAAGTCCCTGTGTGGCAGCATATGAAGCTAGACTATGTCATATTCTAAAGCGAGCGTTATAGTCCCTTAAAAATCTTCAGCATCGGACACAATTTTGGGTTCTTCAGATGGCTAATCCCTTGCTATGCTCTGTAGTTCCATCAAGTTGCCAGGAATACTTCACCTGTGTTACACTACAATAAATAGTCCATGCTTTTGCATAGTCAATTATCTGGAAATATGTTTGTATTGTTCTAAAATGTTTCTCAATATCTACAATATTGATATGTGAGAGGGACTTTGTTTTATAGAATATGTGTAAAACACAATAGGTTCTTCAGTTGCAAAGATAAAGACAAACATTCTGGCTTCCTCTACTGCCCTGACCCCTTGTCTAGCACCCTGAAATTACTGTAATCAACACTTTGAAAGCCAGCATTTGCTTAGAGCTTGGAACATGATCTGGAGCCACACAGATGCATTCCTCGTGTATTTTTGAAGGGCCTGTGTTAATGTGTGTAGCAGATTTTCCAGGCATTGGGCCTGATGTGGGTCTGCCATGGTCACCGGTAACACCTTGAGCCCATGTAAGCTGAATACCCAAGTGTGAGATTTGAGTCAAAGACCAGTCCGGCATCTTTGGTTTGTTTTGTATATTTTATATTGGGGATGGGAGAAGGGAATGAGTGGGATACTCCTCTGGCTCAACTAGGTACAAAATGGGACACTTGAAGAAAAATGCCTTTCAGCACTGTTTTGATGCCGGCTGGGGGCCGACCAACGCTTGCTGGCCTTCAAAAACACTGACTTGCTGTATTGTACTTGAAACTTGACTTCTGACACTCTGGTTAGCTCAAAAGTCCTGCACTGTACTGGCAATTGACTTCTGACACTCTGGCTAGCTCAAAAGTCCTGAACACTGCTTCCTCCAGTCCTCCCCGACTGAGGTAGCTTCTGTAAACTGCTTCTGCAACTCTCAACACTGTACACTGCACACTGCACACTGCACACTGCACACTGCACACTGCACACTGCACACTTCAGGGCCCAGCTGCTGGCACCCCCTCTACACGCACTGGCACCCCCTTTACTCTTCAGGGTCCACACACTGGCACCCACTTGTACACTTCATGGTCCACACTGGCACCCCTTTGTACACTTGCTTCCTGCACCGGTTAGCTAGCTCCCGGATCCCTCTGACCTTCTCTGGAGTGGTCCCCTCTCACTTGGGACACCCTTAGGGGCAGTTTGCAGTACTCATGAACTGGGAATGCTTTCCTGAAACTCGACCCCTCCTCGGCACACCGGATCCTCTCTGAAGCTCAGCTCAGCCCTCTGTCCCCCTTTACAAGCCGCCTGGGACACTGATTCCTCTGACAGGAGGAGAGACAGCCGTACTCTCCCTCCTGGGACTCTGCTTCCCGCCAAAGACGCTGTGTCATGTGCTTCCCTCAAACTTATTCCCACTCCCAGAATGCTGTGCATCAGAATCTGCCTTGCTGGGGATGATACAGGCCTGAGTAAACCATTGGCTGGGTTTCCTCCGCTGCCCAATGAGAACCCTCTCATTAGGTACAGTGGGGAGACTCCCCAGTCTCAACAGCCACACCTGAGAGACATGACAGCCCAGCTTAAAATCAAGGCCCCGCTGTTAAGCAGACAAGGCCCACTATACTTTACCTAGCACCTACCTTGTAGGTTGCTACATGTGCTTTGAGCTTTTGAAGATGGCACCAGTTTAACATCAGTTTGGGATGCTTCTGAGATCATTTAGGATTCATTAACAGGTGTATTTGGCCTGCAGTTTAACCACTTAAGCCCCGGAAGATTTTACCCCCTTCCTGACCAGGGGGTATTTTGTGATTCGGCACTGCGTGACTTTAACGGAGAATTGCGCGGTCGTGCGATGCTGTACCTAAACGAATTTGATGTCCTTTTTTTCCCACAAACAGAGCTTTCTTTTGGTGGTATTTGATCCCCTGTGCGATTTTTTGATCATGCGCTATAAACAAAAAAAGATTTTTTGCAAAAATAGCAATATTTTCACGTTTTTTTATATGAAATTCCCCAAAAAAAATGTAAAAATCAAAAATTTTTAACATTTTCGGGCCAATTTGTTTTATGCTACCTATGTTTGGTAAAAAAAAAAAATCGCAAAAAGCGTATTTTGATTGGTTTGCACAAAAGTTATTGCGTTTAGCAAACCAAAGGGAAAGATTTCTGTCATATTTGTTGTTTTTTTTTTTTTTAACGAATAATGGCGGCGATCTGCGTTTTTTTTTTTTGCGGTACTGCGACATTGCGGCGGACAGATCGGACCCTTGACTGACATTTTTGACACTTTTGGGGTTACCAGTGACATTACTGCAGTAATCAGTGCTATACATATGCACTGTTACTGCAAAATGACACTGGTACTGAAGGGGTTAACTTTATTTGAGAGGGAGGGGCTGTGTGTGTCCCTAGGGGCGTGATTCTAACTGTGATTGGCTGTGGCTTGGGCTGTAGGAACAATGATCAAAGGTCCTACATAGTAGAACCGTGTGATCGTTGTTTCTACACAGGGGAGAATGACAGGTGGCTTGTTTACACTAGCCGCCTGACTTTCTCCCTCTGCAGCGGCGATTGCAGAGTGACCGGCGGACATCGGGTCCGCCGGTCACTCGCGCGGGGGGACCCGTGACCACGCGGGAGCGCGCCTCCGGGGGCGCGCGCTCGCTCCCTAGACCCTCACAGGCTAGCGACGTAGATCTACGTCACTTTGCCTGTGAGGGGCTGACTGCCGACGTAAATCGTCGTTAGGCAGTCGGCAAGTTGTTAACTTCTAAATAGCATTTAGCTGGTGCAATGTAGGTCTCCCACAGACTTGTCAGTCTGAACTAATTAATTAATTATGTGGCCGTGTGGACAAAGCTCTGCATGGCTGAGCTCATTTAAAAAACTGACAGTTAGTACCGGGAACTTCTCCCTGTACTGCTGTCATGGGGAGGGTAGGGATCGGGCAGTGGTTGCAGCGTTGGGAACATGTTACATGTTTCACCCTAAAAATGGGTGCAACATGTAACATGTTCCCAAAGGTGAACTTATCCTTTAAGCTAGGTTCACACAATCTAAATATTCAGACATTGTAGCACCCTGCTAGGTAGGTGCTAGAAGATAGTATCATTTTTGTGTCTTTCTGCTTACCAGGAAGATTGCCAGGCAAATTTTTAGTGCTCTCTGCCTGCCAGGCAGCAAGATCCATTGGTAGGGTCTGCTCATGGTGCTTAGGTGCAGCTCAGCTTGTCTGAATGTTTCACACTGGTGCAATAGGGAGGCATATTGGACAGCGGGAGGAAACTTGATAAGTGAGAGCACAGGCATTGTTACAGTCCTAGTGATTGGCAGAGGAAAGTGCCTCAGTGCATGCTGGGTGATTGCATAAATGCCAAGGACACATGTGCTCGGAGTCTTCAGCTGGAGAGCGGGGTCAACGAGGAAGAGGGGTGGATGCCCCCCTCTGTAGAAGCTGCCATGCGGCCTTGGGTAGTTGACATGAGGGCCTGGAAGTCAGGTAATAGCTGAATCCAGAGGTCCTGCAGAGCTGACTGGAAGGGAGACACTGGAAAGGATCTGAATCTGCCTCAAGTGAGTACAGATTTGTGTCATGGGGCCTGTCCTGTGAGGGCCACCCCTCCAAGTAGGAAAGTCAGTGGACAGGTGTCAGTCAAGGGGATAATAGCGAGTATCCTGAAGACAATGTAGTTGCATCAAGCCTGCTGCTAGAAAGCAAGAAAACTTATTTCTTCCATACGTGTGGCAGTATGGTAAAAGCAGTGTGTCTGCTTCCACAAGTAATCTGGTGAGTCCAATTGAGCGTTGTCCTTATCTACTGTGAATAGTTCAGTTGGAGTATCCCACTATTTCCTTCTCCCATCCAAGTTCCATAATAAATACAAAACCAAATACCCTGGACTGTTTATTGAGTAACAAGCAAAACGGGAGTAAGGAGAGATATGTGAAAACCCCCAGCAACTGTCTGCAGGTAATCAGAAGGAGGCCTAAGAAGTCAACACACAGCAAGTCCGACGGGGACAGTGCTACATTGTGTACAGCTTCTGTCGAACGCTCTTTCAGGAAAACCAGCATCCAACCAGCAGCCAATCAGTTCTGGCAGTGCTGATCAGTGTGTTCTGGCAGGTAGGGGCAGTCCCCCTGTCAGAACGCAATAGCGCAGAAGGGGAGATCGCCACATTAACATCACTTAGTACAGCGACCCCTCCTTAGACAAACAGAGAGATTCATCTTCTCAGCAATACAAAACCTGACAACCCTTCCAGGCTCTTTCTAACACCAAAAAGTATGGCTAAAAGATGCGCTTTAATTATGTCTTCATACTTCATCAAGGCTTCTGAGATCAAAAAGCTCTTTATCTTCCCTTCACAGAGTTTCTTATCAATGTAAATACAGTAGAGTACACAGCTGCAGCTATTAATGGTATTAATATCAAAGCACAAGGTCAAATGTCATCTTCTGCCAATGCAACTTACGTGTACCAACCTGCAACCAGTCTATTTCTGGGCCTAATGTGTGCTGTATGCACAAACCTATTACAGAGGGATAATGATATATATTAGGGTGAGACGCACCCTTTTACCTTGTAAATCTAGTTATCAGCTGTAAAACTTCATAGCGACGTTACATGATTCAGCTGAGAAAACTTGAAAGCTGCTGCTGAATATTATGTCATCGTGTGAAAAGGTGCGCTCAGACACAACATACCTGAAATTGCAGCGTCGGCAGATAGAAAAGTAGGCTTAGCTTTTGCTCTAGTTTTTTTTTAAATCTCTGTTCACTTCATGAGACTGCAGACATAATAGTAAAAAACTGAACATGATAAAAGTTTATTTTCTGGATTGCAAGCTGTTAGGATCAGGACCCTCTTAAATATCTTGTGTTGAATTGTATTGTAACTGTATTGTTTCCATTTATATTGCAAAGTGCTGTAAAAAATAACTGGGTCGTTTTTCGGTGTTTGCTTGTTCTGTTTGGAGTTTTTCTGCAGTCCCCTCCACTGATTATGCACGCCAGCTATCAAATGTACACTATATTACCAAAAGTATTGGGATGCCTGCCTTTACCCACACATGAACCTTAATGGCATCCCAGGCTTAATTTGTAGGCTTAAATATTGAGTTGACCTACCCTTTGCAGCTATAACAGCTTCAAGTCTTCTGGGAAAGCTGTCCACAAGGTTTAGGAGTGTGTCTATGGGAATGTTTGACCATTTTTCCAGAAGTGCATTTGTGAGGTCAGGCACTGATGTTGAACCAGAAGGCCTGTCTCACAGTCTGCACTTTAATTCATCTTAAAAGTGTTCTATCGGGTTGAGGTTAGGACTCTTGCTTTTTGCACTGGTCCAAATCATTTGGTGAAGGGAGGATTATGGTGTAAGGTTGTTATTCAAGAGTTGAGCTTAGCCCCTTAGTTTCAGTGAAGAGAATGCTTAAGGCGCCAGCATACCAAGATATTTTAGACAATTTCATGCTCCCAACATTGTGGGAACAGTTTGGGGATGGCCCCTTTCTTTTCCAAAATGCTCACCAGTGCACAAAGCAAGGTCCATAAAGACACAGATGAGTGAGTTTGGGGTGGAGGAACTTGAGTGGCCTGCACAGAGTCCTGACCTCAACCCAACAGAATACCTTTGCGATGAATTAGAGCATAGACTGCGAAACAGGCTTCTTGTCCAACATCAGTGCCTGACCTTCCAAATGCGCTTCTGGAAGAATGGTCAAACGTTCCCATAGACACACTCCTAAACCTTGTTGACAGACTTCCCAGAAGAGTTGAAGCTATTATAGCTGCAAAAAGTGGGCCAACTCATTATTGAATAATACAGACTAAGGCTGGAATGCCATTAAAGTTCATGAGCGTCGAAATGCAGGTGTCCCAATACTTGTGTTAATATAGTGTAGATCCTGACAACCAATGCAGCTCATGGTTTGGGTCATTTATTAAAGGGTAACTCCACTTTTGTATGGGAAAAAAATAGCAAATGAAGAAAAACCGATATAGCGTATACAATTGCGACATCATATTGTAATTGAATGTTACGAAAAATAACCTTACTTTTTCAATCTGCAGCTCTATAATTTTCTAAAAATGCAATGCATTGTACAAAATGCCCCCCCCCCCCCTAAACATAATTTCTTGCTTGTGTGATTGGCCCACCAATTTTCCCAGAAATCTGCACTAAGATACAATTCAGATTTCAGGCATCCCCTGCAACAAAAATGTAATTTTTTTGGTGAGATACTTCCAATAGGAAATGACGCCTAAAGTGAGGTAGGCCCAGCAGCTTACCTCATTAGAGCCCTGCAGGTGCACACTGGTTGAGAAACCACTCTTATTAGACTTAAGCCAGGTACACACGCGTCGAAAATTGGCAGGGAATTGTCGTCCGACGACCGATCTGCCGATTTTCGGCTTGTTAGTATGATGCTTCCGGCAACCAACTCCGACTTTTCGGCCGAAAAAAATCTGGTGTGCAGACTATAACATTTTTGTTGGCCGTCAACACAACGGCCGATTTTCGTGCAGTCAGTACAGATTTCGGCAGGGAAAAATCTGATGAGCAAGTCTGGGCATGCTCAGAGAAGAAAGAACACAAAGAAAGAAAACCAACACATGACATCACTTCTGAAGTAGAATTTTGTTGGGCGAGAAAATTCGTGTGCAGTCTAGGCACATTCCAACCAACAAAACACAACTCTGGACAAAAGACGGACGATCAGTCGGCCGATAATCGTTGCGTGTGTACGGGGCTTTACTTTCCCACATGGACACACACAAACACACAGGGATTTCTTTAGAATAGCAAAAGGAAGGTAATGTACAACCGTGGCCAAAAGTTTGGAGAATTACACAAATATAGTATTTATTTTCACAAAGTTTGCTGCTTCAGTGTTTTTAGATCTTTTAGTCAGATGGTATACTGAAGTATAATTAAAAGCATTTCATAAGTGTCAAAGGCTTTTACTGATAATTACGTGGAGTTTATGCAAAGAGTCAATATTTGTAGTGTTGACCATTCTTTTTCAAGACCTCTGCAATTCACCCTGGCATGCTGTCAATCAACTTTTGGGTCACATCCTGACTGATGGCAGCCTATTCTTGCATAATCAATGATTGAAGTTTGTCAGAATTTGTGGGGGGGGTTTTTTTGTTCACCCGACTCTTGAGGATTGACATTTTGATGTTTTGTTCCCCAAGCCACTTAGTTATCACTTTTGCCTTATGGCAAGGTACTCCATCATGCTTGAAAAGGCATTGTTCCTCACCAAACTTGGATGGTTAGGAGAAGTTGCTCTTGGAGGATGTTTTTGCTACATTCTTTATTTATGGCTGTGTTCTTAGGCAAAATTGTGAGTGAGCCCATTCCCTTGGCTGAGAAGCAACCCCACACATTAATGGTCTCAGGATGCTTTATTGTTGGCATGATACAGGACTGATTGTGGAGCTCACCTTTTCTTCTCAGGGAAAGGTTTTTTCCAGATGCCCCAAACAATCGGAAGGGGGATTCATCAGAGAAAATTACTTTACCCCAGTCCTCAGCAGTCCAATCCCTGTACCTTTTGCAGAATATCAGTTGTTTTTCCCTGATGTTTTTCCTGGAGAGAAGTGGCTTCCATTTTGCCCTTCTTGACTGACACCAGGTCATCCTCCAAAAGTCTTTGCATCCCTGTGCCTGCTGCCATTCCTGAGCTAGCTCTGCACAGGTGGTGCCCCAAATCCACAGTTGAATCAACTGTAGGAGACGGTCCTGGCATTTGCTGGACTTTCTTGGGCGCTCAGAAGCCTTCTTCACAAATGCAGGGGAATTGTTTTTTATGGGATTACGTTTTCATGCAAAGAGGGACTTTGCATTTAATTGCAATTCATCTGATCACTCTTCATAACATTCCGGAGTATATGCAAATTGCCATCATAAAAACTGAGGAAGCAGACTTTGTGAAAATTAATATTTGTGTCATTCTCAAAACTTTTGGCCACGGCTGTACAGAAATCACCCAGAGGGGAATGTTTTTTTCTCAGCAAAAGTGGAGTTATGTTTTAAAGGAAAACCTTCAATGAAGGTAGTAATTAGGCTGCCAAGGCCAACCTCTAAACCCAATCTCTAAAATCTCACATAAGCTTTAATATGTTCATGAAATTTCAAACGTTGTCAATATATTTAAATCTGCAGCTTTCATTAAAAATATATTGTGTAACTCCCAACTGCAGTCCTGCATTCTCATCCTGTTGCAGACTGCAAGTGATCATGCCAACACACATTGCTAAAGGGCCATACACACTTGACGAAAATTGGACTAAATATCCTCCGATTTTTCTCTGTCTTCTCAGCGTTTATTACCGTTTTTAGTCGACAGTGCATAAATGTTCACGAAATTTCTCGTCCGATTTTTCTTTTTTTTGGCACATTTGTTCCTAGACTTCCGGGTTGTCAGCAACTTCAGATCATGAGCGGTCTTTCGTATCCGATTTTTCACGGACGTACTGCATACACATTAAACGAAAATCGGTCGTCTGGGGACGGACGAAAAAAATTTTGGTGTTTGTCCCTCCGTTTTTTTCGTTGAAAATGTCGGCATCGGCTGCTGAAAGTTGTGTACACACTAGGCAAAAATCGGACGATTTCACATCGGGCGGGAATTTTCGGCAGATTTTCTACTAGTGTGTACCCTGCTTAAGGCATGGTTCATTGTTGTCCATATCAGGTACAGTATCTGGTCAAGAACAATGACGTAGAGCCAACACTGGAGTGCACATTGTACACAGCACAATTACATCCAGGACAATTCCTGGTAACTTCTATAACCCAAGGAACATTAGGACATACTGTATTACATCCAATCACACATTCATATCAGCTGCTCCTTCCCATCAAATTTCGACAGTGGCATGCATGCAAGTTTTCATGACTAATGACAATTAAGCCCCGTACACACAATGAGAATATCAGATGAATAATCGTCTGTTTTTTTGCATGCTAGGCTCATATCGAAAATTAAGAGGTTACCCAACTAACAAAAATTCTCGTACGACAGAATACAACTTAGGAAGTGATGTAATTTGTTGAGTTTATTTGTAATGTATTCTTTAGTTTCTGAGCATGCATAGTCTTGCTCTTCCGATTTTTGTTTTTGGACGAAAACTTTACTAATTAAACAAAAATCAGACAGTGGGGTTGAATTACTAAAGGCAAATCCACTGTGCACTACAAAGGGAAGATTTGAAATGAGGGGAAGCTCTGCTGATTTCTATCATCCAATCATGTGCAAGCAAAAATGTTTTTTTTAATTTTCCTTGCATGTCCTCCTCAGATCTACAGCGACTGCACTTCCAAATGCACTTGTAGTGCACAGTGGATTTGCCTTTAGTAAATCAACCCCACTGTGTTCACTTACAATAAACATTTTCTAGCCTGTACCTTCAGTTTTTGTCATCCGAACAGTCGGAATCGGCTGTGAAAGCATTATACTAACAATCAGATAGTTGGCTGATGGTTTGTCGTACAGGACATTTTCATACGATTTTCTTATCATGTGTACGGGCCTTTATCTGAGTCAAGCCAGGCTTATAGATTTTTCAGAATTTTTTGGGTACTGCTCTCCCAGCATGCACCAGTTTTAGTATAGGTAGAACACCATTAAGCATTTGAAATAGTAAGATTACAGTAGGTGGATTTGAGTTTTTCCTGTGCATCCAGTAACACTTTCTAAGCAGAGGGGCATGGGGAACAAAACAAGTTAGTACTCCCAACAGATAAACTTCAGATGCCATGAAGTGAACTTGATTTGCAAGGATTTTTGTATTTTGACCCAGTAATGTTTCAGGTTCAAACAAGTCGAAAAGATATGTAAATGGTTTGCAGCAAGAAGATCACACCGGGGTCATGAGGGTGTAGTGGGCATATCTACATATCTCCCAACTTTTTGAAATGGGAATGGGGGACACCCAGTAACAAAAGTGTGAAGGCATAGGACACACACCCTGCCACGCCCCCTTAAAGAAAAATTATATAATTATATTAGTTAAACCCACCAGTGCTTTTTTTTTTTTTTTTTTACCACTACGATTCCATTATGCTGGCTTTTGAAATTTACAAATGCAGCAAAATAGAAATTGTATGAAAGATTTAACACTGGGAAACACTTTTTGAAAGATAAATAGTGCATTTCATATACAACTATAGAGATCAAACCAAAATGAGGGAAAAATGAGGAGGAAAGAGGGACAGAGTGACTTTGTTCCAAATCAGGGACAATTGGGATCTTTGAACCCATGCGGCCACTCCAGAGTGTAATGGAGGCAGTGCAGGGACTGCACAAGTTATTTCCCTGTGCTGATAGTGTTAGCAAAACTGTCATATTCACCTCAACCCACTGGCCAGCAATACGTTTTGGTATAAACAAGGACATTTGGAAAAGTTTGGGAGGTACTAGATTGCAGAAGAGTATGTAGGTTTTATAGTAGGTTTACATTGGTTTGCATCTCCAAGCAGTATGACACATCTCCCCATTTAGTATTCTATTTCATATACAATGTCATCTATTTGAGGTCTTCCCCATTTAGCCTAGATTTATAAAGGTAAAGAAAACAAAAGTGAAACAATTGCATTGAAGCACGTTGCAGTATATTGCATTAGCAGCCGACTGTATATAAAATTTGCAACATGATTTGATGCATGAAAATTGAATGGAGGTGGCTATAATTTGGCAGCACAGGTTTGTTCTGCTGGTGAGTTGTAATGCCACTAAAAAAAAACAGCCTCCCAGTGCACCAATGAACATACAGCGCATTACCACATCCACTTTACCACACGTTGCTGCAAAATGAGGGACAAATGTGAATGGGCCCAATAGAAAAAGAGAAGTGGTCTTTTAGTTGTGCTGTCACTGCCAACCAGTGTCACAATCTTGAATCTTTTTATTTCTTCTAGGTCTGTGCATTAAACCAGCATGGTGCACTTTGCCTACTGTGATAAAGACCAGTCATTGCTGCTCTTTCCTTGTGAAGGATGATTGGTTTTGTCTCTGCCCCCTCCTGTAGTTTTGTGCAGACAGCTTGTAGTGGGTGAACCTTCTGGATCCCTTTCTCAGCTCTTCACAAGCTCTGTATAGCACAGTGATGATGTCACTGCTACGTTGAGAAGATAATAATTGGGTTTGTAAAGGCATTTGATACACACAAAGCGGGCAGCTGTAAAAACGGGCAGTTGAGCTGTAGTTTTACTACCCCCTGACCACCCACCTAAAGGAGAACCTGAAGCCACTTGCACATGCATGAAGCCAGGCTGTACACATAACACAACTGGGGCAAAAATGTAACCCCACTGTTGTATATGTTGGACAGTACCACCGCCAAACACTACTCATTCAAATAGGGTCATCCCGCAACCATCCTGTGGTTGGAGTGCGATTGTGTTGTCGATGTCAGCTTGAAGGTCCTTAACACTGTACAAGCTGGAAGTGGATCTGGAGTCTGTAAGCACTGCCAAGGGAATCTGTGACTCTTAACCTCCATGCTTCTCGATCCTCTATTATCAGCCCCCCCCCCCCCTCGAAATGTCAGCCCCCAGTCTCTGTGGGTACCGCTCACACACCCCTAGAGGTCAGGTGGATGCTACCTTAGTGAATAAGGATTTCAGATTGAAAGCGACCTCATCATTATGCCTAACATATTACTGACAGCACAGTGGCTAAGTGGTTAGCGTTTCTGGCTGGCAGCAATAGGGTCACTGGTTCAAATCTGCATGGATTTTCTCCCATACTCCAAAGACATGCTTGTAGGTTACCTGGCTCCGGTCTAAATTTGCCCTATTATGTGTAAGTTAGGGGCCTTACATTGTAAGCAACTTGAGGGCAAAATATATACGTATATATATATATATATATATATATATATATATATATATATATATATATATATATATATATATATATATGTAAAGCGCTGCATAAATTGTCAGTGCTATATAAATGCCTGTAATAAATACATTCAAAAGCAGGCATGTATTGGCTGTATATATATTTTAAACATATCTAAAAGTAAAACTTATGTGGATTCTGTATTATATAACAGAAAACATGCATTCTGGTATTATAAATTCACTTGGTGAAACTAGAGGACATTTGCACTATGCTGATCACATTCTATTAACGTTTCCATAATTCCAAAACTGCTTCAGTGTGAACACAATGTTCTCCTGTCACTGCAAACTCTGGAGCCAAGATAGGACAGTGCTGATATCCTAAGGAACTTGGATGGCTTCTCACTTTCATTTCCAAATTTGCATCAAGTTTGGATCTTGCACGTCAGCAAGGTCATTTCATTTCGGAGGCAACAATGAGGACATGCTGAATATACCAAGGCAGGTGACGTGACAGCGATTAAGTTATTTCAATGAAAAATGATGTCTGTAATATATAGGAATAATATTGCAATGCTGCAGAATTTATTTCTTAGCTATAGACTTATTCAGCACTATTCTATAGTTAAAAAAAAAAAACCTCTGTTTTAATTTAAATGAGAAAGCCCCTTTCTCTATTACATCATCTTGACAGTGTGCATACAACAAATAACAGTGTATGTATGTCCAAAGTACAAAAACATTCAGGAGTTTATTTACTAAAGGTAAATAGACTGTGTGCTTTGAAAGTGCAGTTGCACTCATTTTCATCATAGCTCATAGAATGTGGTGAAGCTTATTAAACACATATGGTGGACATGTCCTAAAGCCTGGAGGTTATGGATTAGGGTGTACACACTGGTCAATATGGTCCTACACATGACTCTGCGGAGAGACCAATAGGAGGCACTTTTCCATAAACCTATCGCAGACACATCCTGTCGGTAACGTACTCTAATCTCTCATATTTTTATGGCGACAAAGCAAACTATACCGCGGTCTTGGAAGACACCGCTTCTTAGCTTTGAAGAGGGTAAGAACCTGGGTGCATGGTACACTCGCCAAAAAAAGGTTGACGACGGTCCTTGAGGACAAGTATGACAGATTCCAATGGATTTGGCAGCCCTGGATAGACCACTCCCCACCCTCTCAATCGACCTCCCAATTTCTAGACCTGTAAATGTTCCATGTGATACAGCTTAAAGACCCCCTGGGTACCCATCTCATTTTCCTTCCCTCTCCCTTCCTGCTCTCTTTCTTTTACGGTTTTCTTCGCAGCTTGCCCTATGTGCCTCCCTCTCTCATTGCTCATGTAGGATCCAGTTAAATAGGGTAGGCCATGGCCGCCTACATTTATTTTTTTTGGCCAGGCCCCTCACCCATATATTTTATTTGTGTCATGGAATCGCGGAGACGTCTGTGGTTTTGACTGCATGATATTACCTCGAAAGTCTGGATGTCGTTCCTTCTTCCTCCACACCGGACTCAGCATTTCGTGTTACCCCGGTTATCCTGGGTTCTATATGTGTGGTTTCTGTTGAAGGAACAAAGGGCCTCTTTCACTTGGGACAATAATATTTCTGAACAATATCCCTCAAGAAATATATAAAGATAAACAATTTGACTTTTCAGATTGCTTGAATATTGTTGGAATCTCTCATAGACCCTTGCTAGATAGTGAGGTGTGGTGGGGTTTGTTATTGTGAAGTACCTGTATCTCATTGTTCTATTGTTTCTGTCTGCCTTAAGATCAACCTATTATGGGATGTATATGTGTATGTGGACAGGGCAGCCATCAGAAATTTTGAGGCCCCTTACACAGCTTTAGGCTTGGGCCCCTCTGGGCCTGAGAAATGAGCTGCAACTACTCGGTCTCCTTGGTTGGGGCCAGGGCAGCTGGGTCCCTTGGAACGCCTGGGCCCCTTACATGTGTATGGGCTGTCCCCCCCTGATGGCTGCCCTGTATGTGGATTAGCTGCTAAGGGAGGGGGGGGTTGTCCCACAGTGTATATCTCTTTATGCCTGTGTTTAAATAAACAGTTCTTATTCTGATTTACTCCAAAACTGGTACTGTCTAGTTCTTGGGGTAACTATAGCCAGATTCACGGATCTCGTGTTCCAGAGCTTAGGAAGCAGCTTCTTGGCGCAGCTACCCAGTCGGGGTGTCCGGGTTCCGTCACACTAGCAGTAATTCAGGGCTCCACCTGGGAGAAAGGAGGTCCCCTGCCCAGGTCAGGGTGTGGACCAGTGCAGCAAGGAACTGCGAGAGCTATGCAGAGTATGTGCTTGAGCACAGAGGTGCTGTGAACTGGTATGTAGGACCATATAAAAGGCCTGAGTTTGAGGCCTAAGCAGCAGTGCTATCTGTGAGCCAGGAGGGTGAGGGAAGCATATCTGTTGATTTTCAGCCCTAAAAAAGGAATGCTAAACACGACTGCAAGGGTAACTTGTTTCATCATGTTTTGAAGTCTTGTTAGAAACCCTGTTAGGGAAACACTGTATATTACTTTGGAACTTTTACTTTCGTTTTAAAGAAAATTGGTCCATTACGCCCTGAAATATAATTCCTGACTGGTGTGAACTCACCAGAAAGTGCTACAACAATTGAGAGAATTCCCCAAATATCACAACATTTATACAATATATATGTATATATATACTGTGTATATATATATATATATACACTGCTCAAAAAATTGTAAATAATACTTTTTATTCAGAGTATAGCATCAAGTCAAATATACTCCTGGGATATTGATCTGGTCAGTTAAGTAGCAGAGGGTGCTGTTAATCAGTTTCATCTGCTTTTGTGTTAATGAAATTGACAACAGGTGCACTAGATGGGCATTAATGAGGTGACCTTCAAAACAGGAATGGTTTTATAGGTGGAGGCAACTGACATTTTTTTTCTTTCCCTACTCATCTTTTCTGACTGTTTTTCACTAGTTTTGCATTTGGCTAGGGTCAGTGTCACTACTGATAGTTTGAGGCGATACCTGGACTCTATAGAGGTTTCAGAGGCAGTCCAATTCCTCCAGGATGGCACATCAATACGTGCCATTGCCAGAAGGTTTGCTGTGTCTCCCAGCACAGTCTCAAAAGCATAGAGGGAATTCCAGGAGACATGTAGTTACTCTAGGAGAGCTGGACAGGGCAGTAGAAGGTCCTTAACCCATCAACACGACCGGTATCTGCCCCTTTATGCAAGGAGAAACAGGATTAGCACTGCCAGACCCTTACAAAATTACCTCCAGCAGGCCACTGGTGTGAATGTCACTGACCAAACAATCAGAAACAGACTTCACGAGGGTGGCCTGAGGGCCCAACATCCTCTAGTGGGCCCTGTGCTCACTGCTAGGCACCATGGAGCTTTATTGGCATTTGTCATTGAACACCAGAATTAGCAGGTCCGCCACTGGCCCTCTGTGCTTTTCACAGATGAGAGCAGCGTTCAGCATGACCGGTTTGGTGGTGGGTCAGTGATGGTCTGGGGAGGCATATCCATGGAGGGACACACAGACCTCTACAGGCTAGACAATGGCACCCTGGCTGCCATTAGGTATCAGGATAAAATCCGCTGAACCATTGTCAGACCCTTCGCTGTTGCAGTTGGTGCTGGGTTCCTCCTGGTACACGACAATGCCTCATGTAGCGAGAGTATGCAATCAGTTCCTTTAGGATGAAGGAATTAATACCATTGAATGGCTCCTACATTCGGCTTACCTTAATCCAATAGAACACCTGTGGGACATTATGTTTCGGTACATCCGATGCCACCAGGTTGCACCTCAGTCTGTTACGAGCTCAGATCTGGGAGGAAAAACCCCAGGACATCATCTGTCATCTCATTAGGAGGACGCCCCGAGGTTGTCAGGCATGCATACAAGCACGTGGGGGCCATACAAACTACTATGTACCATTTTGGGTTGCTGCAATGAAATTTTAGCAAAATGGACTAGTCTGCTTAATCATTTTTTCACTTTGATTTTCAGGGTGTTTTGAATTCACCCTCTGTAGGTTGATAATATTTATTTCTATCAAACAATGTGGCATCCTTTCAGTTTCAAACACATTACCCAGTCCATATCAGTATAGATATCCAGCATGATATTTTTCCCTATTGAGATCTGATGTCTTTTCAAAGTGTTCTATTCATTTTTTTGAGCAGTGTATTTATATTAGTTAGCTGTGCAGGTGAACCACACCTTTGCTAAGTGGAATAAGTTCTGCACAATAGGGCTGTCCCAATCAAACTCAAATATAGATTCCATTGGTCACAGAACTTAAGAGCTTTTTATTGAAGAATTCTTACAATGTTTTGCAGAAGCTTTTCACATGAAATGCAAGTATTGGGCTTCAAGCAAGGAAATACATTTAGTAAAAATTTAGCAAGTTAACATATTTATTCAAACAGAACCCAGAAATAAGCATAATCAGCAAAGGCATGTATACACATGGGTTGTAATCTATAAAAAATTAAAGAAAACAAAAGTGAAACAATTGCAAACAGATTCCCAAAGGATACAAAGGGGGTGATTCACTCAAACTGGAGAATGCAAAATCTGGTGCAGCTGTGCAGGGTAGCCTATCAGCTTCTAAGGCTGGCCATACACTATACAATTTTCTTATTCAATTTCCTTTAGATTTACCTTAAACTATGTAGTGCAAGGGCCTGCCTGACTGCATACAAATTGAAAGTGTTTAGGTTTGACCCTATATTACATGGTTTTGGTAAATCTAAAGGAAAGTTGAACAAGAAAATTGTATAGTGTATGGCCAGCCTTACTCTAGCTTGTTCAATTAAGTTTTGAAGAAAAAAAAAAAACTGGAAGCTGATTTGTTTCTATGCAGAACTGCACCAGATTTTGCACTTTCAGTTTTGGTAAATCAACCCCATAGTAGCAAGCACAAATATAGCAATAATAAGATTAAAACTTCTGCTTTGTAGACCTAAAAAGAGAAAAAGATAAATACCAAAGTATACAAAAAATACAAATATACAAATTATTTCTAGAAAACCATGTCCATAAAAAGAAATGTAAATCCAGGTCTGATTTCAAACAGAGTGTCTAATCAATGAATCCATTAAACCTCTCTTTTTTCAAGCAATTCACGATCTCCACCCCTCTTATTTTTAGAGATTTAATCTATAGCTATAAACTTTAACTGGGACAATGAATGAGCACACTCCATAAAATGTCTAGCTAAAGGTAACTGTTAACTTATCACATAGAGTATAGAGTATTTGTATTAGGAAATATATACTCCAATGGGTGTATATTCTTCGCGCCTATGGATGGCCTACTTGGGGGGGGGGGTATTAAATGTGAATGAATAAATTAAATGTGGATGAATAAATTAGAGGGAGGGTAGCAGCTGCTATAGAATAGGTGTAAGATGAATGAAGAAAATCCCAAAGTAGTTGGGATTAATATAGCGCTTGCTGTTGGGGACCGGGGTGTACAATAGCCTAAATAAATTATGTGAAGTCAATATACATATATAAATATATAAAACGTTGATAAATAGCATAAACTAGATAATAGTGCATCACACAATATTGCAATGTAAAATCAATAAAAATTCATACAATGTCAGATTATAAATAAATCAAATCACATAAGTGCCATTAAAATGCAAAATAAGTGCCGAATTAAGTACAATCAAAGTTCATATGTGACTTAAGTGCAAAAGGTAAACTTCAGTGCCATAAAGGGAGAAAGGTGCAAGTGCTGTGTTCTGGGTCCTCCAGTGGTCCGACTGCCAATACTATGAGGTGGCTTTAGGGAAAAGTAGAGATGTAAACTCACCAGAGGTTGTGGGTCTTAATTACCTTATGGCAAAAAGACCTATAGAGCCTGATGGCCTCCTCGGCCGGAGAGATGGCAGCTGCTGGGCTTTGTAGTCCCCTACGATCCGGGGTCCCCTTCCTGAATACACTGGATCCTCAGGGTCCGGTTAGGGTAAAAAATAATTGCTCCAAATAGTGCAGTACTATTAAAAAGGATTTTATTAAATGTTACTGATTTAAGTATAAAAAAAGTTAAAATTTAGAAGGATCGCGTCCGCTATACTGGTGCCTGTAGCGTGGAGAGCGGTAACTACCGGTTTGCGTTCCACCCGACGCGCGTTTCGTCAGAGCGTATGACGTCTTCAACTACTTTGGGGTTTTCTTCATTCATAGAGTATTTGTATCTTGCTATTCAATCCTTTACCTTCTGTGTCATTCCTCCTAAGTATACAAAGGAAGACTAACAAGTGTGGTATCACTAAATTGTAATATTATATCCTCTATATTAGGCATCACTAAACGACCAAACGACAGTTCTATCAGGACCGCAGTTCTGCCACCCAGCAGCCTGGGTGTCCTATCCCGGGTAATAACCTCCTTCCCCTGCAGCCACCATCCCTACAGTAGCTGGCAGGTTGAAGGCGCTGAACGTCCAGACAGAGGGCGGGACTGCCCAAGCTCACAAGCCGGTGACTTATCACCAGGACACGAGACGGTCCCAGCAACTAATAACCAATTCACCGATAGGTAAAGTTGGGCAGTCCTGCCCTCCGTCCGTAAAGACACACCGCGCTCCCTGCCCACCAACTGCAGTGCAAGGTAGGATTGGAAAGGCTGGAGAGAGGCTATGATTGAAAGGGTGACAATGGGATGTAAGGGAGGGGGCTTTCATGTAAAGAGGACTGGGAGATGTAAACAAGGGGGGCGAAAAAGGAACTGGGAAACAAGAAAGGGGGCTGTGAAGGGAACTGGTATAAAAGGAAGGAGGGGGGCTGTAAAGGAACTGGCATACAAGAAAAGAGGGCTGTGAAGGGACTTTTATACAAAACAAGGGGGCTGTGAAAGGCATTGGTATACTAGAAAAGGGGACGGGCTATGAAGGGGACTGGGGTGCAAGGATGGGGGGGCTGTGAAGGGGACTGGTATACAAGAAAGGGGTGGGGCTGTGAAGGGAACTGCGGTGCAAGGAAAGGGGGTCTGTGAAAAGGAACTGGGACACAAGAGAGGGGGGCTGTGAAGGGGACTTGAATGCAGGAAAAGGGGGCAGGGCTGTGAAGGGGACTGGGGTGCAAGGAAAGGGAGTGTGTAAAGGGAACTGGTATGCAAGAAAATGTGGGGGGGGGGCTGTGATACAAGGTCATGGCTGTTTTGTGAGGGGAACTTGGATGTGAGGTGGGGGCTGAGGACACTAATGTAAAGGGGGAAGGTCTGTGATGTAAGGAGGGGGACTTGGCACACTAAAGGAGAAAAGACACTGTAATGTAAAGGGGGGGGGGGTTGTGATGTAAAGGGGGGGCTGTATTATAAAGAGAATTCTGTAATGGAAAGGGGGCTGTGATGTAAAGGAGACACTGTAATGTAAGGGTTTGTAATGTAAAGGGGTGCTGCGATATAAAGAAGGGCACTGTGATGTAAAAAGGGGGGTTCTGCAATGTAATAAGGGGGTGCTGTAGTGTAAAGGGGAGACAGTGATGTGAAAAGAGTTGTGATATAAAGGGGGAGGGGGAAACAACAATGTATGGGTGGAAAGGGGTTGTGATGTGAAAAACCTGGGTCATAGCACAAATATGAGACTCGGACCAATGATGGAAGAAAAGTTTAATGACTGGACCTCTGAAAATTTTAATTCCATACCCCTTCTTTTTATGGGTATGTAAAAGGACTGCCTCTTATCACTAGGAACATTGGATATCGTTTGAGCAAGGGTATGATTTAATGTGAGCTCCTAAAGCAGGGTTTCTCAACCAGGGTTCCTCCAGAGGTTGCTAGGGGTTCCTTGAGCAATGAGCAATGTATGCATCTCTGAAAAGTTCCCACTGACACCATTGGTCTCTTTAGCTATCTGTAAAGGGGTAATTATTCCCAATGACCAAAAGTGTAAGGAGCATTCTTCTCACTGACCATCACACTAATGTATCATGAGTTGTAGATAGTGTCATTTTTAGCAGGGTTCCCTGAGACCAGAAAGTTATATCAAGGGTTCCTCTATGTTGAAAAGGTTGGAAAAAGCTGTCCTACAGGTTGCAATTGTGGTTTTAGCAACATGCTGATGAGATTGTACAGGTTTGGTAGAAATAGTCAGACCTGTCTTCAGTAAGATGGGAAGGGAGGAGAAACGAACTTGGGAACATCAGGGTAATATTTTCTTAGGAAAGACCGATGTTTCTTAATAATAGCATAGATCCTTTAAGAATATGGATAATACAGAGACACTGCAGGAATGCAATCGTGTTAGGTACATAATGGGGTTGATTTCCTAAAACTGGAGAGTGTTAAATCTGGTGCAGCTGTGCATGGTAACCAATCAGCTTCTAACTTCTGCTTGTTCAATTAAGCTTTGCCAAAAAAAACTTGAAAGCTGCTTGGATTCTATGTACAGCTTCAACAAATTTTGCACTCTCCAATTTTAGAAAATCAACTCCAATATCCCAGAATTGAAAATGGTTGTAAAGCCTAAACATTTTTTAGTTCAATGCATTCTTTGCATTAAAGTGAAAGTTTTGGCTAAAAATAAAAATGGGCAAACAGGCAGGCATTTTAATGCAGAAGAGACATGCTTTGCCTCTTCTGCATTAAAGTTACTTACCTGCCTGCCGGTTCTTGTACAGTCAGCCATGAATGTGCAGTTCACTGTTCAAATTTGGCAATGCTGGGGGCAAATTTGGCTTTGCTGGGGCAGTGGGAGCCATTGCCTGCCATTTCTGTCAATCAAGGCCAGCGATGAGGTAGTGAGGGTGGGGGCAGGGTGAGTCCCTCTGTTTGTGGCAATAGACACAGACAGGGAGGCTCAGCAGTGAGCCCACATGAGTGCCTCCATAGAAAGCCGCTTTCTATGGAGGCACTCATGTGGGCAAAGGGGGTGGCAATTGGTTTTTCAAAGGAAGTGAGTTTCTCTCTGGAGGAAAGATTTGTTGACCCAGAAGGATGATTTATCTTCTTGAAGAGTCAGCTGCTGGGAATAAACTGCACTTTGGCAAATGTGTATTGCCCAAATAAAAATCTGAGAGGATATTTGAAGAAAAGACTAGATTAGTTGACTCTTATTAAAAAGGGCAGTGTGCTCCTAGCAAGTGATTTCAATTTTTGCATGAATCCACCTCTGGACTATATGTTGAGTACACGGGCAATGGAAGGACGTCAACTCAGGATGGTAGGGAATAAGCTCTTTCACTGCCAATTGGTAGATGTTTGGAGAATCCAACATCCAGGGGAGAGAGACTACGCCTTTCATTCACCGGTACACTTCATGTACTCAAGGTTAGATTACATTTTGATAGAACACAGGTCGATAGAGGCTGTTGTTAGTACATCAATAGGAACAATGACTATATCTGACCATGCCCCATTGATCTTGATGAAGTAATATTTTATTTTCTGTCACATTGCTCACATCACTTTTTGATAGCGCTGCACATTGTACTATCCATATTATGAACTCAACACTAGGGGAGGAAAACTAATATTAAATGAATGGAGTTACCAGCAGCTAATGCTAAAACATTTTGGGAGATCTCTGCCACAGCCAATCAGAAGATGATCTGATCTGAATATAGTGGGAAAACTTTGTACCCAATAATAAAAATAAAACATGGTATATCTCAGATATACAAGATGATGGTGGGCCTGGGGAAATCTCCATTTATTAAAACATGGGAAAAAGAGATAGTATCACGTTTAACCACTTCTGGACAGGAAGGATTTGCCCCCTAATGACCAGGCCATATTTTGCGATTCGGCACAGCGTTACTTTAATTTACTTTACAAACTGTTAGCGCTATAGAAATCCTGTATATTAATAATAATGAGTTGAAATAGAATACAATTAGTTGAAAAGAATGCCCAATTATGTACAAGAAAAATAGAAAATAAATAAAAAACGGTGTCATTGCATTGCACATTATCGGATTATTGAAGTCAGCACAACTTTTTATCTTTTATTAACCACTTAAGCCCCGGAAGATTTACCCCCTTCCTGACCAGGGGGTATTTTGCGATTCGGGACTGCGTGACTTTAACGGACAATTGCGCGGTCGTGCGACGCTGTACCTAAACTAATTTGATGTCCTTTTTTTCCCATAAACAGAGCTTTCTTTTGGTGGTATTTGATCACCTGTGCGATTTTTTGATCATGCGCTATAAACAAAAAAAGAGCGTCAATTTTGCAAAAATAACAATATTTTTCACATTTTTTTATATAAAATTCCCCCCAAAAAAATGTAAAAATCAAATTTTTTTTAACATTTTCGGCCAATTTGTTTTATGCTACATATGTTTGGTAAAAAAAAAATAGCAAAAAGCGTATTTTGATTGGTTTGCGCAAAAGTTATTGCGTTTACTAACAAAGGGAAAGATTTTTGTCATTTTTGTTGTTTTTTTTTTTTTAACGCATAATGGCGGCGATCTGCGATTTTTTTGCGGGACTGCGACATTGGGGCAGACAGATCGGACCCTTGACTGACATTTTTGACACTTTTGGGGTTACCAGTGACATTACTACAGTAATCAGTGCTATACATATGCACTGTTACTGTAAAATGACACTGGTAGTGAAGGGGTTAACTTTTTTGTTGAGAGGGAGGGGCTGTGTGTGTCCCTAGGGGCGTGATTCTAACTGTGATTGGCTGTGGCTTGAGGTGTAGGAACAATGATCAACGGTCCTACATAGTAGAACCGTATGATCACTGTTCCTACACAGGGGAGAATGACAGGCGGCTTGTTTACACTAGCCGCCTGCCTTTCTCCCGCTGTCACGGATGATCGTGAGTGAGCGGCGGACATCGGGTCCGCCGCTCACACGCCCGGGGGGGTCCGTGACCGTGCCTCTGGCTGAGCGCGCTCACTCCCCAGAGCCTCATAGGCTAGTGACGTACCGGTACGTCACTTTGCCTGTGAGGGGCTGACCACCGCAGTATATGTACTTGCGGCGGTCGGCAAGTGGTTAACCACTTCTGGACCAGAAGATTTTCCCTCTTAATAACCAGGCCATATTTTGCGATTCGGCACTGCGTTACTTTAATGGACAATTGCACGGTCATGCAATGCTGTACCTAAATCAAATTGATGTCCTTTTTTCCCCACAAATAGAGCTTTCTTTTGGTGGTATTTGATTACCTGTGCGATTTTTATTTTTTGCGCTATAAACAAAAAAAGAGCGACAATTCTGAAAAAAATATATATATTTTTTCACATTCTGCTATATAACATTCCCAAAAAAAAAATGTAAATATCAAAATTTTTTAACATTTTAGGCCAAATTGTTTTCTGCTACATATTTTTGGTAAAAAAAAATCGCAATAAGCGTATTTTGATTGGTTTGCGCAAAAGTTATTGCGTCTACTAACTACGGGAAAGATTTACGTCATTTTTATTGTTTTTTTTTTACTAGTAATGCTGGCGAGCTGTGATTTTTTGCGGGACTGCGACATTGCGGCAGACAGATCGGACCCCTAATTGACATTTTTCACACTTTTGGGGGTACCAGTGACATTACTACAGTAATCAGTGCTAAAAACATGCACTGTTACTGTAATAATGACACTGGCAGGGAAGGGGTTAACATTGTGGGTGATCAAGGGGTTAAATGTGAGCCTAGGGGAGTGATTCTAACTGTGCGGGGGCGTGGCTTGTGAAATAATTAGAGAGACATGTGATCCTATATAGAAGGATCACAGGGGCTCTAGGATCATTCCAGGGAATGTGTTCCAGGGAATGTGTTTACAACAGCTGACCGTTTTTCTCTATGCGGGGAACAATCGCAGGTGTCAGGCGGAAACTGGAGCCGCCTGTCCGCTGCATTGGCTTCCCCGCTGATGAGCAGGGGTGGGAGCGTGCTGCTGGCAGCCCGCGCTCCCTCCCTAGCCACCTACGCACGACCGACATATAGCTCTGTCGGTTTGCCCAGGAGCAGCTGCCTGCCGCAGTATAACTGCCGCGGTCGGTCGTAAAGCGGTTACAGGAGCACAAAGTGAGTGTTATACTGAGAGCTGTACACTGTTCTATGATAGATGTAAACACCATTGAAATGAACAATAAAAGCATATCGAGATGGTATATAACGCTGGTAAAAGCACATAAAATCCATCCAGAGAAATTGGAATTATGTTGGAGGGGCTGTAATGCGCAGGGCACGATGTATCATATCTGGTGGGATTGTCCCAAGATCCGTGACTACTGGCAAAAGGTACAATAGATTATCAGGGAAATTACAGGGTAGTATATTATGGACGACCTATTATGGACGACCCATGGACATGCTTATTTCATAAAACAGATAAATCACATAAGCATCATAAAAACACGCTCGTCACAAACCTGATAAACGCAGCAAAGGAGGCAAATCTGAAGAAATGGTTAGAGGCAGAAAGTCCCACCCTGGGAGACTGGTTCAATAGAACTGAATACATATATAATATGGAATACTTAGGTAGTAGAGATGAGGATCAGGTTGAGTGCTTCTAAAACAAATGGAGAAAATGGGTGGACTTCAAAAAGACTAACAAATTTATAGAAGCATGGGTAGGTTAGGGGGAAGATTGAGTAAAAGGAGAGGCAGGAGAGGCGACACATTATGGGTAAGAAGAGGTAGAAGAATGGAGGAGGGTGGGCTGACGGGATTAGGGGCACAGGAAGTGATGATATGTATTGTGAACTGTGAAGTATATAGAAGTTTTAAACTTGTTTTGTACACATTGTATTGAAAATGAATTAACAAAACAAAAAAATGTAAAATATGTTTGACAATTGTAGACTGGTTCTTTTTTTTTTTTTTAAAGCTCTTCTAATGTAACAACTGATTATAATATGTTGGTTAGGTGTACAGATTACTAATCAAGTGATTATTTCAATATAAGATACTTGTGTCAAGGAAATGGAAAGACTCTGTACTATTAAAGATATTGAATTCAAGTCCTGGAAGCAAATAATTGGAATGATAATAGAAGATAATCCAGGAATTTGCTGTTTTACCCATTATAGCAACATTGTCAATATTGTAATACCAGCAAATTCAATCAAATTAGAGTTAATGAAATCATTTTTTGATCATGTCCAATAAAATATTTGCAAATGGAGGAGTAATATGTGAGCCTAGGGATCCATGTTACAGTTAGCGATGTTCTTCAAAAAGAACAAAAATGTGTTTCAAAATAATATTTAACAAAAAAAAAAAAAATAATAATAATTTCAAGTGGAGTATACACTACAGTTTAGACTCCACAAGGCCCCTGAGACAAGCGTGTATGCCCATATCATGCTGGATTGATGTAGATACACCCCAGGCATTGGTGTGCGCAGCCTATTGTATTAGGGCGTGCACCCCACAGCACAAACACATATGTGTGTATACAAGCAGACCAGTGGACGGAGTCAGTGGAGCAGAGATTGGTGTCAGTAGTTTTTATTTTTTTAATTTTTTTTATCATTTTATTGTTTTAATATTTTTTACAATATTATTTTTTTACAATTTTTTTAGGAGCCCCATTGAAGGCTTTGGTGAAATATCAGGGGTCTAACAGACAGAAAGGGACTAAGGAGTACGCTTTCCTAGTCCCTTTCCTTGCAGCCTCAGCTGCACTGGACAGTGAACAAATTGGAAGTGCTCTTTTGTGAGCGGTTTCCTGTTAATTCACAAACTGAAGCATAGTAAACATAGGTTTCTATGCTTCATACGAAGCGGAGTTCCACCCTCAAAAATAACTTTTTCCTATCCGCTTGCTCTAAATGACCTGAAAATGATTTGGATAATTACATTTTTTTTTTTGATTCACTTACCTTGTTTTTAACGAAAATATACTTATCTTCCTTCCTCTTCCTCCCTCTGTGTACACGGCCTCCACCGTCACTTCCTGCTTGTATTGACTCCTGGGAGATGAACGTCATCGATCCCAGGAGTCAATGCAACTGCACCAGTGTCCCTCGTTACCTGCTAAACAGCTTCTGGCATGCCCAGAAGCTGTGCAGGGATGACGCGCCTGCCCCGGAAGTGACGAGCGGGGTGGTGCAGGGCATTCTGGGACTCCAACGTAACCAAAGAGGATACCGAAGAGGACGCTCGGGCTTCAGCTGCCCACACCTGAGATGGCAGCGCTGGACAAGACATTTTCAAGGTAAGTATTTCTTCTAAAAGGTAAGTGAAACAGGGGACAGTTGAGAGGCTACCATTGCTTAAATGCACTAGCCCTGACTGTCCCGGGGGTATTTTTATCTAAAATTATTGTTTCAGGCTGGAACTCCGCTTTTAAGAATGAACACAGGGGCGATCGGTACAGATCACTCACTGTGTTCATTCATTCATCCATCCTGAAAAATCCCCTGCAGCAGCCAGCCAAAGAGGAGGGAAGCTGAACAGGAAAGCCAGGAAGCAGGGGCAATCAGCACCACACAGGGTGATTAGGGTGTGCCCAGGCACACCCAGCACACCCTGTGTGCACGCCTATGATCCCAGGCAATGAGAATAGGGCTTGAAGACGCTTCCAAAGTTTTAAGACATTATTAAAAATCAGCAGTATCACAAATGTACAATCTGGTTTTATATACCAAGGTCCTATTTTTTTTTCTGGATATTTACCAAGGTGTGCACTTACCAATTCCATCCCCGCCAAGATAGCAGCTCTTAAAATTTTGTGAGAAGATGTGTGATTATACATTTGTTAATTTGTCAGTTTATATAAAAAAAAAAACATGAGCAGGGCATTTATCAAAACAGTTGACGAAAAACCCTATGTGTTCCTAAAATAAAGTCACAGGGTAAACTTTTCGTTAAATTGCCCTAAATCTGATGATTTTGGTCTGGGCATCTAGGCCCCAATGACTTATCATACAGGAAGTAACAAAAACATTCCAACCCATCCCCCTCCTGCAGATCCTGCATCAATATAGACTAGGTTTTGGGTGGATATTCAATTCATTATGGAAAAACTCAAGTGTTCAAGAGAGAATTTTAAACATGCTGTATGCAAACAGAATTTTGGACATAATCAGCATTTTTAGATTGATGAGACAATGATAAAAGATCTTTCTACTTTCTGTGTCTCTCTGCTGCAAAATCTCTCATAGGTCGGCATTTGTTCAAGCAGGATTGGCTGCGTAAATTGCATCGCTGCATTTGTGCCCGGTATGCGTTTTACTTCCAGGGTGTCATTTTAATTCTGCTCACACCAGATGATGCCAGGGCAATTTATTTTACAGCCAGCAGTTTCTAAATCAATCAAGATGTTTCCCTGACCTATGAGATTTATAGTGCTGCTCACTCCAAAAAAACATAATTTTTCTAAAATTGAAAACATCTTACTCTAGACGTTTCAAACTGTCAGGGGCAATTTCTGACACATCCTACACTAACTCTTTTCCTGCAAATGTTGCAGAATATATACCTAGCATTAAAGCTGAACACTAAGTACAGTGGATATAAAAGACACAAATTATTTTATATCCATATTTATTGGCACCAATTCTTTTTTTACCAAAAGCATTAGTACCTAGATTTGACTTGGCATGAGCCTTCCTTGTACAGCAGAGATCAGACTGCGGGAAAAGGAAGGCGGAAAAGGAGATAATCAGTTCATGTGCCAACAAGGAACATGTTAGAAGGAGAGAGCAAAATGACAAAGATGACTTCATCACTGTGCGGGCTGGGGCAGGTCATCATAAATGGCAATGCTGATCGCCATTTTACACTGAAGACTGAGGACACCTAGAGCAGAAAAAAGTAACTGCAGGGGACAGTTCTGGTTTGAAGATAAGTATTACAAAGCCTTTTTTTTTATCAATTTATTCCTTTAATTGGCTATTTTTTATTACCAACTGGAGTTTTGCTTTATATTATCTGTATCTGCAAAGTTTTAACACCATATATATATATTTTCCTAGATCTGTAGAGACTGTGGAAGGGATGGAACCTCTGGCAGTCTCATATTACTGCCTGTTTCTCAATTGGGGACATTTCCCCTCATTTTCTTTTCTGGTGACACCATGTGTGTCAAAGTGTGATAGGGTGTCACTGAGCCAGGAACTCTGGAAATTGCCTGACTGGGACAGTGTACAAAAACTCCTCTATTTCCCATTGCAAAAAGACCCAGCTCACAAAAAAACTCAGAGATAGGGAAACCTTCCCTTTAGTCTAACAGACTCACACAATTTGGGCAGAACTTACAGTGATATCTCCAACTGTCATCACCAATACTCTCTGGTAGGGTTCTCCTAGGTGGCCATAAATAATGGCGACTAATAAATGCTTGATAGTGCCCAATTAAGGGCTAAATGTACAGCACCTGTATCACACAGGGTGTACTGCTGTACAATGGCTATTTGTGTATTTTTGTGATTTAATCGGGGCTTTAAAAGAGACTATAGGGAGCTCTGGTGTACTTATTTTGGACATGGGAGAGTAAACGTTTCAATCTACTTTAAAAAATATTGTTTCCAGGCCAGTCCTTTCCTCAAAAATATTTCCATAAGATTATAAGTAGGGTTGAGCGGACACCTAGATGTCCGTGTTCGACGGGTTCGGCCGAACTTTAAAAAAAAGTCCGGGTCCGTGTCCCGGACTTTTACCGAACTTTTCCCGGACACCGAACCCCATTGAAGTCAATGGGGACCCGAACTTTAAGGCACTAAAATGGCTCTAAAACACCAAAGGAAAGGGCTAGAGTGCTGCAAATGGCAGCAAAACGTAATTAAGAGCATGGCAAGTGCTCTGCAAACAAATGTGGATAGGGAAATAACTTAAAACAACAAAAAAAAACAGAAAAATAAAACAATGTTCTTCTTCATCTCTGAAGGACGAGGCCCATATGGAGTAGGAGGGAGGTTGAGGTGGTGGTGGATGTGGCGGTGACATAGGCGTGCGCACAGGGTGTGCTGGGTGTGCCTGGGCACACCCTAATCACCTAGGGCACATAGCATTGCCAGTGAGGAGATGGGAAAGATCTCCCTGGGACCTGCTCTGCTCTATTTCTCCTTGCCTACAGGTACATGGCCCCGATACATTACTCTCCCTGCTGGCAAACATATGCATGTGTATTTCAACTTTGGGGTGCACACCTTAATGCAATAGGCTGCGCACACCTATGGGCGGTGTAGGTGGAAGCGGCGGTGGAGGAGGACCAGGGCCGGATTAACAGCATCATGGGCTTGGTGCTGAGGATTTTGAAGGGCCTTAAGGGCCGTGCCTTGCCATGCACCCAGAGGAGGAAGGGTGCAGCCATGCATGCCTAATTCAACATGGGATGCTGTCTCTGAAGCCCATAAACACATCCATGCATCGCCAACTGTCCCTCCTTGTCCGGCCTTCACGCTGTGTGGGGAGGTTCTGAGGGTGCTGCCTGGGGAAGCGAGCATAGAAGCCAGACTTCTGTGTTTACAAGTGACAGAAGAGCGGTAACAGTGAATATGGCCAACCCGGGGCCTATATAAAAGGTAGGGGCCTGGAGCTGCAGCTCCAATAGCCCCTACATTTATCTGGCCCTGAGGAGGAGGACGAGGTAGCCAACACTGCTTCTTTTCAAAAATTTTAAATGAGGGTACACCCCAAAAGAGTGAGAAAGAGCAAAAATGGAACAATGGGTGGGTAAGGTCGGTATCCATTGCTATTCTGCATAAGGTACGGAAAAGTCCCGTGGGATCCATGCCTGGTTCATTTTAATGAACGTGAGCTTGTCCACATTGTCTCTGGACAGGCGGCTGCGCTTGTCTGTTATAACGCCCCCAGCCGTGCTAAATACCCGTTCAGATAATACACTGGCTGCAGGGCACGCCAGCACCTCCAAGGCGTAAAGGGCAAGCTCAGGCCATGTGCCCAATTTGGAGACCCAGAAGTTGAAGGGGGCAGACCCGTCATTCACTACATGTAGGCGTGTGCACACATACTGCTCCACCATGTTGCTAAAATGCTGCCTCCTGCTAAGACGTTCCATCTGAGCTGCTGGTGCTGCTGTTTGTTGTGGCGTGCTGACAAAGCTTTTCCACATTTCGGCCATGCTAACCCTGCCTTCTGAGGTGCTGGCGGTGCCCTGGTTGCGTTGGCGACCTCCTCCTCCTCCTCCTCTGCCTTGTGCTTCCACTGTGGCCCCGCTGTCAGATGGGAATGCCAGCAGCATGGCGTCTACCAGCGTGCGCTTGTACTCCCGCATCTTGCGATCGCGCTCCAGTGAGTGAATTAAGGACGGTACGTTGTCCTTGTAACGGGGATCCAGCAGCGTGGCCACCCAGTAATCAGCACAAGTTAGAATGTGGGCAACTCGGCGGTCGTTGTGGAGACACTGCAGCATGTAATCGCTCATGTGTGCCAGGCTGCCCAGAGGCAACGAAAGGCTGTCCTCTGTGGGAGGTGTATCGTCCGTGTCCTCTGTATCCCCCCAGCCACGCACCAGTGATGGCCATGAGCTGGCCTGGGTGCCACCCTGCTGTGAACATGGTTCCATCTCCTCCTCCAGCTCCTCCTCCTCCTCATCCTCCTCATCCTCCAGAACTGTGCCCCTGCTGGACAATTGCGTCCCTGGCGTTTGCGTGTGCAGGAACCCACCCTCGGAGCCCCTTGCGAATGACTGCCCTGAAAGCCTTGGAAATGTTACCTCTTCATCCTCCTCCTCCTCCTCATCCTGTGCCACATCCTCTTCCATCATCGCCCGAATTGTTTTTTCAAGGAGGCATAGAAGTGGGATAGTTAAGCTGAGAACGGCGTCATTGCCACTGGCCATGTTGGTGGAGTACTCAAAACAGCGCAACAAGGCACACAGGTCTCGCATGGAGGCCCAGTTATTGGTGGTGAAGTGGTGCTGTTCCGCAGAGCGACTCACGCGTGCGTGCTGCAGCTGAAACTCCACTATGGCCTGCTGCTGCTCGCACAGTCTTTCCAGCATGTGCAAGGTGGAGTTCCACCTTGTGGGCACGTCACATATGAGGCGGTGAGCGGGAAGGCCGAAGTTACGCTGCAGCGCTGCCAGGCGAGCAGCAGCAGGGTGAGAACGCCGAAAGTGCGCACAAACGGCCCGCACTTTCTGCAGCAGCTCTGACATATCGGGGTAGTTTTTAAGGAACCTCTGCACCACCAAATTCAGCACATGCGCCAGGCAAGGGATGTGCGTCAAACCGGCTAGGCCCAGAGCTGCTATGAGATTTCGCCCGTTATCGCACACCACCAGGCCGGGCTTGAGGCTCGCTGGCAGCAACCACTCATTTGTCTGCTGTTCCATGCTCCTCCACAACTCCTGCGTGGTGTGTGGTTTGTCCCCCAAACAGGCAAGTTGTAAAACTGCCTGCTGTCGTTTACCCCTGGCCGTGCTGAAGTTGGTGGTGAAGGTGTTACGCTGTCCGGATGAGGAGGCGGTAGAGGATGAGGAAGCGGAGTAGGAGGAGTTAGGAACAGGAGGCAAACTGAAGCGCCCTGCAATCCTCGGTGGTGGAAGGACATTCGCCAAATTGCTATCCGCCTCAGGCCCATCCGCCACTGCATTTACCCAGTGTGCCGTTAGGGAGATATAACGCCCCTGACCGTGCTTACTGGTCCACGTATCCGTAGTTAGGTGGACCTTGGCACAGATGGCGTTGCGCAGTGCACACCTGATATTTTCCCCCACTTGGTTGTGCAGGGAAGGGATGGCTTGCCTGGAAAAGTAGTGGCGGCTGGGCACGACGTACTGTGGGACAGCCACCGACATAAGGTTTTTAAAACTGTGCGTCTCCACCAGACGGAATGACAGCATTTCAAAGGCCAATAATTTTGAAATGCTGGCATTCAGGGCCAGGGATCGCGGGTGGGTAGGGGGGTACTTCCTCTTCCTCTCAAGTGTTTGGGAGATGGAAAGCTGAACGCTTCCACGGGACATTGTGGAGATGGTTGTTGGTGACCCAGGTGGTGGTGTTGCTGACAGATCGTCTGTTTGCGGGGTGGCAGGTGCCGGTATCACTACAGATGTGGCTGGAGCGGCCGAGACTGCAGCAGAAGAGGAAGCAGGATGAGCCAGAGACGTTTCTTGGTTTTGAAGGTGTGTACTCCACTGCAGCTCGTGCTTTGCACTTAGATGCCTGATCATGCAGGTTGTGCTCAGGTTGAGAAGGTTTATGCCTCGCTTCAAGCTCTGATTGCACAGGGTGCAAACCACTCGTGTCCTGTCATCAGCACATTTTCTAAAGAACTTCCACGCTAGAGAACTCCTTTGAGCTGACTTTGGTGCGCTCGTTCCCTTGCTGCGTTGGGCAGTAGCGGGCGTAGTGTCTAGGGCACGGCCGCTCCGCTTCTGCACCCTGCTCCCTCTTCTGCTGTGCTGGTGGCTCTGTGCGACCACCGCCTCTTCCTCCAAACTACTCAGGTCACCTGCATGACGTTCATTCCATGTGGGGTCGAGGACCTCATCGTCCTCCACATCATCTTCCACCCAGTCTTCACCCCTGCCCTCCTTGTCGGTCTCCACAATGCTGAACGCCGCAGCAGTTGGCACCTGCGTTTCGTCATCATCGGAGACGTGCTGCGATGATCCTTGCATGTACTCATCTTGAGAAATAAGTGGTTGGGCATCGCTGCACTCAATCTCTTCCACTTCTGGGGCAGGGCTAGGTGGATGGCCCTGGGAAACCCTGCTGACAGAGTCCTCAAAAAGAATAAGAGACTGCTGTATGGCTTGGGGCTCAGACTGCTGGCCTGATTTGCAAGGGGGTGAGGTGAAAGACGGTTGGACATTGGCTGCAGGTGCCAACTCTGACCTTTCTGCAGTAGACTGGGTGGGAGACAATGTGAAGGAACTGGAGGCACTGTCAGCAGCAAACCAATCTACTATCGCCTCAACTTGTTCTGGCCTCATCACTTCTAGGGGCGTTTGATGCCCTACCAAATACTGATGCAGGTTCTGTCGCCTACTCACACTTGAGGAAGGTGTTTCACTTGTGCGTGTAGCTGGCACAGATCGACCACGTCCTCTCCTTGCAACAGGAGCTCTACCAGCAGCACCACGACCCAGGCCACGGCCCTTATTTGACGGTCTCCTCATATTTCTGTAATTTAAGATCTTGCCCTAGAAAGGTTTTTATTGAATAGCGGAATAGGAAATATGATCCAAAAAAGTGTATGTATCTCGCACGTACAAAACCACACTAGGCCCCAATTACTATTGTTTCTACCCCTAAAAGGATGGATGAGGAGTAGGAGGAGTATGGAACAGACAGCACCCTCAAATCTTCAGAAGTATGAGATGAACCCCAAAAACTTGGAAAGGTGGATCTCACACGTACCGACACAGACTATCCCGCAATTCAATTGATCCTCAAAGGTTTTTATTGAATAGCGGAATAGGAAATATGATCAAAAAAAGTGTATGTATCTCGCACGTACACAACCACACTAGGCCCCAATTACTATTGTTTGTACCCCTAAAAGGATGGATGAGGAGTAGGAGGAGGAGTATGGAACAGGCAGCACCCTCAAATCTTCAGAAGTATGAGATGAACCCCAAAAACTTGGAAAGGTGGATCTCACACGTACCGACACAGACTATCCCGCAATTCAATTGATCCTCAAAGGTTTTTATTGAATAGCGGAATAGGAAATATGATCAAAAAAAGTGTATGTATCTCGCACGTACACAACCACACTAGGCCCCAATTACTATTGTTTGTACCCCTAAAAGGATGGTTGAGCAGTAGGAGCAGGAGTATGGAACAGGCAGCACCCTCAAATCTTCAGAAGTATGAGATGAACCCCAACAACTTGGAAAGGTGGATCTCACACGTACCGACACAGACTATCTCGCAATTGAATTGATCCCCAAAGGTTTTAATTGAATAGCGGAATAGAAAATATGATCAAAAAGAAAGTGTATGTATCTCGCACGTACACCACCACACTAGGCCCCAACTACTATTGTTTGTACCCCTAAAAGGATGGTTGAGCAGTAGGAGGAGGAGTATGGAACAGGCAGCACCCTCAAATCTTCAGAAGTATGAGATGAACCCCAAAAACTTGGAAAGGTGGATCTCTATCACACGTACCAACACAGACTATCCCCCAATTTAACTGATCCCCAAAGGTTTTTGATTAAATAGCGGAATAGAAAATATGATCCAAAAAAAGTGTATGTATATCACACGTACACAACCACACTAGGCCCCAATTACTATTGTTTGTACCCCTAAAAGGCTAGATGAGGAGTAGGGGGAGTATGGAACAGGCAGCACCCTCAAACCTTCAGAAGTATGAGATGAACCCCAACAACTTGGAAAGGTGGATCTCTCTCACACGTACCAACACAGACTATCCCCCAATTTAACTGATCCCCAAAGGTTTTTGATTAAATAGCGGAATAGAAAATATGATCCAAAAAAAGTGTATGTATATCACACGTACACAACCACACTAGGCCCCAATTACTATTGTTTGTACCCCTAAAAGGCTAGATGAGGAGTAGGGGGAGTATGGAACAGGCAGCACCCTCAAACCTTCAGAAGTATGAGATGAACCCCAACAACTTGGAAAGGTGGATCTCTCTCACACGTACCAACACAGACTATCCCCCAATTTAACTGATCCCCAAAGGTTTTTGATTAAATAGCGGAATAGAAAATATGATCCAAAAAAAGTGTATGTATATCACACGTACACAACCACACTAGGCCCCAATTACTATTGTTTGTACCCCTAAAAGGCTAGATGAGGAGTAGGGGGGGTATGGAACAGGCAGCACCCTCAAACCTTCAGAAGTATGAGATGAACCCCAACAACTTGGAAAGGTGGATCTCTCTCACACGTACCAACACAGACTATCCCCCAATTTAACTGATCCCCAAAGGTTTTTGATTAAATAGCGGAATAGAAAATATGATCCAAAAAAAGTGTATGTATATCACACGTACACAACCACACTAGGCCCCAATTACTATTGTTTGTACCCCTAAAAGGCTAGATGAGGAGTAGGGGGGGTATGGAACAGGCAGCACCCTCAAACCTACAGAAGTATGAGATGAACCCCAACAACTTGGAAAGGTGGATCTCTCTCACACGTACCAACACAGACTATCCCCCAATTTAACTGATCCCCAAAGGTTTTTGATTAAATAGCGGAATAGAAAATATGATCCAAAAAAAGTGTATGTATATCACACGTACACAACCACACTGGGCCCCAATTACTATTGTTTGTACCCCTAAAAGGCTAGATGAGGAGTAGGGGGAGTATGGAACAGGCAGCACCCTCAAACCTTCAGAAGTATGAGATGAACCCCAACAACTTGGAAAGGTGGATCTCTCTCACACGTACCAACACAGACTATCCCCCAATTTAACTGATCCCCAAAGGTTTTTGATTAAATAGCGGAATAGAAAATATGATCCAAAAAAAGTGTATGTATATCACACGTACACAACCACACTGGGCCCCAATTACTATTGTTTGTACCCCTAAAAGGCTAGATGAGGAGTAGGGGGAGTATGGAACAGGCAGCACCCTCAAACCTTCAGAAGTATGAGATGAACCCCAACAACTTGGAAAGGTGGATCTCTCTCACACGTACCAACACAGACTATCCCCCAATTTAACTGATCCCCAAAGGTTTTTGATTAAATAGCGGAATAGAAAATATGATCCAAAAAAAGTGTATGTATATCACACGTACACAACCACACTAGGCCCCAATTACTATTGTTTGTACCCCTAAAAGGCTAGATGAGGAGTAGGGGGAGTATGGAACAGGCAGCACCCTCAAACCTTCAGAAGTATGAGATGAACCCCAACAACTTGGAAAGGTGGATCTCTCTCACACGTACCAACACAGACTATCCCCCAATTTAACTGATCCCCAAAGGTTTTTGATTAAATAGCGGAATAGAAAATATGATCCAAAAAAAGTGTATGTATATCACACGTACACAACCACACTAGGCCCCAATTACTATTGTTTGTACCCCTAAAAGGCTAGATGAGGAGTAGGGGGGGTATGGAACAGGCAGCACCCTCAAACCTTCAGAAGTATGAGATGAACCCCAACAACTTGGAAAGGTGGATCTCTCTCACACGTACCAACACAGACTATCCCCCAATTTAACTGATCCCCAAAGGTTTTTGATTAAATAGCGGAATAGAAAATATGATCCAAAAAAAGTGTATGTATATCACACGTACACAACCACACTAGGCCCCAATTACTATTGTTTGTACCCCTAAAAGGCTAGATGAGGAGTAGGGGGGGTATGGAACAGGCAGCACCCTCAAACCTTCAGAAGTATGAGATGAACCCCAACAACTTGGAAAGGTGGATCTCTCTCACACGTACCAACACAGACTATCCCCCAATTTAACTGATCCCCAAAGGTTTTTGATTAAATAGCGGAATAGAAAATATGATCCAAAAAAAGTGTATGTATATCACACGTACACAACCACACTGGGCCCCAATTACTATTGTTTGTACCCCTAAAAGGCTAGGAGTAGGGGGAGTATGGAACAGGCAGCACCCTCAAACCTTCAGAAGTATGAGATGAACCCCAACAACTTGGAAAGGTGGATCTCTCTCACACGTACCAACACAGACTATCCCCCAATTTAACTGATCCCCAAAGGTTTTTGATTAAATAGCGGAATAGAAAATATGATCCAAAAAAAGTGTATGTATATCACACGTACACAACCACACTAGGCCCCAATTACTATTGTTTGTACCCCTAAAAGGCTAGATGAGGAGTAGGGGGAGTATGGAACAGGCAGCACCCTCAAACCTTCAGAAGTATGAGATGAACCCCAACAACTTGGAAAGGTGGATCTCTCTCACACGTACCAACACAGACTATCCCCCAATTTAACTGATCCCCAAAGGTTTTTGATTAAATAGCGGAATAGAAAATATGATCCAAAAAAAGTGTATGTATATCACACGTACACAACCACACTAGGCCCCAATTACTATTGTTTGTACCCCTAAAAGGCTAGGAGTAGGGGGAGTATGGAACAGGCAGCACCCTCAAACCTTCAGAAGTATGAGATGAACCCCAACAACTTGGAAAGGTGGATCTCTCTCACACGTACCAACACAGACTATCCCCCAATTTAACTGATCCCCAAAGGTTTTTGATTAAATAGCGGAATAGAAAATATGATCCAAAAAAAGTGTATGTATATCACACGTACACAACCACACTAGGCCCCAATTACTATTGTTTGTACCCCTAAAAGGCTAGATGAGGAGTAGGGGGAGTATGGAACAGGCAGCACCCTCAAATCTTCAGAAGTATGAGATTGTGTTCACTGTACCCCACAAAGATTGAGTTCACTGCACCCCACAATGATTGTGTTCACTGCACCCCACAAAGATTGTGTTCACTGCACCTCACAAAGATTGTGTTCACTGTACCCCCCAAAGATTGTGTTCACTGCACCCCACAAAGATTCTGTTCACTGTACCCCACAAAGATTGTGTTCACTGCACCCTAAAAGGATGTTGTTCACTGCACCCCACAAAGATTGTGTTCACTGCACCCTAAAAGGATGTTGTTCACTGCACCCCAAAAAGATTGTGTTCACTGTACCCCCCCAAAGATTGTGTTCACTGCACCCCACAAAGATTGTGTTCACTGCACCCCAAAAAGATTGTGTTCACTGTACCCCCCAAAGATTGTGTTCACTGCACCCCAAAAAGATTGTGTTCACTGCACCCCAAAAAGATTGTGTTCACTGCACCCCACAAAGATTCTGTTCACTGTACCCCACAAAGATTGTGTTCACTGCACCCCAAAAAGATTGTGTTCACTGTACCCCCCCAAAGATTGTGTTCACTGCACCCCACAAAGATTCTGTTCACTGCACCCCACAAAGGATTTTGTTCACTGCACCCCAAAAAGATTGTGTTCACTGCACCCCAAAAAGGATTTTGATCACTGCACCCCAAAAAGGATGTTGTTCACTGCACCCCAAAAAGGATGTTGTTCACTCCACCCCAAAAAGATTGTGTTCACTGCACCCCACAAAGATTGTGTTCACTGCACCCCAAAAAGATTGTGTTCACTGTACCCCCCAAAGATTGTGTTCACTGCACCCCACAAAGATTCTGTTCACTGTACCCCACAAAGATTGTGTTCACTGCACCCCACAAAGATTGTGTTCACTGCACCCCAAAAAGGATGTTGTTCACTGCACCCCAAAAAGGATGTTGTTCACTCCACCCCAAAAAGATTGTGTTCACTGCACCCCACAAAGATTGTGTTCACTGCACCCCAAAAAGATTGTGTTCACTGCACCCCAAAAATGATTTTGTTCACTGCACCCCAAAAAGGATTTTGTTCACTGCACCCCAAAAAGGATGTTGTTCACTCCACCCCAAAAAGATTGTGTTCACTGCACCCCAAAAAGATTGTGTTAACTGCACCCCACAAAGGATTTTGTTCACTGCACCCCAAAAAGATTGTGTTCACTGCACCCCAAAAAGGATGTTGTTCACTGCACCCCAAAAAGGATTTTGTTCACTGCACCCCAAAAAGATTGTGTTCACTGCACCCCACAAAGGATTTTGTTCACTGCACCCCACAAAGATTGTGTTCACTGCACACCAAAAAGGATTGTGTTCACTGCACCCCAAAAAGATTTTGTTCACTGCACCCCAAAAAGATTGTGTTCACTGCAGCCCAAAAAGATTGTGTTCACTGCAGCCCAAAAAGATTGTGTTCACTGCAGCCCAAAAAGATTGTGTTCACTGCAGCTCACACACAGAAAAATGGATGTGGATCACTGACACCTGCCTATCTCCAATCCCACACCACACAGCAATATCGATTGTAGTTTGTAGAACACAGTTTCCCTAAAATTCAGCAGACTCTGTCCCTAACAGGATTGAGAAGAGATCGTAGATCAGGATTGAGTGCAGATTCACCCCACCCCCCACACAGCAATATCGATTGTAGTTTGTAGAAGACACTGACCCTATAATTCAGCAGACTCTATCCCTAAAATGCCTACAACTCGCCCTGCCTAAACACTCCGACCTGTCCCTCAATTCTATCCGGACACAAATGGTTTTTTCCTGCCTATCTTTCCCTAATCAGCAGCCAGCACATTGATGTGTGCTCTGTCCCTTAGCTAAGCAGCAGAATGACGCTGCTGCGGCGGCTGCCTCGAACTTATAAAGACTTGGTCACATGCTTCAGACGGCCAATCACAGCTACTAAGACATTTGCAGGCATGGCTGGGATGGCTTAAGGCACACCAGTTAAACGATTGTTGATTGGCTGTTGAAAGCCCGCCATGAAAAGAGCGCCAAAGCATGCAAAACCCGGAAATAAAACGACCGAACACGGATTTTTACCCGAACATACAGTAAAGTGTCCGTGTCCGTGTTCGGGTAAAAAAATCCAATTATTCGGTACGAACACGAATAATACAGTCCGTGTTCGCTCAACACTAATTATAAGTACATTATCATAGTTTATGAATACATTTAATAGCCTTCCTTGTGTAGACATCCTAAAGCTCCAACTCCCTACTCTACTTTCCTGCAACTTGTGTCCATCTGGCCCATATTGGTGCTAAATCCACTGGAGCATTTTTATTTTGCAGAGCAGCGTAGGGATTGGCCAGAGAGGGATTACTTTGATGCAGATGACCAGCCTAAATATGTATTGCAATGTATGTGAACTAAAAATCCCTATTTTTTAAAAAGCGTTCTCTAAACGGTGTATAGCAGTGTGCAGAGGGTTTATCCAGATTTTTTAGTGTTAACATGTGGTCACACCCCTTTTGCATCTGATTAACTATATTCATGTAGAAGCTACTGGGATCTGAGCACAGGTTAAGTATCTTACTTCTTTTGCATCGCAGGTCAGTCACCAGACCTGAAGCTTGCAGCTCTCTTACAACTTGTGTCTATTTGCCCTGTATGGGCACTTTATCACCTTGAGAATTTAATTTTTACAGAGCAGAATAGCAACTGGCCAAAGAGGAATTACTTTGATGCAGTTGGTCAGCTTAACCATGTATTGCAATATATGTGAACTAAAAATCCCTGTTTTTTGCAAAGTTTGCTAGAAAGAGTGTAGAGCAGTATGCAGAGCAGTGTTGCCAACTGTCAGTGTTTTTACTGCCAGCCAGTAAAAAAACAGGCACTTTTCTCCTGCCAGTAAATGTCAGTGACAGGAAAAGATTGCCAGTAAAAAATATGGCTGTGACGTTCGGCATCCGCAATTCTGGTCCGGAGCCAGCGAGACCATCGGAGTGCCCGCTACAGCGTGTTCGGGTGGTGCTGCGGGGGGGGGGGGGGGGGTGCCTGTCTGGCAGAGGCGGTGCCTAAGCGTGTCATGTGATGTCATGGTGCAAGGGAGCTGACCAGAGCCGGCGGAGCCTCATGTGTGGGTCTGCAGGACGGAAGCTAGGCAAGCCGGGAGCGGTACTGTCAGTGCTGTTTGGACTGGAGGGACCACCTGGTATGGAGAGTGACTGTCGCTGTGACTCAAGAGGGGACATGTCGGTGAGGTGTCATCATCATCTGTGCTGCTGCTGCACACTGCTGTCAGTGTCACTGAGAGTCAATTTCATGTATGTGTGCCTGCCCATTCTATTTTCTTACCCCCTAAGTCCTGTCCCTGAGCTACTTACTTACTATATTATTATTATTATAATACAGGATTTATATAGCACCAACAGTTTACACAGTGCTTTACAACATGAGGGTAGACAGTACAAATACAATACACTTTAATACAGTAGGAATCAGAGGGCCCTGCTTGTTAGAGCTTACAGTCTAAGATGGAGGGTCAAGAGACACAAGAGGTAATAACTATGGGGGATGTGCTGATAGAGAAATAAATGTACAGTTGTTAGGTGGGGGCCAGATAGGCTTCTCTGAAGAGATGAGGTTTCAGGGATCGTCTGAAAGTAGAAAGTAGACAAAGTAGGAGATAGTCAAGCAGATTGGGGTAGAGCATTCCAAAGGATGGGAGAGGCTGGGAAGAAGTCCTAAAGGCTAGCATGGGATGAGGCGACGAGGGAGCTAGAGAGCAGGAGGTCATGGGAGGAGCAAAGAGGACAATTTGGTTGGTATTTAGAGACCAGGTTAGTGCTGTAGCTGGCGGCCAGGTTGGGGATGGCTTTGTAAGTTATTGTTAGTATCCTTAATTTAATTAATCGGTTGAGTGGCAGCAAATGGAGGGATTGTGTCAAGGAAATAAGGAAATGGCCATAGAAGTACTGGCATTGCTGCCAATACAAGAGATAGGTGCATGCGAATTGGCAGAAGAATGATGAATTGCAGCACACACGTGCACGGCAGGGCGATTCAGCGAGTGTGTGTGAAATGGCGCACACATAACGTGTGTGAAGCCTTTTGCTGGCCTATATAAGACCGCTGTTGATTCCATCAAATTTCTGGATTGTCGTCAGCTTTCCGGTGTTCCTGAGCCTCTGTGTACTTTCCTTGGATTTCCTGTTGTGACCCGGCTTGTTCCTGACCTGTCTGACCTCTTCTACTGGTGTTGACCCTATGTTTTGCTCTACCAACCTTGCTCCTGTTTGATCACCTGTGTATGACCTCGGCTGGCTTTACGGACTTTGCTATTACTACCTGCCTGCCTTCCTATTGTGACCTCGGCCAAGTTCCTGTTTCTGCTACCTACCAAGATGTGAGTTAGAGAGTATAGAATAGAGTCAGAGGTTGAGCGTAGCATTTGCGAGGGAGCAGTATCCGAGGGTTAGAAAAAAGTTTAGCATTCTGCGTGTAGTGAGAATGTGAGCTTTTGTAGACAAAAGTGACAAGGTTGGGGCAGGACAGGGGTGAGATTATGTCATAGAGGTGGTCAGTAGCAGAGTAGAGAAGGGTTGAGGTGGTGAAGGTTTCTACGGGTAACTGTTAGGCAGTTGTAGGGAGAGGCGGTGGAAGCCCGGGAGAGAGTGAAACTAATAAAGTGGTAATCAGAGAGTACTATATCAAAAATAAAATAGGAAATATGTTTTTTGCCTTAATAGCTACCTTAAATCACATTGCTAATTGGATATATCACTTCTTTTTAGCCTAAATACTGAAATTTGCACCTAAAACTCTAATTGTGTAACTTTTGTAAATGCCAGTAAATACCAGGCTGTGCCAGTAAATTTTGAATGTCGTGCCAGTAAATTTCAATCTGGTAAATTGGCAACACTAATTTATCCAGAATTTTTGGTTCAAGGGAATTGACTAGTCGAATTTTCTAGGAAGCTCAAAGACACGTTGCAAGTGGGTAAAAAGTATTTTATGGAAAGGAAAAAAACATGTAAAAAAATGTCTGTGCTTTTACATGCACATTTTTTAGTTGGTGACAGGGTCTCTTTAAACACGTCAGACTTTAAGAAATTTTTTTAGGATTTTTCTTCTTTGCTTTAGCACAGTTACAATAATTTTTCCTACTTACGCAGATTACACTTGCTGCTTTGAGTTGCTCTGATGAGTAATGAAGAGGCCAGAAGTGAATATACATGGAAAGGGGAAACCTAGGAGGGAATCATAGGAAGGAAAATAGTCAGCTAACGATTCTGAGCAGGTGGCAACACCCTGACATCATCAAATCACAGAGAGCCTAATGTAAACACAGAACTTCCTCTCCGAGAACAAAAGTGGCAGAAAAAGTAACACCCTTGCCTCCCACAATCAAAATAAATGTCTCAAAGAATCCTCCTACAATCTTAACCACTTAAGCCCCGGAAGATTTTACCCCCTTCCTGACCAGGGGGTATTTTGCGATTCGGCACTGCGTGACTTTAACGGACAATTGCGCGGTCGTGCGACGCTGTACCTAAACGAATTTGACGTCCTTTTCTTCCCACAAACAGAGCTTTCTTTTGGTGGTATTTGATCACCTGTGCGATTTTTTGATCACGCGCTATAAACAAAAAAAGAGCGTCAATTTTGCAAAAATAACAATATTTTTCACATTTTTTTATATGAAATTCCCCCAAAAAAAAAAGTAAAAATCAAAATTTTTTAAAATTTTCGGCCAATTTGTTTTATGCTACATATGTTTGGTAAAAAAAATCGCAAAAAGCGTATTTTGATTGGTTTGCGCAAAAGTTATCGCGTTTACTAACAAAGGGAAAGATTTTTGTCATTTTTGTTGTTTTTTTTTTTACCGCGTAATGGCGGCGATCTGCGATTTTTTTTGCGGTAATGCGACATTGGGGCGGACAGATCGGACCCTTGACTGACATTTGTGACACTTTTGGGGTTACCAGTGACATTTCTACAGTAATCAGTGCTATACATATGCACGGTTACTGTAAAAATACACTGGTTGTGAAGGGGTTAACTTTATTTGGAAGGGAGGGGCTGTGTGTATCCCTAGGGGCGTGCTTTCTACTGTGATTGGCTGTGGGTTGAGCTGTAAGGACACTGATCAACGGATCTACATACTAGATTCGTTTTATCAGTGTCTTTACAGCGAGGAGAATGACAGGCAGCTTGTTTACACAAGCTGCCTGACATTCTCCCTCTCCCCCGCCGATCGCCGAGTGACCGGCGGACATCGGGTCCGCTGGTCACACGCGCGGGGGGGTCCGTGACCACGCGGGAGCGGGAGCGCACCTCCGGGGGCGCGCGCTCGCTCCCTAGACCCTCACAAGCTAGTGACGTAGCCCTACGTCACTTTGCCTGTGAGGGGCTGACTGCCGACGTAGATCGGCGTTAGGCAGTCGGCAAGTGGTTAAAGTAAACTTGTATAAAAAAATATAGAAACTGCTATTGCTGACCTCTTCTGAAAATGCAAGCTGCCTGGCTGTATCTAGCCTCTTTGACCCCCAAACAAGCATGGATCTAATGAGAAAAAGTCAGAGCTCATGATCTACATAATTCATTCAGTTCAATGACTGAAAGTATTGAAGCCACTGAATGAATATGACAGAAAAGTTGCATTCTCAAAGGTAGAGTTCACTAATGGTGGCTATGTATGGATTGAAAATAAATTTTAACGTATAAATAAAAAAAGTCAGATTTTCACTTTCATTTCTGACCTTGACTACTCAACATGGAATTTTGATGCATAGATGTAATGTATGCAATTAGGAAAGGGATGAAAAAACGCAGAAACGCATGTGTTAGTGTAGCATTGTGTCATGGTCTTACCTTCTTGCTGTTCTCCTTCGTTTGACCTGTGCTGGCGGCCATCTTGGTTTCTGGGTTTCTTGTAGCCTCCCACTCTGCGGCTCCTCCTTCCCACTGGGAGGAGCTGGATGCCTAGCTCATATATATAGGAGGTCTGTGGCTTCAGTTCCTTGCTTGGTCCTCCTGTGTTCACATGCTTCTAAGACTGCTTCTGCTTCTGGTTCCTGATTCTGGCTTCGTCTGACTACCCTGCTGGTTCCTGATCCTGGCTTCGTCTGTCTACCCTGCTGTTTCCTGATCCCGGCTTTGTCTGACTACCCTCCTGGTTCCTGACCTCTGGCTTCGCAAGGACTCTGCCTCGGTTTCGCCATCCGTTTGGACTTTTGCTTTACAGCTTGATTTTCAATAAAGCCTTCTTATTTTCACTTATCTGTTGTTGTACGTTTGGTTCATGGTTCCGTGACATTAGGACCAAGCCATGAATTCTGACGGTACAGGGCCATCCTCGCTACCCACGCTGGTTGCCAGACTTGATCAGCAGGATCATCTGTTGGGTCGGTTCGCCGTGGCGTTGCAAACCCTGCTTGAACGCACGGCTCATTTCGCTCCCGTTGCCGATGGGTCGGTTGTCGCTCCTGGGCCCGCTCCTACTGCCGCTCCGGTTGTTGCGCCAGAGTCTACCCTGACACCTGTTGTTGCGCCTGCGGTGTTTCGGGGTATGACCGGTTCTGCCCCCCTTCCACAGCGCTTTGGGGGAGAGCCAACTCAGTGCCAAGGTTTCCTTAACCAGGTGGGCATTTATTTCGAGTTGCTGCCACATGCCTTTCCTACTGAGAGATCAAAGGTGGGCTTCTTAATTTCGCTGCTCTCGGACAAGGCCTTGGCCTGGGCCAGCCCTTTATGGGAGAACAACAATCCGGTGGTTGCCGAGTTTTCTGGTTTTGTTGCTTCTCTTCGGAGGGTATTCGATGTGCCGGCTCGTGCTGCCTCTGCTGCGAAGCTCCTTATGTCCATCAGACAGGGTTCACGATCCGTAGCTGAATACGCCATTGAGTTTCGTACCCTGGCAGCAGAGGTGGGCTGGAATAATGAGGCTCTGGTCGCTGCTTTCTCTCATGGTCTCTCGGATGCCTTGAAGGATGAGGTTGCAGCTAAGGACCTACCAGTGGAGCTCGAGTCTCTTATTTCTTTCCTGATTTTGATTGACACCAGACTCAGGGAGAGACCTTCCTTTAAGGAGAGTCTGCGGAGGCCTCCTAACAGATTGGCGCCTACCTTTGCTGTCCCACCCGTGCCTCCCTCTCCTCCCACGCCTCCTGGGGATGACTTGGCTGGGGATGAACCCATGCAGCTGGGCTTTGCTCGCCTGTCCGAGGGGGAGAGGGTACTCCGGAGACGCGAGGGCCGATGCATGTACTGTGGTCTCGGTGGGCATTTTCGGTTGGCATGTCCGAACCGTCCGGGAAACGCTCGCACCTGAGATCCTGTCGGGGGCAGATCTTGGGTGGAGTCTCCTCGTCCCCGGTTTCCCGTGTTGACAAACCACTGATCACTGTTGTCCTCTCCTGGGTCGGGGGCTCAGTGACGACCCAGGCGTTGGTGGACTCTGGTGCTGGTGGTTTGTTCATTGATAGTGTGTTCGCTGCCGCCAATTCCATTCCTCTGCAGGTCCGAGGTTCTCCACTGGCTCTTGAGGCGATAGACGGCAGACCCCTTCTGCTGCCACACGTGACTCATGAGACCCTTCCAGTGGGGATAGCCATTGGTGCCGTTCACAGAGTGTCGGTCTGCTTCCAGGTTATTTCGTCTCCACACTACTCGGTGGTCTTGGGGTACCCCTGGCTCCAGAAGCATAATCCGACTTTCGATTGGAGATCGGCCGAGATCCTCTCGTGGTCACCACAGTGTGGGGCTAGTTGCATCCATGGGCCTGTCAAGTTGCTGTGTACTTCCTCGGACTCTCTGTTGCCTCCTGAATACGAGGAGTACCGGGATGTATTCGATAAGGTGCGCGCGGTTGCCCTACCTCCGCACCGCCCATACGATTGTGCCATCGAGTTACAACCTGGTGCCGTTCCTCCTCGTGGCAAGGTCTATCCACTGTCGGTAGCGGAGAATGAGGCCATGGAGGAGTACGTGAAGGAGGCGCTTTCACGCGGACACATTCGCAAATCCTCGTCCCCGGCAGGGGCTGGATTTTTCTTTGTGAAAAAGAAGGGCGGTGAGTTGAGGCCTTGCATCGATTACAGGGGTCTCAATCGCATCACGATCAAGAACGCTTACCCGATACCCTTGATTTCCGAGCTGTTCGATCGCCTTAAAGGGGCCACGGTCTTTACCAAACTCGACCTGAGGGCGGCATATAACCTCGTAAGGATCAAGGCGGGTGATGAGTGGAAGACCGCGTTTAACACCAGGACCGGTCATTATGAATCCTTGGTTATGCCCTTTGGGTTGTGCAATGCGCCCGCAGTCTTTCAGGAATTCTTCAACGATGTTTTCCGTGACCTGTTGCAGCAGTGTGTGGTGGTCTATTTGGATGACATCTTGGTATATTCTGAATCCATGGAGACCCACATTCTGGATGTCAGACGAGTGTTGCAACGGTTACGAGAGAACAAGCTGTTCGGTAAGCTTGAGAAATGCGAATTTCACCGATCCCAGGTAACCTTCTTAGGTTACATCATTTCCGCTGAGGGGTTCTCCATGGATCCTGAGAAGGTTTCGGCCGTCTTACAGTGGCCCCAGCCCAGTGGTCTTCGCTCCCTGCAGCGCTTTTTGGGCTTCGCCAATTATTATCGGAAGTTCATCAGGGACTTTTCCATGCTAGCCAAGCCTCTCACGGATCTGACCAGGAAGGGCAGTAATTCCCAGGTCTGGCCGCTCGAGGCCATCCGAGCTTTTGAGGCTCTAAAGTCCGCCTTTGTGTCGGCTCCGATTCTGTCGCATCCCAACCCTGGGTTGCCCTTTGTCCTTGAGGTGGACGCGTCTGAGACGGGAGTAGGCGCCCTTCTGTCTCAGCGCAGAACACCAGAGGGTTCATCTGCTTCCTTGTGGGTTTTACTCCCGGAAACTGTCTTCCGCGGAGTGCAACTATCAGATTGGTGACAGGGAGTTATTGGCCATCGTGCAGGCCCTTAAAGAATGGAGGCACTTGTTCGAGGGTTCGGTGGTTCCGGTCCTCATCCTGACGGACCACAAGAATCTGACCTACCTTTCTGAGGCCAAGAGATTGACACCACGTCAGGCCAGATGGGCTCTGTTCTTGTCACGTTTTAATTACGTGGTCTCCTACCTACCCGGTTCCAAGAACATCAGGGCGGATGCCTTATCACGGCAGTACTCCGACCTGTCCAGGGAGGAGTCGATTCCGACTTCGGTCATACCTCCGAATCAGATCCTGGCCGCCATTCGCACCAGCCTGACCTCTCCCCTGGGTGAGCAGATTTTGGCGGCTCAATCTGGTGCTCCCTCTGGGAGACCCAACGGCAGATGTTTTGTGCCTGAGGAGTTGCGCACTCGGTTGTTGCGAACCTACCATAACTCCAAGACCGCGGGGCATCCTGGAAAGAATCAGCTGTCCTGGGCTGTTTCACGTCTGTTCTGGTGGCCTTCCCTATGTTCCGACATCGCCGCATATGTAGCGGCATGCTCCGTTTGTGCCCAGAGTAAGTCCCCTCGGCACCTTCCGTTGGGCCTTCTGCAACCCATAGCCACCGGGGAGCGCCCATGGTCACACCTGGGGATGGATTTCATTGTGGACCTCCCTGCATCCCGAGGCCATACGGTCATTCTCATGATTGTGGATCGGTTTTCCAAAATGTGCCACTGTGTTCCTCTCAAGAAGTTACCCTCTGCACAGGAGTTGGCCACGATTTTTGCCAGGGAGGTCTTCCGGTTGCACGGTTTGCCCAAGGAGATTGTGTCGGATCGGGGGAGTCAGTTTGTGTCCAGGTTCTGGCGCGCCTTTTGCTCCCAGTTGGGGATTCATCTCTCCTTCTCCTCGGCCTACCACCCTCAGTCCAATGGGGCCGCAGAACGATCCAATCAGGCCTTGGAGCAATTCCTTCGTTGCTATGTCTCCGATCACCAAGACAATTGGGTTGACCTCCTGCCTTGGGCTGAGTTTGCCAGGAACACGGCGGTGAACTCTTCCTCTGGGACGTCTCCCTTCATGGACAATTATGGGTTCCAACCTGCCGTGTTACCGGAGGTATTCTCTCCCCAGGATATTCCGGCTGTGGAGGATCACCTTTCCGTCCTACGTGCTTCTTGGGTACAGATCCAGAAGTCCCTTGAGGTCTCTGCGCAGCGCCAGAGACTCCAGGCTGATCGCAGACGAGCGCCTGCCCCTTCCTACCAGGCCGGAGACCGTGTATGGTTGTCCACCCGCAACCTCAACCTTCGAGTGCCCACTCCCAAGCTGGCGCCTCGCTTTGTTGGTCCCTTCCGAGTGCTTCGCAGGGTAAACCCGGTAGCCTATGCCCTTGCGCTTCCTCCTGGCATGCGGATCTCCAACGTGTTTCATGTCTCCCTGTTGAAGCCACTGGTGTGTAATCGTTTCACTTCCTCGGTTCCTCGGCCTCGTCCGGTCCAAGTGGGCAATCGTGAGGAGTATGAGGTGAGCAATATCCTGGACTCACGCCTGGTCCGCGGTCGGGTGCAGTTTTTGCTTCATTGGCGTGGTTATGGTCCAGAGGAGCGTTCCTGGGTTCCCTCCGCAGATGTCCATGCTCCTGCCTTGCTCCGTGCCTTCCACGCACGCTTCCCTCAGAAACCGTTCTTTACTCCGCGGAGGAGGGGCCCTTGAGGGGGAGGTACTGTCATGGTCTTACCTTCTTGCTGTTCTCCTTCGTTTGACATGTGCTGGCGGCCATCTTGGTTTCTGGGTTTCTTGTAGCGTCCCACTCTGTGGCTCCTCCTTCCCACTGGGAGGAGCTGGATGCCTAGCTCATATATATAGGAGGTCTGTGGCTTCAGTTCCTTGCTTGGTCCTCCTGTGTTCACATGCTTCTAAGACTGCTGCTGCTTCTGGTTCCTGATTCTGGCTTCGTCTGACTACCCTGCTGGTTCCTGATCCTGGCTTCGTCTGTCTACCCTGCTGTTTCCTGATCCCGGCTTCGTCTGACTACCCTCCTGGTTCCTGACCTCTGGCTTCGCAAGGACTCTGCCTCGGTTTCGCCATCCGTTTGGACTTTTGCTTTACAGCTTGATTTTCAATAAAGCCTTCTTATTTTTACTTATCTGTTGTTGTACGTTTGGTTCATGGTTCCGTGACACATTGCCCCCTTGAGGACTGCTGAATTGTTCACCTTGGGATCCCCCTGGGTTACCGTTAGCAACTGCAGCATGCACAATTTAACTCTTTACTCTTTGGCTCCGTCAATGAACAGTCTAGGGGATGTAGTTGTTTTTGTGGTTTTATTTAAATTAGGGATGGGAGAAGGGAAGAGTGGGATACTCCAACTTGAATTATTCACAATTGGTGAGGACTCCTGTCTAAAGATGCAGCCAGGCTGCTGATTCACCTTGCCATTTAGATGAATTTAGGATTAATTGTTAGGATGAATTATATTCGGGATATACACCTTCACTCCACCTGTTGACACCCATCCTCTGACTATCCTACACCAGGGTGGCCCCCCTCATGTCAGGCCCCTAGACACGATCCCCTGTACCCATGATATTGTTTTTTGAGGGTCTCCAGTGTCTCTACCCCCTTCAGTCAGCTCTCATGGACCTCTGGGTTCAGCTCCCTTCTTCTGGTCCCCAGGCCAGGTGCCACTGCGGAGAGGACAGAGGAGGAGGCAGCCGCCACCCTCCCTCCAGGACTTTGCTCACCAGCCAAAGACCCCGCAGAACATGTGCCCCTGTCTTTTATACCACTCCCCACAATGCACCGAGACAATCAGTCTGTGCCAATCACTGGGGCTGTATCAAAGCCTGTGTATCCATTGGTCAGATTTCTTCCACAGTCTAATATGCCTCCCTATTAAATCAGCGTGAAACACTCCCTAGACCAGATGAATCACACACTGTACACCATGAGCAGACCTAACTCACAGATCCTGCTCTCTGGTAGGCAGAAAGCAATATAGATTTGCCTGCTGCTCCTCTGATAGGCAGACAGAGACAAAAATTATACTCTCTCACAAGCACCTACCTAGAAGCGTGCTACACTAGTTAAAAAAAAATTGCATTGTATATTGTTTAAAAGAGATGTATGGGATTTTTTTTTTTTTTAAATCATACTTACCTAGGTGGATGCAGCATCATTCTGATGCTTCATCTGTCCCCCGTCAGCTCTAACACTGAGAACTGAATCAAACACCGTCGATTGCTCAGTTCTCAGAGCTTCCGAAGCAGAGAGCTGCTGACTGTTAGTCACCGGGTCTCTGCTCTGCCCCCTCCGCTCTCACTGGAGCACTGGGTTGTGGAGGGGGCGGAAGGGGCCAGCTCAGGCTCTCAGCGGTTTGCTGAGAGGCTGAACTGGGTATCGGTTCAGGCATGTGGGTGGATCCCGACCATATGGTTGCAATCCTTCTCGAGCCTGGACCAGCTATGTAACGTCAGCCAACAACGATCTGCACTCCTGTGATCCACAGGAGGCATACAGTCAAACAAGCTTTGGCTGTACTTCTCCTTTCACATAAAATGTATACCTGTCACATCACACAAGTGTAAAGGTAAGTGGCTGGGGTGAAGCAGGAACAAACAGGTGCCGATTTACTAATCATTTTATATGTATTAATTCTTCTAAATGGTATGCATAACATGGTGCATCGCAGGGGTGCCTCCTTCACCTGCTTACCGTATACTTAGGGGTCCCTCTTTCCCATCTTAGAAAGTTGGGAGGTCTGGATACTAGGGTAATACCTTACTCCTCACCTTAGCAGGTTCCTTCTATCTATATGACTAGTCTTCTATAAGACACTCTGAGCCAGCCTTTTTTAACCAGGATGCCCAGGCACCCTGGGGTGCCTTGAGGTTTCTTCAGGTATGCCTTGGCAAAATTCCTAAAAATGTATCAAAAACTGTATACAAGCCAGCAAGTGAATCAATTCTGACTTTTAGTTACACAAAGTCACAAGTTTTCATTATGCACCATTAGGACTTTTAAGACACTGGCACTCTAACAACCAATGATGTCATCAGTTAATAAGGAGGATGTCTGTTGCCTCCACAGCATCCTTGTTTGACCCTCCTGTGCCCCTGAGGGAGAAGAGGAACATTGGAATACTAGTCAGTACCAGCGTGCAAAAGTGTATTTGCTTTGGAAGAAAAAAATCCCCTCTAACGTTGGGTGTCCTATGTGTGGATGTTGATGCATTATGCAAAACTATTAGAATAGTTTTTTACATTGTAGAATAGGGTGCCTCGAGACTTTCCATAATTTTAAAGAGTGCCTTAGGATTGTCTATAATTTTAAAGGGTGCCTCAACTGAATAAAGATTGAGAGACACTGCTCTGAGCCGCATTTGCACAATAATGTCATCACATAAAATGTGGAGCCAGTGGCAAGGGTATTTTTTTTTGTATTTCCTGGAGTTAGGTTGTCCCAATGCTCCATTGGTAGGAGTTCTAGCGCTGGAAATATTGCTGTGTTTAGATGTAATAGCTAGTTCTGTTTTTTCAATATCTTGTGACTCAAATTACATCACTACAACTTTGAAACTTATGCAACATTCCTATGCTGGCGTGAAATGCCATTTTCCCTTTGCATGACCCAACTGCCTCGTGTAAATCAACTGTCCACTGCAGCTTCTATTTACCTTCTTCTAATTACAGGGAAAGTACAGTAGATGATCTCAGCCACACGTGCCAGCTAAAAATAGGCAATACATCATATTTACTATTTCATATTTTATCACCTAGAGAAGGCATCTATGACAGGTACAATTACACTTTCTAAAAGAGGGAGATTTTTCGTGTTTGAAAGAATACAATACATATGATATATTTAAAGGGGTATTAAATAGTGAATTTAACCACTTAAGCCCCGGAAGATTTTACCCCCTTCCTGACCAGGGCCTATTTTGCGATTCGGCACTGCGTGACTTTAACGGACAATTGCGCGGTCGTGCAAAGCTGTACCTAAACGAACTTGACGTCCTTTTTTTCCCACAAACAGAGCTTTCTTTTGGTGGTATTTGATCACCTGTGCGATTTTTACTTTTTGCGCTATAAACAAAAAAACACCGTCAATTTTGCAAAAATAACAATATTTTTCACATTTTTTTATATGAAATTTCCCCCCCAAAAAAAAGTAAAAATCAAAATTTTTTAACATTTTGGGCCAATTTTTTTTTACCATATGTTTGGTAAAAAAAAAATCGCAAAAAGCGTATTTTGATTGGTTTGCGCAAAAGTTATTGCGTTTACTAACAAAGGGAACATTTTTTGTCATTTTTGTTGTTTTTTTTTTTAACGCGTTATGGCGGCTATCTGCAATTTTTTTTGCGGGACTGCGACATTACGGCGGACAGATCGGACCCTTGATTGACATTTTTTACACTTTTGGGGTTACCAGTGACATTTCTACAGTAATCAGTGCTATACATATGCACTGTTACTGTAAAATTACACTGGCAGTGAAGGGGTTAAATTTTTTTGAGAGGGAGGGGTTATGTGTATCCCTAGGTGCGTGATTCTAACTGTGATTGGCTGTGGCTTGAGGTGTAGGAACAGTGATCAACGGTCCTACATAGTAGAATCGTATGATCACTGTTTCTACACAGGGGAGAATGACAGGCGGCTTGTTTACATCGGGTCCACTGGTCACACGTGCGGGGGGGGGGTCCGTGACCACGCGGGAGTGAGGGGCTGACGGCCGACGTAAATAGTCGTGCGGCGGTCGGCAAGTGGTTAAAAGGAATCTATTGTTTTACATTTTTTTTTTTATGTATGTGAAACAAAATTAATGCTATCTACATAATCATATTAGAATGAGAATTAAAGTTTGTGTACTGCCCATAGTTTCCAATTAGCAAAATACATGAAACAAAAAAGGACAAGTAAGAGATTATAAGGTGATAATCAAAGAGCAAACACCGCTCCAGGTGAAACATATAACTCCCCTTTCTGAATCACAGGGTGCTGGTCCAGTCCGTGACCAGGGCGAAGCAGAAGATATGGAAGAAAGGTTGACCACACTCCAGACTTCAGAAAAAATTTGCTTTATTGTATAAAATCCATTTAAAAGGATATCGCAGACTCACGATACAAAAAGATAGCAGCATGGTTAATGCATTTCATGAAAAATTTACTTAATCATAACCCTTATTATGAGTTACAGGTTATGATTAAGCAAATTCTTGGGGTGAAATGCGTCAACCATGCTGCTGTCTTTATGTATGGTGGGTCTGTGATGTACTTCTTTATAGATTTCATATAATAAACCTACTTTTTTCTGAAGTCTGAAGTGCGGCCAACCTTTCTTCCATAAGAGACATATATGCCAGTACCCAGAACAAAAATATATACAAAAATACAAAATGTATTGGTGCTATTCCAGATAGAGAGACCACAATATTCTACTTATAAAAACAGGAGCATAATGTTCATAACATATGGCATACAGCTGTTTTGATCATAAAAGTATAATATATACAGTACATCAAATCACATTTGAAGAACTCCCGTCAACACATTTGGCTGAATTCACTTTCTTCTGAACCGGATTTTTTTACATAATTAGTAATTATGTTATACAATGGTTTCTCCATCCATCTAGACTAGAGGAAGTTATACATAACATTATAGTTACAATATTTGATACAAGGGCGTGGCTGAACAACAGATGTAGCCGGACGTGTGAAGCGCTCGCTCCGCCGACGATCCTTACCGCTATCCTGTAGACACCCGACCCGCTCGTGCACTTACTGTATACGGAAGCCCTGAGGTCCACGGCTCTCCCGGGAGTATCGGTGAGTCCTTTCCGCCCGCCCAGCCATGTCCAAACGGCAAAAAGAGGGGAAGCAAGCAGCCGACATGCAGGCCCAAGATGGCGCCCTCCCGCAGCGTGTCTCCCAGAAGGAGACATACAGGGAGGCCGCGCAGAAGTTCTTTACAAAGGCTGCGCTTAGGGCTTCATCTACTATGGTGACTACGCCTGCCACCTCCCCGGTGTCACAGTCTGACACTGACGATACTGCCCCTTTAAGGGAACTTTCTGCACAATTATCCGAATGGGACCCAGCCTGTACCCTCCAGCCCCATTCCTCCACACAAACTGCTGAACCCACGCTAAGGGATATCATGGCTGCAATACCTCCATTACAGCACTGAATACAGAACTTAAAGGTGACAAAGCTGAAATTTCAATTCTTAGACATGACATGCAGAAACTTAGGGAGCGGACAATGGCTGTGGAGGGCCGTGTCAGCTCTCTGGAGGATGACATGACACCACATGGGGGAATCAAAAATGGAGAAGGATCTGGGAGTCTTGGTTGATGATAGATTAGGCAACAGCATGCAATGTCAAGCGGCAGCTGCCAAAGCCAGCAGAATATTGGCATGCATAAAGAAAGGGATGTATTCCAGAGATAAGACTATAATCCTTCCACTTTATAAAACTCTGGTCCGACCGCATCTGGAGTATTCTGTCCAGTTCTGGTCGCCAGTCCTCAGGAGGGATGTGTTGGAGCTGGAGAGAGTCCAAGAAGGGCAACTAAACTAATTAGGGGATTGGAGGACCTTGACTATGAAGAGCGTCTACAATCGCTCGATTTATTCTCCCTGGAGAAGAGACGTCTGAGGGGGGACATGATAGCAATTTATAAATATCTTAATGGGGATCCCAGCTTAGAAAAAAAGCTGTTCATTCGAAGGGATTGCATGAGGACTCGAGGGCATACAATGCGATTAGAGGAGAAGCGTTTTAACCTCAGGCAACGTGGGGGGTTCTTTACTGTTAGGGCTACAAGATTGTGGAATTCTCTACCACAAGAGGTGGTTTCTGCGGGTAGTATGGTGGCTTTCAAAAGACTCTTAGACTTACATCTCAAGGATCAGAACATTCAGGGGTATGTGAGATGATCACTGCAGAGAGAAGTTAAGCACACAGGGTTCCTCTCTGCTCAACAAGCTGCCAGATTGGATGATCTTGAGAACATAATGCCGCGCAACAATATTAGAGCAATTGGTATACGCGAGAGAGCTGAAGGCAAGAACCCAATTGCTTTTATTGAAAACTGATTGGTGACTACTTTTGGCCAAGACTCGTTTACCCCTATGTTCTCGGTGGAGAGGGCGCACAGGGTGCCCATGCAGCCTCTCCCTCCAGGCGCTCCACTCCACCGCGCACGTTTATCTTCAAACTCCTAAACTACAAGGATAGAGATACAATCCTGGCTAAATCTAGAGGAATGCAGGGGCAGCTAGTTGTGGACAATTCCAAGGCCTCCCTTTTCCCTGACTACTCGGTGGAAGTGCAGAAACAGAGGGCGAAATTTGGAGATATCCAAACGGTGGCAAATGGATTACGCAAGTTAATGCCTTATTAATTAGAGAAAAGGTGACATACCAGCATCATCAGGCGCACAAAAAGTTCTTTGGCAGCCATGGCTGGGTGACCCATCCCTGACGCCGCATCAACTGGTTATAGATAGGCTTCTAATGGGTTAGGTGCTGAGTGGCCAAACACCTTGTTCTATTGTATTGCCTCCGGTGGAATAGATTCCCTTCCTTATTTTCCCCTTTTTTTTTTCTCCTTTTTTTTTTCTCTCTTTTCCCTTTTTAGGCTAGCTTTGTTTCCCTGCCCTGTTATGTAGTACTTGAGCACTGTTACCCAGGCCAACTAATGGCTTATTGCCTTTGTTGTCTCCTCCTGTTTTATAATGAAGTGCATACAGTGGGTACGGAAAGTATTCAGACCCCCTTACATTTTTCACTCTTTGTTATATTGCAGCCATTTGCTAAAATCATTTAGGTTCATTCTTCTTCCTCATGAATGTACACATAGCACCCCATACTGACAGAAAAACACAGAATTGTTGACATTGTTGCAGATTTATTAAAAAAGAAAAACTGAAATATCACATGGTCCTAAGTATTCAGACCCTTTGCTGTGACACTCATATATTTAACTCAGGTGCTTTCAATTTCTTCTGATCATCATTGAGATGGTTCTACACCTTCATTTGAGTCCAGCTGTGTTTGATTATACTGATTGGACTTGATTAGGAAATCCACACACCTGTCTATATAAGACCTTTCAGATCACAATGCATGTCAGAGCAAATGAGAATCATGAGGTCAAAGGAACTGCCTGAAGAGCTCAGAGACAGAATTGTGGCAAGGCACAGATCTGGCCAAGGTTACAAAAAGATTTCTGCTGCACTTAAGGTTCCTAAGAGCACAGTGGCCTCCATAATCCTCGAATGGAAGACGTTTGGGACGACCAGAACCCTTCCTAGAGCTGGCCGTCCGGCCAAACTGAGCTATCGGGGGAGAAGAGCCTTGGTGAGAGAGGTAAAGAAGAACCCAAAGATCACTGTGGCTGAGCTCCAGAGATGCAGTCAGGAGATGGGAGAAAGTTGTAGAAAGTCAACCATCACTGCAGCCCTCCACCAGTCGGGGCTTTATGGCAGAGTGGCGCGACGGAAGCCTCTCCTCAGTGTAAGACACATGAAAGCCCGCATGGAGTTTGCTAAAAAACACCTGAAGGACTCCAAGATGGTGAGAAATAAGATTCTCTGGTCTGATGAGACCAAAATAGAACTTTTTGGCCTTAATTCTAAGCGGTATGTGTGGAGAAAACCAGGCACTGCTCATCACCTGTCCAATACAGTCCCAACAGTGAAGCATGGTGGTGGCAGCATCATGCTGTGGGGGTGTTTTTCAGCTGCAGGGACAGGACGACTGGTTGCAATCGAGGGAAAGATGAATGCGGCCAAGTACAGGGATATCCTGGACAAAAACCTTCTCCAGAGTGCTCTGGACCTCAGACTGGGCCGAAGGTTTACCTTCCAACAAGACTATGACCCTAAGCACACAGCTAAAATAACGAAGGAGTGGCTTCACAACAACTCCGTGACTGTTCTTGAATGGCCCAGCCAGAGCCCTGACTTAAACCCAATTGAGCATCTCTGGAGAGACCTAAAAATGGCTGTCCACCAACGTTTACCATCCAACCTGACAGAACTGGAGAGGATCTGCAAGGAGGAATGGCAGAGGATCCCCAAATCCAGGTGTGAAAGACTTGTTGCATCTTTCCCAAAAAGACTCCTGGCTGTATTAGATCAAAAGGGGCTTCTACTAAATACTGAGCAAAGGGTCTGAATACTTAGGACCATGTGATATTTCAGTTTTTCTTTTTTTAATAAATCTGCAACAATGTCAACAATTCTGTGTTTTTCTGTCAGTGGGGTGCTATGTGTACATTCATGAGGAAGAAGAATGAACCTAAATGATTTTAGCAAATGGCTGCAATATAATAAAGAGTGAAAAATTTAAGGGGGTCTGAATACTTTCTGTACCCACTGTATATGCTTTTTGCGCCTTGGTTTGTTTTGCACTGTACTGAATGTTATGCTTATGTGTTATTTCCTTGAAATTGATGTTTGTACACTGCTATTCTTATGCTCAATACAAAATTTTTTTTTTGAAAAAAAAAAAATATTTGATACAATGTTGATAGCAGTTAAAAGTCTACTTGTTGTAAAAAGTTGTTTTATCATGCTGTACCCATACTACCATGGTTAGGATAACATAAATTACTCATATGTTGTAACTCCAAAGTGTGAGCTCAAAATCAAGAAAATCTGTCTCCTCCATAATCCTGCAGGACCTGGACAGTACCTGTTATCTCAGAACAAGTCACCACAAAAAGGAAAAGAAAATCCCTTAGATACAAGTGGTGGGCCTGTTGGGAGGAGAAATAGAGAAAGAAACACTTTGGCCCAACTTCAGAGTAGACCACAAGATAGAGGGGCATAAGCCCCTATAAAAAATCACATACAAATTCTTACCAATAGGTTGGTACAAAGGGCGCATGATCCTTCCACTTAGCAGAGCAAAATTTTACTTCCCACGGCTCCTCCCTAAATATTCAAGTAGGGCCCACTCTGAAAAAAGGGCAATCCTTGCTGTCAACACCAAAAAAAACAGGTAAACTAGCATGATGATGGATGTCATACACAATGGCACACAATGCAACGAAAACCGCACTCATGGTTTTTCTGGCATGGTTTTTCAGGGGTGCTCTCATTACCAGATGTACTACATCTGGTTATTAAAGAATACAACTTCTATGTATGAAATAGAGTATATGGCAATTTATGTTCCATTTTATTTATATCCAATATTATGTCTGATATCTTATTTCTGTTGTGTTCTTTTCACATTTACATGTCCCATATCCAGAACCCCTGGTCTAACAAGCATTGTCAATTCTCATTCATCACATCTCATTCATCATCTTCTTTCATGAAATGTCACATGCTATTTTTAGTCATCAAAACCTCATGGCTGATTTGCAGGATTCACATCCTATTTAAAATAATTCATGTGAAGCTGACCTAAAATAGACTATCCCTTGACAAATAATGTCTTGTTTGAACATAACATATAACTATGTTTGTAGCATTAGGATGGCATTATTTTTATTTTTTGTGGGGTGAGTAAAAGTTGTGTTTTTTAGTGTAATGGACTGAAGGAAAAACAGCCCCGAATCAAAGAGAATCTTACCTAGAAGTTTCAATGATCTACACCTGGAAGACCTCTTGAAGACTACATTTCTTATGGATGATACATACCTCTACTATGTAAATACGAGGGAAGTTATAGCTTAGCATTTACTTTACAAATTCCTAAGCCTATTCCACAGTTTTCAACTGCCCTTGGTTTCCAGAGATATCCTATGTGTGAAGATTTTTTCCTGAAATTTTTTGTCCTTCAAAATGTCCCCCAAGTGAAAACATGACAATTTCACACAGCTATGTTTTGGAATATCACATTTTATATTATTCCTGTGTTCATAAACGTTGGTCATGTGAAAGCTGAATAAGGACCCTTACACATGGGCGCCTTTTGTTCTGATCAGCCGGGGATCTGTGAGCTGATCCCCTGCTGATCAGAGCAGAGCAGGTGGATGACAGGTCCGTGTCCACTCAATATCTGCAAAGCAGACATGGACAGACCCGCTCTGCTCTAAGGGAGAGTAAACTGACTGCCATCTGCCTCCGACCTGGTTCACCTAAATGGAAGAGGATGCGGTCCTCCTCCATTTTTTTTAGTGGGCCTGATTGGCCCCTGGGGGTAGGCAGGTGTAAATTGACAGAAGTCCACTTACACCCACCAGTCCATAGGAATGCACGGACCTTCCGAACAGGTCCACCTTAAAAACTAACAGGAGGACCTGATAAGATCGACCATGTGAAAGGGCCCCTACAGGTATGTTTTTTTTTACATAAAAAATGGTACAGCAAAAATTACATTTCTAAAGAAAAAGAAATTAGTCAAATCCCAATAAAAATGACTCGCAGTTACAATTGCCGGCAACCGGCTATTGAAAAAAAAAAAAAAACAAAATGCCATGGGGTTCGTCCATCCCCCAGTCTGTACCCGGCCCCACAGGTCTAGTATGGATTTTAAGGGTAACCCCATGCCAAAATTAAAAGAAAAAAAAAAATTGTGGGGTTCCAAACAAAATCCCTACCAGACCCTTATCTGAGCATGCAGCCCGGCAGGTCAAAAAAAGGGGAGGGGAGGGGACGAGCGAGTGCCCCCCCCCCTCCCAAACTATATCAGGCCACATGCCCTCAACATGGGGAAGTAGGTGCTTTGGGGAAGGTGGCTCTGCCCCCCCCACCCCAAAGCACCTTGTCCCCATGTTGACTGTCAAAAAACTGTCAAACCACAGAGTGGAGAGACTGTGGGAGGCCTCGCGGGCATCAAGATTGAGGATGGATTTACATCGAGGGACACTATTTTTTTTATTTTTTAATAAAGGACTGTTTCTTGTGCTTATTTCTTTTTGACACTTTTTTGGTTAATTGGGTAGGGGTACAATGGGGATGGGGGGGGGGGGGGGCTGGGCCCCCTTGTTGATCGGTGTCCTTAACAACCAATGAGTCATCAGCTGTCAATGGGTTTCAACGCTTACAGCTGAATAAAAAAAAACAAAATGCCGGTAAAAAAAAAAAGAAACAAAAATGGCATGGGCTCCCTCCTCGGTCAATACCAGGCCCTTTGGGTCTGGTATGGGCTGGAGGGGACCCCATGCTGTTTTATTTTTTTCACTGCATTTTTTTTTTTTTTTTTTTTACTCAGCTGTTAGCTGCTAGCCAGCTTCCCAGCCGCTCCTTAACAACCAGCTTACACTGTGCCCTGATTGGGCAAAGCTTTGCCCAATCAGGGTGCAGAATTCACTGTGCAGTGCTCAGTGCTTTGTGGGGTGTTCATGGGGGGGGGGGGAGAGCACCTGGCGAACACCCTACAAATTCGGCCTGGCAAATCTTCGGCCCGAAACCCATGCTTCATCAATCCCTGGTCACAAGGTGGATTCACACAGCCAAGTGCACACACATTTTATCTCGTTACTCCAATGACCAGTCTGGGGGTTTTATTTTTGTTGTTTTATTGAATAACTTGGATACGGTAGGGGATATAGTGGGATACTTCCAAACTGAACTATTCACGCCAAGGACTCTAATTTCCTTTCCTGGTGAAACTTGGCTAAGTTTCTAAAGTTTCTGAAATTCTTGCAGAAGGCGAATAAAGACTTCTTCACAGCAGCAGCAAACTGATTTCAGAACTAAGCAGTCCTGGACAAGGCTCTAAGAGCACTAGCCAGTGTTCTCTTTGTGTGGACCCTCACCTGACTTGGAACATAAGAGGGAGTTTATCTATCCAAGGCTGCCTGAGGTGTCTGTAATCACAAGGCTCCTGAAGCATTATGGGCAGCCTTCTCTCTCTGTGATACCAGACCAGATGCACTGTAGACTCTCCCTCTGTCATGGTAGGACCAGGGTCAGCCACACAGGCTTCAGGTTTCCCACCTGAGGCCACATGTCAGCAATTGCTGGGGGAGGCACCCAGCATGCATTGGGGCACTTTCCCTTGTAATTGGTCAGCGCAGTATGAATATTCATGCTCCCATCTGCATGGTTTCCATCTACTATCCAGCACTTTCCATAGTTGCTAGGAAACAGTGGAACTTCAAGCCAGCATGAGCAGCACCACAGCACACTGAGCAGACTATACTAGCCGATCTCTGTTAAGCAGACAGCAATTACATTTACCTAGCTGTCTCTCTGTTAAACAGGTAAACCAAAAACTATTATACACTAATCCTAACCATACCTAGGAGGGTGCTAAACAGGGCTTTTTGTTCCACCCCCTCTGGCTCAGGCCTTCTGCTCCCCGATCACCACTATCACTTGTAAACACAGAAGTCTGGCTTCTGTGTTTACAATTGACAGCTTATCTCTCAATGGCTCCAACAGATCTGATCCCCTGGGCAGCTCCCATTGAAGGCAGGATGGGGACAAGGAAGAGACAGGTGCCCAGGGGGCAGTGTGCATGCTGCAGCCCAACTGGATGATCTCCCTCCAAGTGAAAGAGTACGTACGTAAATCCACCCCCCCCCTCTCCCCCTGAACACTGCACTCTATATGTAATGCACTTCTGGTATTTTAAAAATAAAAATACCCCCGGGACAGTCAGGGCTAGTACATTCCACAATGGCTAGCCTCTGATCTGTCCCGGGTTGCACTTACCTTTTAGGACAAATACTTACCTAGAAAAAGTATTGTCCAGCGCTGCCATCTCAGGTGTGGACAGCTTGAAGCCAGCGCGATCCTCTTCTGTGTCCTCTTCCGTCTTCTTCGGTCCCACGATGCACTGCACCGGCCCCGACGTCAGTTCTGGGGCGCGCGCGTCATTCCCTTCTAAACAGCTTCTGGGCATGCCCAGAAGCTGTTTAGAAGGGAATGACGCGCGCGCCCCGGAAGAGACGTCGGGGCCGGTGCAGGTGCAATGATTCCTAGGAGCGATGACGTTCAGCTCCCAGGAATCATTGCAAAGCCAGGAAGTGACGACGGGCCGTGGCCGCCGAGGGGGAGGAAGAAGGAAGTAAGGTAAGTATTTTCTTCTCTACGAGGTAAGTAAAAAAAAAATGCGATTATCCATTTGTTTTTCAGGTGACCCGGAGAGAGAAGATGGAGGTAAGTATCATTTTAGGGTGGAACTCCACTTTAATGCACCTTTAAGACCCTCCCACTGTTAGTGTATTTTGACCACACCCACTGGGAGGGGGTTTTGGGGGGTTGTGGTTGAGTTCCTGTAGAAAAAAAGCCCTGGTGCTACATATATATATATTCCAATTCCATGGCGAGTTTCTTGTGAGGCAGCAGAATGGCAATGGACAGTCCTGCACTCATTACTACTTGTGACTGTAATAAACTCCTGAAATCAATAAAGCACCAGTCTAACACATACAAATGAATTCCAGGAGATGTTGAGTAGATAGCAGGTTCACACTGTGTACTAATCCACATTACAGGAACTGAGAGAATCTAGCACATTCTCCAAAGTTAACCTCCCCCCCCCCCCACCCCCCCCAGAAGACCTTAGCAGGGAATTAACTTACTATCTTTGAATTTTAATGTGACGGCTTTTGGGAAACAAAGGCAAGAATACACAGGGAGTAGAATATTTGTACAGTTGCTACTGTGGTAGAAGATCAAACAATCACCTTTTACAATCATTATATGCATAGTTCTGCTGCTTAGATATTTAAATAAAAATACTATCAGGCATCTAACAAGGAGAATTTCACTACAATTTAAAATTAGGATTTATTTTTTTTTAAATGTAGATCTTTAAATATTTCTAAACTATATAAACCAGTGCTAACAACACCCTAAGGACTCTTTTTACCTTACAGTTCCAACTGAGTATCGTGCATTTGACTCATTAAAGTCCACCTTTTGTAAAAAATTCATAAATTAACCTATTATTATTAAATTAATAACTGTATTTATTATTTCTTGCATTTGAGCCCTTCAAAATATTGCAATGCAATTAGTGGATTGTGGATGTCATGTTCCGGCTCCTGCAGACTATTTCTTCAGCCACAGGTCCGTAGTTCAGTATTGTCCTTCAGTTACAGGGCTGAAGGAAGTATCATTAGGCGACATGTGAGGTGGCGTCACTACACTGCTCCGCAGGATTGGTGGTGGTAGATCTCAATGTATTTTTTTTTTTACTTTCACAAAATACTGTTGGATGAATAATATTGCTGTGCATACTCTGAAAACCTGAACCTGAACAGTCAGACACACAGCCTGGACTCGATGGACCTGTGTCTTTTCTCAATCTTATCTACTATGTAACTGTGTAATATACTGCCAACCTATTGAGCTCAGGTGTAGGGTGAAGTGTACTGTTCTACAGCATACACACAATTTAGACAATTCTGTGCCTTCAGTCATGTGGCAACAGTTTGGGGAAATCCATTTTCTTTTCTGAAATGACTTTGAACTCTGACAGCTCCATAAAGACATGGTTTGATGATTTTGGTGTAGAGGAACTTAAGTGACCGGCAAAGAGTCCCGACCCAACCCCCCGACTGATCACATTTGGGATGAATTTGAATGCCTATTGCTTCCAGGTCCTCTCATCCAACATCAGTACCTTACTTAATAAATACTCTTTTGGCTGAAAATGGACATATTTCCAAGCGCCAATCTTTTGTGGGAAGCCTTCCCAGTAGAGTAGATGCTGTTATAAAGATGCAGTGGCAGCTCCATAATAATAAGAAATACCTGTTGTTTCTAATATATTTTTAATTTAAAAAATGGAATTACACTATGGATACCCTTTGATCTTCTTTACATAAAAACCTACCCGAAATATACACTGCCCTGCTGGAAAGCACAAAGAAATTGGGAATCGCTCACCAGACATCCAGAGGATTTTTCACACACCCAACAGGTGATTAACCCATTGCAAGTTGGTTAGTGGGGGCACATGAGGAGGGGAGCATGGCACTGCATTGCTTTATATGTTCACCAACAGCACAAGTTAATATCAGCACAGATTGCACTTTATGAAGATCAATTCAACTGTCTGCACTGTACCAGTATATGGACATTTGTTGACTCATATGAACTTTAAGTTATATGAGTTTTTTTTTTTTGCTTATTTGTATGCATATTTTTATCACTGCACTTGGTATAAGAGGTATGGTTAGCACGAGAAGGTTAACATACCAGATTTAGAATGACAGTTTATAGTATAATTTGTAAGATCGAGACAGAGCTGTGGACACACATAACAATTTAGCTCCATAATAATTCCCATAGTCTTGGAATGGGACATCCAACAAGCTCCTATAGGTGTAACGTTCAGGTATACACAAATTATTGACCATATACTGTATAGAGTGAATAGTGATTGATAGATAGATAGATAGATAGATAGATAGATAGATAGATAGATAGATAGATAGATAGATAGATAGATAGATAGATAGATAGATAGATAGATAGATAGATAGATAGATAGTGTAAAGTTTGGGGGTTCTAGCTCCACCGGATTGAGTGCACAACCGTTTAAAACATAAACAAAAAGGCTTTATTTCAGCAAACTTAAACAGGCTTCCAGCAGTGCATAAATCAAACACAAAATAAAGTCCGCTTTTCTTCAGCACAAAGGAATAAAGCAAGAAAAAAGGCACATACGGTTTTGTGGATGGGTCTTCACCCCAAGGTTTGTAACAGTTCTTAATAGACCTCTCAGCAGCTTCCAGCAAACTTGCAGCTCCTTCAGACAGGTGCAACCACCAAACTACTCCTCCCCCACACTCACCTATTGCTGCTTCCTGTCTCTTAAGGACTGCTTCTCATGGGCCTTAACCCTGTGTGTGCTGGAATCCCATATGGTCAGGGGTGGGGGCTCTTTCCCACCCAAATATCACTACAGAGCCCCCCAAATTCCGGGTCCCAAATATCTCTCTATTCAACCCAGAGAGAACTGCGATTCAGTCCTCCTGATTTTAGCTATTTCCAAGAATTTCTCACCCGTCTTGGGTGACCCCCTGAACATTTCCCAACTTCCCTTAAAGAGACCACAACCCAAACACAGGAGATATATAGCGACTGTCCAGGACCCAACCTTGGCGTCCTGTACATATCCCCCCCCTCTGCCTCAACGCGGAGGTGTTGGAGGCACCACTCGACAGCATACAGTGGACTCGGGAGAGGGCATCGGCATTCTGATGCTGTCTCCCGGGTCTGTGTTCTACCACAAAATTAAACTCCTGGAGAGAAAGGAACCACCTTGTCACCCTGGCATTGGTGTACTTGTTCTGTCTCATCCAGGTCAATGGGGCATGGTCTGACACCAGGCGAAATCTCCTACCTAGGAGAAAATACCGTAGGGAGTCCAAAGCCCACTTGATGGCAAGACACTCCCGCTCCACCACAGCGTAGTTTCTCTCTGCTGTCGTTAGCTTCCTACTCAGAAAAACCACGGGGTGTTCTTCCCCATTGACCACTTGAGAGAGGACCGCTCCTAATCCTTCACTTGAAGCATCTGTCTGCACTACAAAATCCTTGGAGAAATCAGGAGCTACGAGCACCGGATGTTGGCATAATGCCGCCTTAAGCTTCTGAAAAGCTTCTTCGGCATTCGCGCTCCACTTTATCATCACTGACTTTCTACCTTTGGTCAAGTCAGTCAATGGTGCAGCAATGGTGGCAAAGTTGGGGACAAACCTCCGGTAGTAGCCAACTATGCCCAAAAATGCTCTGACCTGCTTTTTGGTTAGGGGACGGGGCCAGCCCTGTATGGCTTCTACCTTATTCATTTGGGGTTTAACCAGCCCTCTACCCACAATGTACCCTAGGTACTTGGCTTCCTCCATCCCAATTGCACATTTCTCTGGATTGATGGTGAACCCTGCTCTTCTCAAGGAGTCTACGACTGCCTGAACCCGGGGAAGATGGGACTCCCAATCAGTGCTGAAGACGACTATGTCATCCAGGTAGACGGAAGCATATCTTTGATGTGGACGTAAAGTTTTATCCATGGCCCGTTGGAATGTGGCAGGGGCAGAGTGCAGACCAAATGGCATCCTTTTGTACTGGAAGTGGCCTTCCGGGGTGGAGAAGGCTGTTTTCTCCCTGGCCTCGTTGGTTAGGGGAATCTGCCAGTACCCTTTTGTGAGGTCAAGCGTGGTGATATACCTGGCTGGACCCAACCTCTCAATTAACTCGTCTATCCGGGGCATAGGATATGCATCGAACTTGGAGATTTCATTAAGCTTTCTGAAGTCATTGCAGAAGCGAAGAGTGCCGTTGGGTTTAGGCACCAACACAATTGGACTCGACCACTCGCTCTGCGACTCTTCAATGACATCAAGCTCAAGCATTCTTTTTACCTCCTCAGACACTGCCACCCTATGAGCTTCTGGGATACGATACGGCTTTAACCGGATTTTTTCATTGGGCTCGGTTACAATGTCATGCTCGATGACATTGGTGAGACCAGGTAACCCTGAAAACATGTCCCTATTTCTTTGCAGAAATTCTTTTGCCTGTTGGGTTTGGGGCCTAGACAGGGTAGCAGCAACCTGCACCAGGTCAATCCCTGCAGGGTCCCCTGACTGGACACCTATCACTGCAGACACCTGTTCTCTGTCTCTCCAGGGTTTCAACAAATTTATGTGGTAGATCTGGTATGGCTTTCTTCTCCCAGGCTGGTGTACCTTGTAGTTCACTTCCCCCATTTTTTCCACTATCTCAAACGGACCTTGCCACTTGGCCAAGAACTTGCTCTCCACCGTTGGTATTAGGACGGCCACCCGGTCTCCTATTTGAAATTGTCTGATTTTAGCCGACCGGTTGTACACCCTTCTTTGGGCATCTTGAGCCTTCTGCAGATGCTCCCTCACCAACGGCATTACCTTAGCCACTCTCTCTCGCATTTGGGAGATATGCTCTACCACAGTTTTGTGTGGGGAAGACTCACTTTCCCATGTCTCCTTTACTAGATCTAGCAACCCCCGGGGCCTTCGCCCATACACTAACTCAAACGGTGAGAAACCCGTTGATGCTTGTGGAACCTCCCGGATGGCAAACAACAGGGCAGGGAGTAACATATCCCAATCCTTCCCATCTTTCTGGACCACTCTTTTTAACATGCATTTTAAAGTTTTATTGAACCTCTCGACTAGGCCATCAGTCTGCGGGTGATAGACGGACGTCCGCAACTGCTTAATCTGGAACAGTTTGCACAAGTCCGCCATCACTTTGGACATAAAAGGGGTGCCCTGGTCCGTCAATATTTCTTTGGGGAACCCCGTTCGGGAAAACATTTGAAATAGTTCCCTGGCAATGGCCTTAGAGGAAGTTTTCCTTAAAGGGACTGCTTCTGGATATCTAGTGGCATAGTCTAGGATGACTAGTATATATTGGAACCCCCTTGCTGACTTCACCAGGGGTCCTACGAGATCCATTGCAATTCGTTCAAATGGTACCTCGATAATTGGCAAGGGTACCAGGGGGTTTCTGTAATGGGACACCGGGGCAGTTAACTGGCAAGTCGGACAGGACGCACAATACCTTTTAACCTCGGCCTTTACCCCTGGCCAGTAAAACCGGTCAGTTACCCTGGCCTCTGTTTTTTCTGCCCCCAGGTGTCCTCCCAGTGCATCATTGTGGGCTAGATCGAGAAGCATCCGCCTATAAGGCTGGGGAACCAGCAACTGCTCAACAGTTTCCCCTCGGCTTTCAGCCACTCGATAAACCAAGTTATCTTTCAATGCAAAATGAGGAAACCTCTGGTCTGCACCTGGTATTTGTGGGATCCCATCAATAACAGAAACCTGCTCTCTAGCATTGACCAAGGTAAGATCCTGCAATTGAGCGGTGCCAAACGCACCCCTGGATACGTCCAGGTCTGGATGCACTGGCCTTGAGGAAGTTTCCCCTTCACTCTCCTCAACCTGGGACTGTGGTGGGGAGAGTTCCTCATCATCCTCTCCCAGCATAACCTGTAACGGGGAGACCTCTCCCCCCTCAGAGGTCAGCTCGGTCTTGCGACCTGAAACAGAAACAATATCGTCCACTTTAACATTTTCTGCAATGTCATTGTTAGTGACAGGTACCTCCCCATCAGGGGGTTGTGTTGTGGGGATTTCAGGCCCGGACCCCTCAGATTCTGTTCCTTCGAGGCTGAGGGTCCCCAGTCCCCTTGGTTGTCCAGGCTGTTCACACTGTACCTGGTTCCAAAGTTCAAAAAACAGTGGGCAGTCCCGCCCCACTATGACATCATGTATCAAATTTCTTACCACCCCGACTTCTTGTGTCACGGAGGTACCACCATAGGCAACAGTCACTGGCACCAGGGGGTACTCTCTGGTGTCCCCATGGATACATACTACCCGTAGAGTCTTACTTACTGGGCCGAGTCTTCCGATCACCCTGGTATGTACCAGCGTTACCATGCTACCAGAGTCCAGCAGAGCCTTGGCAGGAAGGTGGTTCACCCATAGTTCACATTCAAACTGTCCAGCCGCTATATCAAGATGGGTGGCACATGCTCTTTGCACATAAAAAGAGCTTCTCCGAACAGTCCCGCACTCCATAGGCTCCTCCTGAAGTGGGCATTGTGCCCGGGTATGCCCCCAGGACTGACATCGCCAGCACTGTATGTCTCCAATCCTTGGGACAGGAACCAACCTCCGTGGTTCTGCTGAAGAAGATACCGGTTTGTGGGTGACAACGTCTGGCGGAGCTTCTCTCCTAGGTGCTGTGGCTGGCCTGGTTGCCCGATGCTTGGCAGGCCCGAGCAGGTCTTCCACCACAGTGTATCTTTCGACCAACTCTACCAGCTGGTCAGCGGTTGCAGGGTCGCCATGGCTTACCCAGCGCTGTAGGTCATCTGGTAGGGACCGCAGGTACCAGTCCATCACTACCCGTTCCACCATTTGCGGGCCTGTCAGCTTCTCTGGTTGCAGCCATTTTTTCACCAGCTGTACCAGTTCGTGCATCTGGGACCTGGGTGGCCGATTAGGTTTGTACCTCCAGCGGTGCACCCTCTGAGCCCGGACAGCTGTGGTCACCCCCAGGCGGGCCAAGATCTCTGCCTTCAGACGCTCATAGTCGCTGATGTGCTCAGTTGGAAGGTCAAAGTAGGCTTTTTGCGGGTCACCAGTAAGGAAAGGGGAGATAATGCCAGCCCATTGGTCACGGGGCCACCCCTCTCTCTCCGCTATCCTCTCAAAAGTTGTGAGAAAAGCCTCCACATCATCACTGGGGGTCAGTTTTTGCAAGTAATGGCTGGCTCTCACAGATACTGGGTTGCCATCGGCAATGACTGCTTGCTCTCGTCCCTGAGCCAAACGCTGTACTGCCTCCTGCAAGGCAGCCACCTGTGCTTGAGTGGACTCCTGCTGGGCAGTAAACTGAGCAGCTAGCAACCGTGTGCTTTCCTGTTGTGCCTTTACAGCCTGTGCCAGGGCTTGCTGCTGCTGAGCCATTGCTTCCTCATGGCGACGGTTTGCCTCTACTGAGGCTTGCTGCTGGGTCACAGTGGCTTGCACCAGTGCTTTAATAACCTCCTCCATGCCTGCTGTTTGCAGTGTCTGAGCTGTTTTCACCCAAGACATGCCATAGGTATACTGTCTCTTTAAATGTCAGTTTTTTGGTTTTAAACGGCTTTTGCGGCTGCAAAATGCACTCTGCCCGCATCCGAGACACCAGTTGTAAAGTTTGGGGGTTCTAGCTCCACCGGATTGAGTGCACAACCGTTTAAAACATAAACAAAAAGGCTTTATTTCAGCAAACTTAAACAGGCTTCCAGCAGTGCATAAATCAAACACAAAATAAAGTCCGCTTTTCTTCAGCACAAAGGAATAAAGCAAGAAAAAAGGCACATACGGTTTTGTGGATGGGTCTTCACCCCAAGGTTTGTAACAGTCCTTAATAGACCTCTCAGCAGCTTCCAGCAAACTTGCAGCTCCTTCAGACAGGTGCAACCACCAAACTACTCCTCCCCCACACTCACCTATTGCTGCTTCCTGTCTCTTAAGGACTGCTTCTCATGGGTCTTAACCCTGTGTGTGCTGGAATCCCATATGGTCAGGGGTGGGGGCTCTTTCCCACCCAAATATCACTACAGAGCCCCCCAAATTCCGGGTCCCAAATATCTCTCTATTCAACCCAGAGAGAACTGCGATTCAGTCCTCCTGATTTTAGCTATTTCCAAGAATTTCTCACCCGTCTTGGGTGACCCCCTGAACATTTCCCAACTTCCCTTAAAGAGACCACAACCCAAACACAGGAGATATATAGCGACTGTCCAGGACCCAACCTTGGCGTCCTGTACAATAGATAGATAGATAGATAGATAGATAGATAGACTTAGTGTATAGACTGAGTCTAGACTGAAGCCAGGTCAGGTTCAATTTCATGGAGTTAAAAATGCTGGTATATGGCGCTACCACTGTGCACAAACCAATTTGTGCAAAAACTACTATTCAATGTAAAATTGTAATGTTTATGAAAAAGTGCACTGTGCTGGAAAAAAAATGGCCAATAAGCTAACTTATGATGAAATGAGAAAGAAAATGTGCACTGTGCTGTAGGATATTGTTGTATCTACTTGCTGAACAACAATTCCAGAGGTAAACGGATGACTGGTGAATAAAGTGCACTGTGCTATGAATTCATAATGATAATGTGCCAGCTTTCTAAAATCAATATAAAGTGTAAAAGAACCAGCTGGTATTGCTTATATAAGGTGCCAAAGTGCTGAAATAGTGCAAAAAAAATAAATGAGTGAAACCGTGCTGTAAAATAAATGTATATTTATTGTGATGTCCCCAAATTTGGGGGTGAAAAAACGGTGAAATTATAGCCGTTAGAGTGATTAGATACCAATCTGTGCATGGATGGCACCCACTGGGCACGTGCTGGGAGTGCAAGTGCTAGTACCCGGGGTAAAAGCACTTACCAGACTGACTCCCCTGTTCCAAGTAGGGCTCGGTTGGTAATAGTCCCACTGATTAACTCTGTCTCTTAGTTGTATGCTGTGTGCTTTAAGCTGATTTGTGAGGCTCGGCTATTTACAATCTCTCAGTTGTGCTCCCGCTAAAGAGTCAATATACAAAAGACAAAAGGACTTCCATGGTGTAGTAAAACTGTATAACTGTATAATAAGTGCACAGTGCACTTTTTCATAAAGGTTACAATTTTCCATTGAATAGTAGTTTTTGCACAAATTGGTTTGTGCACGGTGGTAGCGCCATATACCAACATTTTTAACCCCATTTACTTCTTACCCTAGTGGTAGGTTGGAGGCAGCATAACCACCGTTCTATATATATTCATTTATCTACTTGCATGTATTTGTGTTACGAACACACTCCATAGCGCGGGTATTCTTAATGTTTTTATCACAGGTTCAACTTCAGCCTGTGTTACCCGAAAGCACTGGATTCCATCAACTAGAGATTAAAAAAAACTGAAAGGACTTTCTGGCTTCAGTAGATCTGGGTACTGCATACCATTAGCAACTCACTGACTGGCTGTATATACTTAGGCTTTAATATTTATGTTTTTTTTTTTTTCATACATCATAACTGTTATTCTTTATAAGAAATGGGAAGACTCTGTCTCTGAATTGTTTGCTTTAGCCACTACCTAGGCATTTTAAGGTTTGGCTAGGTTTTGCCTCAAGCTTGGGTGGTGGAAGAGTTTCACATCATTTCCTCCTGTAAAAACCACATGAAGGCATGCACAGACATCCAAGGCAGGAAGTGGAATGCAGGAAATAGGACTGCATTAAATAAAAATATTAGTCTTTTAACATCGTTTAGGAATGTTTCAATTAATAATATAAATATTGTATTATTTTAAAAACACGGTTTCTTTAAATGGTTGTATATACTGTATGTATGTATATGGAATGTTTATGTAGGCTCTGTACCCTACTTAGTAGTGCTGCATATTGGTTGTGCTTTTTCTTTATCAGTGCAACTTGATTGGGCAAATCAAATCACAGGAAGTGAAGTCACTTTTTTCTGCATGTACAGGAAGTCAGGTCACTGATTTCCTGCACACACAGTAGGTGAAATGAGAGATCAATGATGTCTGCAGTCCAGTGCACACACCACATTCTCCAGTATGAATGCCACCAGGTAGGTGCTAAAGAGAGTATAGTTTTTGGGTCTTTCTGTTTACCAGGAAGATTGCCAGGTAAACTTAGAGTGCTCTCTGCCTACCAGGGAGTAGGATCTATTAATAGGGTCTGCTCATACTGCTCAGGTGCCGCTCTGCTTGTCTGAATGTTTCACACAGGTCCAATAGGGAGGCATATTGGACAGTGGGAGGAAACCTGACAAGTTAGGGCAAAGGCATTGTTACAACCCTGGCTATTGGCAGAGGAAAGTGCCTTGTTGCATGCTGGGTGACTGTTTAAATGCCAGGGGCACATGTTCTCAGGGTCTTCGGCCAGAGAGCGGGGTCCCAGAGGGAAGGGGTGGCTGCCCCTCCTATGTAGAAGCTGCCATGTGGCCTTGGTTAGTCAACCTGAGGGCCTGAACGTCAGATAGAAGCTGAACCCAGAGGTCCTGCAGAGCTGACTAGAAGGGAGACACCAGGAAGGATCTGATTCTGCCTACAGTTAGTACAGATACATGTCATGGTGCCTGTCCTGTGAGGTCCATCCCTTAAAGTAGAAGAGTCAGTGGATGGGTGTCAGTCAAGGAGATCCTAGAGAGTGTTCTGAAGATAAAGTAGTTGCATCAAGTCTGCTGCTAGAGACAGCAAGAAGACCTAATTCTTCCATAAAAGTGGCAGTATGGTCAAAGCAGTGTGTCTGCTTCAACAAGGAATCTGGTGAGACCAAGTGAGAGTTGTCCTTATCTACAGTGAATAGTTTAGTTGGAGTATGCCACTATTCCCTTCTCCCATCAAAGTTCCACACTAAATACAAAAAAAAAACAAATATCATGGGCTGTTTATTAAGTAACAAGCAAACGGGAGTAAGGAGGGATATGTGAAAAACCCCCAGGAACTGTCTGCAGGTAATTAGAGGTAGGCCTAAGAAGTCAACACAAAGGAAGTCCTACGGGGACAGTGCTACACACATATAGCCCATTTCCCAATATTCAGGCCACCAGTTAGTTCTGCTCTCTAGCACAAACAAATATCTCTCCAGTTTACATGCCACCAGTAAGATCTGAATTGCACATACAGCCCACTGCCCATTATCCAGGCCACTAGTTAGTTCTGCACTGTAGCACACAAAATTAATTAGTCAGTATTCATGCCACCAGTGAGATCTGCATTGCACATATATATTGCATTACCAAATATTCAGGCCACCAGTTAGTTCTGCACTCTAGCACACGCAACTAACTCTCCAGTATACATGACACCAGTGAGTTCTATACTCTAGCATAAACACCTAAATCCCCAATATCCATGCCATCAGTAATGATCTGCACTCTAGCACACACACCTCACTCACTCCATGGTATCTTTAACACAAGTGAGATCTGCAAATATGCAAATAATCTGCAATATCAAAAATACACCTGCATTCACATTGTGCCCAGGGACCGCCCCTCCTTGATGCATTTCACCACTGCTAGCTTGATCAAAAGATGGGACGTGGAGGCATATAGAACAGTGTGGACATTAAACATGATTTTTCCAGCATACATAATAAATAAGTAATACAAGATTACTATTTTAAATCACCTCAGGTTTTTGGGGTCCCATGGTGCTTACTGTATAAAGTTACACGTAGGTGCCAGAGAGTTTCTGCACTAAAACTATTATTAATGTAGCACCACCCCCGCAGGAGCTGCTGATTAGATTATTGGGTCTACGTCCTGCCTAACAACCCACAGAATTGTCTCGAACCCTCCCTAGGCACAACTGACCCAGAATAGGACTGGAATACCAAATGGCTACACAGATTGGAATATAACACTTCAATAAATAATAATGACCTGTTACCTCTCTCCAGCTGCAGTCCTTCTGGGTAATACAAGGTGACCACACACAAGCTTGCTTTTAAACAGGAAAGTTATTTACTGTAAATCAAATAAACAGTTTCGATACAGTAAAATATGACTTTGTAAAAGGATATACTGATTAATTAATCAAAGATAAGATAAATACTGTGATATCACTCCTCAAGGGCACATTCATTTTTTCAGGAAATGTCTCAGAGCCTATAGGACCACCATCTTAATCACTATTATACTTTTGGAAATAAGGCTCAGCATTCAGTTAGACACAGTACCAGAATGTCAGACCTATCTGAGTCCGCTGTTTCTTCTCTATATCTTCGCTAGCAACGTTGGTGCACTCGCGATTTGTAATCCACATTGAGGATGGGTGATCAATAGAGAGAATGGCAGCAAACAGTTAGTAATCACCGCGGGGTGTCTGTGCAGGATTGGCAGTAAAACTTCTGTGAGAGATGTACTGGGCCACCTGGTATATTGCCTTCTACTACTCTAAGGCTAATCCTGACTAAAGTTACTTCTTTGATAGATAGAGTCAGTTTTTGGGCAGGTGCCCTCTCACCAACAGGACTGTCTCCCAGGAAGCCTCCGCTGCGGTCTCAGTCTCCGGCCTCTGTCACCAGCCGCGCTAGGTATTTGGGGTGGATGAGTCTGGTCTCTGTAGAACATCGATGGGACCTCCAGGAGGGATCCTCTACTGGAGATGAAACACTGCAACTTAAGTCACTTAAGGCCCAGGAGTTTCGGCCTAGCATGCAGCATCAGCCCACAGCGCTGGCATCCTGCTTGTCTCACTGTGTCTTTCCCAAGAGAGTGAGCCTGGCTCCTCCCTTCCTCTATAAAGCTTCCCCCAGAAGGCTGTGCGGTGCAGCAGTGCACCCTGGTACTCTCAAAGCACTATGGGCGATGAAGACTGCTCAACTTCCTGAAAGGAAAATAACATCAAAAGAAATTCCATAGCCGCTGCAATGTGTCCTTTTGGCCACTAGATGGAGCCGAGTTCCTCTCAAATGTCAAGCAGCAGTCTTTTAGAACTTGTATAATGGAAGACCCCGCTACACACTCCCCCCACTTGAGAAACTTTGGTCCCCAAAGAGGACAACAGCATGTACTCCAGTGCATATGTTGGCAGTACACAAAAAAAAACATTAACATATGCATAACAGGGAATCATCTTCCTTTTCATAAGCAGAGTTCAAACTTAACAACTGCATATTACAACACAGGTTCGACATAGGAACCTCCCACCAATTGTCGGGGGAGGGAAGGTAATTCTGTTCACAGACCCCTGACACTTGAGTGGCTTGTACAGATGTGCCTGGGGGTGAGCTAGGGTTGTCCTCCACCAAATCTGCGGTGGAAGAACTAGGCTGATCAAGAGTTCGTTTGGAAGTAAAGATAGCCTCTTCCGAGCATTCACCCAATTGGTCATAGGTCAGTCTTTTGGGTGGGTGAATGACTCTTCTTTCCCTCTGTTCTTTGGGATGCACGATCTCAGAGGTACTAGGACCAGCCACTTCTGGGGATTCTTCAATGTCCTCCTCCTCATGTTCCAACACACAGGAATCTGATGCTTCAAGAGCGGTCAGTTCTTCTTCAGAGAAAGGTGCAACCTGCTCCTCAGGATCTTCATCATCAACTACTTCTTCTGGAAGCATGTGGAAAGGTATGAATTCGGGGGCTTCCGCCCGAAGGGTTCCTCTGTCAGCCAATTCGGATGAAGACAGGGAGGCAGGTGTGGGTTCTGGTAACTGAGATGACCACATCCAGTCAGGTACCTCCTCTTCATCTTCCAGATCTTCAGATGGAGAATTTCCCTCCCTCACATCTGGGAGTGTCGACTGAGATCTGGTGACTGGTCTGGACAGGCGAGAGGTCGAAGGGGTCTCTGGCGAATCTACGACAGGAGGCATGCGAACTGCTTCAGAGAGAGGCAGTAAATGGTTCCTATGCCAAGTCTTCAATGGACCCACACTTCCTTCAGGCCGAATTTGATACACAGGGAGGTTTGGTAGTTGCTTGCAGATAACATAAGGTTGGGACTTCCAGCGGTCTGCCAACTTGTGTTTTCCCGGGACACCCAAGTTCCTCAACAATACCCTGTCCCCTGGTTGCAAGTCTTGGATCCGAACTTTTAAGTCGAAATTCCTTTTATTCCTCAGTCCACGTTGATCAGATGTGGCCTGAGCTTTATCATAGGCCGATTTCAGACTCTTCCGCAGTCGGTCCACATATCCCTTGTGCGATGCTGAAGAGGTGTGATCGGGCGAGATGCCGAAGGCCAAATCCACTGGCAATCGAGCCTCTCGTCCAAACATTAGACGATAAGGGGAATATCCAGTAGCATCACTGACAGTACTGTTGTAGGCATGCACAATGGCAGCTACATGTTTGCCCCAATGCTGTTTCTTCTCTGAGCTTAAAGTCCCCAACATGTCCAAAAGAGTCCTGTTAAATTGTTCCGGCTGGGCATCCCCTTGTGGATGGTAGGGAGTAGTTCTAGTCTTTTGGATGCCTAACAGATCTAACAGTCTCTTGATCAGTCTGCTTTCAAAGTCTCTTCCCTGATCTGAATGGAGGCGTTGTGGTAACCCATAGTGTACAAAGAACTTTTCTACAAGAACTTTGGCTACTGTAGAGGCCTTCTGATCCCTTGTTGGGAATGCTTGGGCGTATCTGGTAAAATGGTCTGTTACCACAAGGACATTCCCTTGGCCACTCAGATCAGGCTCTAGGCAAAGGAAATCAATGCACACCAGTTCCATGGGTCCCTGGCTTTGCAGATGGCCCATTGGGGCTGCTTGACGTGGCAGAGTCTTCCTTTGTATACATCGGACACAAGAATGACAGTATCCTTCAACTTCGGCCCTCATACAGGGCCAGTAGAACCTGTCTCTGACAAGCTGAAAAGTTCTTTCAGGTCCCAGATGGCCATGATTATCATGAAGAGCAGCCAGAACTCTCTCCCTGTATTTAGCTGGTAAGAACAGTTGCCACTTCTCCTCCAGATCTTCAGATGGGCCTCTTCGGTAGGCCACCCCTTCTCGGATCTGTAACCGGGTCCACTCTCTATGCAACAGACGGGCCCCCTGAGGAGAGTCGGTTAGAAGCAACTCAGGGCGCTGGATCTCCAAGGCTTCCAAAAGAAGTTTTCCCAGAGGGTCTTCCAGCTGCTCCTTCCTCAAGTCCCTTTTTGACAGCCGGGGTAAATCTTCCCCTTCAACCTGGGTCACCCTGCAATAGTATTTGGGTACTCCGACAGCCGAAACCCCAATCTCTTCGGCTCTTGATCCTCCTCTGGATCGAAGTTCAGTTCCCTGATATAGGGCACGCACCCCTTCTGGAGCCAAATGGGTCCATTCTTCATCAGGTTTGTGTGGTGCATGCAACCTTCTGGATAGGGCATCTGCATCCCTGTTCCCGATTCCTGGCCGATACTTCAGGCTGAAGTTGAAGCTAGAGAGGGCAGCCAACCATCTGTGTCCTGTTGCATCCAGCTTGGCTGTAGTCAACAGATAGGTAAGGGGATTATTATCCGTCTTGACAATGAATTCAGCTCCGTACAGGTAATCTTTCAGTTTGTCGACCACTGCCCACTTTAAGGCCAGGAATTCAAGTTTGTGGGTAGGATAATTCCTTTCAGCAGGTAGTAGACTCCTGCTCACGTAGGCTACGGGTCGCAGGTGGCCCTCATGTTCCTGGTAGAGTACCCCACCCAGCCCATCTCGGCTGGCATCGACATGTAGTTCATATGGTTTCGTGGGGTCTGCGTAGGCCAACACAGGGGCAGTGGTTAGATTCTTTTTCAACTGAATGAAAGCCCCTTCACATTCTGGGGTCCACTGATCCTGGATGGACTCCTTGGCCTTCCGGGGTCCCATGGTGGACTTCACTGGCTTGACCAGTTCAGGAACGTCATCTTCTTCGTTCTTTAGTAACTCATTGAGGGGTCGGGCAATCTTGGCAAACCCCTCTACAAACCTCCTGTAATAGGAGCAAAAACCCAGGAACGACCGAAGTTCGGTCACATTTGTAGGTCTCGGCCAGGAGGCGACAGCATCCAGCTTGTCCGGGTCGGTGGCCACCCCTTCTTCAGACACGATGTGGCCCAGGTAATGGACCGAGGACTGATAGAATTGGCACTTCTCAGGAGAAAGTTTCAGGCCTTCTTCATGTAGCCTCTTCAGGACCTTTTCCAACCTCTCCTCGTGTTCTTCCAAAGTTCTGCCAAACACGATAACATCATCCAAGTATACCAGTACCTCTATCAAATTCATATCTCCAACGGTCCTTTCCATCAGCCTTTGGAAGGTAGCAGGGGCCCCTGACAACCCCTGAGGCATGCGATTGAACTCAAAGAACCCCACAGGGGTGATGAAGGCTGTCTTCTCCCGATCTTCAGGGTGCATGGGGATCTGATAATACCCACTCTTTAAGTCCATCACACTGAACCACTTCGCCCCTGACAAGCTCTGTAGGGCGTCTTCGATTCGAGGAGTGGTATACTGGTCTGGGATGGTTCTTCTGTTCAGGGTTCGGTAGTCGATACAAAGCCTCAGAGATCCGTTTTTCTTCCGGACTACCACTATCGGAGAAGCATATGGGCTCCTGGATTCTCGAATAACCCCAGTCTTCTTGAGTTCCGCCAGCTGCTGACGTAGATCTTCTAAGTCACCTAAGGGAACTCGCCGGACTCTTTCTCGGAAAGGTTTGTCCTCACTCAGGCGGATCTTATGAGTGGCACTCCTGGCGCATCCCACGTCGAACTCATCCCTAGAAAATATTCCTCGCCATCGAGCAAGTTGTGCCTTGGCCCTCTTCACCCATTCTGGTGGGAGGGCAGCGTTTCCAGAGCAGAGCTCTTCTATAACATCTTCACCCCTTCCCTCCTCTTTAAGATTAGATGGGACAACTGGGGTAGCCGGGTTAACTTGGCCCAACAGCACTCTGGCCGGTACCTTCACCGGTGTAGTAGAGGTGTTTCTGACACTAACTAAAACCCTTCCATGGTTTTTCTGTAACACCTTCAAAGGGATCACTTCAGGGATTACTTCTATCCCTCTCTCCTCTTCCTGTGGACCTGATTCAAAGATGATAAAAGGGCCCGGCTGTTTCCATGTGAGTTTAACGGAAGCTTTCAGACAAGCCACCTCTCCTGGCTGCAAGACCTTTTCCGTTCTGTCCAACTTCCAGAGTCTTCCAACTCCTTCTGCAGGAGTCTCTTGCTCCAATACTAATCGTTGATAGGCCTGCCGTAGCATGGGGTGAATCCTTGGCGCTGGAGCATCCTGTCCCTGGCTCAGTTGTGTCAGGAGGCGCCTTACTAGGTCAGTGTTGGTCCCTACGATGAGAGAGCTTTTGTTGGCCCCTGGCGGACGAGGACAGACCACCGCTAGGGTGTCGAAGGTTTCAGCTTCACCAGCCACTGATGGGTCAAAGGTCAACTTGATTGGCAGATACCCGTCATAGGGAAAACTTTGAGTCCCGATACCCCATATCTCCAGATCTTCCAACTTCTGCAGAGGTAGATGGGTAAGGTGTTTATCATAGAAGTCTCTATACAGAAGAATCACTTGGGCCCCAGTGTCAAGGAGGGCTCTTGTGTAAATTCCTTCTACCTGGACAGAGACTACAGGGGAAGGCCCGACCAAGTTAGTTGGGAATTCTCTTGAAGTGGCCTTGTTGTCTGATTCAGTTCTCTGCACCCAGGCTCTTTTCTTTTTTTTTCTTCTGGACTTCAGTCCCCTCTGGGCCCGATGTGCATTGATTTTCCTCCTCTCAGTAGCCTGGAGTATAGAACTAGGGGCGTTGTACCTGGATCTGACTCCCTGACTCAGATTCCCTGAATCATTGAGTCTCTTGGATTCCCTTGAAACTGGCGGGCACCCGGTCGACTCCTTCACGGGTGCCCTCTGAAGTTTTTCCGCTGGCTTGCGAGGTTCTGAGGCGACATTTCCTGGGCTGGGACATACTCCTCTAACATGTCCTACTCCCCCACAGTTGAAACAAGTTAGCGATCTCCTAGGTCTCGGTTCCGGGTCTACTCTAAGGTTAGAAGGTTTATCCGGCTTCTCTGACGCGTTCCCATCAGGTAGAGTAGATGCCTGACTAGTCAGGATGGACACCATTTCTATCAACTGGGACACCTGGGTCTTTAGGAGTTCAACTTGCGAGTCACTTTCTTTTGCACTTATCACTCTGACACGAGCAGTTGAGTCAAACTGCCGACTCTTCCTTTTGTTGTCCAACATGACCTCTTCTTCTCTGACCATTCGCATCAGGTCAGGGTATTCCAGAATGCCACCATCTTGGCGAGTTCGCAACAGTATGGCAATGGGATCTAAGGGTTGAGCCCCTCTCAGCACCTGCCGTGCACGAGTCTCATCTACCTTCCGGGGGTCTATCCCTTTCTTTAACAAGATCTGGTGGATGATCTTATCTAGGCGTCTAATAAATTCGGACAACTTCTCTTCCTCTTCTTGGTAACAGTGGTCTAACTGGTAAAGAAGTTCAGCCACGTTCTCCGTCCGACCAAATACATCTTGTAGAATGTCTAGATAATCCTGTGCAGTGCAGTTCTTTTTGCTTAGCTTGAGATTACGTACGGCCTCTAGTGCAGGTCCCTTTAAACTTTCTGTGATTCTCTGTTTCTTGTGCTGTTCTGGTACCTCCCACTCTTCCAAAGCCTGAGTGGCGGTATCTAACCACTCTTCAAACCCATCTTCTGTTGAAGGCACAGGCTGTTTCCCAGAGAATGTCCTGAGCTTCCTATATCCAGTCATCAGATAGTTTGGGGAGTCCTTACTACATTTTGCTACGATTTCCCCGAGAACAGCACACAGTTCTGAGCTAAAGGTAGACAAAGGTGGTGACTCTGGACTCCCTTCTTGGACACCTTTTTCTTTGCTGGATCCCCCAGGAGTGGTGGATGAGGGACCTTCAGTAAGGACTTCTGGATGTATTAAGAAAAGTTCTGTTTGGTCAGTAGTCTTTACACTGGTTCCCTTAAAGTAATCAGGGACCCCCTTCCTCCACTCACACAATGCATACGTGTGTGGAACGGTGGTGTCTGTCTTTATGTCAGTCACCCAGAATTTCCTGTCTGTGGACAGTGCCCTTAAAACTGGGAGGAGTTTTTCCTCAGTCCAGACCTCTCCCTTGATTTCAACCACCAGGCCATTTTCCACTACGACATTCTCTTCCCTGCTCCACTCGGCTGCAGCGGTAGGATCCATTTCTGCGTTGAGGGGGATTCTGTGGCTGAGAGGGTTGTGTTGCAGGACTGTAGATTATCCCGGACGAGCCCCCACGTGTAGCACCACCCCCGCAGGAGCTGCTGATTAGATTATTGGGTCTACGTCCTGCCTAACAACCCACAGAATTGTCTCAAACCCTCCCTAGGCACAACTGACCCAGAATAGGACTGGAATACCAAATGGCTACACAGATTGGAATATAACACTTCAATAAATAATAATGACCTGTTACCTCTCTCCAGCTGCAGTCCTTCTGGGTAATACAAGGTGACCACACACAAGCTTGCTTTTAAACAGGAAAGTTATTTACTGTAAATCAAATAAACAGTTTCAATACAGTAAAATATGACTTTGTAAAAGGATATACTGATTAATTAATCAAAGATAAGATAAATACTGTGATATCACTCCTCAAGGGCACATTAATTGTTTCAGGAAATGTCTCAGAGCCTATAGGACCACCATCTTAATCACTATTATACTTTTGGAAATAAGGCTCAGCATTCAGTTAGACACAGTACCAGAATGTCAGACCTATCTGAGTCCGCTGTTTCTTCTCTATATCTTCGCTAGCAACGTTGGTGCACTCGCGATTTGTAATCCACATTGAGGATGGGTGATCAATAGAGAGAATGGCAGCAAACAGTTAGTAATCACCGCGGGGTGTCTGTGCAGGATTGGCGGTAAAACTTCTGTGAGAGATGTACTGGGCCACCTGGTATATTGCCTTCTACTACTCTAAGGCTAATCCTGACTAAAGTTACTTCTTTGATAGATAGAGTCAGTTTTTGGGCAGGTGCCCTCTCACCAACAGGACTGTCTCCCAGGAAGCCTCCGCTGCGGTCTCAGTCTCCGGCCTCTGTCACCAGCCGCGCTAGGTATTTGGGGTGGATGAGTCTGGTCTCTGTAGAACATCGATGGGACCTCCAGGAGGGATCCTCTACTGGAGATGAAACACTGCAACTTAGTCACTTAAGGCCCAGGAGTTTCGGCCTAGCATGCAGCATCAGCCCACAGCGCTGGCATCCTGCTTGTCTCACTGTGTCTTTCCCAAGAGAGTGAGCCTGGCTCCTCCCTTCCTTTATAAAGCTTCCCCCAGAAGGCTGTGCGGTGCAGCAGTGCACCCTGGTACTCTCAAAGCACTATGGGCGATGAAGACTGCTCAACTTCCTGAAAGGAAAATAACATCAAAAGAAATTCCATAGCCGCTGCAATGTGTCCTTTTGGCCACTAGATGGAGCCGAGTTCCTCTCAAATGTCAAGCAGCAGTCTTTTAGAACTTGTATAATGGAAGACCCCGCTACATTAACAATAGAAATATACTTTAATACCCTAATGATTTTAAAAAATACTCACACTTGGGTCAAATATCAAGAGGAAAAGGCCATTTTAGAACCCTTGATCATCACCTGTTACAGTATATGAGTTATAGGCAGATATTGAATACGCAGGTTGGAAGATGCAGTAATTCAAATAGTGCCATTGAAGCTATATGACCTTATGATTAAAAAAATCCCTTCTGTAGTCCAACCCCATAGGTGAAAAGAGGATTTACATTCCAGCACAAACCAGAAGCATTACAACCTAAGCATCAATCAACTCATATACAATATATCCTATTAAGTGCCTGCACACCTGGAAGAGGCTTCAGTTCCTGGGAAACAGGTCATCAATGTCAGACTTGAAGAGGAAACCGGCAGTTTAGTCATCATCATGATTACAGTGCTGGGGATAAAGTGGACAAATGTTAGCTTACAGTATGTTCCATGTTCAAAGTAGGGGTCAGCTGAGTTTCTCCTGTATCTTGTTTGTTTGGACTGTAGACCTGGTTTGACAAATGATTTCTTAAAGCAGTACTTAAACCAAAGGTATTGTCAGTTTTGGGTGTACAGTAGCAAAGCTTAATTTATCTTCTTTTGTACTATCTATGACTGTGATGGAGGCAAAGCTCCCCCTTCCTATTCCTTTCACGACAGTCCTGGTTTGTCCATATGTTGAATTTTCTTCTTTTTCCCTTTGAAGCGTATTTCCTACATATTCCTAGGGAAAATCTGCTAGGGCAAAAATTCTCAAACAGGGTTCCATGGGTGACCAAAGGAGTCCTGCCTGAAAATTATTTTTGGGGTTCCTAAGGGTTAAAAAAGGTTGAGAAGGCTGCTCTTGGAGGACATAGACACCAGCTTTTATGTGTGCTTATGGTGACCTTGAGAAAGTTGGTATTAGATGATTTATTGGGCCCTGAACTGTGCTGGAGGGATGTGTGGAATGATTGAAGACATGACCTGACTACTTCTGCTGGCTACTCTTTGGTAAAGCTGTTAGTTTATGTGATTAGGGTTTATCAAAAGCTCGCGTTAAGTATATTACTGTCATTTGAAGCATAAAAATGTGTGCACTTCATTTAGCAGCGAGATATCCTAAACCTCCAAACCCTCCCTAGAATCCCTAAGACTCGGTTCACACTACCGCGACTTGTTAGGCGATTTGTCAGCCTGACAAGTCGCGGTCCCTCGGGGTCCATTGAGTAGTACAGGACCCGTTCTAATAGGAGTGACACAAGTCGCTCCGACTTAGAAAAAGGGTCCTGTACTACTTCGGGTCGACCTCGGAGCGACTTGCATAGACATTCATTATATGAAGTCCGTGCAAGTCGCGCCGAAGTCGCGGTGCACGGGACTTCACAAGTCGCCCCCGAAGTAGTACAGAGTTGTGTCGCCATAGTGTGAACCGACTCTTAAAGTTCCATAGGATACGGAGGTCAGTTTGAAGACTAACATGAGTATTTGGAGGCATTATAAGATACCCGCACTACAGCACTGTTGATAGCATAGAACTGTTTTAGGCAAGGTCAGGTTTAGTTTAAAGAGACACTCGTGTCATTGCCCATGCAGGTTGAGTTTAAGGGTGCAGAGATAAGATGTAATAATGTACAATCCTTGGCTCCAGCAGGCTCCCTCCATCCATGTAATTGGTTCAACACAGCATGCTATCCGAGACATTTCTGGCCAGTCACAAGCTTGTCTTCTCACGTACAGTACTAGGAACCCCTAGATTAAAACAGCATTTAACCCTTGCAGGTCAGGGGGAAAAGGGCACTGCAAAGGTACATTTTGTTTAATTTTCTAAGTTCACCTTTAAAGTTTAGTGGATACCTAAGAAATGTGTAGAATTCCACTGTTGTCCTCTCCTTCCAAAAATGCTAACTGCCAAATACCAGATAAGCATGACCTGATCTGGCTAGTATCTTCGGAATCACTGACCCAGTCACGTGTACAGATCAGGAGTTCCAACTTTGGGAGATTGATTTACTAAAGGCAAACATATTGCGCTTCAAGTGCAATTACTGATCAGGTGTCAACCCAAAATCTGGGATTTTTTTTTACTTTTACTTTTGATGATAATGGTAAACAGAACAAATAGAGAGGGTGAATCTCCCTAAGCGAGGCACAGACAGCAATACAAACTGATATGCGTTCTAATCCCTTCCCACTTTATCAAAAAAAAAAAAAAAATAGTTTTGCCTTTAGATACCCTTTAAGTTGGCCATACACTTGCGTGTGTGCACTTTTTTATGCACCGGGTGGAGTCTTTTGAGTGTGTTTCACACGCTACCGGCTATAAAAAAAAAAAAAATTAAGTTGGCCATACACTATGAAAGGCCCGTACACACGAATCGAAATTCGGCCGGGAATTTTCGTCTGACGACCGATCTGCCGATTTTCGGCTTGTTAGTATGATGCTTCCGACAACCGACTCTGACTTTTCGTCCGAAAAAAATCTGGTGTGCAGGCTATAAAATTTTTGTCCTCCGTCAAAATACGTCCGATTTTCGTGTAGTCAGTACAGATTTAGACAGGGAAAAATCTTATGAGCAAGACTGGGCATGCTCAGAGAAGAAAGAACACAAAGAAAGCAAACCAACACATGACATCACTTCTGAAGTAGAATTTTGTCATGCGGGAAAATTCGTGTGCAGTCTAGAGCACATTCCAACCAACAAAACACCACTCTGGACAAAAGATGGACGACCGGTCGGCGGAAATTCATTGCGTGTGTACTAGGCTATAGAGTTTTTATTTGCTGGTCTTGCCAAAAATCTTTGATCCAGGCTATACAGTGCCGATAGTTGCATCTCCTGCTGCGGATATTTTATTCTGACAACTGGCACCAGCAGCTTTCAGAATGCCCAAACATCGGATGGAGCGGCTGCATGTCCATCTAGTGTCTTTTGATTTTTTAGTTGGAAAATGTTGGGTGGGAGGGGGTTGACAGGGTCACCCACTAAGCAACTTTTGGGCAGTTCATCAGGAACTGCCCAAAATTCGAATTGTGTATGGCCAGATTTACCCTACAATAGGGCTGAATCTAGCCAACCTATTGAATATGCATGACAGCCAAGCCACTAGTCTTCTCTGGAGGAAGTCAGTGGAGGTAGGCTGCATCTTCCTCTCAGTACAGGTTTTCTTTAACCACTTGCCGACCGCCGCACGCCGATCTACGTCGGCGGTCAGCCCCTCACAGGCAAAGTGACGTAGGGCTACGTCACTAGCTTGTGAGGGTCTAGGGAGCGAGCGTGCGCCGCCGGAGGCGCGCTCCGGCGTGGTCACAGACCCCCCCGCGCGTGTGACCGGCGGACCCGATGTCCGCCGGCCACTCTGCGATCGGCGGGGGAGAGGGAGAAAGTCAGGCAGCTTGTGTAAACAAGCTGCCTGTCATTCTCCCCTCTGTATGAGAGCTGATCATATGGATCTACTATGTAGATCCGTTGATCACTCTGCATACAGCTGAAGCCACAGCCAATCACAGTAAGAATCACGCCCCTAGGGACACACACAGCCCCTCCCTCTCAAATAAAGTTAACCCCTTCACTACCAGTGTATTTTTACAGTAACAGTGCATATATATAGCACTGATTACTGTTGAAATGTCACTGGTAACCACAAAAGTGTCAAAAATGTCAGTCAAGGGTCCGATCTGTCCGCCCCAATGTCGCAGTACCGCAAAAAAAATCGCAGATCGCCGCCATTACGCGTTAAAAAAAAAACAACAAAAATCTTTCCCTTAGTCAGTAAATGCAATAACTTTTGCGCAAACCAATCAAAATACGCTTTTTGCGATTTTTTTTTTACCAAACATAGGTAGCATAAAACAAATTGGCCGAAAATGTTAAAAAATTTTGATTTTTACATTTTTTTGGGGGGGAATTTCATATAAAAAAAAGGGAAAAATATTGCTATTTTTGGAAAATTGACGCTCTTTTTTTGTTTATAGCGCGTGATCAAAAAATTGCACAGGTGATCAAATACCGCCAAAAGAAAGCTCTGTTTGTGGGAAAAAAAGGACGCCAAATTCGTTTAGGTACAGCGTCGCACGACCGCGCAATTGTCCGTTAAAGTCACGCAGTGCCGAATCGCAAAATAGCCCCTGGTCGTTTAGCAGCCAAATCCTCCGGGGCTTAAGTGGTTAAATGATTTCAAGGGAAAGTCTTTGGCAGAAAAATGTACAGAATGAATAAGTTTCTCTGCTGCAAGACAATTCCTCTTAGTAGATATGATCACATTTATAGTTATGCTAATGCTTTTGATATCCATTTCCTGCGGTTCCACTTCTCTAATGCAGTTGACTGGAGATCAAACTTTTTTATAATTTATATATTTCGATGTAATATTAAACCTCTAAGACTGAAGACTTTCCAGACGTTGTGTTATTTTCATTTTTGATTCCTCCCATTAAACAATTATGGGCCTGAGAACTGGAAATCCTCTCCTAATGAGTCAGGGGATGAGAATTCTGAAAGTATGTATCGATTGTTTGATGTAGGCAATCAAGGTGTGTTCTCTGAAAGATGTTATTGTTGCTAAATGACAGGCCAATATAAATTACAGTAAGTACAGAAACTTGCAGCTGCAGCACTTCTGTGTGTTGTGGAGGCCGAGACGTGGAAATGGACTTCTGAAGGACTAAAAACAAATCAACTTTGTCAAGAAGATCAAAGATAAAGTAGAATGCCAGCTCTGAGATCATTTAGGAATAAAGGCAGTAGTAACACAATAAAAATCTTACCTGGTCTCCCTTTGACCTTCTCGGATATGTCTCTGTATTTTCTCTTCAATCAGCAAAAATAATCCTTGTAAAAGTAAGCCTAGCATTAGATATATAGCTTTGTGTGGTTTTATGTTAAAGCTGAACTCCGGCTAAAATAAAAGTTTACCCTTGCATTGGGGGTGCCCGAGCACTATTAGGGTTAAATGCTCTTCAACTATGGCCCACGGCCCACATCTTGCCCCCTACAAGAATTTTTCTCTCTCACAGCTAGACTCAGTGGCATATCTTAAATGTGCACAGATTGAGGATTAAGGTCAGCCAAAGTTGCCTGTAAGGGGGGACTCTGGTGAGGACCCTATTGTAAGGGGGACTGTGATGGGGATTCTGATGGAGATCCTGGTGTAAGGGGGACTCTGAAGGGATTCTGATGTAAGTGGGACCCAAACGGGAATTCTGATGTAAGTGGGACTGTGATGATGACCCTGATGTAAGGTGGACCTTTAATGGGAATTCTGATGTAAGGAGGACTCTGATGGGGAATCTGTTGTAAGGGGGGACTCTGATGGGGACCCTGATATAAGGTAGACTCTGATGGGGATTCTGATGAAAGGGGGACTCTGATGGGGATCCTGATGTAAGGTGGACTCTGATGGGGATTCTGATGAAAGGGGGACTCTGATGGGGACCCTGATGTAAGGGAGACTCTGATGGGGACCCTGGTGTAAGAGGAAATTCTGATGGGGACCCTGATGTTAGGGGGACTCTGATGGGGATTAAGATTTAAGAGGGACACTGATGGGGACCCTGATGTAAGGGTGAATCTGATAGGGATTCTGATGTAAGGGGGACTCTGATGGGGATCCTGATGTAAGGGGGACTATAATGGGGAATATGATTTAAGAGGGACACTGATGGGGACCCTGATGTAAGGGCAAATCCGATAGAGATTCTGATGTAAGGGGGACTCTAATGGGGTTTCTGATGTACGGGGGACTCTGGTGGGGATTCTGATGAAAGAGGGACTCTGATGGGGACCCTGACGTAAGAGGGGATTCTGATGGGGACCCTGATGTTAGAGGGACTCTGATGGCAATTATGATGTAAGGGGGACTCTGATGGGGATTATGATGTAAGGGGGGCTCTAATGGGGACCCTGATGAAAGGAGGAGTCTGTGAGGATTATGATGTAAGGAGGTCTCTGATAGGGACCCTGATGTAAGGGGGACTCTGATGGGGATTATGATGTAAGAGGGACACTGTTGGGGACCCTGGTGTAAGGTGACTCTGATAGGGATTCTGATGTAAGGGGAGATTTTGATGGGCACTCTGATGTAAGGGTTTTGAAGTGGTAACAGTCTGACTGTACAGCAGAGCTAAGAGATGGGAAGGGGGAAGCAACACAAAAGGCAAGTCAGGTGTGCTGCAGTCCACGGAGCATGCAGATAGGAGGAGAGAGCAGAGTGACAAAGCAGTGAGCTCGTCAGTGGTTTCCTTTTTTTTTTTTTCCACTTTCCAATCACAAGCTGGGGGGGGGGGGGCATGTAAGTATAACCTAAAGCAGACTTTCACTATAAACTAAGTCTCGTATTGCACTGCATCCTCTTTTTTTTTAAATTTTTTTGTGCATATTTCTTGCCTAGGTGGTGAGAAATATATTTGTGTCGCCCTGCCCCCCCCAGATTCTGCATGTGTGGAGAGGTAATGCAGAGTATCAGTTCCCATTGAACCCCGTGGCACATCTCTGCACGTGTGGGTTTCCCCAGCACATATGGAAATGCACGCTTTTTCCACACATGAGCAAAGACGGCTATTATTGAATGCTCAAAATTTTGCATTCCTAACCATGCACAGGGGTTATTCCCCTCCCTTACCCTTTGCCTTTATTTCCACTTTAAGTCATGTTTTTTTAGGTCCCCCCATACAGGCCAAGGTACAGCAGGTTTTTTTCTTTTTCCCTGCTTTCAGGTTGCATATCTTTCCCTATCCAAGCACGCTCCTTAAGTATTTTTAATTTTTTTTCTGCCAATAGGAGAATTTTCGGATGGGTTTACAATGCCTTAATTTATGTTTTTTTTAAAGGTGATTTAACGAGCCTTTACCTAACAAATGAAAGATTCCAAAATGCATCATCTTTTCAGACTTATCTAAAATGCTTCTTAAAAGCATCCCAATTGAATATCCTGATCCACCAAAATGTTCTCATTTAGGGTTTTGCAGAGAAAAGCTTTTAGCAGGTCCAGCTTTCAACCTTTACATAGACAAAGCAACTGTATATAGAGAGATATTACAGTGGAAATGTAATCATGGAGCTTTTCTAAAGTGCCAGCTGCAGCTGCAGAGTATCTCCCCGCCATCCACTAATACCAACTATTTTCTCTGGTCCCAGCCTGCACCCACCTCTTCCACTTCCTACGTGTGTAAGAATACAGGAGTATACCTGTCTGACTGTGCAGGGTGCTAGGAATATTCTTTTGAATCCACAATGTGCATCAACTAAAAGTATCTCTAACTTTAACTGATATCACAAAAAGCCCAAACATATTTTTACAGACTATCTATGAAATAATGAATGGTTGGCAGGAAGCACATTGGTTCATTGTTAGCTGAGATTCTGCCCTTGTCTTCTGAGTGCGCACATGCCTCATAGTCAGGGCTGCTGATAGGGGGGGGGGGAACCACCAGTCCTTCTGTAGGGGGCCCGGGCAAAAAAAGGGCCCTGACAGCACAGAGAATTGGTGCAGTCAGGCAGAGGGGCCATTACAGAAGGAAGCCCTGTGCTGCCCTCTGCAGCAGCTGAAAGACCGTTTCTCCCCACCCTGCCAGCTTTCAGCTGCTGCAGGGAGAGACACAGACACAGGGCATCATCATTCCTGTAATCACTTCTCTGACACCGATCCCCCTCCCTGTTCTGCCTGCTTCTGATCCCCCCTTCCCCATGTGCCCCTCTTTCACTGTGCCCCCCCCCCCCCGTGTGCCCTCCTTTTACTGTGCCGCCTCCCACAGCGCTGCAGGCTGCCCTGTGCTGTGAGAAAATTGAAAAGAAAAAAAGATAATTAAACTATGAATTGAATAATTTTAAAGGGCAGAACTAAAATCTGGGTGGGCACGACCCACCAAAGCACACCCTAAATCAGGCCCACTGTATCTCTCACCCAGAAACTGAAAGCCGGCGGGGGGGGGGGGGAACTGGCTTTCAGTTGCTGGGTGAGCGACACAGAGGGCATTGTTCCTTTTCTGCTCCACCGATCCTCCTGCTGTCCGAGCCACCTGTGTGCCCAGGCCCCCAACAGGAGGAATGGTGCCCCCCCTCCCCCCATCAGCAGCCCTGCCAGCACTACAGAGGAGGCATCGGCTTATGTGGCTCTTGCTCCCTACTACAGCTCCAACTTTTCAAGTACTCCCTCTGCATTGCACTCTGGGATAGCGGGTCAGAAAGTCTAGACTGCGATCTTACAAGTCACCTGTCCACGATCTACTGGTTAACATGAATGGCCAGTAATGCCTTCTGGGATATGTGATGTTGGTATCCAGGAAGGCTGCAGGAGGAGAGCGAAATGTTATTTTCGCCTAGATGAGAATGGCAGAAGGGGGCAGTAAATAAAAACAGGAATTTCAGATTTATTTTTTTCAAAGTCTTCTTTATGGCTGGCACATGCCTGTCTAATACATGTTACTATCTGATAAGGTGGGAGGAGCTAACCAAACTACATTTTTCATAAGCAGTTTCTTGTCCTGCCAATCAGTAAACATGCTTGGTGGATCTAGCTGTGGCCAATCGCCAATTGCAAAGCTACAGGCTTGGCAAGTGGCAGTGACAGCAATACTAGCAAAGCTTTTTATTAAGTAGAGGAGCGTTAGAACCTCTGTCAGATTTGTTTTAGCTGTCTGTATGCGATTAACCCTTACTATTTGTCCTGGTGACCACTGTCACAGAAACAGAAAGTGATGGGAAATGTAACATTGTTACCGGAACAGGAAATGACTGAAAATCTTCTATTGGGGCATACCAATTATGGTGATAAGTGTCTAATAGAATAGGGTAATTACCCTTACTTTGGAGATATCTACTCTCTCTTCCTTTTGTGTTTTCATTTGATGTGTGTGATAGTGCTGGACTAATAGACATGAGGCTTGCTTCTGATGAATATACAATAGAGTGCATTGTAGTGCTATCCCTGAAGGGGCCGCTGGTAACAGCTGGATCATTCCCAACAGTACAGAAGCTGCCAGTCACCAAAGCACTAGTCTACACACTCTGGCTCCAATGAATCTGTCTAGGGAATGTCTTTTTGTTGTTTTTTTTGTCTATTGCTTAAAGAGCTTTAACAGAAGAGGGGATAGGGCATCGGATATCCCAAAACTCCTGGCTCTGTTTAGAGGACAATCTTCTCCTTGAGTAATAGTAGGTCTTGAACAGTCTAAGACCCCACAATGATAGCCAACGGGGCAAGTCTTTGGTACCCAGTGCAGTTTCCAAAACACTATGTAGTCACAAGGATCAGTGACAAGTCCCCAGGACAGCTGCCACCTTCTAGCTCTCCCGGACATGGTCCAGGGAGTGAGATGGCACCAGATCCCCTGTGGAAAGGTTCTGCAATCAATTGCAAGCAAATTCCATCCAGGCCCTCAGCCTTGACATCGCTGAGGCCTCTAGAGAAGTACAGTCCATAGGCTGCCTGAGAGCAGCAGCCTCTCTGGCTCTGGAACCCTCCTGGGGAGATGGAACCCCTGTCTCTAGTGCTTCAGACTATTTATCACCATTCCAGCACCCTTCTGGACACTCCTTCACAGGGACTTGCTGAAACCTGATAAACATTCAGGCTAATCCTTTTAAATCTCCTGCCCTAAGCTCTGAAATTTTCTTCCAGAGGCAAGGAGAAGCAATCAATCTCCCAACCTGTGAAACCCTGAACAGACCAGGCCAAACGATACTGCTCTCTTGATTTCAGAAGGAGCCAAAAGTAAATGTATCTACAATCCTATGCTAGGAGGGTGCTACAGTGTCTTCATTCAAAGGAGCTGAAGGTGTAGTGTAGGCGGACCTTGTTCTGGTTCTAGGTCTCTACCTCTCTGCTTACACCAAAAAGAGCAGCAGATGATAAAATCTTAAGTAGGTATTGAGAAGAACCTAGTAAAATAAAAGTTCATATTACTCAGAGGTCTTTGGAAATTGTATCGGTACAGATAATTGGTTTCAAATGATTTGATGCTCTGAATCAATAAACATTTCCAAAGACCTCTGAGTAAAACTAACTTTTGTACTAGGTGCTCCTCAATACTCACCCCTGAGTTTTTGTGTTTTTTTTGGAAAGGAAGTAGAGCGCAATCAAGAAGTAAAAAATAAAACTGTCTCTCTAGGTATAGAGGACAGTGGAAAATGTATTTAAAATGAACATTACTGAACATCCTGTGTGAGTATATCTGTTTCTGGAGATAAGCAATTTCATTCACTTAAAATGAGGGTCAGACTGGATTAGGCATTTTCACTCATCCTATCATTTAATCCCATACTAATTCCCCATTTAATGAAGGCCGTTGTATTTATGTCAATTTCAGTCAACATTTGACAGGCTGTTAGAAGGCAATATGTTGCCTCACTGCTTGTTTTAACCCTTAAAATGCTTACCCACCACGCCCATTCCATTAAATGGTTGCATTTAGTGGTGGTGTCTTCCATACATAGTTACTTAGTTACATAGTTAGTGAGGTTGAAAAAAAGACATTAGTCCATCCAGTTCAACCTATGATGTGTGTGTTTGCTTTTAAACGTACATTGTATACCCCTGTATGTTTTGGTCTCTAAGGTGCCCATCTAATCGTTTTTTAAAACCATCAATGCTCCCTGCTGATATGACTGCTTGTGGAAGAGAATTCCACATCCTTACTGCTCTTACAGTGAAGAACCCCTTACGCACTTTAAGGTTAAACCGCCTTTCCTCTAGTTTTAGTGAGTGGCCACGTTTCTTGTTGTATCTCCTTTCTCTGAATAGTTTGTTCCTTATGCTAGGGTCGCCAGCACAGCATTTGTACATTGATATCATATCCCCCCTCAATCGTCTCTTCTCCAGAGAGAATAAGTTCAGTGCTTGTAGTCTTTCCTCATAGCTGATGTCCTCCATTCCCCTAATTATTTTTGTTGTCCTTCTCTGGACTCTCTCCAGTTCCAGCACATCCTTCCTGAGGACCGGTGCCCAGAACTGGACAGCATACTCCAGATGTGGCCGGGCCAGATTCTTGTAGAGAGGGAGAATAATCTCTTTATTTCTGGAGTGAATCCCCTTTTTTATACATCCCAGTATTCTGTTGGCTTTGCTTGCAGCGGCTTGGCATTGCATGCCACTGCCAAGCCTGTTGTCTACCAGTACCCGCAAGTCCTTTTCCATCCTAGACTCACCCAGAGGTTCCCCCCCTAGTGAGTAGCTTGCTTTCTGGTTTCTGGCCCCCAAGTGCATTACTTTACATTTTTCAACATTAAACCTCATCTGCCATGTAGTTGCCCACCCCGTTATTTTGTTCAGGTTCGCTTGTAAGGTTTCCACATCCTGCATCGAAGATATTGGCATGCCTAGTTTAGTATCATCTGCATATGAGTTCTTAGGGTTTCAGTCTACTTTACATTGTTTATCCAAGCCTTTTACCACAAAGGAGTAGGCTAGATGGAGACTTGTTAAAATTAAATAAAAAAACAAAAGTTGGTGGGCCACAAATAACCAAGAGCAGAACTCAAATACCTTAGAGTAGAACTCTACTCAGAGGATCGTTACCCAATCAGATTACAAAGAATTCTCTGCCGATCAATACCCTGGCCTTACACTGGCCACAGTTATGGTGGGAATGCAATAATGTTAACACTCTGTGTAGAATAACATTTTATCTGTAGAATATTTGAGTTGGCTGTAAGACAATAAACACAAACCTGATGGGTGTAAAGTTCATAATTCACTTACTGCACTGTCTGGGCCTGCACACAATTCCCTGAGCAGGAAGCTTAAGCTATCAAAGAGCCTTGCAACTGATACTTAAATGTGTGTAGCAGAGATTGCTTCACAGTAAATTTTAATGGATGCTTGGCTCTCCACTCCCAGGCGTTTTACAGTACATCTTATTCATTAGCTCTTCTAAGCTTGTCATTTGGGACATTCTTGACATGAGACCCTCCTGAAGAGTATGCAACACTCATTTCCTATATTTTGGGTGTGTGGAAATTGGATATCCTTTAAGAAAGTTGGAGCGCAGTGTCCTTCAGGTTTAATTAAATCCACCAACTCTCACTTCCTGCCCAGCATTGCGCTCAGTATAAACACATTTAATGGCCATCAAGCTATTGATCTTTCCTGTAGGTTTGCCGAGTCAGATACTGTTTCGCAGTCTAGAAGAGGTAGAGTGAAAACAATAACCTTGTAACATCATTCCTATTGAATTTGTTAAGTATAGTATGATATCACAGAAGCTCAAGAGTGGCTATCACTACCTTCCCCCTGTTACATTGTGTCTCACTACTCCCACCAGAGCCTATTCCATTAATAAAAAATCAGATTGCGTCGTGTAGTCCCAGCACAGCTCCGTATACAATTTCGGCATCTTCTGGGAATAATAAACTCCTGGGCATGCATGATGGTTAAATACATGGCCATGGATAAGGCAGTACAGCCAGTCCTCCTGTACTGGGGCCAAGCCCCATCAGCTCAAAAGGGGGGCCTGGGCATCTGCTAAGCAGGAGAACTGGCTGTACTGTCTTATTGCAGACACTAATCCTCTTCTGCCTCCCCCAGAAGAGCTGTAAGCTTCTCCTCCTCTTTCTCCTTCTGACTGCACTGCACTGCTGGGCGATTGGTCCTAGCACATGTGTCCCTTCCATCTACAGGTGTTGTCCCCCATGTGCCCCTTTGCCCCACAACAAAGCAAGCTTCCCTCCTCCCCTTTTCCGCTAGCAGCTGCTACGGGCACACAGGGTGAAGTTTCAGGATGAAGAGCAGGGGAAGGGGCTGGTAAATATGTAATACACTGCTCCCTTCTTTTTCTGAATGAACACAGTGAGCAATCAGTACCAATAACTCCTGTGTTTACTATGCTTCAGTTTGTGAATGAGCAGGAAGCCTCAGAGCACTTCCTATGTATTCATCTGTGCAGCTGAGGCTGCAAAGAAAGGAGCTGATAAATCAATGTCCTCAGTCACTTTCTGCTGAGGGAGGCCCTGTCAGGTAGGCTATATGGGGCCCCATGATTTCTAGCCCCGGTTGGATCTCAAACCCAGAACAGTTAAAGGTGTTGGCTCATCAAGGGAACCTGCTGGATGGGGTGTATAGTATAGTTAAAGAAAACCTATTTGAAAATAACTCCCCAACATCACCAGTCTGGCCATTCTGTGCCACTACAATAATAACTTTACCAACCACTATGTAGTATGAGGGTTTACCTAAACAATCCATTTAATTGATATCCAAAGAAATTGGCGCTCAATCTAAAGTTGTTGATAGATTACTGTATAATATTATCCCAAAGCACTAAGAGTATATCAGGAACTCTTTCTATACCCTTCATCTGAGATATTTTAACCAATGACTGGGCATTTGGTCATGTGACCAGTTGCTATTGGTAAGCCTTTGCATGAATATACTACTGGTTGATGGCTGGTGAGAGATAACATTTTGATAAACATATTGATAAACGAGGTGTATCTGATGCTAAAATTTGGCGAACAAAAAAATATCCTAAATTGCTCTGTCTGAGCTGCTCACTAACATGCAGCAATGTAAACTCTGTAAAGACCACCTACAAACCCAATTCCAAAAAAGATGGGACACTACAAATTGTGAGTAAAAAAGGAATGGACTAATTTACAAATCTCAAAAACTTATATTTTATTCACAATATAATATAGATAACATATCAAATGTTGAAAGTGAGACATTTTGAAATGTCATGACAAATATTGGCTCATTTTGGATTTCATGAGAGCTACACATTCCAAAAAAGTTGGGACAGGTAGCAATAAGAGGCCAGAAAAGTTAGATGTACATATAAGGAACAGCTGGAGGGCCAATTTGCAACTTATTAGGTCAATTGGCAACATGATTGGGTATAAAAAGAGCCTCTCAGAGTGGCAGTGTCTCTCAGAAGTCAAGATGGGCAGAGGATCACCAATTCCCCCAATGCTGTGACAAAAAATAGTGGAGCAATATCAGAAAGGAGCTTCTCTGAGAAAAATTGCAAAGAGTTTGAAGTTATCATCATCTACAGTGCATAATATCATCCAAAGATTCAGAGAATCTGGAACAATCTCTGTGCGTAAGGATCAAGGTCGGAAAACCATACTGGATGCCCGTGATCTTCGGGCCCTTAGACGGCATTGCATCACATACAGGAATGCTACTGTAATGGAAATCACAACATGGGCTCAGGAATACTTCCAGAAAACATTGTCGGTGAACACAATTCACCGTGCCATTCGCCGTTGCCAACTAAAACTCTATAGGCCAAAAAAGAAGCCATATCTAAACATGATCCAGAAGCGCAGGGGTTTTCTCTGGGCCAAGGCTCATTTGAAATGGACTGTGGCAAAGTGGAAAACTATTCTGTGGTCAGACAAATCAAAATTTGAAGTTCTTTTTTGGAAAACCCGGGCGCCATGTCATCTGGACTAAAGAGGACAAGGACAGCCCAAGTTGTTCTCAGCGTTCAGTTCAGAAGCCTGCATCTCTGATGGTATGGGGTTGCATGAGTACGTGTGGCATGGGCAGCTTACACCTCTGGAAAGGCACCATCAATGCTGAAAGGTCTATCCAAGTTCTAGAACAACATATGCTCCCATCCAGACGTCGTCTCTTTCAGGGAAGACCTTGCATTTTCCAACATGACAATGCCAGACCACATACTGCATCAATTACAACATCATGGCTGCAGAGAAGAAGGATCAGGGTACTGAAATGGGCAGCCTGCAGTCCAGATCTTTCACCCATAGAAAACATTTGGCGCATCATAAAGAGGAAGATGCGACAAAAAAAAGACAGTTGAGCAACTAGAAGCCTGTATTAGACAAGAATGGAACAACATTTCTATTCCTAAACTTGAGCAACTTGTCTCCTCAGTCCCCAGATGTTTGCAGACTGTTATAAAAAGAAGAGGGGATGCCACACAGTGGTAAACATGGCCTTGTCCCAACTTTTTTGAGATGTGTTGATGCAATGAAATTTAAAATCAACTTATTTTCCCCTTAAAATTATACATTTTCTCAGTTTAAACATTTGATATGTCATCTATGTTGTATTCTGAATAAAATATTGAAATTTGAAACTTACACATCATTGCATTCTGTTTTAATTCACAATTTGTAGTGTCCCAACTTTTTTGGAATCAGGTTTGCACATTTATACATTTTTCCCTTTAAGCTGATACATTCATACTTCATATTTCTGTAACATAAAATGATAAAATGGGTCGCCTTAATGGGTTGAAATATAGAAAAGGACAACCTGTAACGGAAATAGTTTCAGAATGAGAACTATGCAAGAAATGACGGTATCTCCTTTCTCACAATCCTCCACCAAAAGAGCAATGACAAACTATGAAAGGAATTATAACATTCCCCTAGTCATTCTGTGGCCGGTTTGAAGGGACTTTCACTCTCACTGACACATTCTTATCATTCGGCTGAATAACAGTAAATACTGAGGAATGTAGACTGCCACAATCATAATCAAAAATGCAGTTTTAAGACGGAACTGTGCATAGATTAAAGCTGAACTCTGAGAACAGAAAAACACCCTGGACCCCCCCCTCCAGCGGAAAGGTTCAGTACTTGCTAAGTCTATGGGTCGAGGAATAAGGTGTAATATTTTTGCTCTTTTGCTCCTGCTAAATTCCTTTATGCTGTGTGATCAGACCCTCAATGCCTCTTCTCTAAGGCGCCCCAGCTAGCAGTTGCACTGATGTAATCAAGTACAATGCAGGGCCAATAGCCCTCCATTGTATATGAGGATGGCAAGGGGCCATCTACAACCCTAAACGCTGGAGAGAAGAGCTGTACGCCTGTAGCCTGCCAGATCTAGAAATAAGGTAGGTATTGCATCTTATTCTTCTACCCCTATACCTAATGAGTGTACCCCTAGACCTAATGGGGGGAAGCATTGCATAGATGTTGTTTGTGTAATTCATAGAGTTCAGCCTTATGCCCTCCATACACTATACACACTATATATACAATCTGATTGTACAATCTCCCTTAGGTTCACCATCAACTATGTAATTTAGGGGGTCTGCCAGATTGGATACAGAATGATTGGATAGTCAGGTGTGTCCTCCTATTATCTCGTTTTGGTAAATCTAAAGGAGAATGTACAGAGATTTAACAATCAGATTGTATAGCACCTTTAAAGCCCCCCCATTTATTCCAGGTATTTGTTTATTTCATTTTTCTGTACTGGTAATACAATCCTTTTACTGCACCACAATCTGTTTTTGTATTTGCTCATTGAAATCCCATTCACAATAGACAATATCTCTCAAAGATGAAGGGTCAGCAAGCAATCAGGCACTGCCACCCTGCACAATTGAGTCAATCTAATACAGGTATATTGTGGACAGGAGGTAAGAGACAGGTATGACATCATCAGTTTGCTGCTGGTCCTTAACTTTTAAATTAATACACTTCCTGGCCAAACCATATTGCTAAAACGGACCTGCACCCCTTAGATCCTCTATAGCAGTGGTCCTCAACCCTGGCCTACAGGGCCCACTAACAGGCCAGATTTTAGGTATTACCTTGGGGAGATGCAGACTAGAGTACTGCAATCACTGAGCAGCAAATGATATCACCTGGGATGTATTTCAGTTATCTTGCAAATCTGGCCTGTTAGTGGGCCCTGTAGGCCGGGATTGAGGACCACTGCTCTATAGCTTCCTGCACTCCCTCCCAACTCTGCAACAAAATAAATAGTTGTTTACATTTTTTTTAATATATTTGCCCAGCAATGCCTCTCTTGGCCACCATTCTCACCATGGTTACATAGTTACATAGTTACATAGTTACAGAGGTTGAAAAAAGACATCAGTCCATCCAGTTCAACCTATGATGTGTGTGTGTGTTTGCTGTTAACCGTACATTGTATACCCCTGTATGTTGTGGTCTTTAAGGTGTCCATCTAATAGTTTTTTGAAACTATCAATGCTCCCTGCTGATACCACTGCTTGTGGAAGAGAATTCCACATCCTTACCGCTCTTACAGTGAAGAACCCCTTACGCACTTTAAGGTTAAAACGCGTTTCCTCAAGTTTTAGTGAGTGGCCACGTGTCTTATTGTATCTCCTCTCTCTGAATAGTTTGTTCCTTATGCTCGGGTCGCCAGTACAGTATTTGTACATTGATATCATATCCCCCCTCAATCTTCTCTTCTCCAGAGAGAATAGGTTCAGTGCTTGTAGTCTTTCCTCATATCTGATGTCCTCCATTCCCCTAATTATTTTTGTTGCCCTTCTCTGGACTTTCTCCAGTTCCAGCACATCCTTCCTGAGGACCGGTGCCCAGAACTGGACAGCATACTCCAGATGTGGCCGGACCAGAGTCTTGTAGAGTGGAAGAATAATCTCTTTATTTCTGGAGTGAATCCCCTTTTTTATACAACCCAGTATTCTGTTGGCTTTGCTTGCGGCGGCTTGGCATTGCATGCCACTGCCAAGCCTGTTGTCTACCAGTACCCCCAAGTCCTTTTCCATCCTAGACTCACCCAGAGGTTCCCCCCCTAGTGAGTAGCTTGCTTTCTGGTTTCTGGCCCCCAAGTGCATTACTTTACATTTTTCAACATTAAACCTCATCTGCCATGTAGTTGCCCACCCCGTTATTTTGTTCAGGTCCTCTTGCAAGGTTTCCACATCCTGCATAGAAGATATTGGCAAGCCTAATTTAGTATGGTGAGATTGACATGTCCCTGCTCCCTCAACCTCTTGGGATACCACATCACATATTCCAAGAAGCTACAGGAGTAGGGATTCAAAGCAGCTAGTGAGTGGAGCTGGGGCACTGCATTGTAGACTGGCTACCTGAACCTGGAAGAGGCAGCTGGAAACCAATGCCCAAGGAGGACCAAGATGGCAGCATGGGACCCAGGCTGCTTCACCTGATGGGAGGATTGCAGCAGGACAACGCTGGATCTGCTGGGTATCTGAATCAAGAACAACACTGCATGACAGATAGAAAAAAAAAAAGGAAGGGGGCAAATAAAATTCTGCTTTAAATGCAGATGTAAAAAGTGAGGCCACGGATAGGTTTTAGTATCACTTTTTTCCAGGTAAAGTAGAATCCCTCCTAAAACCTATACTCACTAACCTGTATAAGAAAGCTGTACACTATATTTAATAAACAAGCAAAAAAATTGGGGGAGCATACCCATGTATTTCTAAAGCTGGTGCAGCTATGAACCAAAAGACATGTATATTAAAAAAGAATAGCGCACACATGCAAAAGAAATTACTACCAAATTTGAAGACAATCCTTAAATAAAAATGGGGATTTGGTCCCACCATAAGGCCATATAGTGCTCAAGCCCACCACTACGTCAAAGTACCCCATTATCAGTGGGTCCTACACTATACAGTGACCAAATTCCCATTTTTATTTATGGATTGTCTTCAAATTTGGTAGTAATTTCTTTTGCATGTGTGCGCTATTCTTTTTTAATATACATGTCTTTTGGTTCATAGCTGCACCAGCTTTAGAAATACATGGGTATGCTCCCCCAAATTTTTTGCTTGTACACTATGTTACCAAAAGTTTTGGGACACCAGCATTTACACGCACATGAACTTTAGGCCCCTTTCACACTATCTGTCCGTCGGACGGATTCTGTTTGTCTCAGCGGGGGATCGAGCCACCGATCCCCCGCTGAGCAGGAGGATGACAGCTGTGTCTCCGCGCTATGTATGGAGACACAGCTGTCAGTTCCCCATGCATCTCTATAGGGGAAATCTGATGGGAACGGTCCGTCGGTCCATTCTCATCCGATCCCATCCGATCCGATCCGCTGGACGGATGGAAAATAGGGTTTCCATCCGTCCAGATTTGACGGATCGGATGTCAGCGGACATGTCTCCGCTGACATCCGATCCCCCATAGAGATGCATGGGGGGACCGTTCAGATCCGCCAAAAAAACGGACAGGCGAATCTGAACGGTCCGCCTGTGTGAAAGGGGCCTTAGAGGCATCCCAGTCTTAGTTCGTAGGGTTCAATATTGAGTTCGCCCACCCTTTGCAGCTATAACAGCTTCAACTCTTCTGGGAAGACTGTCCACAAGGTTTAGGAGTGTGTCTATGGGAATGTTTGACAATTCCTCCAGAAGCGCATTTGTGAGGTCAGGCACTGATGTGGACGAGAAGGCCTGGCTCGCAGTCTGTTCTCCAATTTATCCCAAAGGTGTAATGTTGGGTAGAGTTCAGGACGCTGCGTAGGCCAGTCAAGTTGCTCCACCCCATTTTCAGGCTGCTCCGGAGCGGTCACGTGATCTTGCTCCCTTGTGTCAGCTAGTGGCCACTGCAGGGTAAAGGAGGGAGCGCCCACATAGTATAGGCTGTAGGTTCATAACCAGACATTGTTGATCGCTCTATCCTCTCCCATGCAGCCACTGCTGGCTTTTACAATGGAGATCAAATTATTATTATTATATAGGATTTATGTAGCGCTTACAATTTACGCAGTGCTTTACAACTTGAGGGTAGACAGTACAAATACAATACACTTTAATACAGTAGTAATCAGAGCGCCCTGCTCGTTAGAGCTTACAATCTAAGAACCAGAGCAACCAGAAAATAGGTAAGTATATACATGTTTTTACAAAGGTTAGTTAGTGTAGGTGTTAAGGGGGAGGAAGAACCTTTTTAAGTTAAGTATTATTATTATTATTATTATTATACAGGATTTATATAGCGCCAACAGTTTGCGCAGCGCTTAACAAAATGAGGGCAGACATTACAGTTACACTACAATTTGGAACAAAAGGAATCAGAGGGCCCTGCTCGTTAGAGCTTACAATCTAAAAGGGAGGGTCAATTGATACAAAAGGCAATAGCTGTGGGGGATGCGCTGATGGAGCAAGAGAAACAGCGTTATTAGTTAGTAGCCGGGTAGGCTTCTTTAAAGAGAAGGGTTTTCAGGGATCGTCTAAAGATGGATAGATTAGGGGACAGTCGGACAGATTGGGGTAGAGAGTTCCAAAGAATGGGAGAAGCTCTGGAGAAATCCTGGAGGCGAGCATGGGAAGAGGTGACAAGGGAGCTAGAGAGCAGGAGGTCTTGGGAGGACCGAAGAGAGCGGCTAGGTTGATATTTTGAGATCAGGTTAGTGATGTAGCTGGGGGCAGAGTTGTGGATGGCTTTGTAAACTGTTGTTAGCACTTTGAATTTTATTCGTTGGGTGAGTGGAAGCCAATGAAGGGATTGGCAGAGAGGGTTGGAGGACACTGAACGGTTGGTAAGGTGGATAAGTCTTGCAGCTGCATTCATTATGGATTGAAGGGGGGATAATCTATGTAAGGGTAATCCAATGAGGAGGGAGTTGCAATAGTCGAGGAGAGATAACCAGGGCGTGAATTAAGAGCTTGGTGGTGTCATTGGTTAAAAAGGGTCGTATTCTAGCGATGTTGCGGAGGTTAAGGCGGCATGATTTGGACAGGGATTGGATGTGAGCCTGAAAGGACAGTGAGTAAAGCAGCTTTCTATGTGGGGAACGTGTGGGGGCTAGTTAACAACTTCCAACGCACTATTACCAATGCACAAGTTCCCGTAGAGACTTTACATATAAGGGGGTGCTGAAGCGACCATCGGCAGGAACCGTGTTAAGTGAGAGCAAGAGAATGTCACCAGCACACCAAGGATCTCCGGAGTGGGTCCAAAGCTTTTATCAGCGATCACATTGTTACAGCAGATTGCAACATTTCGGAGTCACATAGGACACCTTCTTTAGGCATGTGACAAAGTGTGATACAGAACAAAAAATATTTAAAGAACCATCCACCAATCAGTGAGCAAGAAACAACACCAGCCACGCCCCCTGACATCGTAATGACGTCATATTCCTGCCATCTAAATAGGATTTTAAAATAATTACACAGCATTAAATCCCTTCTGCATAAAAAAACAATAAAACAGCAATTATAAAAGAATAATCACTCCCTTGTCCCCCCCACTCTCTTGTCACTAGCTTTGATTGATAGCAGTGGTAGTCAACGGGTCAACTAGTAGTCTGCCAACCCCCGCTGATCGTTCGGTACAAAGGCAGAATGGCAGTTTGCCTATGTAACCCCTTGCCCTCCGGAAGGTTCACCCCACTTCCTGACCAGGCCATTTTTTGCGAAACAGCACTGCGTTACTTTAACTGAAAATTGCGCAGTCGTGCAGCCCTGTACCCAAATGAAAAGTATGTCCTTTTTATTCCCACAAATCGAGCTTTCTTTTGGTGGTATTTGATCAACTCTCCAGTTTTATTTTTTACGTTATAAACAAAAAAAAGGCAAACAATTGAGAAAAAAGAACAATATTTCTTATTTTCTGCTATAAAACTTACCAAAAAAATGGAAAAAAATTGAATTTCTTCATACATTTAGGTCCACATGTATTCTGCTACATATTTTTTTGTAAAAAATAAATAAATAAATAAATAAGCGTATATTGATTGATATAGCGTTTATAAACTATGGGATAGATTTATGGAATTTTTATTTATTTATTTATTTAGTACTAGTAATGCCAACGATCAGCAACTTATAGCAAGACTGCGACATTGCAGCGGACATTAGGTGACACTTTTTGGGGACCAGTGACACTAATACAATGCTAAAAATATGCACTGTCACTGTACTAATGACAATGGCAGGGAAGGGGTTAACATCAGGAGTGATCAAAGGGTAAATGTGTTCCTAGGGGGTGTTTACTAACTGTAGGGGAGGTGCTTGTACTGTGGGAAGGCAGAGATCCGTGTTCCTGCTTAGCAGAAACACAGGATCACTATCTCCCCTTTTCACAGAACGGCCATCTGCCTCTCTCTGTCTCTCTCGGGTATGATCAGTGAGTCCTGGCAGACATCGAGTCTGGCGACCCGGTCCCGCTGTGATTGGACACAGTGAAAGCAGGTGCACGCACCAGACCCGGAAGTGCAGGATTACGCAAAGGTACGTTCAATTATTTGTTCAATTATGCTTTCACAATGAGCCCTTGTATAGCGTTGTGACTTGTCGTGTAATTTGACGGTTCCAAATCACATGACAAGTCGCAACCCATTACCAGCAATGAAACCGTTCAATTTGCTGCAACTCATGTCACATCGGCTTTGAAAAAGGTTCCTGCTCCCATCATATATAGCCCATCTTCAGCCTTCCCATGTTGGTTTGTGCTTTCATGGCTGCGCAACGCCGAGCGATGTTATACATACCCGGTGGACATGTCCCATGCTCTTACGGTTTTGGGCCAAGGTCTTGAAGCTCATACATTCTTTGTTTGATCGACCTTTCCCCAAAGACCCTTGGTATGCCTTAAACCCTCCGATTTGCTATAACCCAATTTAAATTGGTGAATTTTGTTAGCAGTAAGATAGACTATCGCCAAAGATGGTTTCCTTGTTATTGAGAAACTGACCAGTATCCTGCTGTACACGCAAAGCATAATCCAACCAGATTTGGACCCCGTGGATACAATATGCCCATCCATCATTGTCCATGGAGAGCTACACTTCATTATAATAGTCCAGCTTTGAGACGCTGGTCTTGGGCATCCCTGGCGCTCATTTCCCTCCCCTTCACCCCCACCTCTCTCTCCCTGTGGACATCCTTCTTTCCTCTTTTTTTTCCTTTCTTATTTTATTATTGCATCTTGCTGTTTATTCAGAATTGATGTTTTGATCTGCTTAATATTTCACCGCCTGCAAAAAAGTTACCTGGCCCATTGATATCTACTCTAACTTGCAGGCTACAAGTTTTTGTTTAATAATATGTTACTTCTACTGTTGGGTTATCACATCCTTGGCAGCTACGTTCCAGTTGTCCAACACCTTCTCAGCAAATTACAAACAGTCCTTTTAGAGTCGGTTCACACTGGGGCGACACGACTCCTTACTACTTCGGGGGCGACTTGTGCATCACCATGCACCACGACTTCGGAGCGACTGGATGTCTATGCAAGTCGCTCCGAGGTCGCCCCGAAGTAGGACAGGACCCTTTTTCTAAGTCGGAGCGACTTGTGTCGCTCCTATTAGAACGGATCCTGTAGTGGACAATGGACCGCGACGGTGCGCGACTTGTCAGGCTGACAAGTCGCCTGGCAAGTCACGCTAGTGTGAACCGGCTCTTAAGCTATGTTTTATACTTAAAATTTTCAATAAGAAGGTTCCTGCACTATTGCTTTTCGATTTCATTGAGACATGCATAGACTTTTGTTAAATGAAGTTACAAGCCGCAATTAAATCAAAGGTTCAAATTGCACTGATGTGAATGCGGCTTTGAAGGCCTGGTTTTCATCTATGCAGGATGTAGTTTGCATATTCCAGGTGCATTTTGCATTTTTCAATACACTTTTTTGATGCATTGAAGTCTATGGAACGAAACACCAGAAAAAAGTCCCTGGCCCCTTCTATAAAATGCACATGTGACTCATAGGAAACCAGTAGTGTGTTTCTGCAAAATGGAAAACGCACAAAAAAATGCACAGGTGTGAACCAGACTGAAATCGCTCTGAAGTAGCGCGATTTCAAAACCGCACTGGTGTGAACCAGGGCTAAAACCTAGAAGATGAGTGGTTAATAAAGTGGAGTTCCACCCTAAAATTATACTTACCTCCATCTTCTCGCTCTGGGTCACCTGAAAAACAAATGGATAATCGCAATTTTTTTTACCTGGTTTAGAAGAAAATATACTTACCTTACTTCCTCTTCCTCCCCTCGGCGGCCACGGCGATTCGTCACTTCCTAGCTTTGCAATGATTCCTGGGAGCTGAACGTCATCGCTCCCAGGAATCAATGCACCTGCACCGGCCCCGACGTCAGTTCCGGTGCAGGCGCTGTCATACCTTGCTAAACAGCTTCTGGGCATGCCCAGAAGCTGTGCAGGGATGACGCTGAGGCACTGGAAGTGACGGCGGGGCCGGTGCAGTGCATCGTGGGACCGAAGAAGACGGAAGAGGACACAGAAGAGGATCGCACTGTCTTCAAGCTGCCCACACCTGAGATGGCAGCGCTGGACAATACATTTTCAAGGTAAGTATTTCTTCTAAAAGGTAAGTGCAACCCGGGACAGATCAGAGGCTATCCATTGTGGAATGTACTAGCCCTGACTGTCCCGGGGGTATTTATATTAAAAAAAAAATTTCCCAGGGTGGAACTCTGCTTTAATATGCACATCTTTACCAGATTATGCATGCTCCCTTTTTAGTAAACCCCCCCTATTGTGTAGAACAACACATGGTAAATCGGTAATGGTGAAAAATCTGCCATAGAGAGACCATGTGCATTACTGGTGACAGGTCCTTTGTCTTCTGCCTTTTACTGAGCACAGGTTCCAGATTTGATTTCCTCTGTAAAGCCTCGTTTCCACTGAGTGGTATGGTACGGTTCAGTTCAGTACGTTACGGTTCAGAACGGTACACATTGCGTTTCCACTGCCAATAGTACCCTTTCATGATAGGCGTGGTGTAGCAGCAAAGCTGTGATAGACGATTCTCTGTCAACCAATCAAAGTTCTGCAGAGTGTAGCTCCACCCTGTTGGTACGGTACTTATGTGCTTGGTACCCCAACTAAAGGGTACCAAAAAAGTGGTACGGTACGGTTCGGAATTAGGGTACCATTCATAATGGAAACGGCATAAATAGCGTACCGTACCGAACCGTACCAGAAAGCTCAGTGGAAACGAGCCATAAGGCTCTGTTCACACTATGGCATTCCGGATCGTCGGCGGAATCACCATGATTCTACCCGCGATCCCGATTTGCTGAAAAATGCAGGACGTGCTTACGATCCCTGTTACTTTCAATGGCCCCCCGATTGCAGAGTTCCTGATCTTCTTTTAGACAACAGGCGACCCGTGATTCTGTTTGCACAACTTTACCACGATTTGTCGGGTGACAAATGTGGCAAAATCGCGCTGCGATCGGGGTGCTATTGAAAGTAACAGGGATTGGAAGCGCATTCTTTGTTTAGACATTGTGGGTAGAATCGCTACAATTCTGCCTGCGACTCGGAACGCCATGGTGTGAACAGGAGCCTAGATCTTCTGTGTCATTCGCTTGCAGTAGGAGCACAGATTATATGCAGTCCAAGTTCTTATTTACCCTCAAAAAACACAGCCGAAAGCAGGTTATGAAAAGGTCACATTGGATCATCAGATTTTTTTTTTTCCGTCGTTCGACCTTCTCAATTTTACATGTTGAGTAGAATGAATGCTCAGCATTTTTAAAAATACTTCCACTTGGGGACCCTGTACACAAAAAGTCCTATTTTTAAAGGAAAGGTGATTTTTTTCCCTGGAATGACATGTTGGGTTATATTTTCAGTGTCAGCGCACATAGTGTATAGTGGGATTGTTCATTAAAACCTGTGAAGGGGGTATTTGCTATTTTAAAAGCTACGGATCAGATTCCAGGTGTCAGTTAAAAAGTGAAGATTGCTTTACAAATACTGCACATTCCCCTAATACGTGACATTGTTACCGGTGGAATTCTGAATTCCGTTGTAACCCTAACCCTGTGAAGATCATTCTTCATCAATGAAATAGGTAGGAGAGGGTTCTGCGGAATGAACACTTTGACTTCTTTGCATATTTTAGGTTTGGCGCACCTTAGGAACGCTTTCAGGTGAATTGCAATGCTGCTAGTTATATATATTTATGGCATTACAAGGCTTCCCATTGTCTTTGAAGGTTCTGGTTCACATTTATGTCATAGTACTGTATAGTTCTTAGTCACTAGTCACATTTAGATCGACTTTTTCTGTAATGCTGAAAATATTTGACCTCTCATCCAAGTATCATCATTAGTTCTAATGAGTGTACAGGTGAAACTAACCCTCCTCATCCCCCCCCCCCCCCCCCATTGAACAGTAAGGCCCCTTTCACACAGGCGGACCGTTCAGATCCGCCTGTCAGTTTTTTTGGCGGATCTGAATGGTCCCCCAATGCATTCCTATGGGGCATCGGATGTCAGCGGAGACATGTCCGCTGACATCCGATCTGATCCCATCCATCAAATCTGGACGGATGGAAACCCTATTTTACATCCGTCCAGCGGATCGGATGGGATCGGATGAGACTGGACCGACGGTCCGTTTCCATCCAATTTCCCCCATAGAGATGCATGGGGAACTGACAGCTGTGCCTCCGCACACAGCGTGGAGACACAGCTGTCATCCTCCTGCTTAGTGGGGGATCGGCAGATCGATCCCCCGCTGAGAAAAACGGACTCCGTCCAACAGACGGAGTGTGTGAAAGGAGCCTAAGTCTAGGTCCACACTTTGTGTAATGCAGGAACCGCAGCAATTCCTGTTTGGTTCTCGCACCACATAAGAATCGCAGGCAGTTCACACTGCGCTCTGGGAACCGCTGCATGAGTCAATATAAAGTTAACGACACCTCCAAAACGGTTCACAGAATGCTGGACAAACTGTGGAATCAGTCTGAACACCCATGGGATCCGATTCCAGTGCAGACTAAAAAAAAAAAGGACCCTGCACCATTTTGGTGCGAATACGATGCAATTTAAGCCATACAAACTGTATGTTTGAATTTGCATCACACAGACATCGCATGTGATGTGCACAGGAATGCAGTGCGAATCACATGTGATGTCTGCAACAGCAAGTGTGAACCCAGCCTAAAGGTCAGCAGAAGAATGATGAAGTCACTCCTCTACTCAGTCTGCTCTCTCTCTTCCTGTCGGCATGATTCCTGTCATCTTGTGTGAATGTGGAAGATGCTGATTGGCTCAGAGTACTGTGCCTCCTTCTCACAGTCACAGAGGGTACATTCACACCAGATGCGGTGGGACTGCATTGAGCAGCTATTCCAGCGGAGTGCCACCACAACACAAGGCAAAATGCTTTATCCCCTATGTGCCTGGTTCACAACACTACATTGCGGTGGTGTTCGGTTGGTGTTTGTTTAAAAAAGTACCTTTTTTCGGAGCAGCGCAAGGCAATTCACTGCTTCTCACCGTGGCGACTAATAGAACTTAATGAAATGTCACTAGGTGACAAGTTCAATAAAGTTTGGTAAAAAAAAAAGGGTGAACAGTGCAATGTGCCAAAATCAGCAGATCTGCACTGCAGTTATCCAGCCACTGCGTTTTAATGCAGTAACTGGTGTAAATGGACCCTGAGTGCTGCTGTGCAGGAGACCACAGGCAGCTGATAACAGGTACTTATGCTTAGAATGCATTGAATCGTTTTTCATTGAATACATAACTTTGGTATTTTAATTTAATTAAATTGGTATTTTAATATCTTTTTGGAGTTGTGCTTCAAACATCATTATTGTTTCATACAAAACAATGCACTTTTACCTTGCAGTACTGGGTTCATCGGTTCAAAACCCACCCATGACATTACCTGCATGCAGGTGCACAATCTCCCTGTGCTTGCTATGCCCATGTTTCTGTGAATAAAATCAATACCAAATGTGTAGTAGCATTCATGCAGCTAAGCAGTGTGCACATAGGAGCGCCCCTATGCTCAGCACTGGTATTGGTGCCAAACAACCTATATAAGTTGGACTGTGACAGGAAGAGATTGCTGAGTGGGTTTCAGCTTTCCTGGTTTACCTGCCACCTGACCTGCTAGTGCCTTCCCATATATGACCTGGCTTGCCTTTGACCTGTCTGAATTCTTGCTTGCCTTTTGTGACCTCAGGCGGTGTTTTGGGCTCTTCTCTATGTCTTCTGGTTTTGTACCATGCTGTCCTCCTTTTAACTGATCTTGGACTGTATCCTGACACTGCCATTGTCCTATCAGCGTAGTCTATAATATGCAGTTCCCATCATGACTGCCGTTCCCCATTTCCCTTCCCTGCTGCACAGAAAATTTGTGTCTCTTTTGCAGCTGCCGACTTCTCCTCCTTTCCCCCCTCCCCCAGCTTCAGGCACTGCAAGGGAGCCACAGGGGGGTTTAACTATAAAAAAGTCCCCCCCCCCTCCAGCTGCTCTGACCCCCCCTTACTGCTCCACCACCTCAGGAATTCTCTGGTGCCCCTTTAATGGTGCCCATTTCATTTCATTGCCAGTTTCTCCTCCTCCCACCTGCTTCAGCTGCTGTCCAGAATCGACACAGGAGAGATCGTTACTGATCACTCCTGTGTCCATTTATCACTGAAGCAGAGTAAACCGTATTTACTCTGCTTCAGTCTGTGAATGAATAGGAGTTTCTGTACAGAGCATCTATTCATTCATCTGCAGTGCAGCTAATCAGTACTCTATGTCCTCAGACCCTTTCTTTGTTTCAAGAGACCCCTCTCTTTTGACCCCTGATGTCTCCCCCCCCCCCCAAAAGAAATTTGGAAAATATGAAAAATTACAATAGAAAAATAGAAAAGAAACACAGGCCTTTTTCACACATGGCATACTATAACATATACAGGATGCACAGTTGTTCCGTGCATCTCAGTGCAAATGGGATGCAGAAGCTGAATGGACACAGCCACTACTCTCAATTTGACATCTGTTTGGGAGCATGTCCCTAAACTCATAATGTTTACAGTCTGTGCACTCGCACCCACATGGATGTCAGATTGGGTAGCAGGGTCCGTGAAGCTGCTGCATCCAAATGGACATGAATGGAACTGCCTGCACAGGGAAGCATGGAACACCTGTACATCCCCATGCTTGTAATCACAGCCTTCACACTTTATTAAGTCCCATGTGAATGAAGCCTTAGTAGGGATTTAGAGCCCATTCACATTAGCGCGACTTGTCAGGCGACTTGTCAGCCTGACAAGTCGCGCTTGGTCGCGGTCCATTGATTAGCACAGGACCGGTTCTAATAGGAGCGACACAAGTCGCTCCGACTTAGAAAAAGGGTCCTGTACTACTTTGGGGCGACCTGGAGGCGACCATAGACTTCCATTATGCCCCCCAAAGTCATGTCGCGCTAGTCTGAATGGGCTCTTAACAGGAATTTTGTACTGTATGTTGTGCTGATGTGTGTTAATAATAGTTTTAGTGTATCAGTGATTTAATAAATACTTGCACAACTATTGTGAAGCCTAAAAAATCAAAAACAGTGTGTCCCCCAGTACAATCTCCCCGGGTCAGTCTGACTTGGGGGGATTGTACAGGGGGACCGACTGGGCTGGAGGGGATTATAATACTGGGGGCCAGATTGACCTGGGGAGGATTATATTTGGGGACAACCTGACCTGAGGGGTGATTATAATGGGGGGACAGACTGACCTGGGGGGGGCTATATTGGGTGACAGATTTGCTTAGGGGGGAGGATTATACTGGGGGACAGACGAACCTGGATGGAAAGGTGCTCCAGGGCTTTTACAATCCTAGCAACACCCCTGGCACATTGAAAACTATCCCAACACTTCACTATGGTGTACTAACTAAGCATAATGATCTTGCCAACTGGCTCACTGTCTTCATAAAACACCCCTGATTACACTGAGGGACATGGATGGGGGAGGCTTGTCTGTGGTCCATGTACATGATCTGTGGATGATCTTCTAGCCCCGCCCTTGTGTTTTTCTCTTTTCATTTCCTCACTGACCACCCACATTACAATCACATTTTTCTGTACGCTCTAATTTTCATTCACATTATATCCATGGAGCTGTGATGAGCTGCATAGATCTTTGAAGGCCTACAGAAAAATTCCTGATATGAAAATTGTATTAATAGTTAAATTGGTCCAGCTTGGACCAATGTAACTGTATATACTATATACTACTGTATATATACTATACCTAGTCAATGTCCCTTGAAGCTAGAGATCAGTGAAGTAGACATGGATACTCCAGAGATCTCCACTTGCTTCCAGGTCCCATGCCAATCAGCCCCCAACATATAGGTTTTGCTTTATGTGGAAGTGACTTTAGTGTGGGTGGGGACACAGGGGGCCCCATGAACTCCTATTGCCCGGGGACCCAATGAGTTGTCAGTCCACCCCTGGACAGGACTAATCTGTGTGCCACATGTGCACATACTGTAGCCAATCAGTGGGTGCCAGATTTATGGCTGGAATACACGGGCCGAATATCGCCCGATCATTCGACCACCGACTTATGAAAACGTTTTCCTTGGTCAAAAACGTTGCCAACATACACAGGCCGAATATCGCCCGACCGTTTGACCGCCGACCATCGAAACAGTGCATGCATGATGATGTTCTACAGATTTTAAATGAACGACCTTAACACCAACGTATAGAATATCGTTCGTTCGCAAACGAGACGACAGAATTTTTCGTTTTTTTTCAAACTGATTTTTCGTTCACAATATCGATATCGGTCACTGATGGCTGGGCATTAACGAGTAGAAAATCGGCCGATCCTTCGCTGAACGGAAATTTTCGGCCGATTTTCTTATCGTGTATTCCGGCCATTATTGTTGGTTGGTAGGGGATCAAATACTTATTTTTCTCAATTTATAACATTTGTATCATGTATTTTTTCTGGATTTTTGGTTGATATTCTGTCTCTTTCATTTAAAATACACCTATGATAACAATTATAGACCCTTCATTTCTTTGTAAGTGAACAAATCTGCAGGGGATCAAATAATTATTTTCCCCACTGTACCTAATAAAATAAATACTATAGCACAGCGTTCCTGGGAAGGCAGAAATAATAGGATTTGTTCCATGTGAGTGAGTTATGTTTTATTCCGGGCAAAGGCGCAGTATTGGCACATACAATCATTCATCTGTATTGATCAGCCAGCGTTGGGTATCACTCTTACGCGCTGGACATACTCATTGTCGTCAATGGATATTTTTGCCTAGAGTGGAATCCCTTGTTTGCTGATTCAGATGACATAAATGTCTGAAAACACAGGACTGCATACAGCAGCGGTGCACTTTATATAAGCGCACGTGTGTGGAACGTGCCTACATTTCATGCAGAGACTGAGCGGTAATTATTGCAATGGAAGCAGCGAGTTTTTCTGTTTCCATGGCTACATAGTTGTTAAGAATATTAGTGTGGCATGTGCCGTCCATTCATATTTTGCAGGTCAGGCAGCTGATTGGGAGGGTCAGATAATCTGCTACAAAGAGGATTACTGGAAATACATTTTTTCCTATGGATAGGGATGGTTCTTTGCAGTGTGCAATTCATCACAGATTTTATTATGCTCACAGCAAATAATTATCATAGGATTCTGCGGCCTGTCTTTTATATTTATGTACAGTATATATATTTATTTTTATATATATATATATTTTTTTTTTTTTTTTTTCCAAGAGAATTCCTCTGATGAGCAATGTTTGTTCCTTAATTGTCCATATCACATCAATGCAATCAGAAAAACAGGAAGTATCCTGTGAAATAAACACCCCAAGTCCTGGTTCACATTCGCATTGGTGGCTATTTTATAGCAATCCACGGTGTACAGGCCACTTCCTAGACATGGCATTGGATGCAGCTACATTGTGGTTGCCTTGCATTCCCATTTACTTAACCCCTTCATACCTAAGCCTTTTTCTGACATTTGTTGCTTATAAGTTAAAATCAGTATTTTTTGCTAGAAAATTACTAGAAAAAACCCCCAAACATTATATAAATATTTTTTAGCATAGTTCTTAGAGAATAAAATGGTGATTGTTGCAATATTTTATGTCAAACTGTATTGGCACAGTTGTCTTTCAAATGGAATTTTTTTTTTTTTAAAGAAATACACTTTCACGAACTAAAAAAAAAAAAAAAATAGTAAAATTAACCCAAGTAACTTTGGTACCTAAAAATCTCTATAGGAGATGCTTTAAAAAAATTGTAAGGGTTACCTGTTCACAGTTACAGAGGAAGTCTTGTGCTAGAATTATTACTCTCGCTCTAATGATCGCGGTGATACCTCACATGTGTGGTTTGAACACTGTTTACATATGTGGGTATGATTTACGTATGTGTTCGCTTCTGTGCACAAACACAGTGGGACGGGGCACTTTAAAAAAAATATTTTTTTTTGGTTTATTTAATTTTTTTTATTTTTACACTTTCCCTTTAAATTTTTTTTTTTTTTTGATCACTTTTATTGCTGTCACAAGGAATGTAAACAGTAATAGGTAGTGAAAGTTACTCTTTATGGAGGGATCTGGGGTCTATAAGACCCCAAATCCCTCCTTTGCACTTAAAAGTATTCAAAACACCAAGTTTGGCTGTTTTGAATACTGTAACTTTCTCTAAATCTGGCGCCTTTAAGGCTTCAATACCCGGAAGTGATGTCATGACATCACTTCTGGGTTTCTACATCGTAGACCCGATTAGAGCCAAATGCTGCTTTGTTCGGGTCTTCTGCCAGCCGGGGGGACGTGCCGGCTGTCGCTCCGGCCGCCCGGTGGGATGGGAGACTTGGGCAAACTGCGGAAGGCGACGGGAGGGGGGGACGTCCTCTCCTGCTGCTTGTAATAATAACAAGAGGCTGCTCAGCCGCATCAGTTATTACTACAATAAATCCGACCGTGGGTTCTAAAAATTGGTACCGGGGTGATGCCTCTAGTTGACGGCATCACCCGGTACAACCCCTTGAATCGGAGGTCGCATATTTGCATTCCGTTGGCGGGAAGGGGTTTTAAAGCAGAGCTAAACTTACCTTTCCTTCAACAGTCCCTGTTCCTCGCCGACATCTTCTGCTGGGTGTCGGCCTTCCGCTGTCTTCATTGGCCAGAGCGAGATGATGTCACTCTTATGCATGCGCAGGAGTCAGTCATCCTAGAAAACAGGGACTATGCGGGTGATGTAAGCTGAACTGCACATGCGCAATTCTGTCTACATGCTGCAGAAGACAGCAAGCAGGCAGGTAAGTGTATTTTTTTGCATGCCTCCTCTGCAATAAGGAGCCTGCCTGCTTGCAGTTTTTGATAGTGGGACAAAATGAACAGTGGTACTGTTTGTCCAAAGCATCATGTTCTGTAAAACTGACCTAAAAGAGACATTAGGGCTTGTTCACACTATCTCTATTAACCACTTCTGGACCAGAAAGATTTGCCCCGTTAATAACCAGGCCATTTTTTTGCAATTACGTTGCGTTACTTTATTGGACAATAAAATGTATGTCCTTTTTTTCCCACAAATAGAGCTTTCTTTCGGTGGTATTTGATCACTGCGATTTTTATTTTTTGCGCTATAAACAAAAAGAGAGCGACAATTCTGAATTCTAAATATACCGCAGCATTGAATTGAGTCAGTGGATGTGTGCCAAGCAATAGCATTCAATGGACACTAAACCTGCTGGATGCATGTGATGAAGCAGTAATTCAGGCACAAGTGTCTAAAGTGACACTAAACCAGCCTTTTTTAACCACTTAAGCCCCGGAAGATTTTACCCCCATTCCGACCAGGGGGTATTTTGCGATTCGGCACTGCGTGACTTTAACGGACAATTGCGCGGTCGTGCGACGCTGTACCTAAACAAATTTGGCGTCCTTTTTTTCCCACAAACAGAGCTTTCTTTTGGTGGTATTTGATCACCTGTGCGATTTTTTGATCACGCGCTATAAACAAAAAAAGAGCGTCAATTTTGCAAAAATAGCAATATTTTTCACATTTTCTTATATGAAATTCCCCCCAAAAAAAATGTAAAAATCAAAATTTTTTAACATTTTCGGCCAATTTGTTTTATGCTACCTATGTTTTGTAAAAAAAAACGCAAAAAGCGTATTTTGATTGGTTTGCGCAAAAGTTATCGCGTTTACTAACAAAGGGAAAGATTTTTGTCATTTTTGTTGTTTTTTTTTTTAACGCGTAATGGCGGCGATCTGCGATTTTTTTTGCGGTACTGCGACATTGGGGCGGACAGATCGGACCCTTGACTGACATTTGTGACACTTTTGGGGTTACCAGTGACATTTCTACAGTAATCAGTGCTATACATATGCACTGTTACTGTAAAAATACACTGGTAGTGAAGGGGTTAACTTTATTTGGGAGGGAGGGGCTGTGTGTATCCCTAGGGGCGTGCTTTCTACTGTGATTGGCTGTGGCTTGAGCTGTAAGGACACTGATCAACGGATCTACATACTAGATCCGTGTGATCAGTGTCTTTACAGCGAGGAGAATGACAGGTGGCTTGTTTACACAAGCTGCCTGACATTCTCCCTCTCCCACGGGTCCGCTGGTCACACGCGCGGGGGGGGGGCGCGCGCTCGCTCCCTAGACCCTCACAAGCTAGTGACGTAGCCCTACGTCACTTTGCCTGTGAGGGGCTGACCGCCGACGTAGATCGGCGTTAGGCAGTCGGCAAGTGGTTAACCAGGGTTGCCCAGGTACCCTGGGGTGCCTTGAGGTTTCTTCACGGGTGCCTTGACAAAATGGCTAAAAAAATGCCCCAAAATTGTATACAAGCCAGTAGGTGGATGAAACCTGCCTTTTAGTTACACAAAGATACAGGTTTTTACTGTACACCATTACAACCTTCTAGCTTCAAACTTCCTAACAACCAATGACATCATCAGTTTATAAGGAGGATGTCAGTTGCCTGAATATCATCCTTGTTTGACCCTCCCTTGCCTCTTTCCATCAGCATCGGGGGTCTCATTAACTAAGTGATAGAGAAAAACTGAGGGAGAAGAGAAACATTGGAATACTAGTCAGTACTAGTTTGCCAAAATGTATTTGCTTTGGAAGAATAAATCACCTCTAACGTTGGGTGTCCTACGTGTATTGATGTTGCTGCATTATGTAAAACCAATGCAGTTTGCTATGGGAGCACCTGAGCTGAAGCTCCGCGTGTCCATTCAGACACAGAGCTGTGACTAGGTCCCGCCCCCCCTCTCTCCTCATTGGCTCACTGAGTTTCATTGACAGCAGCGGAAGCGGGAGGGTGCCTCAAGACTGTCCATAATTTTGGAGGGTGCCTTGACTGAAAAAAGGTTGAGAAACACTGCTTTAAACAATTAACCAGGCATCATAAAGCTAAGTACAGCAGCAGTAGCACGGAATAGCAGGTAAGTGGCAGTGGAAAATCAGCAGCGAATGACAATGCAGCAGTATTAACCATGGACCGGAGCGTCCTAAACTCATCACATGTAATAACAGCACAGATGGCCCCTGAGCAGTATATACCAGTCAGAGCAGCAGGGACAGAGAGAGCAGCAGGTGAGCGCATGGGCGTCCGCAGGTAGGGGCAAGGGGGGAGAGGGAGAAATGCCCCCCCCTTCCGGAATCTCAACTTCCCCTTTAAAGTGATTGTTAAGCCACTTTATACCATCCTGTCTGGTCTGTTTATTAAGCCTGTGTGCCCCTGTGCATGTGTTTTTAAAAAAATAAGCCGTTCTTTACCAGTTTTCAGAGCGCCGCTCACGTGACCCATCGGCACTCTCCTCTCCCCTTCTGACAGCTGCCTGCAGCAGTTGGGGCCGAGGATTCCTCATCAGTCGGGAGGGGAGGGGGAGAGGAGGGTAGAGGCGGCCGGTTATGTGAGCAGCGATTGGCGCCTTAGAAAACTTGTAAAGAATGGCTTATTTTTATAAAACGCAGACACAGGGGCACACAGGATTATTAAACAGACTGTAGACAGGATATGAAATTTTGATGAAACTACAGCAGCAGGAGGGGCACTGACACAGAAGCAGACAGGCAGGGAGGGAGGGGGGAGAGAGGACAGAGGAGGACAGGAGGGCTGCGGATGATGGAGGCACGTAAACTGACCACAGTGTCAGGGCTCAGCAGCCATGGTATACCGTGGTCAGTTGACAGAGGGGAAGACAGAGCCAGGCAGGATCAGCCAGGTATTTTAGGTGATACAGGGGGCCAAATTACACAGCACAAGCACTGTGCTGTATAACATGCTTTAAGGGAACAGGATTATTATTTTTTTTTTAGGTTAACAAATGCTTTAAAATAAATGCTGCCGTTTGCCCTTTAAAAATAAATACTAAAAATAAGTATAATGACCTCTTCTTTATGGCATTTTTTAAAAGGGGCGGAGCATGGGTGACTTTAAAATGATGCCCCCCCCCTTCCCTGAAAAAAGTTCTGCGGATGCCCATGGGTGAGTAGCAGAAGAGGATATGTGTCACAGCAATTGAATAGTTGCAGAAGAGTACGGCACTAATAGGCAAAGTACAGAGATCAGCAGGGTGACCAATCAGATTAATAGGTAAAGCCCGTAGTGTATGGGTCTGGATTCAAAGTCTACACTCCATCATAGACCAGACAGTCCGAGTGTAAAGAGCCAATCCTATCGCTCAACAGGGTGGGAATAGCCACAGCCAAATCAAACCTGGTTCCTGGTCCCTGGTGTGTCTGTGTCTCCTTCTTTCACATGCCTTCAGTATGCCACCCCATCTCAATCAGAATATATGGTGAATGCAATCCCACCATGCCTTGAAACGGATAGTAACCGCTCTACACTACATCTCCCACTGCTCTTACCGTGGCTGCTCCCAAGTTGGTGAAAATGATGACCAGCGTGATCACTGGCGTCTGGAGCAGTAGAGCATAGCGTCTACATGTTTCGTTGATAAAAAAAACGTACAGCCTACAAGACAGGGCCCCCCTCCTGCAAAAATGGCAAATTATGTTTTTGCTAAAATGCAACACCCATGATACTATGCTTTGCAGCCATTGTAGAGATTATACCCCCCCCCCCCCCTTTGAACAAGACCCATTCAAGTTAATAGCAGCACAAAGGCAATATTTGCACCCCACAGTGAGCGATCAGTACTGATTAAACAGGCAAAAATCAAGTGGATATAGGAGGAGTCCCCTGTAGTGCATTTGCACATTTTTCCCAGCAAGGAGTATTATCTCCAAGGGTTAGAAAGGCTGGATTCATCTCTTTTTCATGGATAGTGTAGGACCCACTGATAATGGGGTACTTTGACGCAGTAGTGGGCTTGAGCACGATATGGCCATATGGTGGGACCAAACCCCCATTTTTATTTATGGATTGTCTTCAGATTTGGTAGTTATTTCTTTTGCATTTGCGCGCTATTCTTTTTTAATATTTTTAATATAGATCAGTACTGATTACTCACTGTGTTCATTTAGGGTGGTGTGTTTCACTCACCATCATGAAAAAACCCACCAGTGTGCCCCCAGCAGCTGCCAGTGGGAGAGCAGAGGAGGGAATATGGCAGCACTGTGGGGAAAAGGGGCACACAGGGCTCCCAGACAGCAGGGGGAAGGGGGCACAGATACTAGAACTGATCCCCCTGCAGTGCTGCTGGAGGAAGAAAAGAAAAGTAGAAGCCGGAAGCACTGCAGCAATAAGGCAGTACTGCGGTCCCCCCTTCTGAACTGATGAGGCCTGCGCCCAGTAAAGAAGGGCTGGCTGCACTGCCTTATCAGCGCCCTGCCTGTTTACACTACAACACTGTTTTGAGGTGAGTTGTAGTTCATTGCATCGCACAGTGCTGCATTTTCAGATGCATGGTGGTGCCATTAAAAATAAATATGTGTGTCTGCTAAAGAGCAGCGCGTTCTGGCTGGGCGTGCCTGTGAGTGCAGGAACGCGTGCGATTTCCAGGCATTTCCGTTCCCGCAATAATGTGGAACTAGGTTTAGGTTTTAAAAGGTGGCTTTTTTATTTAAGGAAATGATACTGTTGCAGTATATTGTGACATGTGGTGAAGGTATTCATTCAAACATTCAACAATAATGGACAATCCACTGTAAATGATTTAGCATCCAGGACATCTAGATAGAAAATGTGGTGCACTAACATACAGAGAATTGGGGTGGCCGATGGACGGCTATAATAGCCGGTGTAAAATCCATGACTCTATAATTTCACACATGGATGAGTGGCGTATTTTCAGCCTGCACATCTTATCAGCTCAATGCATGCACATGAATGGGCTCTGAAGTATCTTTAAATGGAGAAATTCCAGCGTCCTTTCATGAGAAGAGCCGGAATATTCCCCCTCTTCTCTGGCTGTCTATTTTAGGAGAGTCATCATTTATGGATCGCCTAATGCATTCCTGTGAAGGTTACTCGATTAACAGAGGCACATTTCCTTTCTGGTTATGTGTATTGATTGGAGGACACGGGAGTTGAATTTCCAGCTCTGAACTCTTCACAAAACTCTTTCAACAAAGTATCAACAAGGAGAAAGTCTTTGGGGCCCATTTATTGAGGTCAGAAGTGTTCTTTTGCCTTTGTTCACAGGACAGTTTGGTTTATTTATAAAGCGGCCATGGCCATGCATACTTTCTTACATTTCTAGATTTTCAGCCATTGTACTGTTGGCAATTGTAATGTCATTCTGTTTTTTTTTTCCTTCTATGTCTCTTTTATCTGAAAACCTCCATAACAAATATAATGAAAAAAAAAACAGCCATGGCCATTTCCCTTAGGCTCTGTTCACATCTAATCCCAGGGTGTCACCAGAAATAGTGTCTCCAATGAAAGAATTCCCCACTATTCATCCTAAAATTTGGGCTTTTCTTTTACTTTCACTCTTATTGATAATGGTAAACAGGACAAATAGAGAGGATGAATCTCCCTGGAGGGGGCACAAACAGCAATAAAAACCTGTCAGGTGTTCAAATCCTCCTGTACTGTATTCAAAACTTAAAGCAAATCTTCATCTGAGCACCACAAACCAAAAACCCAATTTAATTCATTTTTAATACTCAAACCTAACTTCCCCATCCATCCATGTCTCCATGCTTTATTTTGTAGAGAAATCACTTTGAAAAAGCAACCTCCTAGCATTTCTGGCTGTGGACATCTTGAATCAGGGCTGATGATTCAAGTAGCATTTATTTCCTGGAATCCATCTGCCCTTAGCTCAAGCATGCATGCAGAAGAGTGTGCCTAGATGAGGAAACCCCTCCTCCTATGAAGACTTCTGGGATGCATGACATCATTGCCTAGGCCTGGAAACCAGGAAGTAACTGAAGAAATGTAGAATAAAACTTTAAAAACAAGTAAATAAGATATATATTTTCCTATCTATTTACTAATGGTAATAGCATGAGAATTAAAAATGATCGATGTTGATTGGGAGAGTGAAGTTCCACTTTAAAAAAAAAGTCTTACCTTTATTTATACTTTAACCACTTACCGACCAGCTCCGTACTTATACGGCAGGTTGGCTCTGTCCCGTGAAACAAGGTATCTGTACATCGTTTCGCTAGTAGGAAATCGTGCCGATTGGCCACAGGGGAAAGTCAATCAGAGGGTCCGGCGGCCGCGATGTCTGCCATGCACCCATGATCACTCCCCGTGGAGACAGAACAGCAGTCCACCGATGTAACACCAGACCGCTGTTCTGTCAGTGATGAACACAAGGATCCTGTGTTCCTCTTATTTAGGAACACAGGTCTCTGTGTTCATCCAGCAAGTCCATTCCCCACACAGTTAGAAAGCACCCCCTAGGGACACATTTAACCCTTTGATTGCCCCTGGTGTTGATCCCTTCCCTGCCAGTGTCATTAGTACAGTAACAGTGCATATTTTTAGCACTGATTACTGTAGTAATGTCACTGGTCCCCCAAAAAGTGTCAAAAATGTCAGTTAGGGGTCCAATCTGTCCGCTGCAATGTCCCAGTCCCGCTAAAAATCGCTGATCGCCGCCATTACTAGTAAAAATAAATAAATAAAAATTACATAAATCTTTCCTCTAGTTTGTAGACGCGATAACTTTTGCGCAAACCAATCAAAATACAATTATTGGGATTTTTTTTTTAACAAAAATATGTAGCAGAATACAAATTGGCCTAAAATGATGAAAAAAATTGATTTTTAATTTTTTTTTTATTGGGAATGTTTTATATCAGAAAGTAAAATATATTGTTTTTTTTTTTTTTTTTTCAGAATTGTCACTCTTTTTTTGTTTATAGTGCAAAAAAATAAAAAGTCGCAGAGGTGATCAAATACCACCAAAAGAAAGCTCTATTTGTGGACAAAAAAGGACATCAATTTTATTTGGGTACAGTGTCGCACGACCGCTCAATTGTCAAAGTAACACAGTGCTGTATAGAAAAAAAATTGCCTGTTCATTAAGGGGGAAAATCTTCCGGTCCAGAAGTGGTTAACTGAACAAGCTGAAGATAGAAACTGATTGGTTGCCGTGCACAGCTGCTCCAGCTTTGATAAATTCCTGTACTGTATTTAGTAGGCAACTTTCACCTTTTTTGAAAGTCTTTTTTTTTATGGTTGAATATTTTGACAATGATTCACATTATGCTAAGGGCTCAGGCATGTGGCTGGGCCATACACAGCCCAGATCCGTATTCATTTTTAAAACAGCATCATACATTGAAATTGTTGCAAAGAAGAAGCACTTGAATGTGTTGCACGTGTCGGTACTAACAATGAACATGTGCTCCTGAATTTGGCGCAAGGCTTCCGACTACATCCATACCATCAAAAATGTGTCACATGAGTGCCTTATCCAATCCCCTCTTTTGTGTGTTCTGTACATGAGGCCAGGTAGATGACCTTTCTTCTCTAAAGCAGGATTGTTTTTTTTCATTGAACCGCCTGATCCAAAAACCCCTCAAAAAACAAAAGGATTCCTCCATCCATACAAGAGCCATGGAAGAAGGAATCTTCTCCCCAGCAATATAGGACTCTAGCGGGATTCCTCAGCTGTCAGAGTACAATGATTAGTACTGCAGAAAATTGGCTGCAGGCGCTAATTACTTTTCGACCTTTTGCCACATTTCAGGCTTCAAACATAAAGATATAAAACTGTAATTTTTTTGTAAAGAATCAACAACAAGTGGGACACAATCATGGAGTGGAACGAAATTTATTGGATATTTCAAACTTTTTTAACAAATAAAAAACTGAAAAATTGGGCGTGCAAAATTATTCAGCCCCCTTAAGTTAATACTTTGTAGCGCCACCTTTTGCTGCGATTACAGCTGTAAGTCGCTTGGGGTAGGTCTCTATCAGTTTTGCACATCGAGAGACTGAAATTTTTGCCCATTCCTCCTTGCAAAACAGCTCGAGCTCAGTGAGGTTGGATGGAGAGCGTTTGTGAACAGCAGTTTTCAGTTCTTTCCACAGATTCTCGATTGGATTCAGGTCTGGACTTTGACTTGGCCATTCTAACACCTGGATATGTTTATTTGTGAACCATTCCATTGTAGATTTTGCTTTATGTTTTGGATCATTGTCTTGTTGGGACTAAGGAGAAACTGTCAATCCCAAAATGATTATTTGCAGCAGTCTGACATGTTGCTGCAAAGATTTAAAGATAAAGGATACAAAACTGCAAATTTGAATCAGATTCAACAAAAAATCGTCAATATGGACAGAAAAGAATTATTAAAACCCAGTAAGAAACCTAAAAAAACCCATCAAACCGCCTTCTGTACAGATTTTAACCAGCAGTACAAGCAATTAGAAAGCATTTTTAAAACCCACTGGCCCATTTTAATGAGAGACCCTGTTTTTAAGAATATTTTACCCAAAAAACCTCAATTCATCTATAGAAGACCACCTATCTTGAAAGACAAAATCGCTAAAAACATACCCGACCCTCCGAAGAAAACAGTGACTTTCCTAGATCAAAAAGGATTTTATAGATGCGGCAATTGTGTGATTTGCCGCACATGTAGAAAGAACAACAAATCTAAAAAAGAAACGCACTTTAAATCGAATGTCACCAAGCGACAATATAAAATTGAAAAGTTCATTACATGCAGGACCACCCACGTTACCTATTTACTGGAGTGTGAATGTGGACTCCAGTACATAGGACGTACCACCAGAGAACTAAGGATCAGGCTCAGAGAGCATATTGCGAATATCAAAAAAGGTTTTAAAAAGCACAGTTTGTCCAATCATTTTAGAATTGTACATAAAAAAGACCCTAGCAAATTAAAATTCTGTGCGATAGACACGATAGAAAAACATTGGAGAGGGACCAATATGAGGAGAGCCATATCTCAAAATGAAACATGGTGGATCCATAAATTAGATAGTATGACACCTAAAGGTTTGAATGTTGAAATAGACATTAATTGTTTTATTAATGATTTTTAATAATTTTGTAGTATTTATTAATTTTAGCACATTTTAAAGTGTTTTAGAAGCCTTAATGTATTTTACTATGGATTAAACTGAGTTCCAGCCTTGTAAACAGTATATATATATATTTTCTGAACTAAGAGCTATATTGTAATGTAATATATTTTTCATGGAATCGCTCATGACCAATCGCAAGATGTATGGGCTACAACCAATTGTAATTGCAAAAACGCATAAGACTCATTAGAAGAAGTTAACAGGGAGTGTTTTTGCACACCTGATTGACCTATTATAATTGAGCCATTGTTGTTAAACAAACTTCTTGTAGTCAATTAAAGATTAGTATTGTTTTTAAATGGCATGTTTTCAGATAGCACACACTCCGATGTACCCATTCTAGTAGCGAAGGGTTGCAACATATTAAACGTAATGTATCAAGTCTTTGGACTTGAAAGAAAGGAGGAGTGGCAATGTAGCATATTTAACCGAGTGGTACCTCTTACAAATCAGCTACAGATGAAGCTGTGTGTCACAGCGAAACGCGTCTAGCGATAGGTAGAGCGAGTACCACGTGATCCCCGGCCGGAGGATCGTATGCTGCGGGAGCAGCACACCACCGAGCCGCTCTCTGCTTGTTATATTTTGTTGTTTGTGAGTATAAATCCCCGCCATGTACCCAATAAATGTGTTGTTTGAAACAAACTTCACCATGAAAAGCTTCTCTTTTTGAGGATACGGGGGCGATGAATCTTGAGGTTCCAGCAACTATTCCTTACTCACCTATTGAAAAACAGAGTGTAAAGCCTTTTTTCCATGCCTGATTACATCCAGTTGATGGTAAGCAGACATCTTAAGGGGGAAACCCCGCTTATTGCACAATTTGAGCACTCAAGCACTTTATGAATATCGGAAAAAGTCACAGCATTCTGGAAAGATTTATTTATGGACAATTATTTATATATTTATTTATTTGGAGCACATTGTGTATAAATATTAGATTTTTATGATTGTACACTTCATGTTTTTTTTTGAAGATTACCACAGATGTAATAAGTCATTGCACAATTTTATATTTTTTATATATATTTATAGATTTATAATTTTAAAGCAGCGCTGCACTCACATCCCTCATTATAAAAAGAGCACCAGCACTTTTCACTGCAGCTAGCAGCTTTATGCACAGTACTTTATTTTAATATCCATAAGCGCAGGGCCCCTCAGTTATACATATGTTTATTTGTGAACCATTCCATTGTAGATTTTGCTTTATGTTTTGGATCATTGTCTTGTTGGAAGACAAAGCTCTGTCCCAGTCTCAGGTCTTTTTCAGACTCCATCAGGTTTTCTTCCAGAATGGTCCTGTATTTGGCTCCATCCATCTTCCCATCAATTTTAACCATCTTCCCTGTCCCTGCTGAAGAAAACCACCATGTTTGACAGTGGTGATGGTGTGTTCAGGGTGATGAGCTGTGTTGCTTTTACGCCAAACATAACGTTTTGCATTGTTGCCAAAAAGTTCGATTTTGGTTTCATCTGACCAGAGCACCTTCTTCCACATGTTTGGTGTGTCTCCCAGGTGGCTTGTGGCAAACTTTAAACGACACTTTTTATGGATATCTTTAAGAAATGGCTTTCTTCTTGCCACTCTTCCATAAAGACCAGATTTGTGCAGTATACGACTGATTGTTGTCCTATGGACAGAGTCTCCCACCTCAGCTGTAGATCTCTGCAGTTCATCCAGAGTGATCATGGGCCTCTTGGCTGCATCTCTGATCAGTCTTCTCCTTGTATGAGCTGAAAGTTTAGAGGGACGGCCAGGTCTTCGTAGATTTGCAGTGGCCTGATACTCCTTCCATTTCAATATTATCGCTTGCACAGTGCTCCTTGGGATGTTTAAAGCTTGGGAAATCTTTTTGTATCCAAATCCGGCTTTAAACATCTCCACAACAGTATCTCGGACCTGCCTGGTGTGTTCCTTGTTCTTCATGATGCTCTCTGCGCTTTAAACGGACCTCTGAGACTATCACTGTGCAGGTGCATTTATACGGAGACTTGATTACACACAGGTGGATTCTATTTATCATCATTAGTCATTTAGGTCCACATTGAATCATTCAGAGATCCTCACTGAACTTCTGGAGAGAGTTTGCTGCACTGAAAGTAAAGGGGCTGAATAATCTTGCACGCCCAATTTTTCAGTTTTTTACTTATTTTAAACTTTTTTTGTTTACATTTCTTCAGTTACTTCCTGGTTTCCATGCCTAGGCAAATGATGTCATATGCCGCAGCCAGTGCTGGACAAGGTCATCTAGAGCCCAGGTTGAGCCCCCCAAGATGTATGAGCATTATGTGTTAGCGAAAATCCCCCCCCCCAAAAAAAAATAAAAAATTGAGCATTAATCTGCATGCTTGATACCTAAGCATAAATTCCCCCTCCTACCAGGACAAATCCAGACCCTTGCTGAAATACACCCTCCCAGCACAAATCTTTACCCCCCTTCCAGCTCAAATCCTCTCTCTCCCCAAATCCCCCAAAAAAAGAAATCACTCTGCCTAGCACAAATTCTCTACTCCTTAAATTTCCCCCCCAAGTACACATCCTCTCCCCCCACTCCAAATCCCCCCTGCCAGCACAAATCCCCTCACCCTCTACCATATCACCTCCTCTTTTTACAAATCCTCTTCTATCACTCCCCCTTCCAACACAAATCCCGCCAAATTACCTTTCCTAGCATCCTCCCCCAAATTTCCCTCCTAGAACAATTCTTACCAACTGTTGCCCCCAACATCCCCCCCACTAAATCTCCTTGTGGTGCATGATACCATGGTGCCCAGGGCAGCCGCCCCTCCTGCCCACTCCTTTCATCGGCCCTGGTCCCAGGAGTCTTTAGGAGGGGAGGAAGGGCTTTCTCAGCAAAGCAACCCCTCCTGCATGCATGCCTGAGCTAATGGCAGATGGATTACAGGAATAAATGCTACATGAATAATCTATCCTTACTCCTCCTTACGACCATAAATGACATGGAGGGATGAATAGATGAGTTTGCTTTGAATATTAAAAATCAATTAAATACAGTAGTGCTTTTGATTTGTGGTCCTCAGATGCAGTGTAGTTCTGTTTTAAATGGTAACTCCACTTTCATGGAAAGAAAGAGTAAATAAACAAAAATGAATTTAGCGTCTACAATTGCATCCGATCCTGTCCGTGAAATCTGGACGGATGGAAACCCTATTTTCCATCTGTCCTGGGGATCGGATCGGATGAGAGCGGACAGGCGTCCGCTCTCATCAGATTCCCCATAGAGAGCAGTGGGGCTCTGACACCTCCCTCTCCGCACACAGTGTGGAGAGGGAGCTGTCATCCGCCGGCTCAGCGGGGATCGGTGGATGGATCCCCGCTGAGCAGAGCACGGTCCGCAACAGAATGCAGACCGTGTGAAAGAGCCCTTAAGCATTTTGGGATATCACCTACTTTATATTGGTCACATGTTCCTATGCAAACAGAGCAAATTTAAAAAGTAATAATTGCAGCTCACCTTATTTGCTAAAATAATCTATAAATGTTTACTTCACTTACATCTTATACAGTTAGGTCCATATATATTTGGACACGGGCACAATTTGTTTTTTTCAGGTATTTACCAAAACATGGATATGGGTTAAAAGTGCACACTCTGGTTTAATTTGAGGGTATGTACATCCAAATTGGAGGAAGGGTTTGGAAATTACAGCTCTTAAGAGTAGCCCCCCTCCCCCTTTTCAAGGGACCAAAAGTAATAAGACAATTGAATCAAAAGCGGTTTCATGGCCAGGTGTGGGCTACTCCTTTGTTATTTCTTCATCAATTAAGCAGGTAAAAGGTCTGGAGTGGATTCTAAAGCCTCGTACACACGATCAGATTATCGGACGAATTTTCATCCGTTTTGTTGCATGCTAGTCTTATATGGAAAGTGAACTTCAGAAGTGAGGTCATGTGTTGAATTGTTTTGTATGTATGCTTTCCTTTCTGAGCATGCGTACTTTTGATCTCACAATTTTTTTCGGACAAAAACTCTACTAAACGAAAATCAGACTGTTCACGTACGATAAATTTTAAAGCCTGCACATTCAGTTTTTGTCATCGGAAAATTCGTAAATCGGCTGTTGAAAGCACCATACTAATGATCCGAAAATTGGCAGATCGATCGTCCGACTAAATTTTACTTCTGATTTTCTTATCCTGTGTAGGTGCCTTAAGTTTGGTATTTGCATTTGGAATCTATTGCTGTGAAGCTACATCATGCGTTCAAAAGAGCTGTCCGTGCAAGTGAAAACCGGCCATTGCAAGGCTTCAAAAACTAAACAAATCCATTAGAGATAGCAGCAACATTAGAAGTGGCCAATCAACAGTTTGGTACATTGAGGAAAGAACACACTGGTGAGCTCAGCAACATAAAAAGGCCTGGATATCCATGGAAGACAACAGTGGCGATGATCACAGGAACCTCTCTATGGTAAAGAAAAACCCATTCACAACGTCCAGACAAGCAAAGGACACTCTCCAGGAGGAGGGCGTGTCATTGTCAAAGTCTACATTTAAGAGAAGACATCAGGTTTATTCGCACCTTGTGGTAAACCCTCTATTTGCTCTCCTGAAGAATAGAAAAGCCAAATTAGACTTTGCCCAAAAACATCTAAAAAAGCATTCTTTGGATGGATGAAACCAAGATTAATCTGTATCAGAACACAGAAAGAAAAGTGGAGAAGGCTTGGAAATGCTCATGATCCAAAGCACACATCTGTAAAACATGGTGGAGGCAGTATGATGGCATGGGCATACATGGCTTCTAGTGCAACTGGGTCATTGGTGTTATTTATGACAGAAGCAGCTGGATGAATTCTGCAGTGTTTGGAACTATATGGTCAGTCCAGATTCAGCAAAGTTGATTGGATGGCGTTTCACAGTACAGATGGACAATGATCCAAAACACACTGCAAAAACAACCCAGTAGATTTTGAAGGAGAAGGAGTATTTTGCAATAGCTGAGTCAATCACCTGATCTCAACCCAATTGAGCATGCATTTCACTTGCTGAAGGAAAGCATAAGGCAGAAAGACCCACAAAGAATAACTATAGACCGCTGCAGTTAGAGCCTGGCAAAGCATCAGAAAGGAGGAAACCCAGTCTTTGTTAATGTCCATGGGTTCCAGACTTCAGGCAGTCATTGCCAGTAAAAGATTGAACAAAATATTAAAAAATAAAATTTTATTTGATTATATTTGTCCAATTACATTTGAGCCCCTGACAAGGAGGGGGGGGGGGCAGTGTATACAAATGGTTGCAGTTCCTAAAATATGTACTTGATATCCATGTTCAACCCCTTGAATTAAAGCTGAAAGTCTGCCCCTCAATTCATTTGGATCGTTTCATTTTTAATTTTGTTCTGGTGGCACACAGAGCCAAAAATATGAAAACTGTGCCCGTGTCCAAATATATATGGACCTAAATGTACTCAATATTAAAGGTGCTGTAAAGGCAATTTTTTAAATTCAAATAACAAACATGTTATACTCCTCTACTCTGTAATGGTATTGCACAGAGTGCCCCCAAATCTCCTCTGCTGGGTTTCCCCACTGGCGATCTTGGCTACTCCTGTGTCAGCCCCCTTAGCAAGTATGCAGGTTCAATCTCAAGTCGGGCTGTGCGAGACCATTGATACAGTGAGGCTCAGCCCTACCCCCTGCTTACAGGATTAGACTAACAGCAACAAGAGCCACCAAGAGATGACCAACAGGTGGCACAGGGCTGGATTGATACAGGAGGCATCTTTACTTTAATTAACCTTGTCTTTGGTTTACATCTGGTTTACAAATTTAGATCTGCCACAACAATCTATCCTAACAAAAGGGTAAAAAACAAAACCTTTTAAGCCTTTGGTGTACATGGTTAAAAAAAATCACCACGTTTTAAGTGTCACTATAGTGCATTACTCAAAATATTCTGAATTCAAACTGTCTATGGAGTCCCTGTAAAATCCTGCTCCTAACTACTAAAAATAAAAAAATTATGTTTTTGAAATCAAAAAACTGGATTTTCTCTAATTTGACTGCAAAGGGGGAAATCCTTTCGGGACAAGCTCAGAGTTAAAGGTTTGCTCCACCCTATAGTGATTTGTTGCTTTCAAAGATATATTCTATTTTGTGCAATGTCTTGTGTTCAGCAGGCAGTACTATCTGCTGAATGCAAACTGTTCAACTGATTAGAGGTGCCCTTGTAAATTCATGCAATGCCATGTGGTTGTGGTGCAGGGTTCAAAACAGGCAAGGAGGCGATATAACGCCTCCTGGCTGCCTGTCAAATGCCCTCTGAAGAGCAATTTAAATGTGAATGGCTCTTCAGAGGGCACCACATGTGCAAATGAGGCCCAACTCCAAAGTACCAGTCTAGAACAAGTGTGTAAGAGGTAAATTCAAAGTGATGTCAGGACTCCGTATTCCATACATGTTCCAGATCAGTGGCCAGAAATGTACCCAAGATTAGGAAGCCCAGATCAGAGAGATTCAGGCCTCAAGTCTGAATTTGCAGATGGGTACTGAAAATAAGAATTACGGGTTATTTTGCATTCCAGCAGCACTGATTACCGGAAGTAAACTTTGCAACTCCCAAGATAAGAAATGTACTTCAAGCTTCTGCAGTCATCCGGTGTATGGATGTTTGTAATGCTTTAATTTCCCATAGCAAAATTGCTCTCATTTTTAAAATATGCAACACATAACCTTTTCCTCCCTATACAACCAGTTCATACCAACTCTGGTGCAGCCAGAAGCAGCAAATTGCTGACATTTCTTTACAATTGTATTCTTAAACAGCTGGAATGTGGTTCAATTCCACCCCAAGAGCATTTCTTTTAACTTCATTGACAATTTGGGCCGCCCCCCTCCTACACAACTTCCATCCTTTGCCCCCAATCCCCACCCCCTCCTACCGTACACCGCTCCTGCCTCCCCCCCTCCAGTACACCCTTCCCGCCTCCCGTACACCGCTCCCGTCTCCCCCCCCCCCCTGTACACCCTTCCCGCCTCCCGTACACCGCTCCCGTCTCCCCCCCCCCTCCTGTACACCCTTCCCGCCTCCCCCCTACAACGTTCCCACCTCCCCCCCCTCCCGCCTCCCCTCAAGTACACCGCTCACAACTCCCGCCTCCCCTCCTGTACAGCACTGCCAAAAAGCAGCTTTGCGGACTCACAGAAGCAAATACAGAACTCAAGGGTTGTTTTATTTCTTTATTGCCAACAACGTATACAATGTATACTTAAAATAGTTAAGTCCAAAAAAAGTCATAAATACTTCACTTTTGGGCTGTAATAAATTAGGTTAGTAACTAGGAATGCACTTGTCCAGCCACAAAATGTGGGTATTAAAATATATATGGCCATAGTTCACAGTTTGGCAGCAGTAAGCTGCATTGATTCACAGCGATTCCACAACATTCCACTTGTCCATTCAAGCCAACATATCAGTCCCGGAATCATAAGTGTTCACAGTTCCAATTCCATGTCCACCAAGTGCTCTCTACGGAGCAAAACTTTGTCACCCCACTTTGTCGGATGCTTTCTACTCGAGCCATTGTAGTTCCTTTCCACAGAGTATCCAAATCAGACCAAACGGATCCAACAAAGCAGGATGAATGTATGTACAGTCTGGTTCCAGCCCAGCGTGCTACGTAGGAAGTTTGTTTTTCGTACCACCTCCTCTTTCCAAACGTGCTAGGGTTCCAGCGCTTGTCAGTTCTCACAGTGAAGGACTTCATCCTCAACATTTCCAACAGCCTTCTGACACCTTAATTACACCTCTGCAACAACATGTTCAATGCATATTCCATTCGGTTTTTCAAGTCATTTGAACCACCTGACATTAATAACGTGCTCAGGCGGAAAGTCGTAGACATCCGATCTTCATTGATATAAGTTAACAGGTATTCATCGTTTTGGTTGGCGATTATGATCTTCGTGTGATCATGGTAGAAATTTACCTGTTTTCCAAAGGAGAAGATATTGTAATAAATGGTAATCAAACCCTGCTAACATTGTGTTCTAGTTACAAGGCTTAGGAGACATGGCATAGTGAGAAAATATATATATACCTGAAATGTGCCATCATTGAAGAGCATCATTAGGGCCTTGTCAGACTTCAGCCACTGCAGCAGATACAATCGCGGTCTACATATGTCTGTTACACTGGGCAAGTCACCTCCCTTTAGAAAGAAAATTAAAAAAAAGGTTTAAAAATTGGTTACTTGCTGTAATATATAAAAACATATATTCCTTTATTCAATACCCTTTCCCAACATTAAATTGGTTCTAAAGGCTCAGTTTTTTTTTTTTTAACATTCTATGCATTAGGGTAAACATTCTGGATGGAGCTCCTCCTGCAGCCCCCCAATACTTACTGGAGCCTCGTGTTAATCCAGTGGCATGAATGAGAGCAGCAGCTCTCCCCCCTCATTGGCTCACAACCACAACTAGTGAGCCAATGAGTAAAGCAGGGGGGTGGGAACAAGCTGCACTGTGTGTGAATGGACACAGAGCTCCAGCTAAGGAGTGAGCCTGCTTGAGTGCCCCCATAGCAAGAGGTTTGCTTTTGAGGGCACTTAGCCAGGCCAGAACCACCAGCAGGGGGCCCAAAAAAAGAGGATCAGGGCTGCTCTGCACAAAACCATTACACAGAGCAGGCAAGTAAAACAGGTTTGTTATGTTTTTCCTATTTAATTTCCTTTAGAATCTTTTAATACCATTAAAAGGGGGGAAAAGGCTGCCATTGTGAGTCATCTGAAAAAGCTTAGTTAAGTGGCCATCTCCAACTTCAATAGTTGAAGTCCGATACAAAAGCATGCAACCAATGTTGTAAGACCATCTGATTGGAATACTTCCTATTTGGGTCAGTAATTCAATGCTGAAACTACAGAAAACGTAGAAGCCAGACAATTTGTATTTTCGTAAGAACTATATACTTGGAAGCAAAAAATTTCCTTGAGATCAAAAAATTTGATCAAATATGCCTATATGTGTATGATCAAGTAATGTTCCAAACCTCTAGAAGGATTTGCACGCAAGTCACTGGGCAGCCTGATTGCATGGACAGTATTGTCCATCCTAAGACTGACATGGTCATGCATGTCTACTATAAAAGGGATAACATTGCATATTATCACTACTTTTAGATAGCCACAAAAAGGTGAATACTTACATCCATAAGATTCTCTTCCATGTAATGAGAGAAGTATTTTAACACAGTGACTTGGCTGATGAACTGCTCTGGGGCTTCTGTAGCTGCGAAGATGGAACACTGCCCAAGCTCAGCATAGTAGTGCACAGTCCTGCAAAGTAAAAACCACAACTGTAAGACACTGACAGACAAGAACAAGGGACAGACAAGAACATTACAAAAGCAGGCAATAGCCAGTTCTTACTTTTTGTCAGGCAGTAGGCTCATGTGCGCTCCATTATTGAACAACACGCCAACCGTGTGGTCTGATAGCTGGTAACCAAAGCCGTACTTATTGGAGTAGTCCACCCACTTGGTCACCCAGTGGAATGAGGTGCTTAGGTGTTCTTTTGGGATGCAATCTGAATCTGGCATGTTTTCTAGGCATCCCTTGAGGACTCTTGCAACAGTGTCTGCCACGCTGCCCATTGTGCTGTCTTCCAGGCCTGAAAAAGGTAAAGAACAGACAAATTATTACCAATTACTTGAAAGTCTGTCAGCCTAAACCTCTTGGCGTGCATTCAGAAATAAAGACTAGCAGTGTTCGAGTTCTGAGGCGTTTGCAATTATCGCTGTTTTCTGGTTTACTCTGGGCATTCAGCACAACGCTATAATTGTACTGTCAATGTTCTGACTAGTGACTGTGCCAAAGCAGCTGGGAGCTTAATTGTGCACACTGATCTTTCCCCCACAGTAATCACTGAGGCCTAAGATTGCCAATCCACTGATATTGCTCTACTTACAATCACTGCTGCTGCTGCAGCTACCCAGGGTCCCTCGAACAATCAGTCGTATCGTGTCCCCCATCTGCTGCTTGTCATGGATGTTGGACTTGGATACCGTTTTACTCTCCTACAAGAACAAAGAATGCAAGAGCAACACCATTAGGAGAATGGTCAAAGGCTTCTAAAAATAAAAATGCTTCCATTTCTGTACACTAAAGGCTTTCAGTCAATCGCAAATTTAACCAACCTCGTCCGTTCTGGCATTCTGAGCCTGATGAGATATGGCTGTTTTCTTAAGGTCCTGCCTCAGCTTGTAGATGTCTTCATCTTCCTTTGTAGGTTTATCTGCAGGGAAATCAGGCATGATCAGTAAAACAAGGACAAGGAGAAAAGCAAACATCCAAAAAGATCCCACTCTTGAAGTCTACTTACTGTGGTTATCTAGGTATTTGGCCTTTTCTTTCTTCCCACCAAACAAAGCTGCAGCAGCCTTCTTGAAGAAACTTTTTGCTGGACTTGATAAGTGGAAATCTGGTGCAGTGTGACAGCAGCTTGATGAAAGTCTCTCTGGCGTGAAGCCCTAATGAAGAAAAAAAGAATTGTAATTCTAATTCTAAAAGTTCAGGCAGAAGTAACAAGACACCTCCAGAGATCGAACTTGTCTAACCTGTGTGATGAAGTCATGCTGAATGATTTCTTCTAGGCTGGGTCTGTCTTCTGGGTTTCGGGACAGCATGCTGGCGATAAGATGCTTGGCAGAGGACATTAGAGAGGACGGCAAGGAGTATTTTGCCTCTCGTATACATCTGTAGGTTTCTTTAAGATTTGTGGTTTCAAATGGAGGTCTTCCAAGCAGCATTGTATACCTATAAAATAAATTGATTGGTAAAAAACTACCCCTGCACAGTAAAAAAAATAAAAATGCCAACAGCATCATAATAGTCATTCTAGCACTAATTAAGCATTCTTTTAAACCAGTGGTCTAACTGGCCCAGCTGTGGCCCTTTGCTTGCTTTTATCTTGCCCTTGGAGCACCATTCCACCAACAGACACCTTGATGGCACTATTCTTCCCATTGAGAACAATGGGGCCTTCTTCCTCCCATTAAAACCAATGATAGGGCATTGATTATACCCAATGATACTGGGGCATTTTATACTGCCACTGGCCACATGCCGGCACCCCTAAAGCCTAAAGGATATCAAAATGGTCTTGATTAGAATGCTCAGAGACCTCCCTGTTCTAAACTATTCTCAGAGATCCATGGAGCCCTAGAAATCCTCAAAAGGCTGCTGGGGGTTCCTTGAGCTGTGGCTGATGGTATGATATAGTGGCTTGCATAGTTACAAGACCAATGCTACTAGGCAAAGTGACATGACACCATTGATTCATTTGTAAGGGGGGCATTATGACCACTAATGTAAGGAGAATTCTGACCACTAATGTAAGGAGAATTCTGCTCAAAGACCACTAGATTAATATCAATGGTTCCCCTGGGGCAAAACAGTTGAGAAATGAGGCTTTAAGCTCAAGGTATTGTTATATACAATATAACCCATTACGTTAAATATAGGTTATATGTACATGTTAAAAATATATGTATTACAGCCCATTATGTTAATTACAGGTACAAATAAATTATGGAATGCAAACCGGTCTAGGCAATAAAGAGTTAATCTGCATGCTTCTGCATTGATGTCTTCGCTACGCTGTCAAACATTTAACAAGCCTAAACATTCAAGCAATTGACAGCCTATATTTATGATCAGCAATTCATCACTAGGAAAACCTAAAGGCATACTTACATGACACATCCCAAAGCCCAGATGTCAGATTCACAGCCGTGTCCTTGTTTGTTAAGCACTTCAGGCGAGAGGTAATTTGGTGTACCACAAATTGTTCTAAGTGGAGAAAAAAATAGCAAGAAAATTAGATTACATTTTACAATCGACTTTATTAAATGACAGTACAAAAAGGCAGATGTAGAGTAAACCATAGCAAGACAGCATCTGCTTTCACCAAGATCAGAGTAATCAACGCTAATTAATGCCCGCCACTGACTACAAGACATCCATTTCCCTTGACTGCTGTCACTAAAGCATTCTAGAGGGGTTTCACACTGAAACAATAGGTGGATGAGTGTATCCAATACACGGCGTAGGTGGAATTCATTACAACACTTGAGCTGCTATGAGACCTACCTTCTTCTTTGTTCCATTGGCTCCAATCTTGCTGCGAGGCCAAAGTCACCCACTTTCAGCTCCATATTTTCGTTTATGAAGAAATTTCCTATAATGCAACATGTAAGCTCTGTTGTCAGTATAACTAGGAACATCAAGTGACTAGAAGATCATTAAGTGACTATAGAGTCCAAAACACTACTGCTACATTCATCATCTGCATGCATCAACAGTTACTGTAAGCTAAGGCAGAACTACTCAATGAAAAATAAATGCTACCTACCTAATTTTAGGTCCCTGTGCAGGATTTCTTGCTCGTGTAGATATTTCAAGCCAGACACAATCTGTTTGAGGTAGTATCTCACTTCTGGATCTGTTAGTACTTTCCTGGTCTTCAATATGTGTGCCATAGACTGTGTAGACAATAGGAGCGGTCAGTGTGTGTCAGGGAGCGATCAGGGGGCATAGAACACAGACCCACATTGAAGGATTAGGAGGAAAGGGACAAGAGGCCAGTGGAGCGTTGCAGGAATTAATGCTCACCCTTCGACTGCAGTACTCCAGCAATATGTAGATGTTCTCCTTATCCTCAAAATAGTGATAAAACTGCACAATGTGTCTGTGGTTGAGGGTTCTGTGCAACTCAATTTCTTTGTCAATCTGCAAAAAAGAAAAACACATGCAGGCTTTAGCACATTTTAATGAGATGCAATATTAATACAAAAAGGTAAAGGGGGGGGGGGGGATAGGAAGAAAAAGAAAAAAAAAAAACACGACTTCAGCACCTTTATCCAAGAAAATTCATCATTCTACATAAAGTAAGGAAGAAACAAAGAAGAGAACACCCACCTTCTCTCTCTGATGAGGTTTGGACACCCTGCTGTGTGGGATAATTTTTGCAGCATAGATTTTGTTCGTTGTCAAGTCTGTCATTTCATAGCACTTTGCAAATCCGCCCTGCAAGACAGAATAGGATGGGGGGATATTAGCTGCTGTGTGATACTGGACTTGCCAAGCATGGTTTAAAGGAATGCAAGTGTTAAATTATTAATCTGCCTGGATTAAACCCAACATGGGAACCATCATTAAGCAGAAGTCAAGGGCACTGACGGCATGCATTCTCATTAATGATCAATGCAGGGAACTTGGGGGTGTGTATACCGAGCCTTTTATTTACAAAACATGCATGATGCACAACATCAAAACTGCAACATGCAAACCCATACATAGAGAAAAGAATACACAAACAAAGAGATACTTACATCCACACATACAAAGATACATTGCTCTGCACAAAGATCGCTCTGCACAAAGATCGCTCCATACACAGAAAAGCATTTATAGCCACACACAAATACATGGACAGAAAAAAAAAAAAAATCTAGAAATAAAAAAAAATAAAATAAAATGAGTATAAATGAATAAAAGTAAAAGGAAATAAAAAATAAATAAAAAAGGAAAGGGTTGGGTAAAAAAAAAAAACACGACAAAAGAAAAAAGAGCAACACATTCTAAGTAAATACACTACATAATGCAGAGCCACACTAATTCATACACACATAAATACATACACACACACACACACAATAGAATATATATATATATATACACACACACACACACACACACACATATACACATATATACATACACACATATATACATACACACACACACACACAATAGAATATATATATATATATATATATATATATATATATATATATATACATACACACACACATATACACATATATACATACACACATATATACATACACACACACACACACAATAGAATATATATATATATATACACACACACACACATATACACATATATACATACACACATATATACATACACACATATATACACACACACACACATATATACATACACACACATACATACATACATACACACACACACACAAATATTTAGATAGATATAATGGAAAAGCAGACAGGCGGTCCATGTCGGTGTATGAGGTTCTCCTGCAGACTTGTTGCTCGGTCACATACAATAGATCGGAATATTATTGATGATCGGTGATCAGATCGGTAGATGATCGGGTAGATCCAGTGTGTGGGGGGGGGGGACGATTATTATCGCAGTGATCAGACATCTACAATACAATCCATAGCTGCCCTCTCCGCATTACCTTGCCCAGCACTTTCCCCCGGCAGTATCTTCTCCCGGTGCCGGGGTCGGTGATGATCCGGGACACCTCCCCGGTGGGGTTAGGACAGGTATGATGGAGGTGTTCTCCTCCCTCGGCAGGGACCTTCCACCTCCGGCTGGGATCACACACTCTGGGCTCACACATCTTATTCCCGCTACTCTGCTGGTAGGTGATCGTTCTCAGGATTTCCATTACTATTCCCTTCCACTCCTCCAATCCGCTCCACACTATTACCGGAGAGCACCGCTCACTGCTGCCAGCCGCCTCCGACCCGCCCTTATATCATCTGCCCGGACCGCCCCCCTGTGTGATGTCACCCGCCTACCTTCCCGCCCTCCTTTCCTTCTGGTCATTGCCTGGGCATATCCCCGCAGAGCTGTCATCGGAGGACGGGGGGGGGGGGATGGGGGGTGACAGTACAGACATGAATGGAGGACAGCTACACCATGAATGGGCGCACCGCACTGCTTACTACTGGAGGAGACCACTATACTGGCTGCACTCTCCGATCATCATATATATATGTATATACTGCAGGGGGATACATAGGAGGGCCACTATATACATATATAAAGATCTTATTATATATACTGCAGGGGGATACATAGGAGGGCCACTATATACATATATAAAGATCTTATTATATATACTGCAGGGGGATACATAGGATGGCCACTATATACATATATATAAAGATCTTATATATATATATATACTGCAGGGGGATACATACATAGGAGGGGCCCTATATACATATATAAAGATCTATATATATATATATATATATATATATATATATACTGCAGGGGATACATAGGAGGGGCATTATATACATATATATAGATCTTATTATATATATAAATATATATATATATATATATATATATACTGCAGGGGGATACATACATAGGGGGGCCACTATATACATATATAAAGATCTTATTTATATATATATATATATATATATATATATACTGCAGGGGGATTCATAGGAGGGGCACTGTATACATATATAAAGATCTTAATATATATATATATATATATTTATTTATATATATATATATACTGCAGGGGGATACATACATAGGAGGGCCACTATATACATAAAGATCTTATATATATATATACACACACACTGCAGGGGATACATAGAAGGGGCACTATAAAGATCTTATTATATATATTAATACTGCAGGGAGATGCATAGGAGGTGCACTTATCTGTTATTTTACAGAGTACAAACACTCACCAATAAATCAGTGTGCCCACCATGCAGTACAATGTGTTTGATAACAAATCAGTACACCCACTATACAATTCACCTGGCATATAACAAAAGATCATCATTCATGCAATCCTCCTGTAAAATATCTAAGGACAGATCAGGGCACCCACTATGTAATTCACCTGGCAGATATATAAATGTTACAACAGATCAGGGCACCCACTGTGCAATTCAACTGATTATATATATATATATATATATATATATATATATATATATATATATATATATATATATATATATATACACACACACACACATACAAGGTTCTTCAAAAAGTTTCCATACATTTTTAACCACTTCTGGACTGGAAGATTTTTCCCCTTAATGACCAGTCCATTTTTTGCGATTCCGCACTTCATTAATTTAACAGACAATTGCACGATCGTGCAGCGCTGTACCCAAATAAAATTGATGTCCTTTTTTCCCCACAAATAGAGATTTCTTTTGGTGGTATTTTATCACCTGTGCAACTTTTATTTTTTTGCGCTATAAACAAAATAACGAGCGACAATTCTGAAAACAAAAACAATATTTTTCACATTCTGCTATATACGGTAACATTCCCCCAAAAAATGTAAAAATCAGATTTTTTCATAATTTTAGCCCAATTTGTATTCTGCTACATATTCTTGGTAAAAAAAAAATCCTAATAAGCACATTTTGATTGGTTTGCGTATAAGTTAACGCGTCTACAAACTAGGGGAAAGATTTAGGTTATTTTTTTTTTTTTTTTTACTAGTAATGGCAGCGATCTGCGATTTTTATTGGGACTGCGACATTGCGGCAGACAGATCGGACCCCTAACGGACATTTCTGACACTTTTGGGGGAACCAGTGACACTAATACAGTAATCAGTGCTAAAAATATGCACTGTTGCTGTAATATTGACACTGGCAGGGAAGGGGTTAACCCAGGGGCGATCAAGGGGTTAAATGTGAGCCTAGGGGGTGTTTTTTCTAACTGTGAGGGGGATTGGGTTATGGAATCAACACAGAGACCTGTGCTCCTAAATAGGAGGAACACAGGAGCCCTGTATAGATTCCTGAGAGAATAACTGTCTGCTGTGTTTACAACAGCAGACCGCTGCTCTCTCTTTATGGGGAGCGATCGCGAGTGCCCAGTGGCAATCGCGGCCGCCAGCCATGTGGATCGACTTCCCCGCTGGCGAGTGGGCGTGCGCGCACCCCCAGGATCGCACCTGTGGACCGCCGTACAGGTACAGGCAATTCACGGGAACCTGCCGACCTATATAGGCGGCGGCTGGTCGGCAAGTGGTTAAACTCTTTTCAATAAAAAAAAGTGTGGAAACATTTTGAAAACCCTGTGTGTGTGTTTGTGTATATATATATATATATATATATATATATATATATATATATATATACATATACATATATATTATTATTAGTAAGAGTAATCCTTGTACGCTGTAAAATTAAAAAACAATATATATTTGAGTATACAGCAGAGTTTGTAATGTATTGTAGGTTGTATGTATCACACAGGACCTAAAGAGGAGCCCTAAATTATTTTATTATTTGAACAGAGGATTTATACCGCGCCAACAGTTTGCACAGTGCTTTACAAAATAAAAGGGAGGCAGTACAGTTAGAATACAAGAAGGTTCAGAGGGCCCTGCTCATAAGAGCTTAGGCTGAGCAGGGACCGGCCGAGATTCAAATCATTAAAAGGCAAGCTGAATGTACCAAGTTGATCGATCGGTCAACTTGGGTATAATCAGCCTGCTAGATTCTCTTGCGATTATCGATCGTCTTCTCCTGGCGGGGATGGCTTCCCCCCCGCCCCCCGCAGATAATTGCTCAGTCGGAGGGATTCCCCTGTCTGTGTTGATAGGGGAATTGTGTGATTTTCTTTCCTGTGACCTGTGGTTGCAGGAAATAAATTCACACTATATATGGCCTGCCTTACAATCTAATAATAATGCAACTTCTATATTGAGTGTTCCATGTTTTGGAGGGGGTACAGTCCACTGGAACTTTGTTAATGGTCTCTTGGATAAAGGTGGACTTTACCCCACTGAAACGTTGGACACACAGTAAAGGCGTTTGTTTCGCATTTTGTGACTCCTCTATAAAGCTGGCCATACAATGAGCAAATTTTGATTGGATACTGATGAACCGGATGAAACGCTCTTATGGGGCGCACTTTTAGCCCCCTCCCACCTGATATCCCTCAAATGAAAAATCAAAGCAGCCAGAAAGGAAACAACGCCTTCATCCAATTAAATGCAGCCACTATTCGAATATTCTGACAGCCGCCAGCAACAGTTGTCAGAATTCAATAGCAATATATATCTTTGCATTGTGGTAATGCATGTGTTCTGCAACTTACATCAATGCACTGATGAAGGGAGCTTGACTCCCGAAACGCGTTAACGGTCCTATCTGTGTGGTGGATTCTTGTAATGTGAATGTATTATTCTTCTTGTCTGTGAGTATGTTTTTGGCATTTTAGTAAAACATTTTTATTAAGGTGACCACGGGTAATGCACTAGGTGTTTGCGCCTCCTTTTTCTTTTCTGTCATGTTACATCAATGCACATTACATGTGTTGTGGTGCTATTCATCGTGAATAGTACCCCAATGCACTCCGCAATGCATGACAGTGGGGTTGATTTACTAAAGGCAAATCCACTCTGCACTACAAGATCTGAAGTTAGGGGAAGCTCTGCTGATTTCTATCATCCAATCACTTCCAAATGCACGTGTAGTGCAGAGTGGATTTGCCTTTAGTAAATCAATCCCAAAGTGTCATAAAGCCTTGCGATACGTTAAAAAAAATACATCCCACCCATTTCTTGACGCATTTTGGGTGAAATGTCAGCTCGATATTTTCAATGCTCCAAAACAATATGGTGATACCACCTCTCCTGCGCTTAGAATCCAAGCTCCCCGACCACACTTCCCACGGGACTCACCTATGGCGTCTCGGATGGCTAGAGTCTTGGCGTGGCTCTGAGGAAGAGGCTGAGCCTCGAAACGCGTCAGCCGTCATCTTAACAGGATTATGGACTAATGCATGGACTATTCCTAACATTGGAGGGATTGAGCTTGATATGACTATTTTCTACCTTTGTTTGCGAGTAGCCTACTATTGAGGATAATGCGCTAGGTCGGTGCGCCCTTTTTTGTTTCTTTTTACCTGCAATATTTTCAGTGACCTGCCTTAACGCACTGCACATTAACATGCAGCATAACGTGCATTAACGCGCTGCAAAGATGGAAATAGTCCATCAAGCAAACCTATTGGCGTTCTTTGAATGGGCAGAATTTTAATAAATAAAGGCTGTTCATGTCAACATTGGCCATATTTCCATATACAATTATGATCATAAACACAATCTCTCCCTCTACATCACAGGTGTCAAACACAGGGCCTGCGGGCCGAATGTGGCCCCCCAGGCCATTTCATGTGGCCCTCGCACCTCTGCTGCATCTGCAGCACCCCCATTGTCTCTGCCCCCACTTTGTCTCAGCAGTCGGCAACAGAGAGGACAGAACTCTTTTGCAAGTTCCAGCACCTCTCTGTGCAGCTGCAGAAAAACTCGTTGTTGCCCATCCCCCCTTCTCAGTAGTCCACAGCATAGAGGAGGGCAGAACTCCTCCTACAGATCCTGCACCTCTCTGTGCAGCCGCAACACCGCCTTGTCTCTGCCTCCCCTGGTCTCAGCATTCAGCAGACTCTGGAAGCTGACTCTAGCCCTCCTCTGGTCCTCCTCCAGACTGTGTACTTTCTTCTTCCCAAATCCACCGGAATCCACCTGAATCTTCTTCTTGGCAGCAGCACAAGGAAAAGAGGTGCATTGTGATGTAAGGAAGGGTGGGGGGCTCTTGACATCTCATGTAAGGGTTTAATGTAAGGGTCTGATCTTACAGATATAACCGGCCCTTTGAGGGCAACCATAATGCTGATGCGGCCCGCAATGAAATTTAGGTTTGACACCCCTGCTCTACATGCTGCAACATGTCTAAAAAAAAAAAATGTTATGTCTAAAATAAAGTCTGCTTCATCACAGTGTTGGATTATGTGCATAATATGTGCATAATAATAATAATAATAATAAAGGTATCGCTTGCAAATCATTCCAACGTGGGCTAAATTCCCCCACCCAGGCCAAGCTGTCCGGACACATGACACTGAGGGGGCTCTTTCCCAATACTACCAGTATGCAGGTATGAGGGACAGGAGGGGACATGTCAATGACATGAACTGTCACTGATGTCAGATCTCCCGCAGAGCAGGCCAGCCGCATTGTATAGTCCCAGTGACAAGCTCAGACATGTCCACACCTCTCAGCTGTCAAAGCAGAAGCATGTGAAGCAAAGGTGATCCCTTTGATCTGCTGATCAGAGCCGGCTCACTGTGAGAATGCAGCCAAGAAACCATTATCTGCCCTGATTGTAAAACACTTCTCAGGGCTCACCAGATTGTTATTTGTTACCGGTCCTGTAGGGCAGAAAACAGGTATTGTGACAAATCCCATTCTCTGCAACCAGAAAGCTCCCTGGGACCATCTAACAAATCTATATATGGTCATCCATAACAGCTGACATCCATCCATGCATGCGGATGACAACAACATACACTATATGACATTATAGAACTTCCTTACATGCTTTCTCAAACATTCCAACAGCCTACGCTGCTATAAACATTACGCAGGACTTCTGAATTTTGTCAAATCATTTCCGAAATGGCTTTGCTAACATTTTTGTGATTTTATCCTTTAGTAACTAATCAACGTTCCTCTGTCATTGCCCCTCATTCTCAGATATGTAATGGTTTGCCATAGGTTGAGGTCCTTTCATGCCATCATTGCCCTCTGTAGCGTTTGAAGCCTGATTATCTTGTTTCCTCGGTTCCCATGACTCGGAAGTGCATTTGTTTAAGGTATGCAAACCGGCCGAACCTAAAGATGGCTTCCTCATGCGGGAAGGCTGCCCCAGGCACTGTCATGTCATGAGCCTATGCTTGATAGATGGCAAAGATTCTTTTTTTGTGTCTGCATACCTAAACTTAGTGAGTCAAACAAATGTTTTAAAGCAAAGTATGATCTGCTAAGTATAGTAAGTCACATGAACCAATCAGAGCTTACCTACACTTAGTGGAAAAGAGAAATGGACAGAGGGCGCACCAGCCTAGCGCATTATCTTTAAAACAATTTATTGTAATAGACATGTATAAACATTATACTCACAAAACGATTATGAAACACGGGCAATAAGCAATGAGGGACCACCAGGGGTCTCCACTGGGCATCCTCAGCTGCCGCAGGCCGTGGAAGGATGTAGACCTCCAAAAAAATGCTTACGCGTTTCAGGGTGTTCCCCCTTCATCAGAGCTACTGATAAATTGTTTTAAAGATAATGCGCTAGGCTGGTGCGCCCTCTGTCCATTTCTCTTTTCCAGTATCTTCTTTGGGTTACCACGACCCGTTGAGAGTGGCAGCACAGCCTGAATTTACTACAATTTGACCTGAATCGCATTTTCCGGATACCAGCCGTAAGGCCACCCCTTAAGCGCAGGAGTCATTTGCTCTTTTTACCTACACTTAGGTCAGAGGATGAACTCGTATTGGTTAATTCTGATAATTGAAGACCAGGGGTCTCCAAACTTTCGAAGCAAAGAACCAGTTTACTGTCCTTCAGACTTTAAGAGGGCCGGATTGTAGCCAGTGGGGGTAGAAAAAACCTCAGACCTGGTGGTTAGTTGGGGGTAAAAAAAAAAACTTAAAGCCCATGGACAGTAGGAGGAAGAATAGTGCCTCATCATTAGTATTAGTAGAAGGTAAAGTGTCCCATTTATGGTGTCAGTGAAAGGAGTAGTGCCCATCTATGGTGTCAGTGGAAGGCATAGTGCCCATCTATGGTGTCAGTGGAAGGCATAGTGCCCCATCTATGGTTTCAGTGGAAGGCATAGTGCCCCATCTATGGTGTCAGTGGAAGGAATAGTGCCCCATCTATGGTGTCAGTGAAAGGCATAGTGCCCCATCTATGGTGTTTTTGGAAGGAATAGCTCCCCATCTATGGTGTTTATGGAAGGAATAGTGCCCCATCTATTGTGTTTTTGGAAGGAATAGTGCCCCATCTATGGTGTCAGTGGAAGGCATAATGCCCCATCTATGGTGTCAGTGGAAGGCATAGTGCCCCATCTATGGTGGCAGTGGGAGGAATAGTGCCCCATCTATGGTGTCAGTGGAAGGAATAGTGCCAAGAGGAGGGCTAGCAGCCTTAGGCCTGGGGGGCAATTCCAGTCAAGTGGCCCATTGAACCAGCTTACCATCCATGCCCACCTGGTTTTATAATAGATATTAATGTTATGAAGCAAGACAAACATGATGCAATTTGGTAACATTATTTAATGTATATAGCAACAAAGGAGGTTTAACACAAGTACATGACATCATGCCAGGCAGGGCCTAGGAAGCTCCTGTTGGGCAGAGATCACTCTGCATGACAGGGAAGTGACTGTGTTAGTATTGTGCTGGCTGGGTGCAGGAGCGTACCCATTCTGCTCCTCTGCAGCTCTGCAAATATAACATTGTGTAGCGGCGACCGGCAGCTGTATACAGTGTCTGGCCCCTACATTAATCCAGCCCTGAGTGCAGCCTTTTTACCTGGCATCAGAGTGGCCTGGGGGGCAATTGCCACCCTGCCCCCCTTCCCAGCCCTCCCCTGATAGTGCCCCATCTATGGTGTCAATGGGATGAATAGTGCCCCATCTATGGTGTCAATGGGATGAATAGTGCCCCATCTATGGTGTCAATGGGAGGAATAGTGCCCCATCTATGATGTCAATGGGAGGAATAGTGCCCCATCTATGGTGTCAATGGGATGAATAGTGCTCCATCTTTTGTGTCAGTGGAAGAAATAGTACCCCATTGTTTCAATTGGGTTCATTGGAAGGAATAGTGGCCTAAGGGCTGAATAAAGGCAAGCAAAGGGCCATAGTTTGGAGACCACTGCCATAGACTATTGACAATAGTGAACATGTAAAGCCTAGCATTTAAAGGTTGGTAATACCCCATGCATTACGGTACTAAATAAGTCCAAAAAAGTGATAACCATAGTCCATAGAATAGAATGATGCTTTCTAATGCATACTATGGTTTGGTTTATGACCAGGATCCTTTAGAAATATGAAGCATCGAACCTAAATATGGCCATATCCAATTTGACTTTTGGTGCAAATGCTGTGATATCCTGTTCAACTTTCAACCTGTGGTGTCCTTTGTATCCATGTTGCCCCTAGCGTCACCAAATGTATTAATCTCAAAGTAATATAAGCACCTCCCTAAACTATCCAATCAGTTTGCATCTAATCAGGCAGGCCCTTGTATTACACATTTGTAGAGCTACAGGAAATTTTACAATCAGATTTTAAGGTGTGTGGTGTATTTTATGTTTTGAAGTAACAGAGTACACATCCTCACATAAAATACAGTGCATTTTTGTATAGACCGCACCGGCTCCATGCTTGTGTGACAATAGACGAGTTAATTCAAATAAGGGACTTCTCCATGACTGCTGTTTAGTGTATGGTGTATAAAAGTGCTTGCATTCATTTTCTAATTTGTCCAAGAAGAGTGACAATCTCTGTGGATAGTGAACAGATTTTTGTTTTCAATAATGGAGCCCTTAAGCCTCTTTCTGTTATAAATGTCTTGTATGCAAAGTGAGACCTGAAGACCGTTCATTACTCATAAATAGTCAGATTGCCCGAACCTTTCAAAATAATACAATTTGTGTGCAGTTTGAGTGAAATGTAATCAGTAAATAATAATGAAAAGTGCAACATTATGATTACCTTCAGAGTCCGGGAGACAACTAATGGGAATGGAGCAGTCTGGGCCAAGATTTTCTGGACATTTTGTAAACAATCAAAAAATCAATGACAGTTATGTTCTTATTAGAAAGAACAAAACACAATGGTATCAATGCAGTCAGCCTTTGCCCTCAACCTACCCTTGTTCAGCTGGACATCTAAATGTTAACATAGTCTTCAATTCTCAATCTATACAACTGCTCCTCCCAGTGGTGAAACAGTGTATAACATGTTTTGACACATGCATTTATTTTGTAGTAGGATTCCTTTGTTATGTATTGAAGGACTGCTGTACCTATACATAACCTATTGTCAAATCCATCCTCCTCCATCAACCCCTTCTTCCCAAGCTGCTTACATTCATTGACACAGCCTTCTCTGATGTTTACAGATTGTCCAAAGAAAATTCTCTTTAGCTCTGCCCCCATTAAATGAATAATGTTGATGATCTCCATTATATAGCTTAATTCAAGTGAATGGGATGCAGTGTGCAAGTTCGGCCAACTCTAAAAAGATTTTTGTTTATATATATATATATATATATATATATATATATATATATATATATATATATATATATATATATATATATTAGGTTTCACACTACTGTGGCTGCAATAAAATTTTCAAGTGCAATTATGTGGTGCAACGTCACTGCATTTTTAACCAGATTTTGTTGTGATTTTGATGCAATTTTCATGCCTCTGCATATCTGCTTTTGTTGTGGGGGGCACTGAAATTGCATCAAAACTGCATCAAATCGATCCAAAATAACACCTGAATCGCACCATAGTAGTACAGGGCCCTTTTCCAAAATCGCTCTGTGTTGGGTTGCATTGATGTTAATGGACGCCATTGAAAACAATGCGACTTTCATTGTCGTGCGATTTTGTGTGACTCAAGTCACATCTGAAATCGCACTAGTGTGAACCAGGCTTTCAACTGTTCAGCCAGGTACCAGGTCAGACAGCAATGCCAAGGTGGAGACCGCTCTTTTCTCTAATACCTTTAGATTGTAAGCTCTAATGATCAGGGCCCTCTGATTCCTCCTGTATGGAGTTGTATTGTATCTGTACTGCCTGCCCTCATGTTGTAATGCGCTGTGCAAACTGTTGGCGCTATATAAATCGTGTATAATAATAATAATACTAAATTAACTGTATAGTCTTTTTAACCACTTTACGACCACCCGCCACAGATGTACTGCAGCAGGCAGCCACTCCCAGGCAAATCGCCGTACACGTACAGCGCTTGCTCTCGGGAGGCTAGGGGGGGGCACGCTCCCGCCCCCGCTCCTCAGCGGGCAAGCCGATGCGCGGGTCGGGTAGCTCCGATTGCCGGCTGACACCCGCGATCCTTCCCCACTGAGAGAGAAGGACGGTTGGCTGTTGTGAACACAGCTGACCGTTCTTCTCCCTGCAATGATCATAGAGCCCATGTGATTCTTCTATATAGGATCACAGGTCTCTATGGTCATTTCACAAGCCACGCCCACCCACAGTTAGAATCACTCCCCTAGGCTCACATTTAACCCCTTCCCTGCCAATGTCCTTATTACAGTAACAGTGCATATTTTTAGCACTGATTACTGTAGTAATGTCACTGGTCTCCCCCAAAAGTGTCAAAAATGTCAGTCAGGGGTCCAATCTGTCCACCGCAATGTCGCAGTCCCGCAAAAAAAATCGCAGATTGCCGCCATTACTAGTAAAAAAAAAAAAAAACACAATAAAAATGACATAAATCTTTCCCGTAGTTGGTAGACACGATAACTTTTGCGCAAACCAATCAAAATACGCTTATTGCGATTTTTTTTTTACCAAAAATATGTAGCAGAAAACAAATTGGCCTAAAATGTTAAAAAATTTCGATTTTTAATTTTTTTTTTTTGAGAATGTTATATAGCAGAATGTGAAGTTTTTTTTTTTTGTTTTTTTTTTTCAAAATTGTTGCTATTTTTCTGTTTATAGCGCAAAAAATAAAAATTGTACAGGTGATCGAATATAACCAAAAGAAATCTCTATTTGTAGAAAAAAAAAGGACATCAATTTTATTTAGGTACAGCGTCGCACGACTGCGCAATTGTCAGTTAAAATAACGCAGTACCGAATCGCAAAATAGGGCCAGGTCAGGAAGGGGGTAAAATCTTCTGGGGCTGAAGTGGTTAAATGTGTAGTTTTTTTTTTTTTTTTTTTTTTAAACTTTCAATAGATTTTTATTAAGAATTTAAAACATAACAACAGGATAAAGGTGAAAAGGGTACAGATAATAAACAGTACATGTTGTACATTGGATGTCAGATACAGAACTTGAACAGGGTATGCGATAAACAAGCTCAGAAATAAATGTTCCACACAAGGTAATAGAAATTTCCGGATATGGTTGTTTTTCAGGAATCGGTTGTTTTTTTTTTTTTTTGGATAAAATTATGTGCTCATTCTACTTTTTGCTTAGTCCCAGTTTACATATGTACCATGTCAGACATCGCATGTGATTTGCAGCGCACTGCTCTGCAAATCACATGCGATGTATGTGCGTTGCGGATTCAGCCATACAGATTCAGAATCAGATCGCATGGTTGTTTACACCTATGCGATTAGTTTCCTGTCCGAAATGGCAGTTTGCACTGCGATATGTGAACTGATTTGAGGTGTTGTTAACATTGTATTAACACCCCCCAGCGATTCGCATATGGCAGTGTGAACTGCCTGCATGTCGAGTGCGATACAGGTACCTGCAGTGGATTCGCAGGGTTCCCGCATCGCATACATCTGAACCAGCACTTAATACAACATGGTCACTGACCCACTGCAGGCCTAAGGATTAAGCAATGAGGGAGCAGCAGCACACAATGAGGTCATCTCTCTGCTCAGTTTAATCTCCCCTGCAAACAAACCTCTTTTTGGACTGCCAGTATATTACAGAAAGTCATGACTGGTTCCAGTGCTGCCCTTCCATCTCCCAGTCTGAGCTATTCTCTGAAGGGGAAACCAGGAAGATAATATAAAAACAGACTCAGGTACTTAAGGGTCCATTCAGACTAGCGCGACTTGTCAGGCGACTTGGTCGCCTGACAAGTCGCGGTCGGTCGCTCGCCATAGAGTAGTACAGGACCCGTTCTAATAGGAGTGACAAAAGTCGCTCCGACTTAGAAACAGGGTCCTGTACTACTTTGGGGTGACCTGGAGGCGACTTGCATTGACTTCAATTATATGAAGTCTGTGCAAGTCGCGCCGAAGTCGCGGTGCACGCTGCGACTTCACAGGTCGCCCCTGGAAGTCGTGTCGCTGCAGTCTGAATGGGCTGTAAAGTGCTTGTATTTAAACATGTGTAATATGATTTTACTTATTTATAGCTGAATTGTGTTGTTTATATCTGACAAACTTATATAGTGAAATATAATAGCTGCGCTCAACCAGAAGGTGAAAATAATCCTAAACTGTGCAATAAATTGTATGCAAAGAGAAATTAGTGAATATTAAATTAACAATAGCCCAAGTGATTGGTGCTAATTAGTATGATCCAAAAACATACATGATAAATATACATAAATCAATATAGTGCAAATGATACGTGATATATGTCAAATCAGTCCCAGCAAAAAAAACGAAATGGAAAAAACCACAGCAAACAGTCCAGAATGGTACAGGGCTGGACAATCCTAGAAAGGTGCTTCTTCTGACAGTAGAAACCTCCACCAAAACCAAGGGCACCCAGTGGTACAGGCTGCTTACCAGATGAGGTGGACCCCTAAATTATAAGGGGTCAGTAAAAGGCTTTTTCATATGTAAATGCCAGGATATATGTTTGGTTTCTGCAGTAATCATCCAGCCAGATCTTATATGGACCACCATTAAGAATAGACCATCGATGGTGGAGATGAAGGTGGTATTGTAGGCGTCCTCACTGAACCTGAAGAGCAGACACGTCTTCCCCACCCCGCTGTCCCCGGTCAGTAGCAGTTTGAACAGGAAGACGTACATTTACATATGAAAAAGGCTTTTTAGGCACTCTGTGCCTACTATTGGCTGTGGCTTGAGCTGTAAGGACACTGATCAACGGATCTACATAGTAGATCCGTGTGATCAGTGTTTTTACACCGAGGAGAATGACAGGCAGCTTGTTTACACAAGCTGCCTGACTTTCTCCCTCTCCCCCGCCGATCGCAGAGAGACATCAGGTCTGCCGGTCACACGCGCGGGGGGGGTCCGTGACCACGCGGGAGCAGGAGCGCGCCTCCGGGGGCGCGCGCTCGCTCCCTAGACCCTCACAAGCAAGCGACGTAGCCCTACGTCAGTTTGCCTGTGAGGGGCTGACCGCCGACGTAGATAGTCGTGCGGCGGTCGGCAAGTGGTTAATTGAAGATCGAAGATGCTTCCCTCGGAGCCGCGGCTCACCCCGTCACTTCCTGTCTTGCGATGATTCCTGGGAGCTGAACGTCATCGCTCCCAGGAATCAATGCGACGGCACCGGCCCTGCTCGTCACTTCCGGGTGACGCCGCATTCCCCTGCTAAACAGCTTCTGGGCATGCCCAGAAGCTGTTTAGGAATGCGGTGCCGCACCGGAAGTGACGAGAGGGGCCGCTGCAGGCGCATTCTGGGAGAAGAAGACGCGGAAGAAGACACAGAAGAGGACCGCGCCGGCTTCAGCTGCCCACAAGAGAGATGGAAACGCTGTGGAAGAAATTTTATAAGTAAGTATTTCTTCTTGCAGGTAAGTGCGAACCGGGACAGATCAGAGGCTAGCCATTGTGGAATGTGCTAGCCCTGACTGTCCCGGGGGTATGTTTATTAAAAAATGACATCTGTGCCCGGAACTCCGCTTTAACACCAATTCATTTCATGTTGTTTATATCTGCCTAGAGTTTAGCTTTAACACTTTACATTATTCTCTATCTAGTTATCTCTGATTATGGTATCATAAAAGTCGGACTTTAAGGAAATCTGTACTAAGAGAAATAGCAAGATTGCCATTGCTGCTCTCTCTTTTTAAAAGTACCAGGATCTGTCTTGACCAGGAGCAAGTATGCATGACTATGCTTTTACTGGCTGCATGCTTGGTCTGGGTCAGTGACTTGCCAAGACAGCCAGGCAAATACAATATTAGAAATAAATGCCTTCCTTTAATATAAAAAGAGGTCTTCTGACTTTCATGCATGCACCACTTTCCTCCTAAAGCTGCTGTGAGCTGCACTGGTGCAGAGGTTTCCAATGTGGCACTGCTGTTTGCACTGTTAAAGTGGCTGTAAACTTTGTCACACCACTTGTACCTACAGGTAATCCTATAATAAGGCCTACTGGTAGGTACTGTGAATATCTCCTAAACTTAAGCATGAAGCCATTGATGTCATTGGCACATGCGCTCTAAAGGTCCGACTTACCATGCCAGACCTTCAGAGCTCGTGCCGCAAACAGGCGGCTCCCGCATGCATTCCGTGCCATCTTATGAGCATTAAAAGGCAATGCAGTGCACTGGGGCCCTGACTACACAATCACCCACAAGAATAAAATGCAAATTATCAATAAGACGATATTTATTGGTACAGCAGTGCCAGGCTAAAGACAGCTTCCCAGTTCGGCAGCTGGGTCTGGTGAACACACACACGGACGGGAGTCAGACTCAACTGTCCTGTGTGTGCCTATTCCCATGGAGGCAGACAGGCATTCCTGCAGTTATGGGCTCCCCCTCCACTGCACAAGTGGCCTGACAGCAGCACAGGGCCGACAGGTGCTTGCCACCTGCTAAGTTGGGCAGAGGGATGCACACGGGAATTGGGACTAATGCTTGGCTGGGTCTGGGTTGCTGAGCAGGTGGGGCCCCTGGGCAACTGCCCAGTGTGCCCATTCGGTAAGATGGCCCTGCATGCATGCACCGGAGTGACGTCATTGCGGCTCCGGCCACTCACAGCGCCGGAGCCCGCAAACCCTGAAGAAACACCAGGAAGGGCTTTGTTCTAAAGTAAGTATTTCCTTATAAGCTAGTATGCCATGCACACCAACACATTATGCCTTTGTCTTACAGGTTTTTTGTTTTTTTTCATCCAGGGTTTTGTAACCTCTTTAAGTTTATTGTGCTTTGAAGTAAAGATGACAGAACAAATCTAGTTGATTTTAGGAAGACTTGCTTTTATAATCTAATAGGATGAGGTAGTTTTAAGCAACCATGACAGTGATGTAGCAACTGTTTTAGATGTGCAGTAAAAACCTCTAAAGTAACCCTCAAGAATTTCATTGCAGTTTTTCTTCTGCTGATATAGTGACATCTAGTGGTTACACTTGGCGAAACAACAGGTATTTATATTTATTTTAATACAGGTACTTATATAGCGCAGTAAATTTTTGCAGTGCTATATATACATATATTATACATTCACATCAGTCCCTGCCCTCAAGGAGCTTATAATTTAAGGTCCCTAATTCACATTTATACATACACATACTATGGCAAATTTAGACAAGAGCCAATTAACCTACCAGCATGTCTTTGGAGTGTGGGAGGAAACCTACGCAGGCACAAGGAGAACAAGTCAACTAATGCAGCTGGTGCTGTGGTTGGGATTTGAACCAATGACCCTAGTGCTGTCAGGCAGAAGTGCTAACCACTTAGCCACTGTGCTGCCTGACAATTTACAAATATTGTACGTTAACATCAGTCCCTGTCCTCAAGGAGCTCACAATCTAAGATTCTTGGATCATATATGTACACACACTAGGATCAGTTGCGGCCACACCAGCTAGTCTTTGGAGTGTGGGAGGAAAGCCACCCAAGCACAGGGAGGGCATACAAACTCCATGCAAATAGTGTCCTGGTTGGGATTCAAATCCTTGTGCTGGAAGTCAGAAGTGCTAACCACTAAGCCACTGTGCTGCTTTAGAACGGATACTTAGATGCCAACTCTTCCAATTTGTTAGGCCGGTCCCACATCTATGTTCATATGATGCTGTGTCCCGGGTTGTGTTCTGAGATCACAGCATCAACCTTTTTCAAGCTAATAAGTAAGCACTGTAACTTAAATAAAAAAGGGGTATTCCCTGGGGAAACGGTGACTATGAGTGTGTGGTTCCCACATAATTAGGGGTGGAAGCTTGCAGAAAATGGGTGTAATCTCCGAGGGACCACCCGGAAAGTGGATGTGGTCTGGGCACCTGGAAAGTGGGCGTTTTAAGTGTTTTAAACAGCAAACAACCAGCAGCGATGGGCTGAACCCACGCATCAGACCCACCATGGCCTAAAACATAACTTTTATGGCCGTCATGAGGGGGAGGAGCCTACCGGCACGCACGTAGGACGGAGGGGGAGAGGGCTATCTCCTGCTGAATGGAGGCATCAGGGATCCTGACCGCTCCCGACCCACCTCCGGCCAGACTCTGGACGCCTAAGCTCCCGGGGATGAGCGCGGGCGCTGCGAGCGGTGAACCCTGCTGACCCCCCCCCCCCACCCTCCCTGACGTCTCCCTCCACAGTCTGTAGCTACGACCTTACACTGCACCAACACTCGGAGGAACCCCGCACGCTTACAGCACACGGAGTCGGCGCTGGAGAGCCCTGTCTCCTGCACGGGAACGCAGGTGAGCAGCCATAGCGGCGACAGGAGAGACCTCCTTGCTAACCGCCAGTGCGGGGGGCCGGACACGGTCGGTAAACGTTACTAGGCGAACAGGTCCCGAGGGAGCGGACCCCAAGAGAGCTGCCAGGTCCATCTGAGTCAACCCATCTGGAGACGCTGATGTCCTGATGCCTAAGGGCTGGAAGCTAAGGAGACAAGAGAGTACACAGTCTAAAGACGAACGGAAAAAAGGAAAAAAACTTTTAAAAAAGGGACAGCCTACAAAACCGTGAGTCACAGAGGAGTAATCCCTCTTTCTATATCATACCTACTGTCATTTTACTGTTTATTAGAAGGACTTATAAAGACTTCCTAGAGACATACAACAAAGCAGTATGGTAAAATATCAATGTCAGCACACCTGAGACTGATTCAGCTGCTCCCTGTTTAAACCAGCAACCTCTTATAAAGTGTTTCTTATTGGATTAATAGCCACAACAGTCTTTCAATACCCCAAACCAGCTTATGTTTTATTCTATACGGTTCCTCAGCAACCGTGCACAGAGACTCATAAGAAGATCACAGGTATAAATAAAAACCTTGGGGCTATATATAAAATATTTAAAATGATTAACACTCTCTCTGTGGAATAATACCCGACAGTACTCAAACACCTTGCTATGACATACAGCCTGAGTTTCTCCCCCGCGCTATTGTTTTTTCTCTCTCCCACTTCTCAAACATTTAAGGTTGAGATTCACCCTAGCCTGTATAAGAACCTGAGCAGGGAGGTGGGAGGCTGGAAGTGCCCCATGCCTCATACCTTCTATAGCCGCCTGTGAACATTGATTCAAAATAGAGGCTACCCGGCTTGTCTGTGTCTCCCTCTGGCTTGAAGGTAGACAAAATCTTTTTCTGATCATTAATACGGTATACCTAATTTTGGAGCTCCATTATAGGAGGCTGCGAGACTTTATATAGGAACCGCGGAACAACTCTCTACATAATGAGGGGTAAATCCACAAGAGGAGGAGCCATTGCAAAATCACCAAGGGTATCCTCAAGCCCTAACACAATAAGGAAATTTATGACACAAGAAAATGCCTTAGAAAAAACATCCCAGGGAAAACAACAAGGAACAGACAAGAGGAAAGTAGAGAAAAATCCAAAAGCTGAAGTAGCTAAATCACCAATCAGTCCAGCAAATTCAGAATTAAGCATAAGGATTGAAAACGACGAGGAAGAAGAGGTAGAGCGGGGAGAAACAAAAGAACACGCACCCACAAAAGGTGAAATGCGAGAAATGTTCGCAGGATTGGAAAAATCTTTAAAAATCGAATTGGTTAAAATCCAAACCGGCCTAGGACGGGTCCAGATGGACCTGGGACACGCCCTGGGACGGGTAGAAGAACTAGAAAAAAAACAAGAGGACCAAAGAAAAATAATACAGGGAATGAGAAAGGAAATAAATGAGACCAAGAAAAAAGCCAGAGATCTAGCTTACAAACTAGAGGATCAAGAGAATAGAGCTAGACGAAAAAATTTGAGGATCCGAGGCATAAGAGATTCAACACAGGAAGAAAATTTAGAAGAAAAACTTCAAAAAATCCTAAACCCAGTATTAGGTAGAAGGGAAGAAGATCAATTGCTGATCGACAGAGCCCAATGCATAAGAAAACCGACAGGAGCCCCAGCAGAATCACCTAGAGATGTGATAATCAGGTTTCAAAACTACACAGATAAAGCACAAATATGGGAAAACCTAAAGAAGAATAAATCATTATTAAATGCAGTAAATACAGAAAATGACAAGATACAGATATTTACAGATCTGGCACCGGAAACACTGAGGAGGAGAAGAATTTTAAAACCCTTGACAGAAGAGATGCAAAAACAAGGAATCAGATATAATTGGGGGTTTCCTGCCAGTTTAATAGGAAAAAGAGATGGGCGATCAGCAAAACTCACTTTTCCAGAGGAAACTCAAGAATTTTGCAAAAAACTGGATATACAGGAACCAAACCTGCCTGGATGGTATGAAGGTGACAGGGAAGACGAACTAGGAAGAAACTCACAGACGGAAGAACAGCAATGGACATTAGCTAGAAAAAACAAAAGATAATATACGCGGAATACTGCCCAAATAATGCAAATCGGGAGTGAACCCCCCCCCCTTTCCCCCCCCCCCCTTTTTTTTTTTTTTTTCCCTTCTCCTGCTTTGCGGGGAGTGGCCTCTCTTACAGATGTGAACTGTGTGGGGGGACTAGGGGAGGGGGGGTCGGGGGGGTGGGGGGGAGGAGGAGGGGAGAGGGAGGGGAAGGGAGGTAAGCTATACAAAGGAAGCAGGATAGCCCCCCCCCCAAAGCCGGAACGTCCTTCCAATTGAGGAGGGAGGTATATCGTGCTAACCCACTAGAGCACCACCCCAAAGGAATGGGTATCAGGGAGAATGACCCAAAGAAACAACTAAATACCCTAAGATCAAAAATTGATCAGAAAAAAAATATCAACATGAGACGGAAGGGGACGGAGGCGGGGGGGAGGGGAGGGGGGGGGAGGGTGAGAGAGGGGGGGAAGGGTAGGGATAGTGAAACTCTCCATTGCCAAAAAAGAAAAGAAATTTTAAAAGCCTGCCAGACTAACAACATTGGTAGTATGCAGTTAGTAGAATTTAAATCGATCCGGTGCCCCCGTGTTCGAGGAGGAACTGGATCAAGTAGAAGGAAAAAAAAAAATAAAAGATGAACAACTAAAAATAATAACGTACAATGTAAGAGGATTAAACTCCCATACAAAAAGGTATAAGATATTGGAAGAGCTGAGGAGAGAAGCAGCAAATATTGCTTTTCTACAGGAAACGCACATCTCTCTTCACTCGAATTTAAAACTTTTCTCTAAACACTTTCCTAAATGGTATTACGGAGACTCACCAATAGAACGTGCAAGAGGAGTAGCAATAGGAATAGCTGGAAATACAGAATTCTCCTTAGAAGAAATGAAAACAGACCCGAATGGTCGATACATTTTCCTTAAGGGACAAATAAGGGGGATGGAGCTGACATTGGCCAATATCTATAACCCAAACAAAAAACCAAGCGAATATCTGGGGAGAATCCTGTATGACCTAGAGAGCTTTAAAAAAGGCTACCTGATAATGGCAGGAGATATAAATTTTTGTTTAGATCCAAACGTCGATAGTACATCGGGAGTAAGGACGCTAGGAGACCAAAAACTGAGGAAAATAAGGGTAAAGTTACACCAGAGCCAATTAGTAGATGCATGGAGGGTTCAACATCCAAAAAAAAGAGACTATACTTACTACTCCTCAATACACTCGATGTACTCAAGACTGGATTACTTTTTTATTGACCACCGCCTGTTGGAATTTGTAGAAACTACAGAAATAGGTACAATCACACTGTCAGACCATGCCCCCCTAACCCTAACAATCAAGACACCGACACACCACAAAAGTATGGGAACATGGAGGTTAAATGAAGAACTAATTCTAGACGAAGAAATAGGAAACAGACTAGAAAAAGAACTAGAGCTATACTTTCAAAAGAATGATACGCCAGAAATATCATCCGCTACACTCGGGGAAGCACACAAAGCGTATATCCGAGGGATATTAATAGCCAGTGCCTCAAAAAAAAAAGAAAGAGAGGTCCAACCAAATCAATATACTCATAAGAGAAATATATGATCTAGAACAAAAACATAAAAAAGAATTTAAAAAAGAAATAGAGGAAAACCTTATAATTAAAAGAGATGAATTAAAAGATCTATTGGAAGAAGAATCTAGAAATCACTTCAATAAGATAGCTAGATACAGATACAATTTTGGAAATAAACCAGGGAAATCCCTAGCAAGATTACTGAGGAAGAAAAAATTAAAAAATTATATAGAAAAAATTAAAAACAGTAAAAATGAAACAGTAAACCCAACTACAGAAATAGCTAAAGCGTTCCATGCCTTCTATAGTACGCTATATAACGTCCGGAAGAAAGAAACCTCAAAAACAAGGCAGGAAAGAATAATTAATATCCAAAAATATATTGAGGAAGCAAACTTGCCCAAGATCCCAGAAGATAAATTGGAACTTCTTGAAGCGCCAATTACTGAAAGTGAAATAAGAGAAGCATTAAAAACCATTCAAAATGGAAGGAGTCCAGGTCCAGATGGATACACAATAAAGTACTATAAAAGATTTAAAGAAATATTAATACCAAAAATGCTAGAATATCTGAATAAAATAGGGAAGGAAGAACTAAGAGAAGAATCTCTAATGGCATATATAACGGTCATACCGAAAGAAGGGAAAGATCAAACCCTATGCTCTAGTTATAGGCCAATCGCGTTGTTAAATACAGATACAAAATTATTTGCGAAAATTTTGGCAACGAGATTAAAAGATTTATTAAAAATGTGGATCCATCCGGACCAGACTGGATTCGTTCCAGGTCGAGAAGGTAAGGATAATGTTATACGCACCTTGCTACTTTTACAAAAAACAACAAAACATGAAGTCCCCTCCATCCTATTATCAATCGATGCCGAAAAGGCTTTTGATAGGGTTGACTGGGACTTCATGAAAGAAACCATAAAAAGTTTAGGGATTGGGCTAAGAATGAGGCAATGGATAGAAGCATTATATAACAACCCCACAGCAAAAATAAAAATAAACGGAAGCTTATCAGAGAAATTTGGAATGAGTAATGGGACAAGACAGGGGTGCCCCCTGTCACCCCTATTGTTCGTGTTAACCCTGGAACCATTACTGGCAAAAATTAGACAAAATGTAGACATAAAAGGAGTGAAGGTAAATCAAGAAGAACACAAAGTCGCAGCATACGCCGACGACTTGCTTTTCATTGTCACAAATCCAAGGATCACTCTCCCAAATATTCAAAAGGAGCTAAAAGATTATGGAAAGTTGTCAAACTTTAAAATAAATCCAATAAAATCAGAGATTCTCAACATAAGGTTAAATACTCAGGAAGAACAAAGTATAAAAACACACTTCCCATATACGTGGACAAAAGAAAAATTAAAATACCTAGGGATATATTTAACTCCTCAAACTGAAAAATTATATCAAGCTAATTATATACCGTTACTGAACGAAATAAAAACAGAAATAAGAAAGAAATCAAATGGTCAAATCTCATGGATTGGAAGAAACAATGTTGTTAAGATGTTTATCTTGCCAAAAATCTTATATACCTTCTCTCTATTGCCAATAAACATCCCCGCAAATTTTTTTAGGGTAATTAGAAACCTACTGACAAAGTATATATGGCAGTGGAAAAAACCCAGAGTACAGTACAAGACCCTGACAAGAAGCAAAGCACAGGGAGGATTAGCCACCCCAGACATAGAGAGGTACTATAAGGCGGTAATTATTACACGAATGGTGGACTGGACAAAAATAGAAAGGAGAGAAAAAAGATGGGTAGAGATAGAATGTACACAAAATAATAATCAGTTACACAAAACAATTTGGATTCCACCAAAATATAGGGAAACGCAGGGAGCACATGAATTGACAAAAGTAGTTTATAAAATATGGGATGGAATAAATAAACAACTGAAATGGGAATATAACTCACCAATGATAGCATTAAATGGCACTAAATATTTCCCACCCGGGGAGGAAGAACAGGGGGGAAACTGGATAGGGAACACTCAATTAAAAGATATTTTACACAAAGGGCACATAAAAACACTTCAGAAATTAAAACAAGAAAATAATAATATAAAAATAGATAATTGGAGATATCTCCAGCTGAAACATTTTGTCAGCTCATTACCACAGCCGATTAGGTCTGAAAAAAATCTTAACAATATCGAGAAATTGAGCTACTCTCCCATGCAAAGGCATGGAGTGTCTCAGATTTACAAAATGCTGACGGAATGGCACAGTATGGAGAAACCTCCATATATAGGAAAATGGGAGAAAGAAATAGGAACACATTTGCAAGGACAGGAGCTAGGGACTGTACTGGGGATGGCTGGATCCACAGCCATAGATGTCAGTACTATAGAATTAAACTATAAATGTCTATATAGGTGGTACATCACCCCAGAAGTGATATATAAATACCAACCAGGCAAGACAGATAAATGCTGGCGGGATTGCGGCAACATAGGTACAATTTATCATTTATTTTGGGATTGTCCCAAAATAAGAGACTTTTGGCTAGAGGTAAGACAACTGATTGAAGACATCACCGAAATAAAAGTGCCGGACGATCCATGGGCATGCCTATTTCACAAAACAACAATACCCTTAAAAAAATATAAAATGATCCTGGTCCCAACAATGCTGAATTCAGCAAAAGGAACCATACCAAAAAAGTGGAGAGAAAAGGAGAGCCCGAAAATAAAGGAATGGTGTAAAAAGATAAATAATAACTATAATATGGAATACCTATGTAATACACAAGAGGAGATTCCAAGAAATATGATAAGGAAATGGGGGAAATGGAAAGAATTTAAAAAATCAACTAAATACATTGAAATAAACAACTAGCATATCTACCATGGGGAGGCATTCTAGAGCGAAACGGCTGGCAAGAAGGGGAGAATCCTGGGAGGTCGGGGGAGGGTGGGAAGGGAAAAATGTATATGTATTTCTTTTGTGTGCCTTTTTGATGCATAATTTAAATTATGTAACTTGCGAATCTAAATCAAATTGGTGGAACTCTGTATATTGAGATTTTATATGCAAATAAAAATAAAGTAAAAAAAAAAAAAAAACATAACTTTTATTATGTCTATATATAAAACACCTAGTATAAAATGTATGGAGAATTCAAAAACAACTGCTGGGTGTATGACCTTACTTATTGTATAGGGAAGAATGGGTGTAGTGCAGGGGCATGGTATTATAATTCTGGTGATTGTGCATAAGTGTCTCCATCCAGAGGGAGATAACATATCACAAGCCAGCAGACGTGTTTTCTGCTGCTGTTGATGATTCCTGTTGTCTGAATGGCGCGGTGGCTGAGAAAGGGTCAGTGTATTAGCCAATCCCCACTACCTAGACACTTGGACTAGTACTAAAGGCCACTGTGGTTACTGAAAGGCTTGACTGCCTACCTGAAGCCCAACACCTCACAGTGTCCACTCCAGCCTGATAGAAGTACTATCCCAATCCTGAACTACCTCACACATCACATACATTGTTAGAAGTATTGGGACGCCTGCCTTTACACGCACATGAACTTTAATGGCATTCCAGTCTTAATCCATAGGGTTCAATATTGAGTTGGCCACCCTTTGCAGCTATAACACCTTCAACTCTTCTGGGAAGGCTGTCCACAAGGTGTAGGAGAGTGTCTATGGGAATATTTGACCATTCTCCCAGAAGCGTAATTGTGATGTCAGGCACTGATGTTGGATGAGAAGGCCTGACTCGCAGTCTCTGCTATTATTCATCCCTGAGGTGTTATTTTGGGTTGAGGTCAGGACTCTGTGCAGGCCAGTCAAGTTCCTCCACCCCAAACTTGCTCATCCTTGTCTTTATGGGCCTTGCTTTGTGCAGTGGTCCAAATCATTTGGTGGAGGAGGGATTATGGTGTGGGGTTGTTTTTCAGGGGTTGTGTTTGGCCCCTTAGTTCCAGTAAAGGAAACTCTTAATGCATCAGCATACTAAAACATTGTGGACAATTTAATGCTCCCAACTTTGTAGGAACTGTTTGGGGATGGCCCCTTCCTGTTCCAACATGGCTGCACACCAGTGCACAAATAAAAAGCCTATAAAGACAGGGATGAGCATGTTTGAGGTGGAAGAAATTGACCGTGCTGCACAGATTCCTGACCTTAACCCAATTTAACACCTTTGGGATGAATTCGAGCAGAGACTGCGAACCAGGCCTTCTCATCCAACATCAGTGCCTCACCTCACAAATGTGCTTCAGGTAGAATGGTCAAACATTCCCATAGACACACTCCTAAACCTTGTGGACAGCCTTCCCAGAAGAGTTAAAGCTGTTATAGCTGCAAAGGGTGGGCCAACTCAATATTGAACCTATGGACTAAGACTGGGATGCCATTAAAGTTCATGTGCATGTAAAGACAGGCGTTCCAATACTTTTAAAAATGTAGTGTAAGTATCATCCTTAAGTCTCCTACAGCGTAGCACAGTTTTCCCCAATGAAAAAATTGCTTGTTCAAAGTGGAAAACAAAAATAAAATATGAAAAATTAAATTATAGAAGATAGAAAATAAAAACCCTCAACCCAACATGTTTCGTCTCTGGACGAGGCCTCGATCGGGGTGTGACGTGTGATGTTGTGTTAGACAGAGTACATGGGAAATGGCCATTGGGTAATATTTAGGAAGTTATTTTATAATCCTGGACAAATATAAAGCCTAAATGAAATGTGAATAGAAATCAGACAGCCACATTCCCCAATGTGCAAAACGGTACAATGTAGATTTTTTAAAATGGAACTTGTAGAGTCAGACCACTTAAAGCGGAAATCCACCCAAAAGGGGTAGTTCAGCTCTAAGGACTTGCCCCCTCCTGCCTCCTGTCCCCCCCCCCCGCTCCTCTTGCACAATTGGCACTTTTTGAGGAGTGGGGGGAGCAGGTAAACGATTTTGACATGTACCTGCTCCCACTTCTGGCGATTAGCAACTGACGTTCTCCTCCCTCCCTCCCCCCTGCAGTCTTCTGGAACACTGACAGGTCCCAGAAGTCTGCATCCACCATTCATAATGCACCACGCAACTTGCGCATGCGCAGTGGGCACCCAGCTGTGAAGCTGCAAGCGGTCACAGCCGGGTGCCCATAGTGAAGATGCAAGCGCCACTGAGGGAGGATGGAGGATGAAAATGGCCAGGGTGAGGTCACTGCTGGACCGTGGCACAGGTGAGTGGCTGTTTTTTAAAAGTCAGCAGCTACACTTTTTGTAGCTGCTGACTTATTTTTTTGACAGGTGGCTGGAGCTCCTCCTTAACACTGCGCAGGAGCAGCGGTCTCTCTGCGGTGCTCCAACACAGCCTCTGGTCAATCACAGCTAGACCTCTCCAACCGGCAAAGGTCACACTGACTGGGGATCTCTACTGGAATAATGTAAAGTATAGCAATGTCTTTTCTTACAAATAAAAAGTTATAAGAATATGGTGAGGAGTTTTCAACTATACCAGTGAAAAGATATATAACGTGGCTAATAATTTGTTATGAAGTTCTTTAGAATTCAGTAAGCTGTATACTTTGCTGATGATAAAAGTATTTTTCTGTGAAATGTGTTGAATAAAAGATAGCAGGATACTACATGTGTATGCATACATACTTGGATTTGTAAGTGCAGTTTCCTTGGATACATAATCATTATATTTTACAGGACTTTATGAAGAGCCACTTAATGAATATGAATCATTCACATTGGAGGGACTGGTCATGCAATTTGACAGGTCAAATCACATGATAAGTTGCACCCTATTGCCAGCAATGGCACTGTTCAAAGCGGTGCGACGCCGACTTTGCGGTGCTACATCGGTTTGAATAAGTACTTCCTGCACTATTTTTGGCTATTTTGGGTGCAACTTGCTTGACTTGCATGAAGCCACACAGATGTTTTCCAAATCGCACTGACATGCGGCTTTGAAATCATGTGATTTCAGATGAAGTCGCACAATTTAAAGTCACGTTCACTGTGAATGAGTGCTTATAGGATTTCATGGTATCAGGTTTGCCTTGGTACAAAAAAAAAAAAAAAAAAAAACAGTCCTGTCAAATTATTTTCTTCAGTGTGTTGTCATCTTTTAACGAATGGTTAATAAGTAGCAAGCTGAGATGCTCGATCTATAAAATTTACAGCTTTAGAAAACTGTATTCTTGCTTTCTTCTGTTTTACGAAACCAGAACTATCCAAAGTATATGATACTTTGTTCCCTTTAGCTGACAGTGACATTCCATTGAAGCAATGTCAGACTAAATTACTTAGTAGAAACCCGTCATACCTGTTCTCATTTTTACAACCATTACAGTGATTTCATTTTTCTGTACTTTACAGTAAAACAAAACCATTTTTGTCACTGCTGGAGCGGCTTTTATTACTTTTCATCAATGTGCTAAGGTGGTAAATCACAGCCGCAGACACATTTAAAGTATAACAACCTAGTCACTAAAATCTCATATAATCCTTAACATAATATAACAATTCATTTTCAATTGTTTTAAATTTGTATCTTTTATTGAATGTGAATAAATATACTTGAATATGTATATCCCTCGCCCCTATGGGTAGGGTTAACCACTTAAGCCCCGGAGGATTTGGCTGCTAAAGGACCAGGGGTTTTTTTGCGATTTTTTACTGCGTGACTTTAACGGACAATTGCGCGGTCGTGCGACGCTGTACCTAAACGAATTTGACGTCTTTTTTTTCCCACAAACAGAGCTTTCTTTTGGTGGTATTTGATCACCTGTGCGATTTTTTGATCACGCGCTATAAACAAAAAAAGAGCGTAAATTTTGCAAAAATAACAATATTTTTCACATTTTTTTATATGAAATTCCCCCAAAAAAATGTAAAAATCAAAATTTTTTAACATTTTTCGGCCAATTTGTTTTATGCTACCTATGTTTGGTAAAAAAAAAAAATCGCAAAAAGCGTATTTTGATTGGTTTGCGCAAAAGTTATCGCGTTTACTAACAAAGGGAAAGATTTTTGTCATTTTTGGTGTTTTTTTTTAACGCGTAATGGCGGCGATCTGCGATTTTTTTTCGGTACTGCGACATTGCGGCGGACAGATCGGACCCTTGACTGACATTTTTGACACTTTTGGGGGTACCAGTGACATTACTGAAGTAATCAGTGCTATACATATGCACTGTTACTGCAAAAATGACACTGGCAGGGAAGGGGTTATCTTTATTGGACAGGGAGGGGTTAAGTGTGTCCTAGGGGCGTGATTCTAACTGTGCAGGGACATTGCTATTGGTGTAAAAGCAAAGATCAACAGTTCTACATAGTAGAATGGTCAGATCTTCACTTTTACACAGGGAGAACTGACAGGCAGCTTGTTTACACAAGCCGCTCTGTCTTTCTCCCTTCACAGGAGCGATCGTAGTGTGACTGGCGGACATCGAGTCCGCCGGTCACACGCACTGACTTGTCTGTGAACGAGCCGCGGCGGGCGCGCGCCTCGGCGGGCGCGCGCCTCGGCGGGCGCGCGCCCGCCCGCAATAGGCTCGCAAGTCAGTGACAGGCGAGTGACGTATCGATACGTCACTCTGCCTGGCCGTGGGGCTGACCGCCGCAGTATATAGTCGTGCGGCGGTCGGCAACCGGTTAAAGTATGTTCTAATAAAATAAATGAAATGAGCAATATTATAGAAATAAATAGATGATTGGAAATGCAGCTGCTATAGGGAGAGTAGGAGATAATAGGAGTAAGGCCACAATAAATTGGGGCCAACTATAGCGCTTGCTTCAGGTGAACCACTGCTGGATAATTTCTTGTCAATACAAAAAAGGTTAAAAAACGTGTGAGGTTGGTAGGCCTTAGAATATATATGGTGCATTAAACCTTAATAAAGTGCTTGGTGCTAATACCTTCAGAAGACGTTATGAAGACGTCATACGAATTGACGAAACGCGCGTAAGGTGGAACGCACGCTGCTTACGTCACGGGTGCCTGAGTGGAACGCAAGCCGTTATTCACCGTTCTCCACTCACAGGCACCATTGTGGCTGGCGGTTTTTTACTTTTTCATGTACTGTTTACCTACCAATTCTATTAAAAAACAATTTTTATGATAATACAGCTTTTTTTATCCTTCATACCCTGACCGGATCCCGTGGATCGAAGTTATCCAGGAGAGGGAAATCTACTACAAAGCCCAGCAGTGTCTACTCTGGCCCTGGTGGCCAAACAAGCGTTTACAGGTCTTAATACCATAAGGTATATAAGACCCACATCATCTGGTGAGTGTGTTCTTCTATTATCCCTCACGGTGACACCAAAAAGTACCAGCACTGGATCATTGGAGGATTCAACACAGAGCACCTGCACCTTTTTTCCCTGTTTGCACTCAAGATTTACCTGCATATTTTGCACCTGAGTCACATATGAACTACTATTTATGAACTTTTTTACCTGCATATTTGCACTTGAGTCACATATGAACTATTATTTATGAACTTTTATTGCAAACATTTTTTCACCTGTTTGATTTATTCACTTTAAATACAGCACCTTCCATCACCTTTATAATTTTAAAATTGCATTATAATATATCTAATTATCCAACCTTGTGTACCTATATTGTGTTATCTACCCTAAGCATTATTATAAGGCTATTTGTTATTCATCACACAGTGTGTATACACATACATATTCATCTTTGCACAATACTTAATTAAGGTATTAGCACCAAGCACTTTATTAAGGTTTAATGCACCATATATATTCTAAGGCCTACCAACATCACACATTTTTTAACCTTTTTTGTATTGACAAGCAATTGTCCAGCAGTGGTTCACCTGAAGCAAGCGCTATAGTTGGCCCCAATTCATTGTGGCCTTACTCCTATTATCTTTTATTGAATACCTTGTCATCTTGCTGCAAAGGTCCTTTGTCCCGGTCTCTCAGTTGTTTCCCTATAGGCAGGTGTGCCAAGGCACGCATCTGTGCAAAGTGCGCTGCAGTGCTATTCAAAAGGAATGGCAACAAAATACACCACACATCAGTTCATTACCATGCGTTTGTGGTAACCTGATAAAACCGCAGCACAATGGTGTGTGAACGGACCTTAAAGTTTAAGGCCCCTTTCACACTTGGAGTCCGTTGGCGGACTCCGTTTTTCTCAGCGAGGGATCGATTGCTGAGCAGGCGGATGGCAGCTCTGTCTCCGCGTTGTGTGCTGTCAGGTCCCCGCTGTTCTCTATGGGGGAATCGGATGAGAACGGACCGTCTGTTTGTTCCGATCCGATCCGCCAGACGGATGGAAAATAGGGTTTCCATCCGTCCGGATATGACGAACTGGATCAGATCGAATATCAGCGGACATGTCTCCGCTGCCATCCGATGCCCCATAGAGATGCATGGGGCATCCATTCAGATCAGCCTGAAAAACTGACAGGCGGATCTGAACGGTCCACAAGTGTGAAAGGGGCCTAATGGGATTGTAATTTTTTTTTTTTTAAATAAATAACATGTTAAACTTATAAAATCAAGGGGGGTATCCTGCGCTTAATGATGAATAAATAAAATATAATAAAATGACATAAAACAAATGACATAAAAATAGCAGCTAGAACACTGGATTCATAGTAATCCCATTCATATTGTGTGTCAAGTAGTGCAGCGCTATAAGCAACAAAATTAATTGTACTTAAAAAATTATATAAATTGATATACAATTAATAATGGTGCAATAAAAAATGAATCAATTGCACTAAGTCATAAGTCCATTCAGCATATAAAGATGGTGGAGAGTCCACTTAAGGGTGAAGATCCCAAGATGTGAAAAGCAATGGAAACAAACAGTCACCCGTGCGGATAGGCAAGATGGCAGCTTACCGCAATGAGTGGGCCTCCAAATTAATGGATGGGCCACTAAGAGCATAAGGTAATAACTCCTATGGACTGGGTTCTCTCCTCTGCATGAACGGACCAAGCTTCGCTAGACTGCATCAACCCCTCACTCGCTCATAGATCCAGAAACAACTCCGATATGTATGGCAATATGTAGAGGATAAAAGCATTCATAGCGTAATCCCGTTTGGCAATATAAAACAGCTTTATTTAAGGTTCTACTCACATGGCAGTAGATCAACACAAACGAGTAACAAGTAAAAAGCGGCGTCCCGCTATAGTTGATACAAAGCCGGCGTCTTGGGGGCGTGGCAAGCGCGATGTCCGGAACCTCCCGACCGGTTTCGTCAGAGTGACGTCGTCAGGGGCGTCACTCTGATGAAACCGGTCGGGAGGTTCCGGACATCGCGCTTGCCACGCCCCCAAGACGCCGGCTTTGTATCAACTATAGCGGGACGCCACTTTTTACTTGTTACTCGTTTGTGTTGATCTACTGCCATGTGAGTAGAACCTTAAATAAAGCTGTTTTATATTGCCAAACGGGATTACGCTATGAATGCTTTTATCCTCTACATATTGCCATACATATCAGAGTTGTTTCTGGATCTATGAGCGAGTGAGGGGTTGATGCAGTCTAGCGAAGCTTGGTCCGTTCATGCAGAGGAGAGAACCCAGTCCATAGGAGTTATTACCTTATGCTCTTAGTGGCCCATCCATTAATTTGGAGGCCCACTCATTGCGGTAAGCTGCCATCTTGCCTATCCGCACGGGTGACTGTTTGTTTCCATTGCTTTTCACATCTTGGGATCTTCACCCTTAAGTGGACTATCCACCATCTTTATATGCTGAATGGACTTATGACTTAGTGCAATTGATTCATTTTTTATTGCACCATTATTAATTGTATATCAATTTATATAATTTTTTAAGTACAATTAATTTTGTTGCTTATAGCGCTGCACTACTTGACACACAACATGTTAAACTTGCCTCCTCTGTGCAGTTGGTTTTGCACAGAGCAGCCTGGATCCTCCTCTTTTGGGGCCCCTCTTCTGTGATCCTGGCCCCTCCCTCCTGCCAAGTGCCCCCCTAGTAAGCAGCTTGCTGTGGGGGCACCAGAGCAGAGTCACAGCTCCCTGTGACCATTCAGACACAGAGCTGTAAACCGGCCCTTTCTACTGATTGGCTGTCTGACTATGATTGACTGCAACGGGAGCAAGTTGTGTCGCGCTGCTGTCTCAGCCAATGAGGAGGAGAGTCCCAGGCAGCTGAGAACATCGCTGCAACATCACTGGATAAAGATGGTCTCATGTAAGTATTAGAGGGGCCGCTGTACACAGATACAGCTGCAATCTATGCATTAGGATAAAAAACCTTCTGCCTTAACAATCACTTTAAATCTGCTTTAACCACTTAACCACTTAAGCCCCGGAGAATTTGGCTGCACAAAGACCAGGCCCTATTTTGCGATTCGGCACTCCATGAATTTAACGGACAATTGCGCGGTTGTGCGACACTGTACCAAAATATAATTGATGTCCTTTTTTTCCCCACAAACAGAGCTTTCTTTTGGTGGTATTTGATCACCAGTGCAATTTTTATTTTTAGCGCTATAAACAAAAAATTGCGACAATTTTGAAAAAAATTATATTTTTCACATTTTTTTATATGAAATTCTCAAAAAAAAAATGTAAAAATCTAATTTTTTTAACATTTTAGGCCAATATGTTTTCTGCTACATATTTTTGGTTAAAAAAAAAAAAAAAATCGCAATAAGCGTATTTTCATTGGTTTGCACAAAAGTTATTGCGTTTACTAACTACAGGAAAGATTTATGTAATTTTTATTGTTTTTTTTAAAACTAGTAATGGCGGCAATCTGCGATTTTTTGGGCGGGGCTGCGACATTGCGGCGGACAGATCGGGTCCCTGACTGACATTTTTGACACTTTCGGGAGTACCAGTGACATTACTACAGTAATCAGTGCTATAAATATGCACTGTTACTGTCAAAATGATACTGGCAGGGAAGGGGTTAACTTTATTGGTGATCAAGGGGTTAAGTGTGTCCATAGGGCATTCTAACTGTCAGGAGGCGTGGCTTGTTAGATCATCACAGAGACATACGATCCTACATAACAGGATCGCATAGCCTCTGTGATGATCTAAGGGAGAATGACAGACAGCTGTGTTTACATCAGCCGTCTGTCTTTCTCCCTTTCCTGAGGGAGATTGCGAGTGGCCGGCAGACATCGGAGCCGCCGGTCACACGCGCGGGGATGGCAGGGAACGAGCGGGGGTGGGAGCACGTCGGCGGTACGCGCTTGCCCCCTACAGGCTCGTGGGCAAGTGACGTACCCATACATCACTTTGCCCAGGAGAGGCTGACTGCCGCAGTATATAGTCGTGCGGCAGTCGGCAAGTGGTTAACGTCTTCCCATCTATATACAGTTGCAGCGCGGACTCACATTTTCGGGAGGCCGTCTTTATACGGCCTCCCAGAAACAGTCTCCCCGCGCGCTCCCGCGAGCGGTCGCATCGGGGAAAATCTGTGTCGGCCGTGTCCCTTGGACACAGCCGATCACAGATCGTGGTGAATGGCCAATCACAGCGGCCATTCACCACGTGATCGGACCGTCCAATGAGAGATGATCTCATATGTAAACATATGAGATCATCTCTCATCGCCAGCGCTCCTTCCTCACACGGAGCCTGCAGTGTGAGGAAGGAGGGAGAGCTGCACAGCGCCGGGGACACAGAACAAATGTAATCAGGTCACCAATCACCAGTGCCCTGATTACTAGAGGTAAAAAAAACATACACACAGTGCCCGCCATCAGTGCCCTCCATCAATGCCCACAATCAGTGCCCATAGTGCTGTCAGTCAGTGCCCATCAGTGCCTGCTCATCTAGGCATTGATGAGCACTGACTGGCAGCACTATGCGCACTGAGTGTGGGCACTGATGGTGCTGCCCATCAGTGCTCATCAGTGCCGCCCGTCAGTGTCCATCAGTGCCATCCGCCAGTGCCCATCAGTGCCGCCTCTCAGTGCCCATCAGTGCCGCCCGTCAGTGCCGCCTCTCAGTGCCCAGCAGTGCCACCTCTCAGTGCCACCTCTCAGTGCCCAGCAGTGCCACCTCTCAGTGCCCAGCAGTGCCACCTATCAGTGCTCATCAGTGCCGCCTATCAGTGCTCATCAGTGCCGCCTATCAGTGCTCATCAGTGCGGCATATTAGTACCTCCTCATCAGTGCCCATAAGTGCCACCTCATCAGTGCCCATAAGTGCCACCTCATCAGTGCAGCCTATCAGTGCCCATCAGTGCCGCCTCATCAGCGCACATCAGTGAAGGAGAAACATTTATTTTCAAAATTTACTCGCAGAAAATAAGAAAAACCTTTTTTTTTTCCAAATTTTCTGTCTTTTTTCTTTTTTTTTGTAAAAAATAAAAAACCCAGAGGTGATTACATACCACCAAAAGAAAGCTCTGTTTGTGTGAAAAAAATGATAAAAATTTCATATGGGTACAGTGTAGCATGACCGCGCAATTGTCAGTCAAAGTGTGAGAGCGCTGAAAGCTAAAAATTGGTCTTGATGGGAAGGGGGTTTAAGTGCACAGTAGGCAAGTAGTTAAGGACCAAGCCTATTTCTGACACTTGTTGCTTACATGTTAAAACCAGTATTTTTTGCTAGAAAATGACTTATGTCATTACAAAATTATATATATATATATATATACATACATACATATACATATACATATACACACACACACACAACAGTGTAAATGTGCTGTCCCCTCAATATAACACACAGCCATTAATGTCTAAACCACTGGCAACAAAAGTGAGTACACCCCCAAGTTGAAATGTCCAAATTGGGCCCAAAGTGTCAATATTTTGTGTGGCCACCATTCTTTTCCAGCACTGCCTTAACCTTCTTGGGCATGGAGTTCACCAGAGCTTCACAGGTTGCCACTGGATTCCTCTTCCACTCCTCCATGACGGCATCACAGAGCTGGTGGATGTTAGAGACCTTGCGCTCCTTCACCGTCCGTTTGAGGGTCCCCCGCAGATGCTCAATAGGGTTTAGGTCTGGAGACATGCTTGGCCAGTCTATCACCTTTACCCTCAGCTTCCTTAAAAAGGCAGTGGTCATCTTGGAGGTGTGTTTGGGGTCGTTATCATGTTGGAAAACTGCCCTTCTGCCCAATCTCTGAAGGGAGGGGATCATGCTCTGCTTCAGTATATCACAGTACATGTTGGCATTCATGGTTCCCTCCATGAACTGTAGCTCCCCAGTGCCGGCAGAACCTATGAAGCCCCAGACCATGACACTCCCACCACCATACTTGACTTTAGGCAGGACACACTTGTCTTTGTACTCCTCACCTGGTTGCCACCACACATGCTTGACACCATCTGAACCAAATATGTTTTTTTTTGTCCCATCAGACCACAGGACATGGTTCCAGTAATCCATGACTACTTGTCTTCATCAAACTGTTTGTGGGATTTCTTGTGCATCATCTTTAGAAGAGGCTTCCTTCTGGGACAACAGCCATGCAGACCAATTTGATACAGTGTGCGGCGTATGGTCTGAGCACTGACAGGCTGACCTCCCCACCCCTTCAACCTCTGCAGCAATGCTGGCAGCACTCATACGTCTATTTCTCAAAGACAACCTCTGGATATGACGCTGAGCACGTGCACTCAACTTCTTTGGTCGACCATGGCGAGGTCTGTTCCGAGTGGAACCTGTTCTAGTAAACCGCTGTATGGTCTTGGCCAACGTGCTGCAGCTCAGGTTCAGGATCTTGGCAATCTTTTTCATAGCCTAGGCCATCTCTATATAGAGCAACAATTATTTTTTGCAGATCCTCAGAGAGTTCTTTGCCATGAGGTGCCATGTTGAACTTCCAGTAACCAGTATGAGAGAGTGAGAGCAATAACACCAAATTTAACACACCTGCTCCCCATTCACACCTGAGACCTTGTAACACTAATGAGTCACATGACACAGGGGAGGGGAAATGGTTGATTGGGCCCAATTTGGACATTTTCTCTTAGGGGTGTACTCACTTTTGTTGCCAGTGTTTTACATAAAAAAGATATATTAAAATATTTACAAAAATGTGAGAATGTACTCACTTTTGTGAGATACTAATATATATATATATATATATATATATATATATATATATATATATATATATATATATATAGCAAAAACTCTAGAGAATAAAATTAGTTGGAATTTTTTTAAAATGTCACACGGTATTTGCGCAGCGGTCTTTCAAGCTCAATTCTTTCTATTCTATTCTTCACTGAATTTAAAAAAAACGAAACAGTAAAGTTGGACCTACTTTTTGTATATTGTGAAGGATAAGGTTATGCTGAGTAAATAGAACCTTAACATGTTATGGTTTGTGCACACTTGTGGAATGGCAACAAACTATGGTACCTAAAAATCTCCATAGGCGACACTTTAAAATTTTTAAAGGTTACCAGTTTAGAGTTACAGAGGAGGTCTTTGGCTAGAATTATTGCTCTTGCTCTGACAATCGCGGTGATACCGCACGTGTGCATATTCTTTGGTGCGCGAGCACGCAGGGACGCTTTCAAATTTTTAATTTTTTCTTATTTATTTTAATTTTTTTTACACTGTACCTAAAAAATAAATAAATAAAAATCACTTTTATTGCTGTCAAAAGGAATGTAAACATCCCTTGTGAGAGTAATAGGCAGTGACGGGTACTCTTTATGGAGGGATCTGGGGTCTAAAAGACCCCAAACCCTTCCACTGCACTTCAAAGTATTCAAAACGTCAAGATCGGCATTTTTGTATACTTTGTATTTTTCAAAATTGGCAATGTTTTCAGCCGAGTAAATCAGAAGTGATGTCGCTTTTGGGTTACTACATGGGAGACCTGATTGAAGCCAGTTCCACCTTTGTTCAGGACTCCGACCAGCCGACGGATGTACCAGCTGGTTGCTCGTGTCTCCCGGTGGGATAGGAGACCCGGGTGGAGCAGCGGAAGTGGGGGATGTCCCCTCCCAATGCTTGTGACAATGGCCGAGTGGCCGACCGTCCGTCCACTCTAAAAAACGGTACTGCAGCTGCAGGCTTCACCCCGGTACAACTTCTTCAACAAAGTGACATACAGGTAGAGGTCATTTTGTGGGAAGTGGTTAAAGCAAAACCTCCAAAAAACAATCTCAGGAGTCTGGCCCACATCTGTGTCCTGCCTTAATCTCAATCTTACTATTCTTTGTTTTTTTACTCTAAAAATCATGGTAATAGTATCCATGGGATGGTGACCGATTCCACAGAAGCCATCTGAAATTTGCTCAGTGGTGGCTCTGTTGTCCACCTTTCGCCTGACATCCTTCAATTGAAAAATCAAAGGAGCCAGGGGGGGAAAAAAATAGTCTGTCAAGCAGCAGCTGCATCCAATCAGATGCCGCTACTACTTTGAGATCTGCTGGAGATGGAGGAGTCCACTGATGTGGCGGTTGTATTTCTGATTGGATGCAGCTACTTTTTGGCCAATACTTTTCCACTCAGCTCTTTGGATTTTTTCAGTTGAAGAATGTTGGGCGTGAGGTGGCCAACAGGGCTGCCCACTGAGCCAATCTCAGGCCAGATCCTTTTTAAACCAATGTTTTTTCGGACAGTGTATGGCTGTCTGTAGTCACTGCTCCTCCCCACGACTGCTGATTGGACTAAAGAAAGGAAGCAGCAGCACACTGAAGACGCCATCTCTGCTCTTTTTCCTTTTGTAATCACGTCCAGAATGTTTTTATATGTTTTCATAAATATATAACTTGAATATATTAAACCAAAAGAACTTGCACCACAGAGAAATTGTTATATCTAGAAACAGTGAAGCCAGGTGTATCAGCTATTTATATGGTACATATACCATTTATCCTAATAAATGTGCACAAACAGCACTATCACCAAATGAATGCATCAAATAAAAATGTGCTAATCAATAAAAGATTAGGCAAAGAAATCTTGTGTTACTTAACCACTTGCCGACTGCCTAACGCTGATTTACATTGGCAGTCAGCCCCTCACAGGCAAAGCGACGTCGCTAGCCTGTGAGGCTCTAGGGAGCGAGCGAGCGTGCGCCGCCGGAGGTGTGCTCCCGCTCGCTCACGGACCCCACCGCACGTGTGCCCGGCGGACCCGATGTCCGCAGGGCACTCGCGATTGTCCGTTACAGCGGGAGAAAGGCAGGCGGCTAATGTAAACACAGCCGCCTGTCATTCTCCCCTGTGTAAGACTGGAGATCATACGATTCTGCTATGTAGGACCGTTGATCTCTGCTCTTACACATCAAGCCACATCCAATCACAGTTAGAAGCACGCCTCTAGGGACACACTTAACCCCTCCCTCTCAAATAAAGTTAACCCCTTCCCTGCCAGTGTCATTTTTACAGTAACAGTGCATATGTATAGCACTGATTGCTGTAGTAATGTCACTGGTAGCCCCAAAAGTGTCAAAAATGTCAGTCAAGGGTCCGATCTATCCGCCGCAATGTCCCAGTCCCGCAAAAAAAAAAAAAAAAAACGCAGATCGCCTCCATTTCTCGTTAAAAAAAAAAAAAACAACAAAAATGACAAAAATCTTTCCCTTAGTAAACGTAATAACTTTTGCGCAAACCAATCAAAATACGCTTTTTGCGATTTTTTTACCAAACATATGTAGCATAAAACAAATTGGCCTAAAATGTTAAAAAATTTTGATTTTTACATTTTTTTTGGGGAATTTCATATAAAAAAATGTGAAAAATATTGTTATTTTTGCTAAATTGACGCTCTTTTTTTGTTTATAGCGCATGATCAAAAAAAAAAAACAAATCGCACAGGTGATCAAATACCACCAAAAGAAAGCTCTGTTTGTGGGGAAAAAAAAGGACGTCAAATTCGTTTAGGTACAGCGTCGTACGACCGCGCAATTGTCCGTTAAAGTCACACAGTGCCGAATCGCAAAATAGGCCCTGGTCAGAAAGGGGGTAAAATCTTCTGGGGCTTAAGTGGTTAAATTCCATGAAAAATAAAAATCAATTCATAATACATTTTAAAAAAAGTGACTTGTGGGCTGATGCTTACTCTCTTGGGTCTCTTTTCTCTATTTTATGCCAGGAAGGCGATAGTGCTCAAGTGGAAATCAGACACAGCCCCTAATCTACCCTTCTGGGAGCGTTTAATCAATAAGGTTGTACCCCTATACAAAGCTACTTATTTGTCCCGGGTTGCCCTAGGAAATTTGGGAAGGTCTGGCACTTGTGGACAGATTCGGAGTGTACAACAGATAATCAGGAGTCCACAGACTGAATTAATTCCGCCTGATAAGGTTTAGTTTATGATATGAACATGTATTCCTCTGCAGGGAGCCACATTACCTTAGTTCAGGTAGGATTCTAAACATGAGTTAATATTCTTCCGATACATTATTCTGATGGTTGAGAGGGAACAGGAATCTCCTTATAATTCATCAATCCTTGAAGTGATTTTATAAGAGAATTACAGAGCGAGATGTATGGAAGGTGTGTTGTTTCTTTCCCTCTTTTTTTTTTTTTTGGGGTTCTATAATAGGAGGTATTATTAGTATTTCAATGTTTTATGTATTAGCCAGGGAATGCCTAAAGGCTATGTTTTGTACATATAGATCTCAATTTTTTAATAAAAATACATTTTCATTAAAAAAAAAGTGACTTGTGTTCATATGTAAATGACACGTGTGCAAATTATATGAAAATAAAATCAATTTATAATAAAATATAAAAAAAAATGTTTTGTGCTCCTTAACCACTTTACCACTAGAGCATTTTGCTGTCTTACGTCTGGGCCACTTTTTGCGATTCAGCGCTGTGCGACTTTAACTGACAATTGCGTGGTCGTGCGACGCCATACCCAAACGAAATTTACGTCCTTTTTTACCCACAAACAGAGCTTTCTTTTGGTGGTATTTGATCACCTGTGCGATTTTTACTTTTTGCGCTATAAACAAAAAAAGAGCGTAAATTTTGAAAAAACAACATTTTTCACATTTTTTTTATATGAAATTCCCCCCAAAAAAATTTAAAAATCAAAATTTTTTTTAATTTTTGGCCAATTTGTTTTCTGCTACCTATGTTTGGTAAAAAAATTCACAATAAGCATATTTTGATTGGTTTGCGCAAAAGTTATTGCGTTTACTAACAAAGGGAAAGATTTTTGTCATTTTTGGTGTTTTTTTTTTTTAACGCGTAATGGCGGCGATCTGCGATTTTTTTTGCGGGACTGCGACATTGCGGCGGACAGATCGGACCCTTGATTGACATTTTTGACACTTTTGGGGGTACCAGTGACATTACTGCAGTAATCAGTGCTATATATATGCACTGTTACTGTAAAAATGACACTGGCATGGAAGGGGTTAATTTTATTGGAGAGGGAGGGGTTAATGTATGCCTGGTGCTTACTGACGTGTGGGGGGGGAGGTGACTGTGTGAGCCAGGGACAGATCGGAGTGTTCAGCTATGCTGAACACTCCGATCTGTCACTTGGGAGATCCGCCCGCTTGTGTTTACACAGGCGGGCGGATCTCCACACTAGATCCCCGACGATCGGGGCAGAGCAGCGGCGATCGCCGCTGCTTCTCCCCTGGCCCGACTCCCGCTGTGACTGAATACAGCAGGAGCGAGCCTCTGGCGGCGCGCAGCGCCGCCCACAAGGGGGAGTGTCTGACGACGTAGGTCTACGTTGTCAGACGATAACGAGCCACTTTGCCGCAGTAGTACTACGGTACTCAGTGGCAAAGTGGTTAAATTAAGTGAAAATGGGTTCATAATGAATTCCATAATATAAAGTAGTGATCGACCGATATCGTTTTTTTTAATGCCGATACCGATATTTTGGTCATCGGATATCGGTATCGGCCAATATTTACGGACATGTAAAAAAAAATGTATTATTTTTTTTCACAGGTAATCCTTGAGGAAAGATCAAAAAGACCCCAAAACCCTCCTCGGCACTGATAAACATTCAAAACGCCAGGTTTGGCTGTTTTGAATGCTGTCAGTTTTTTTAATTTGGCGCCGAGTACCGATCAGAGCGGAATGCGGCTTTGATCGGGTCTTCGGCGGCCGAGCAGGTAAGATGCCCGGGTCTCCTGGTGGGACCGGAGACCAGGGCGAGCCGCGGAAGGGGGGGGCATCCCCTCCCGCTCCCTGTAATGACAGCCGAGAGGCTTCTCAGCTGCATCGGTTGTCATTACAAGACAGCCAACTGTCGGCTATGGACGCCGGTACCGGGGTGATGCCTCTAGCTGCAGGCATCACTCCGGTACAAGCACTTTCCCGAAATATTGGCAATATCAGTAACCTCAGGGGCCGATTCCGATATATCAGGGAAAGTGCATATCGGCCCCTGATATATCGGTGGTGCCAATAATCGGGCGATTCCTAATTTAAAATGTCCTGTGCAATAAATATTCTTCACAGATCCACATCCAAATTGAAGAAATATGAAGCAATCCCCTCTCCAAAGAAAAAAAAAAAGCAAACACTCATTCACAAAAAACACACATAGCATTCTCCACCTTCAGTGTTGAAAACCACTCACTAGATCACTTACCAGAAATAATTTCTGAGTTTGAATCAGCAATTGCACATTGGTATATACACTATATTGTCGAAAGTATTGGGACCCCTTTCTTTACATGCACTTCAATGGCATCCCAGTCTTAGTCCGTAGGGTTCAATATTGAGTTGACCCACCCTTTGCAGCTATAACAGCTTCAATTCTTCTAGGAAGGCTGTCCACAGGGTTTAGGAGTGTACCATTCTTCCAGAAGCATATTTATGAGGCCAGGCACTGATGTTTGTCAGGAAGGCCTGGCTCGCAGTTTCTACTATAATTCATCCCAAAGGTGTTTTACTGGGTTGAGCTCAAGACTCTATGCAGGCAAGTCAAGTTCCTCCACCTCAAACCCACTCATCTGTGTTCTTAAGGACCTTGCTTTGTTTACTGGTCCAAATCATTAAGTGGAGGGGGATTATGTGTGGGGTTGTTTTTCAGGGGTTGGGCTTGGCCCCCTTAGTTCCAGTGAAGGAAACTCTTAAGGCGTCAGCATACCAAGAGATTTTGTATAACTTCATGCTCCCAAATTTGTAGGAACAGTTTGGGGTGGCCCCTTCCTGTTCCAACATGACTGCACACCATTGCACAAAGCAAGGTCCTATCTATGTACCTTACCCATAAATCTATCCACTAATCCACTATACCTTATGCTTTTACTTATATCTATTTTTATTTGTTTTTGTTTTTTATTTAAAAAATATCAACTATATCTAAGGCTGCATTCACACTTGAGCATAGCGTTTTCGCGCGTTTTTTACAGCGATTTTCCCGCGATTTTTAGGCGTTTTTTTCAGGCGTTTTTGGAGGCAGGCATTGACATCTATCAAAAACGCTGGTAATCAGCCCAAAAAGAAGCTCATGTACTTTTTTCTGCTACAGGCGTTTTTCAAAACGCTCAGATGTGAACAGGGGCCATTTAAATGAATGGGGTTTTACTTGTTGGGCGTTTTGGAACGTTTTTTTTTAGCTTTTTTTGAGCTGAAAAACACTCAAAAACGCCCAGGTGTGAATGGAGCCTTAAGGTGGCCATAGAATGATCGACATTCAACCGGTTCAGCAGATACTGGCCGAATTTTGATCAGTGTGTGGCTGTCCCTGCTCAACAGAAGTCAATTGCACTGTAATAAAAGGTGTGTAAGAGGAAGTTTCCTTTAGAAAGCAGTCACAGCCTGAGTAAAAAGCCTGTCTCCTGCCAGCAATCGGTTAGGCAGTGATCTCTCTGCAAATGTCAGACACGCCTCCTACTGAGTCAGAGTTAGTGCTCTCCAATCAGCATGAAGCATGAGCTTTTGTCGGTGTGACACAGCAAGGTGTGTTAGACCTCTGCAGAAAAAAACATTGTCCAATTTTCATTGAAGGTGCGTATCAATGCATTTAAAAATAACAACTTGTACAAAAATTCTCAAATGACAAAGGCAAACGTGTACCAACGTAGTAGCAGAGGAGCTGACTCTTATAACCACATCCAACAAATATGTTTAATTATTTCCATACAATTACTGTACCCCCTTGAACGAAAATTGGATGTTATGTTATGTTAACTCACACTAAAATTTTTTAGCTTGCATTATACTAAGGAACTGATAATTGACTGTTCGTTCATCTTATGGAAATTTTTGTCTGATTTTTTTTATTTTCTCATCTTGTGTACTGGCCATAAGGATCCTTCTCTACAACATGCTGGCAGGGGACAGGCCTTTCTACTTAGGAAATTGCACATTTATACCAAGTTCAATACATTTAAATGGGTTTGGCATTATCAAAAGATCTAAAGGAATGCAAACCCAGCTTGAAGCAGGTCAAATGTACCCGTCAATAAATTGTGAATGATCGAAGAAGCATCTTAACAGAAATGGGAGTAAGTCACACATGTGCAAGTCACAAGTAAGTCTCCAGTCTTAACCTTCAAGTCTCAAGCAAGTCACAAGTTACTGTGGTGAAAAGCAAGCAAGTCAAGTTGAGTCCCTGCTAGAAGTCAAGCAAGTCAAGTCAAGTCATTTATTTTGGTCAAGTCACAAATCAAGTCAAAATACTGATCTACCCCAATTTTTACCTTTAAATCAGTTAAAAGTCTTGGCATATTAAAGAAACACTTTAAATGCCCAAACAGCTCAAAATCCTTCGTCCGGTCATGTTTCAACACCACAGACACTAAAAACTTGTTAAGTATTTCCATTGCTAAACAGTCAGTGTCCTAAAAATCAGAACACACTGAGGTGTTTTAAAGTGGCTATGGTGTCAGAAACATAACAGGCACATTCATTTTTCTTTACCACATCTTGAGAAAATGAAAATATTTAAATAACTTAAAAAAGTAAAGTCATTTCGAGTCATATGTCTCAAGTCAAAGTCAAGTCTCAAGTCATGAATACCAAGTCAAAGTCAAGTGGAGTCTTTTAATTATTTTAGTCAAGCAAGTCTCAAGTCCTCAAACTGGTGACTTAAGTCTGACTCAAGTCAAGTCATGTGACTCGAATACCCCACCTCTGCATTTTAAACTGTTAAATGCTGCCAACAACACAAGCCCAAAGCCAATGGACACAAACAGTGCTTTGCGAAAGTATTCGGCCCCCTTGAACTTTTCGACACATTTCAGGCTTCAAATCTAAAGATATAAAACTGTAATTTTTTGTGAAGAATCAACAAGTGGGACACAATCATGAAGTGGAACGAAATTTATTGGATATTTCAAAATAAAAAACTGAAAAATTGGGCGTGAAAAAATTATTTGTGGCAAATGTCCATCTAGTTCAACCAATAGAAAAAAATATTATAAAATAAATAAAATGGAAAACCTCCATCTACAGAATTCTTTACCAACCATTGAACAAGAATAAGGCAAAAATTCCCCTGTAAAGCATGGTCCAATTTGCTCAAATCTGGAGTTCCTTCCAGATCCCCTAGCAGACAATTTTTTGATCTGGGGACTATCTATATCTGGTGTATGCAGACTGGCAATCTCATTACCCCTTGGCATTGCTTTGCTCCTTTATATGCTTTTAGGTTTAACCTAAAAGCCTTGGTTGTGACTTTGCTGGAATGGCACCTGCCCTCCCCTCTGCTTGTTAATGGATAACAGTTTTAATGCTGGTACTTTGGTTGACCTAAAGTGGAGGGCTATTAAATTCTACTGATGATTATTATCTGTAAATGCTCTTATGGTACAGCTAGCAAGTTCTGAATGTTAGATATACATTCATGGCAAACCTTATAAGCCAGGTATCAGCTGAGAACAGTTTTCTGCTGTAAGTTTGATGCTGAAGTATGTGGCAACTTCCCAGCTTTAATACAATAAAAAATATATTTATGTGCCTATTTTTTTAAAATCCTAATTATGGCTCATACACATATATTATATAAAATTACACACGAATACTGTAGATATTTTTAGAAAAGTTTAACAGGGTGGAGGGCATTAGCAGGTAAAGCTAGTTATCTATGCAACTAACCAGGTGGGTCCCAAAATAACCATCCAAATCTATAATCCAAATGGGTTACACAGTACAGTTAGTATACACTTATAACCAGTAAATTAGCAACCTAATTTACTGGTTATAAGTGTATACTGACTGTGCTGTAACCCCCTTGTATTATATACAGTTTATATATATATATATATATATATATATATATATATATATATATATATATATTATAAAATGAAGCATTTTTCTCTCTTGACTTCCACAACCCTAAAACAATTAATACCAGCCACCAAAAAGTAAAGTTGAGTATCTTTCTAGTTTAGTACAATAGCAATTTTTAGCCTGCATGACAATGCCATCTAGTGGTTACCTTACAATACTACATACTTAAAAAAAAAACAGTGCTACAGATTGCAAGACACATAGGGGTTTACCAATATAATTGATTACAGCAGGTTTAGGGCTACAGATCTTTTTTCCCTCGTCCCAGAACCACTGGCGACTCTAATATCAGAATCAAAAAATGAAACAAACTTGCAATAAATGAACAGCATAAAATATACAGTCGTTTGAGCCATTTCTGGTCTAATACAACACTATGTTACATTTATCCAGAACCTGTCTGTCAAATGGAGATCTGCAACACCCACTACCTGAGGTTAAACAGTGGGAAAGCGGTATTAAACCCAAAATCAAAAAATGTAAAAATTTTGCAGATTACCAACCATTTTATGCAGTGGCTGCATTAGTTTGCTTTTTTGGCTCTTTCCCCCTTGGTTTTCTTCTGTTGATCTGGCCAGTAACACAACACCTGCTGTATTAGAGAGACATCATAGCATAGCAGACAGCAGCATTATCAGTCTGGGGGGGGGGGGGGAAAGATGAGGGGAATGGTAAATGTATTGGCAGATTTAAATAATAGCTGATCATTTTAAATCAACCCTGCCAGTGTGGAGTGCTTTGTCTCATCCATGTAAATGGATACATTCTGCGGGATAGATTGTGCTGTGAAAAACAAAACAAATACTTGCTGGCTAGATCACCAGATGCAAATAGAAGAAAATCTGAGTTTGATCTAAGATTGAGAATTAACACAGCCATCACATCTAAGAATTGGTAAGCTGTAATATAATAAATGTTTGCTTTTGGGCTTCATACTGATTTAACAGGCCAGTCCACCCAAATTCAGTTTAGTTTTAGATGGAAGCTAGCAGGCTGGGATCTCACTGCTATATTTACAGACTATTACTGCCCAACTGGCAGCTTTGTGAGTTACCAACAATCTTTACAGGAGGCAGCTCCTCCTGTTGTATTATCCATAATAATCCAAAAAAAATTATAAAAAATCAAAATGATAACCTCTCAAATCAAAGTGATATCTTCATATAATGGCACAGCAAGAATACAGACCTAGGAACTCAGGGAACTCCCCAACAGAGGTGTCCTTATAATAAAAGAGAAAGAGAGCAAGAGAAAAAAAAAAAGAGGGCGAGAGAAAGAGGGCGAAAGTGAGAGAAAGAGCGAGAAAAAGAGAGCAAGAGGGCGAGAGCGAGAGAAAGAGGGCGAGCAAGAGGAAGAACGAGAAAAAGTGAGCAAGACAGAGAAAGAGCGGAGAGAGAGCGGGAGAGCGAGAGGGGGGAGAGATGGGGAGAGGGAGAGAGAGACAGAGAGACGGAGAGAAGGAGAGAGAGAGAGAGAGAGAGAGAGAGAGAGAGAGAGAGAGAGAAAGAAAGAAAGAAAGAAAGAAAGGGAGGGGAGGGAGAGAGAGAGAGGGGGGAGGGAGAGAGAGGGGGGAGAGAGAGAGAGAGAGAGAGAGAGAGAGGGAGAGGGAGAGGGAGGGGGGAGAGAGGGAGGATGGAGAGAGAGGTGGAGGGGGAGGGGGAGGGGGAGGGGGAGAAGGGGGAGGGAGAGAGAGAGAGAGAGAGAGAGAGAGAGGGAGGGGGGGAGGGGGAGGTAAAGAAGGGGGAGAGAGAGAGAGAGAGAGAGAGAGAGAGAGAGAGAGGGGGGGGAGGGGGAGGTAGAGAAGGGGGAGGGAGAGAGAGAGAGAGAGAGAGAGAGGGAGGGGGGAGAGGGAGGGGGAGAGAGAGAGAGAGAGAGAGAGAGAGAGAGAGAGAGAGAGAGAGAGAGAGAGAAAGAGAAATGGAGGGGGGAGAGAGAGAGAGAAAGAGAAATGGAGGGGGGGAGAGAGAGAGAGAAAGAAAGAAAGGGAGAGAGAGAGGGGGAGAGAGAAAGAAGGGGGGGATGGGGGGAGAGGGAGGGAGAGAGAGAGAGAAAGGGGAAGAGCGAGAGAGAGAGAGAGAGAGAGAGAGAGAGAGAGAGAGAGAGAAGGGGGGAGAGAGAGAGAGAGAGAGAGAAGGGGGGAGAGAGAGAGAGAGACAGAGAAGGGGGAGAGGAAAGAGAGAGAGAGAGGGATGGAGAGAAAAAGAAAAAGGGAGGAGGAGAGAGGGAGGGGGAGAGAGAGAGAGAAGGGGGAGAGAGAGAAATGGGAGAGAGAGAGAGAAAGGGGAAGAGCGAGAGAGAGAGAGAGAGAGACAGAGAAGGGGGAGAGGGAAGAGAGAGAGAGAGAGAGGGATGGAGAGAAAAAGAAAAAGGGAGGAGGAGAGAGGGAGGGGGAGAGAGAGAGACTCCACCAGTACTTAACGAATTGGCCGACTTGGATGACTAAGATGGTGACTGCTAAAGTGGGTGGTAGAAAAGTCTCCTCGTGTGTGGAACAGTAGGAACCTGATCAGGAACCTACATTAGAGCAAGTATCTGAACTCCACACCATGATTACAGTATGTAATACATCATTAATTAAGCAGTAAAACCGAGGATATCACAGTCCATATAGATTTGTTCAGACAAAATCTGCAGAACATAAGAAAAAGACAGATCTCTTTCCTGGACTTTACCCTTCTATATACATTCTCCACATTCCTGTTGTCTTTATAGCTCATGTCTGACTAGAAAAAAGGATTGAGGTTGTTTGCTAAAAGACTAGAATTTGTTCACTTTATAAAGTGAATGTTAATGAGATTTGTTAATAGGGTGAAGTCGTGTTCACTGTGAAAAATCAATCTTCTGCAAAGGAAAAACTGTTTTTTTTTTTTCTTGCATAAGATTTCATAGACTGCTAAGTGAATGTTCTCTGCTCCTTCAGTTAATCAATGCAGTTCCTTCATTTTGAATACCTCTGGGTGTCTAGTCTCCGTGTATTCATCACTGGAAGTAGCCAATTGTTGATATTGCCAAAAATCTGATGAGCTGATCACTTTCTCTGCACTAAAATCTCAAGCGGTTTTATCAGCCCTGCCTAGTTCACCTCTGTGAACTACAGAATACCCCCGTGTTATGGAGACAAGGAGAGAGGGAGGTGTTCTGTAGCTCAAAATAATAGCAAGCAGCTTACGGAGTGAAATAAATATGGGGTGGTTTTGGATCTCCCCTTGTCTATTCCATATAGTTATCTAGTTTATCAAATCTCTGATAAGGTTAAGGGTGAGGATAGAACAACAATGTTAGCTATGAAAAGAAAAGCACTGCTTAAATGAGCAAGAATCTCATTTATTTAAAGCGGTTGTAAACCTAAAAAAAAAAAACCCTGCAAGACAAAGGCATAATGAGCTAGTTTGCATCACATACTAGCTCATTATGAGTTACTTACCTTAGAACGAACCCCCGACACGGACCCCCGGACACCGCTGTGGGAGCTGACATGATTCCTCGGTGTCTCTTCCGGGTTCGGCGGCTCCGGCGCTGTGATTGGTCGGAGCCGCGATGACGTCACTCCCACGCATGCGCGTGGGAGTCATTTTCCGGCAAGCTCCCGGCAAGGAAAGCCGAATGTCCGCCGGACCTTCAGAACGCATGCGCCGCTCGCGTGAGCGGCTGCATGCAGTGCAAATATCTCCTAAAGCGTGTCGGTCTTCTCCTGCCCATCTTTCCAGGAAGCATGCTGTAGTCTCCACTAGGGGCAGCATTAGTCCATGAATCACTGCTTTTGACCCAAATCATCCTCCACTAACAGCTGGCCTTTGATGCTGTTGTTACTTAGGTTTAATTTACACCTCCACCCCCCCCCCCCAGCCCACCCCCCGGGAGGTCTCAGCTTATTCTCCTCTACCCCTATAGAGGTCTATGAGAGAACATCCTGTTAGGATATGTATTCCCATTTATGACTCCTTGTTTTGAACAGCCTGATGGGTAAACTTGCTGTACTGGCATTACAAGATGACAATTTCCAACATAGGCCAAATGACTGCCTCAACCAGGCAGTGAAACTCCAGAAATATATGATATTAAAGGAGTTGTAAAGTCAGGAACGTTTTTATCTTAATGCATTCTATGCATTAAGATAAATAGCCTTCTGTGTGAAGCAGCATCCACAGCACCCCCTAATATTTACCTGTGACCCCTCTCTGTCCAGCAAGGCCCACGAGGCCCGAGTCCCTCCTGGGACTCTCCCTCTTGATTGGCTGCGATACAGCCGTGGCGCCATTGGCTCCCACGGCTGTCAATCAAATTCAGTGAGCCAATCAGGAGAGGGGGGGCGGGGCCGAATGGCAGCTCTGTGTCTGAATGGATAAACTGCAGCTCAGCTGGGGTGCCCCCATAGCAAGCTGCTTGCTGTGGGGGCATCCAATAGGAGGGAGGGGCCAGGAGCAGCAACAAGGGACCCGAGATGAGGAAGATCTGGGCTGCTCTGTGCAAAACCAACTGCACAGAGCAGGTAAGTATAACATGTTTGAAAAGTCTTTTTTTTTTTTAAAAAACAATCACATTAAACCATGTTGCCTTCCGACAGGGAGACAATGCTGCCTTCCATAGACAGAACAAAGTGAGCATTGTCATCCTAGAACAGGTTTTTTTTACTTCCAGGATCACTAGGTGAAAAACAGTCAAAGAAATGTAAAAAAAAAGAAAACTAATGCAGCCACCACCTTGCTGAGAAATATTACATTTATAAAGCTGGACTCCAGGAATTTTATTTTTTGCATACTTACATTGGGCCAGCTTGGCTCCATGCATCTATCCATAGCTGATATTTACATAGCAACAGCTTTCTCCTATAGCAACCCAAAACTCACAGCACTGTGCAGAGATTATTTGGAAGAGTCCATTTTGATTCTTTCCCAGCCTCTTTACAGTCCCCTCTCATGGAAGAGTAACCTCTGGTACATAATTCTAGCCCTCCATCACTTTTCTCATGCCTCCAGGCAACAAACAGTCTCTCGATCACATGGCCAGGCCATAGGCTTCAGGCCTTTTCGAACGCAGGGGATCTTTACACATTTACACAAGACCAAGGTTTGGCTGGGAGGACCCTGATCACTCGGCCTCCCCAAATATTTATACTCTCTCCCAGCATCCTCAGGGGCCTTGAAACGCCTACTTATTGGCTGAGAGAACCATGCATATTCATAACCTAGCTTTACCATAGCTCATCATACTAATGCCAAAAGGTAATAGTGCCACCTACTGACAAAAAGGGAGAAACCAAAGCCATGCCAGGCTTAGGAGAAAATCCAAATGAACACAAAGACTACAAATCAGCCAGGTTAACTACAACCTAGCAAAACTAAGATTTACTGGTAGCTCCTGTTTAGGACAAGGGTGCTACACTTGCATACGGCTTCCCCTCTGCACAAGGACAACAGTGGGAGGGGGTGTTGGTTTGCTTGCTCAGCACCTCCGCAATTCATAGAATATTAAATGAAAAAATAACTGTGCTTACAAAGTTACGCAGCAACAATATGTGTGACAACACAAAATAAACAATGTAAAAAAGAAAGCTGAGCTAAGTACATACAATATTATAATGTGAATTCAGTAGATATTTAATACAGTGAAAAAAAAATCCATAATCTTTAATATAAAAGACCAGTGAGGTGAAACGATATCTTCAAATGCGATCCTTCCACAAATGTGTGATTGGAAACCAATCAACCAAGTAAAATTCGCCTCTTACCAGAACAGAGAGACCTATGAAGGTCAACAACGCCTGTGGTGTAACCTCCCCGGGGTCTCAATAGGTTGAGGGGACACAAAAGGTAATCCTGAGATAGATGTCTGCACATCCGTTCTCCCGCACTTACAAAGATGTCATTCCCCATGGAAAGATAATAATAGCCACCATAGTGTAAAACTCCTTTACTTTATTTAGAAGGATTAAAAATTGCACTTACATCAAATAGGGAAAGAATGTGCATTAGAACCACATAGATGCCGGCCGTCACTTCAAAAAATGCCCGTGCTTCCAGGACACTTGCGTGCAGTGACGTCAGCACGTCGCGATCCGATGCATTTCTTCACAGATGTCATCGTCCTGGAGGTTTTACACTATGGCGGCTATTATTATCTTTGCATGGTGAATGACATCTTTGTAAGTGCAAGAGAACGGACGTGCAGACATCGATCTCAGGATTTCCTTTTATGTCCCCTCAATCCATTGAGGCCCTGGTGGGGTTATACCACAGGCGTTGTTGACCTTCATAGGTCTCTCTGTTCTCGTATGAGGCGAATTTTACTTGGTGGATGGAATTTCACTCTGGGTGACACCAATCACACATTTGTGGAAGGATCACATTTGAAGATATCATTTCACCTCACTGGTGTTTTATATTAATGGCTATGGACTATTTCTTCACTGTATTATCTATTGAATTCAGATTATAATATTGTATGTAGTTAGCGCAATTCATAGGATGCCTTGTGTTTTTTCCAAAGCATTCTCATGAAAAAGAAAGGATTGGCGGCACTCCAGATGAAGTCAAAATCCAGATTTACTAGCTGGACATCCCAACGTGACAATAGTGACAAGGTAGACGTGTTTCACACACTACACTGTGTGCCTAATCATTGGTGCTTAACTAATGATTAAGCACACAGTGTAGTGTGTGAAACGCGTCTACCTTGTCACTATTGTCACGTTGGGATGTCCAGCTAATAAATATGGATTTTGACTTCATCTGGAGTGCCGCCAATCCTTTCTTTTTCATTCGTATATCCACGGAGGCAAGCACCAGTGGGTGTCATCAGGCTTTTACACCACCTTGAGCAGTGAGTTCTTTTCCCTTCAAAGTATTCTCAGATAGTATGAGGTGGAGAGGAGGGGTGACAATGCCACAGTCCTCCCCCCACCCAATCAGAGAACCAAGTATTACAACAATGCAAAGAACAATACTCTTGTTTTAGGAGTAATCAATGTAACAGTTGTATACAGGGGCGTAGATAAGGGGGGGTCAGGGGGGTCCAAACCCCCCCCCCCCGAGCATCGGTCAATTTCACAGCAGCTAGGCTAGCCTATCAGCTGCAGGAGCCGCACTGCCACTGGGAAGACCACCTGTCTCATCCACGAGGCTGACAGGCAGGGCCCGGCTGACATTGGAGCCATGTTTTCTATTTGCTTCACTAACAGATGTGCCTGCTGGGGGTGCTGTATATATACTGTATATATACACACCACAATTTGTCACAGCGTGGCAGGCATGCAAATTATTGTTCTCTGGCTACTCAAGGCTGAAGCCCCCCAGGAAAAAATATTATCTACGGCCCTGGTTGTATGCAGACCTTACTCTTCATTTACACAAACACATACCTGCCCGTTGATTGCTGGAGGAGATATAGAAGACAAATTAGGTATACTGATTCTGTTTATTAGGAAATTCAAACTTGTGCAAACTGTATTTACCCTCCAAACACAAAGTAAATAATTAATTATATCTTATAGTGCAGTGTTTGACACTGGAGACAGATGAGATATTTCAGGATTATGTCACAATAGAAATATATAACGCCCATTGAATACATTTATTAAAGCAGATAGTTTAAATTGTAAAGAGACTCTGAGGTGGATTTACTAAAACTGGAGCACTCAGAATCTGGTGCAGCTGTGCATGGCAGCCAATCAGCTTCTAACTTCTGCGTGTTTAATTACATTTTGACATTAATACCTGGGAGTTGATTGGTTTCAGTGAAGAGCTGTTTTTAGATTTTGCACTCTTTAGTTTTAGTAAATTTCCCCCCCAGTCACAAAGTTAAATCCCTTCCCTAGAAGCCTCAGATGGAAGCTGCCATTCTCCAACGCCCAGGCTGGATACTATTTTCAGGACAATAACGACGCTTAGAAAAAACCTGCATCATTTCAGCGTGACTGCCTAAAAGTCAGAGAATATTGAATTCCATCTAAAGCTTCTTGCACATTTATTTAGCTGTGAATGGAGGTGGATCCACGTCTGATCAGCAATTACATTCAAAAATGTTAAAATACATTTTACCTTTAAAACTGCACATCTGTAGATTTTCACATTATGTTTAGCATGAAATGTATTACAAAGTAATCGAATCTAGGTTAGTGCTCTCTCTCCTGTATAATGACCAGAGATACAAAAATTCTGCACTCGCTGAGACTTTTCCCTTCAATATTCGTCACATTAAAACAAGTTTCTTCTGGACTATGGGACTATGAGGACTTTATGGGAGAGCAGAGGACGAGGTCTGGTGCAGCAGCCACAATTCCCATTAATCATTTTGTACCATAACCTTTAATTACACATTTGAACAGAATGCAGGGGTTTTCCAAACACAATGGGGGAGATTTATTAAAACTGGAGGATTATGTCACAGTAGAAATATATAGTGCTCATTAAATACATTTATTAAGGCTGATAGTTTAACCACTTTACAACCGGAGGATTTTGCTGTCTTCCGTCCAGGCCACTTTTTGCGATTCGGCGCTGTGCGACTTCAACTGACAATTGCGCGGTCGTGCGACGCCGTACCCAAACGAAATTTACGTCCTTTTTTTCCCACAAACAGAGCTTTCTTTTGGTGGTATTTGATCACCTGTGCGATTTTTACTTTTTGCGCTATAAACAAAAAAAGAGCGTTTATTTTGAAAAAATAACAATATTTTTAACATTTTTTTATATGAAATTCCCCCCAAAAAAGATGTAAAAACCAATTTTTTTAAAAATTTTTGGCCAATTTGTTTTATGCTACATATGTTTGGTAAAAAAAATCGCAATAAGCGTATTTTGATTGGTTTGCGCAAAAGTTATTGCGTTTACTAACAAAGGGAAAGATTTCTGTCATTTTTGGTGTTTTTTTTTTAACGCGTAATGGCGGCGATCTGCGATTTTTTTTGCGGGACTGCGACATTGCGGCGGACAGACCGGACCCCTGACTGACATTTTTGACACTTTTGGGGGTACCAGTGACATTACTGCAGTAATCAGTGCTATAAATATGCACTGTTACTGTAAAAATGACACTGGCAGGGAAGGGGTTAATTTTATTGGAGAGGGAGGGGTTAATGTATGCCTGGTGCTTACTGACGTGTAGGGGGGGAGGTGACTGTGTGATTCATGGACAGATCGGATGTCCAGCTATGCTGAACAGTCCGATCTGTCACTCCCTGTCACTATGGAGATCCGCCCGCTGTGTTTACACACAGCGGGCGGATCTCCAGACTCGATCCCCGACGATCGGGTAAGAGCAGCGGCGATCGCCGCTGCTCCTCCCCTGGCCCGACTCCCGCTGTGAATGAAAACAGCGGGAGCGAGCCTCCGGCGGCGCGCAAGCGCCGCCCAGAAGGGGGAGTGTCCAGTCACGTTAATACTACGTGACTGGACGATAACGAACCACTCTGCCGCAGTAGTATTACTGTGAGCGGTTGCAGAGTGGTTAATATATAAAGAGACTTTGAGGTGGGTTTATGGTAGCCAATCAGCTTCAAACTTTAGCTTGTTCAATGAAGCTTTGACAATAAAACCTGGTAGCTGATTGGTTTCAATGCAGATCAGAACCAGATGTTTAAGGCTACATTTTTTGTAAATCTACCCCCATGGGTTTAGCAAAGATTTCTAAAAAATAAAATCACTTTCATTTTTTGCAAAGAAAATGTCTGGTTCTAAGGCAGCTGATATTGTTTAAATGTTAATTGACCAAGCTGTGGCAATGCATAATTACCACGATTTTGCGCTGTTTTAGATGCGTTTCCTTTTCGAGTTGCCTGCGCCTGTGAAAAGTGGACGTGTGACTCAATAACGCACAAAAAAACTCAAATCGCGGTGCATTTTTACCACAATTTTACCGCATTTCCATTCATTTTAATGGGAAACTGGTGCGGTTTTAAAAACTGCAAAGGTGCAGCATGCAGGATTTTTCAAAACGCACTGTACCTGTAATGCAGCGGTGGGAAGAATCCCAATGGATTTAGGGCTAGTTCACACCACGTGCGTTTCAGTGCTTTTTTTTTTTTTGTTTCATCCAAAATGCATAGAAAGTAGGTTTTGGTTTTCAATGGCATAGTTCACATCAACTTGCATTCAGGTTCCAGAAAAAAAAAAAAGAAGTAGAACATGCTGCATTTTTCCTGCGCAGAACTGTACTGGAATGCAGTAAAATGCATCTACACACATCAAAAATGCACCGAACCCCAGTACAGTGTAAAAAAAAAAAGCAAGAAAACAAACATCTGGAATGCACCTGGAAGTGCCTCAAAAACGCACTGGAACACATCAAAAATGCGCATGCAGAACTGCATCCCGAACGAACATGGAGGAAGTTTTTGTAGTGTGAACTAGCCTTAAAAAAGGGAAAAAAAATTCTTGCAAGGTAAAAAACGCAGGAAAAATGTATAAGTGTGAAAGGGCCCTTTAGGTGCAACTCAACTACCCTCTGCAAGCAGAATTGTGGGAATTTTTTGTAAGTCTTTTTTTTTGTTAACATTTAGCCTCATTTCCCACCGCCATTTGAGGCTAGACCAGAATGGCATGTACCAGGTACTGCAGCCTCCTGGGATACTTACATCGCATCTCCCAAGAGGCTGCAGGATCTCACATAGATGGCAGGGTGGGACCTGCTGTGTGACACCAACGGATTCACTGAGTTGGAGAGTTTATGCTTTAAGTAGCACTACAGGTAAATGGAACAAACATGGTGGGGGGATTTGAGTACCACTTTAACCCTAAAGTGATCCTGTTACTAATTCCTAATCTTGCACTGTTCAAGAACAAATTTCCACATCTGACATATGCAGGATTGTTGAATGACCGTGTTCTCCCGATGTGTGCGGTCTTTCTTACTGTTGTGTGCTGTAGGGATGTAGGGACTAGCAGCCTAAACCTTAACAGAGAGACAAGACATCTGATACACCAGTGTCAAATGTGAACATTTTGCCAAAAGCCTTGCCTCCTGAACATAGTTTAGATACAAGGAATGGTCTTTGAGGAAGATGAATACATTAATGGTACAGAGATTTTGAATATACAGGCAGTCCCTGAGTTACATCCGACTTACATACGACTAATACTTACAAACGGAGGGAGACAACAGGAAGTGAGAGGAATCCCCCCCCCCCCAGGAAGGGAAATTCACTCCTGTAAGAGTTCTCATGGGAAAAAAGGTGTCTCCACTGAAGCTTTGTCACCAAAATTTGTTTCCACAACAACCCAAAATTTTCAAAATCCAATTGTCACAGGGACAGAAAGTGAGGTGAAATCTTCTGAACAGGGGCACAGACAACAAAACAAACGTTACAGGGGTGGTAACCCTTCCCTATGCTATCCAAAAAAACGTAAAAACAATTTTTTTGGGCTGGAGCTACACTTAAAAAATGTACCTGTTCCGACTTGCATACAAATTCAACTTAAGAACAAACCTACAGACCCCTACAAGGACTCATTTACACTTGCTTCAACTTCAGCACACATTAAAGCACCTACAGATTCAACATGCTTTCTTGATGCGTTTTAGATGTTTCTGCAAAGCTTCAACATCGCTGTATAAAGACAAGCTCAGGTAAGTATGCCTTTACAATCCCTTTAAAGCCTCTCAAAAGCTGCAGGTGCTTCAAGCAAGCTTTGCCATAGAACCAGTGGAAAAGAAAATCTCCTGTGCTCGACAGAGATGTGGTGGCGGTGGGTCTCTAGATCTCCGGGTGTAAGCACAGATATTGCTTCCCTCCTGGGGTCAGGGGAAACCCGATAGGAAAACTGTGTAAAGAGCAAAATGAGGGAGCACCGACCTTGTGCATTACCCAAATAGAGTTTATTAAAATGAATAAGAAGGAATATACTCACAAACATAAAAATGTAAAAAGTATATTGATCCACAATGGACCCAAAGTGACCAGGTCATCAGGGCAGTGTCCAGCATGCCGAAATACCTTCCAAATAGCTGATACGTCTCGAGGGGGGATCCCCTCTTCTTCAGAGCTAGTCTTCTTCTGGCTCTGAAGAAGAAAGGATCCCCCCTCAAAACGCATCAGCCATTTGAAAGGTACTCCAGTGTGCTGGACACTACCCTGATGACCTGGTCACTTTGGGTCCATTGTGGATCGATAGGCTTTTTTTACATTTTTATGTTTGTAAGCTTTGCCAAAGACTTCTATGGAGGCTTTGAAGATGCTTTGAAGCACCACTAAAGCGACATGGGGTATAATTTTTTTAAGCAAAGCACACGTAAGGTGTAAACAAGACTGTAAGCTAACCATTTTATTTAGTGACAGGGGCTTGGACAGGCGTTCAGAAAGCTTTAACAAAGCGTGTCCAAAGCAACATTTTGAAGCATGTGTAAAACGAGCCCTAGAAAGTAAGATCAAGAACACAGGAAAATGACCACAAACTAGAAGGAAGAAAGCTCATAACTAATCTTAGAAAGTATTATTTTACTGAAAAATGAGTTGTTGTTTGGAGCAGACTGTGAGTAGGTAAGTAGAGCAGTAATTGAATTTCTATATGCTTGGGACAACCAAAGACCTATATAAAAAAATAAAAAAGGAGCAGACTTGAGGGACTAGTTTTTTTTTTTTTCTGCCGTCACTCTTTAATGCTTCTAAAAGGTTTTCTTTTGTAGTCTATAGTTTCGTTTTGTGGAAAGGGATGTGGCGCTGCCACTACTGACCTCTTCTGTAAAAGTTAGTTTCCTGGCTATTATACAAAGTCATTGGGTTTTAGTAACTTCTAAGTTACTGACCAAGAACAAATAGAGAGGTCAGGAGTCTTGACTTCACTCTGACTTCAATGGTTGCATGCTTGTTCCAGCTAGAGCCAGGCAACTAACATTTTCAGATGAAGGACAAGCCATATTTCTCGCAGTATAGATTTTCATTAGCCACAGAAAGTAGACAAGATCTGACATAAGTTTGTCTGGAAATGAGACCAGAACAATTCTTCTATAGATATTGTGGTATACAGTCATTTCCAGAAAAAAAAATATCAGTTCTTGTGTCTTATTAGAGATCAGATAGTTCTGTGTTGATGTAGTGCAAGTCATGATCACCACACATTACAATCTAATTGTATATCTTCTTTAGATCTACCAACAACTGTGTAGTGCACGGGCTTGCCTGATCGGATACAAATGGATTGGATAGTTTAGGTAGGTCTTCATATTGGTTCTGGTGAATCTTAAGTTGACTGTGTAGTAAAATTGCAGCGCAAAGTGTATGGTGACCCTTAAACAAGACGGCAAATCATATCAGCTGCTGACTTTAATTGTGATCTGGACTTTTCCTTACATTGACCAGATCATATGCCCAAACTTGATCTAAACCAGCACCTTCAGTGCATGCCGGCTGCCATTGCGATAACGGGAATCTGCATACAATCACTCGGGCATCTTCAGGAAGCTCTGCAGATAACTTCTTCTCCAGCTCCTCCACCTTCAGAGACAAGGGCCAGATCACACATTGTCACAGGATCATGACAGGGAAAAGAATAAATAATGCATTATAGTAATAGGAGAGGTTTAAAGGCACATGTATAAAAAGGTGAAAAATGGCACATCAGTATCTACAGAGACAACATTCTAAACCTACAGTCAGGTCCCTAAATATTGGGACATTGACACAATTCTAATCTTTTTGGCTCTATACACCACCACAATGGATTTGAAATGAAACAAACAAGGTGTGCTTTAACTGCAGACTTTCAGCTTTAATTTGAGGGTATTTACATCCAAATCAGGTGAACGGTGTAGGAATTACAACAGTTTGTATATGTGCCTCCCACTTTTTAAAGGGACCAAAAGTAATGGGACAGAGTAACAGTCATAAATCAAACTTTCACTTTGTAATACTTGGTTGCAAATCCTTTGCAGTTAATTACAGCCTGAAGTCTGGAACGCATAGACATCACCAAACGCTGGGTTTCATCCCTGGTGATGCTCTTCCAGGCCTCTACTGCAACTGTCTTCAGATCCTGCTTGTTCTTGGGGCATTTTCCCTTCAGTTTTGTCTTCAGCAAGTGCAATGCATGCTCAATCGGATTCAGGTCAGGTGATTGACTTGGCCATTGCATAACATTACACTTCTTTCCCTTAAAAAACTCTTTGGTTGCTTTCACAGTATGCTTCGGGTCATTGTCCATCTGCACTGTGAAGCGCCGTCCAATGAGTTCTGAAGCATTTGGCTGAATATGAGCAGATAATATTGGCCGAAACACTTAATTCATCCTGCTGCTTTTGTCAGCATTTACATCATCAATAAATACAAGAGAACCAGTTCCATTGGCAGCCATACATGCCCACGCCCTGACACTACCACTGTAGCGGTCAGAGGAGTAGGGGACCGCAATGCAGAATTCAAGTGCGGTACAGCAGACAGAGAGGCTGAAGCAGATACCGGCTTTATTAACCAACAGAGTATAATGGCCGGAGAATGATGTTAACAGTAAAAACAGATTACATAGGTTTACAGCAAAGTTAACTGCAACGTGATACTTAAAATGGCGCTCCCGCCAATGCACACACAGAGATACAGGCTACTCTGTTATATGATCCTATCTGATTCCCGCTAACCGGGACACGTTGCTGCAACGCTCTGTCTACAGAAACCTGCTCTATGCCCTACCACAGGTTAGCACCGGTGCAACTCACAGTTCTGTAGGTACAGCTGCTTTATCTCAGTCTCTGTGATGGTGGATGCAGTCAGGTCTCTGGATCTGTCCCTTGCTGTCTGTAGCTGCAGTCTCTTATGCACTGGTCCGGGTTTCTTTGCAAGTAGTTTATCTTGTTCTGTCACTTGGAGGTCACTGCAGTCTGGCCCCTTGCTCTGTAATTTGCTTGAGGTGCTCTGGGATGTTCTCTCCTCTCTTTCTCTGGTTCTCAGCTACTGTCCGTTGTATCACAGTTCAGTTCTGTCTCCTCTGGCAAGATCCTGTTCTGTCCCAGGATTATACAGTCTATATCCCTCTCAAGGCCACAGCATGCAGTACCTTTCCTCAGCTCAGCACAGCCATAGAGACCCGAACACCACACACTTCCTGGAACTTCCTGCTTCCTCCCTTCACCTAAAGCAACAACAGTGACCTCTTGTGGCTGGAAGATGCATGACAGTCTGTGGGAATTTCTCAATAGAACTACAGTGTAATGGAGTTAGTCATTCAAGGGGCTGACCCCCTACACCACCACCATGCTTCACTGATGAGGTGGTATGCTTTGGATCATGAACAGTTCCTTTCCTTCTCCATACTCTTCTCTTCCCATCACTCTGGTACAAGTTGATCTTGGTCTCATCTGTCCATAGGATGTTGTTCCAGAACTGTGAAGGCTTTTTTAGATGTTACTTGGCAAACTCTAATCTGGCCTTCCTGTTTTTGAGGCTCACCAATGGTTTACATCTTGTGGTGAACCCTCTGTATTCCCTCTGGTGAAGTCTTCTCTTGATTGTTGACTTTGATACACATACACCTACCTCCTGGAGAGTGTTCTTGATCTGGCCAACTGTTGTGAAGGGTGTTTTCTTCACCAGGGAAAGAATTCTTCGGTCATCCACCACAGTTATTTTCTGTGGTCTTCCGGGTCTTTTGGTATTGCTGAGCTCACCGGTGTGATCTTTCTATTTAAGGATGTTCCAAACAGTTGATTTGGCCACTCCTAATGTTTTTGCTATCTCTCTGATAGGTTTGTTTTGTTTTTTTCAGCCTAATGATGGCTTGCTTCACTGATAGTGACAGCTCTTTTGATCTCATATTGAGAGTTGACACCAAAGATTCCAAATGCAAATAGCACACTTGAAATGAACTCTGGACCTTTTATCTGCTCCTTGTAAATGGGATAATGAGGGCATAACACACACCTGGACATGGAACAGCTGAGCAGACAATTGTCCCATTACTTTTGGTCCCTTAAAAAGTGGGAGGCACAGATACAAACTGTTGTAATTCCTACAGAGTTCCCCTGCTTTGGGTGTAAATACCCCCAAATTAAAGCTGAAATTCTGCAGTTAAAGCACATCTTGTTTGTTTCATTTCAAATCCATTGTGGTGGTGTATAGAGCCAAAAAGATTAGAATAGTGTCGATGTCCCAATATTTATGGACCTGACTGTATGTCGACCATTTAATACATAGAGGGTGGGCTTTAATATCCACAGGCCCCACATATGCATCCATGGGTGTCCGAGGTTTCTGTCCTGCAAGAACCCTCACTGCATTCCCCTAGCAAAGCGACTAAGCTGTCACACCTGCTCCTGGTCTCAAGTAAGGATCTGGCACTGGCGGGACTGACCATCAATCATGTGACCATTGTGACAGCCAATCACAGCGGTCACCTTATTGGGCAGACCTTCCTGCTCCTAGGATGTAAAGGCCCTGTTTAAAAGACCAAATGGGAAGGGGTTAAAGGAAATCATATACATGTGCAGTTCAGTTTGCATTCCTGCACAGTGCCTTTGTCTCTGCCAACGAAGAAGGCCAAAGCCCAGCACACGGAAGAAGTAGAAAATGTTGGCGAGGTAAATTGGATTTTTGAAGAAGAGTTAAGTATTGCAGACTTTAGTTCTGCATTAATAGGGTTTTTTTTTTTTATAATTTCCTTATATTTCAGTTAAATTCTATACCCCTGGCTGGCAATTCTCTGCTGCTATGCATAAGGCCAATTTATTGTTTCAGTGTATCAGGAAGTATAATCTTAGTAACAGTCTATTGTCAATCAAGGACCTTAACCGCTTGCCGACTGCCCACAGTAATAGTACTGCGGCTGTGCGGCGCCCCTGTGTCCAGTCACGTAGTACTACGTGACAGCAGTGCATGTGATTCCGGCGGCGCCGCGGGAGGAGAGGCGGCGAGTGCCGCCTTCCTCCCCCTATTGTCTGGGAAACAGAGAGAAAGACCCACCTGCTTATGTAAACAAAGCAGGTGGATCTTCTGTGAGACACGCAGGGATAGATCATCAGTTTAAGCTAAGCTGAAACTGCGATCTGTCTGTGCCTGTCACAGAACCCCCCACACAGTAAGTAAGCATATAGGCATACGTTAACCCCTTTGATCACCCACAGGGTTAACCCCTTCTCTGCCAATGGCATTATTACAGTAACAGTGCATATTTTTAGCACTGATTACTGTAGTAATGTCACTGGTACCACCAAAAGTGTCAAAAATGTCAGTTAGGGGTCCAATCTGTCCGCCACAATGTTGCAGTCCCGCAAAAAATCTCAGATCGCCGCCATTACTAGTAAAAAAAAAAAAAAAAAACAACAACAACACAATAAAAATGACATAAATCTTTCCCGTAGTTAGTAGACGCGATAACTTTTGCGCAAACCAATCAAAATATGTTTATTGCGATTTTTTTTTACCAAAAACATGTAGCAGAAAACAAATTGGCCTAAAATGTTAAAAAATTTTGATTTTTAAATTTTTTTGGGGGGAATGTCCTATAGCAGAATGTGAAAAATATTGTTTTTTTTTTCCACAATTGTCGCTATTTTTGTGTTTATAGCTCAAAAGATAAAAATCGCACAGGTGATCAAATACCACCAAAAGAAAGCTCTATTTGTGGGAAAAAAAAGGACGTCAATTTTGTTTCGGTACAGCATTGCACGACCGCGCATTTGTCCGTAAAATAAAGCAGTGCCGAATCGCAAAATAGGGCCTGGTCAGAAGGGGGTAAAACCTTCCGGGGCTGAAGTGGTTAAAAAGAATGTGTTTTCATCGGGCAGTTGGCAGAAGACATTCATTTTCTTACTTTAAACGAACAAACAACAAGAAAAAAATATTATACAATATATTGTGCCCTAAACATAATTATGTAGTATGAGTTCTCCTTTAGAAATTAAACTGATTGCGGGTAGCTGTTCCAAGCATTCTCTATTGCTTTGCACGTACATTATTCTGTGCAGAGTAATACATTTCAAGAATGAACAACATGCTGGATATGAAACAATAATGTAATTGCATTTCCAAAGTTAAGTGGAGGGCTTGTTTTGTGCTTGTAAATGACCTGGTACACACATTAAAGCACAATTAGAATATTCGGTGCAGGACATAAAGTTAACGAAGGATAGAAGTGAACGTTTCATGCACATACCAATGTGGATGGAATAGATTGGAGGTAATGAAAAATAATGTCATGCTAGGCCAGACCACAGGTCACTTTGTAATAAGAACACGAGTTGTATAGGCCTTGCTTACATGCTCTAATATTGTAATTTTCCTCCAGGAGGGGTTAATTGAGGACACAAGTGTTTTTTTTTTTTTTTTTTTTTTTAGTTTGTTTTCAAACAAAAGGGTGGTACTCACCACATTCGGGGCCAGGAACACCATCACATTATTGTACTTTGAAAGGTCAGCCTACAAAATAAATGTTTAGCATTTATTAATTTGTGAAGAGGACCGGTAACCATTGTAGTCATAAATCTTCAAGAGGATCATGAAGGAATGACTAGAACAAGGCACCCTATAAAATTATAGACAATCTCAAGGCACCCTATAAAATTATAGACAATCTCAAGGCACCCTATAAAATTACGAACACCCCATTCTAAAATGTAAAAAATGACTCTAATAGCTTTACACAATGCAACAACATCCACACATAGGACACCCAACGTTTGAGGTGAAATATTCTTCCAAAGCAAATACACATTTTCAGGCAGGTACTAGTATTCCAATGTTTCTTTTCTCCCTCAATTTCTCTCCATCAGGCAGCTAATGTGACCCCAGTGCTGAGGGAGATTGACACAGGAGGGTTAAACAAGGATGCCATGGAGGCAACAGACATCCTCCTTATTAACATCCATTTTGTGTAGGTGATCACATTCCCTTTGTTCTCAGCTGCATAAGAGCTGGGGGAGGAAAAGCAGAAGCACACTGAGCTTCACAGTGAATGGCCGTGCAGCGGGGGCAGGTCAGGACAAGTCTGATCATTGGAGGAGAATTCACAGAGTTCCCAGCATAGCTAGAGAACAGACCACAGTGTGCTCTCCTGCCTAGTGTGGTCAGTTTTTAATAGGAAAGCAGAGGGACTGGCAGGAACACCAGGGATTTCACACAAAGGAAGCAATAGAAAGAGAACAGGATACTTTCTCATTCAAGTACATGGTACAGCAGACACATATCAGGAATATGAAGTGTTGGGGTAACAAATGCTTTAAAGCGGATTTCCGGGCACAGAAATTATTTTTTACTGAACATACCCCCGGGACAGTCAGGGCTAGCACATTCCACAATGGCTAGCCTCTGATCTGTCCCAGTTCGCACTTACCTTTTAGAAGAAATACTTACTTTGAAAATTTCTTCCACAGCGTTTCCATCTCTCTTGTGGGCATCTGAAGCCGGCGCGGTCCTCTTCGGTGTCTTCTTCCGCGTCTTCTTCTCCCAGAATGCGCCGCACCGGCCCCTCTCGTCACTTCCGGTGCGGCGCCGCATTCCTAAACAGCTTCTGGGCATGCCCAGAAGCTGTTTAGCAGGGGAATGCGGCGTCGCCCGGGAGTGACGTGCGGGGCCGGTGCCGTCGCATTGATTCCTGGGAGCGATGACGTTCAGCTCCCAGGAATCATTGCGAGGCAGGAAGTGACGGGGTGAGCCTCGGCGCTGGAGGAGGAAGTACCCTGAGGTGAGTATTTACGATCTTCAATTACAAGGTGAGTATACAAAAAAAAAAAATAATAACTATCCAATTCCTTTTCAGGTTATGTGTAGCTAGCGGAGGGGCACAACAAAAAAAAATACCGATTTTGTGCCCGGAACTCCGCTTTAAGTTTGTAAACAGTGAAATTAGGACTGTCCAAACCTATTGTGAGGGATTAGCTCGGTGGCGGGTGTGGATGACCCCTTTGGGGGTGCGTTTTCACAGAGAGATAGCCGAGCAGAGGTTGAAAACAAGACTGATTTATTCATGCAATTTACTTCACACAATTGCAAGCGTCAAAACAGCCAAAATAAAATAAAAGACAAAATAAATCCTTGCCTCTGTGGGCGGCTACCTTCTCACGCTGGAACCTACCTAAGAAGTCTTTCCAACCTACTGTTGGGCCGACACTGCTGATCCTACAGCAGACACTCAAATGTCCATTTGTTTGCTTTTCACACAGCACAAACATTGTCCATTGAACATGTCCCTTTGTTTCTTTCACATCAACACATGTTCATTTATAACAGGATCCTTTACTCTTCAGATTCTTCACATTGAACACAGTTCATTTAACAGGTCCCTTTACTCTTCACACTCTTCACATGGAACACTTTGTCTTCTCACCTTTGAGACGTCTTCACTCGTGGTTACCCTCCTTAGCTTCACATCGCTGTAGGGGGTCTTCTCCCATGCTCACCAGCTTGTCGGGAGGCACACATCCGACTGTCCTCCTCTCCCAGCCTACACGGCGACAGGCGGCAGCAGTCCTTCTCCCATGCCCACCAGCTTCGGGAGGTACACGTATGTCTGTCCTCCTCTCCCAGCCTACACGGCGACAGGAGGCAGCACTCAATAGATTTTCTCTGGACAAATTATAGAGGCCTTGATCTCCTCATTCTGAACAGCTGAAGGCCTTTCAACTTCCTGCTGGCTAGCTCTGTAGCCAACACCCTAAATTAATTAATGGACTTTCTAAGTCAGCTGGAAATGTATCTCCTTCCTGTGACTACATTCCCAGATTTAGCTGACTTCCTGTTACATACCCCCCCCTCTTGTTTCAACCCTAGGGTTGGGACACAGATTTCCAGGCACGCATGTGTCAAGCACTGCTGACTCACTGATAAGCCTCCTATTATCCTCAAGCTTCCGGATGAAACTGTTTTGTCATCTTCATTGACGGATTTCTCATAAATGCCACACAGTTTGTCTCTCATCTCATATACACATTCTTCAACTGCATTTTTGGCATCATTTTGCTCCTTCTCGTTTCTGTCATCTTCATTGACAGCTTTCTCATAAATGTCAGACAGCTTGTCCCTCATAACCGTCTGTCCAATCCACCATGGAGGACCGTGATCCATAGGCAACTCAATTGGGCTAGTCTTAATGTCTTCAACATTCTTAAGACGCCTCTCTCTGCAATCCATAAATGTTTTCCACAAAACTTTGAGAACCTTTGCTTCACTAAGCTTTGTTCCAAGTAGGGACTCTTGACATCCCTCTGTGACTTGAGTTGCCTCTCCATACATCTGTACACAATCATTGACTTTTTGTTGTAAAAGGGAATGATCTTCCTTCTTGAGCTTTGCTTGCTCTAAGATGCTGTGCAGAGGATTTTCCAATTGAGACAACAGGCTGTCACACATTTCTTCAAAGTGACCCCTGTTCCTTTTCCCAGAGATATCAATATCATTCAAACATTTCATATTCATAGGCAGATCTGAAGCATTTGCACTCATCAACTTCTTAAACTTTTCGCCCTCCTGAACGAGTCGCAGTAAAGGCCTACTATTTGATTTGATATTCAGTTTATATTTCTTGCCAAACTCTTCACAGAAGAAGCCAACCAGAACATCATCAACTTTCCTTCCACCAACATAGGGGTCAAAGGCAACAACACAGTTGAACCCAGCGATCTGGGTGGTATCCATTATAGACCTCCTCTCTGCATCAGTGAAGAAGCATGGAACTGCAACACATTCTTTTACAGGTTTCTTCAATGCACTTTCTGCTGAACTATTTGACCGCTCAAGGTCACCTAGTTCCTTTTCTCTATCTGACTTCCACATGGAATGTATCTCAAGATCACGATCAAACTTCTGCCACCCGTCTTTCACCAGTTCCATTTTGGAAACACTCCCTGAAAGGCACTTATTCATTTGCTTCACGTTTTCACCAACAGCCTTAGTTTTCTCCACTAGGTGGCGTTTGCTTTTTTCTCCCAGATTTATATCACTTGCTTTAGTTTTCTCCGCTTTAGTTTTCTCCACTAGGTTTTCAGCCTGAACTGAGAAATCATCACATTTCTTACACAACTCCTTTATTTGCTGAAGTTCTACTGATACATTTTCCAATGCTTGAAGTTTTTGAAGGAACGGTTTATTCCAAAGGGGTGATTCAAGCCACGTGTCATCACATTTCTGAGGCTCACTCAGGACAGACCCCAAAACACTGATCCTTTTAAAAACTGCATCAGGCACACTATCCCCTCTTTGGGACAGACCCTCTGTTGCCTGGAATTCCTCTTCCAGTTCCTGCAACGGAATCTTCATCTCTTCTACTTGCTGTTCTAAGGCTCGTTTAGACTTTTCTAGCTCCTGAACGCTTTTCACAACATCATCCTTGGAGCTGACCAATTCTTCCATTTCTGTACGCAGCTGTTTGTTAACACTTTCTAGTTCAGCCTTACACTCTAGAACTTCCTCCAAAGAGCGAGCCAAGAACAGGGCTTTGCTCTCGTTATCACGCGCCTCCGTTTTTGCACGGTCGCGTTCTTCTGCATATTTTGCAGACACAGTCTTCTCTTCACCAAGCATCTGATCAAACTTCTTTTTCACATCTTCAACACACTGTAATGAACCAACGCTTTCTTCCATGCGTTTTTTCATATCCGCTATCTGAGCTTGCAATGTTGCGACTTGCTCTGATAGGTTTTTCTTTACTTCCGCCTCCTCTTTTAATTGTTCCAGGAAGCCATTTTTCTCATCTTCCATTTGTTTGAGCTTTGTGCTAAAACTCAGCCTTTGACACCTCTCTTCCTGTAAGAGTTCCTGCGTGTCTTGCAGCTGCGATTCCAAGATAGAAAAATCTTCCGCAATTTCTCTAGATTTGCTGTCTGCTTGAGAAAGCTGATTTGTAACATTGTCCAACTCAACCTGCAGTCGGTTTGCCTTCTCTGACAGCTTAGCACACAATCGGTCACCTTCTGACACCTTCACTTGCGATTCCAGAAGCTGTGCCTCTACTTTTTCCCTCTTATGTTCACAATCTCCTTTTCCCTGCATAAGAGCCTTCACCTCATTGGCTAGCATCTGGGAATAAGAATGTAATTCTGCCACACAGGCTTCTTTCTCCTTTAACTGCTGCTGGACACGTTGGGCTTCCCCTTTCCAACTTTCACAGTCCGCACGCCATTCATTTACCACATTGCTCAAAGTAGTGAGCTCATACACAGTACTCAGTAATTTAGCCTCTCTTTCACTTTTCTCGTTGTCGCTGAGAGACAATGTCGTTTTCAGAGCGACATTCTGTTCCTGCGACTCCTGCAGGTCTATTTTTGTAACTTCCAAACACTGAAGACTTTTTTCCAGCTGATTACGCAACTCCAACATTTCACACATGCTTTGCTTCTGCAAAGTCTGAATTTCACTTTCCTTTTCCATGAGGATGGTATCTTTCTCCATTATAGTCTCTCTGCGTTTTTGCAACTCGACCAAAAGAAGAGCAGTGGATTCTTCCCACTGTAACACATGAGACTTGAGTAGTTCATTCATTTCCTGCAAGTTTCTATGCTCCATTTTAAGCAATTCCAAGGCTTGTTCCTTTTCTTCCATTTTCCGTTGCAAGGCATCCAACTCAGCCCTGCACACATACTCGGTTTCCTCCAAACCGATGGCCTCCATTGGCTGCTGGCGTCTCTGTTTCCAGCCTGCCATGCTCTCTTGATGAGCCTTTTGTTGAGCTGCAAAGCTCCGTTGTTTCAGCATCTCCCCCATTTTGGGTTTACTTTTCATCTGAGCACACTGCGTCTCCATAGCAGTTTCATCAGTGTTGCTAGGGACAACACCCTTCCTCTTTAGTAGACTCTCTTTAGGCATGGATGGGGCTGGTTCAGACGGTAACATCCCCTCCATCCATAGAATCCGGTCTCTCATTTCATCTATCTTTGCATTTTTCAGGCGTTTGGATCGCCCCATCTTCAATAACTCCACAAACAAATTTTTCACAGTCCAGCAAAAATTTTTCAGACCACTGTCTCTTTAACACATGTAGTTTTTCTCTCTCTCTTGCAAGATCTCTTTTCCTGCGCACACAGTTTGTGCAGTCACTTGCACCAGACACAACAAAGTTCATCAAAAAATTTTGAGACCGCTGTCTCTTTAAAACACTTTTTTTTTTCTGTCAGGATCTTCTCTCCTGCACACATAGATTGTGCAATCTCATGCACCAGATAAAGTTCATCAAACATTTGCACTTCCTTGCAGGGATCTCTGCTTATGCCCACTGCATACCTCCACCATATGTGAGGGATTAGCTCGGTGGCGGGTGTGGATGACCCCTTTGGGGGTGCGTTTTCACAGAGAGATAGCCGAGCAGAGGTTGAAAACAAGACTGATTTATTCATGCAATTTACTTCACACAATTGCAAGCGTCAAAACAGCCAAAATAAAATAAAAGACAAAATAAATCCTTGCCTCTGTGGGCGGCTACCTTCTCACGCTGGAACCTACCTAAGAAGTCTTTCCAACCTACTGTTGGGCCGACACTGCTGATCCTACAGCAGACACTCAAATGTCCATTTGTTTGCTTTTCACACAGCACAAACATTGTCCATTGAACATGTCCCTTTGTTTCTTTCACATCAACACATGTTCATTTATAACAGGATCCTTTACTCTTCAGATTCTTCACATTGAACACAGTTCATTTAACAGGTCCCTTTACTCTTCACACTCTTCACATGGAACACTTTGTCTTCTCACCTTTGAGACGTCTTCACTCGTGGTTACCCTCCTTAGCTTCACATCGCTGTAGGGGGTCTTCTCCCATGCTCACCAGCTTGTCGGGAGGCACACATCCGACTGTCCTCCTCTCCCAGCCTACACGGCGACAGGCGGCAGCAGTCCTTCTCCCATGCCCACCAGCTTCGGGAGGTACACGTATGTCTGTCCTCCTCTCCCAGCCTACACGGCGACAGGAGGCAGCACTCAATAGATTTTCTCTGGACAAATTATAGAGGCCTTGATCTCCTCATTCTGAACAGCTGAAGGCCTTTCAACTTCCTGCTGGCTAGCTCTGTAGCCAACACCCTAAATTAATTAATGGACTTTCTAAGTCAGCTGGAAATGTATCTCCTTCCTGTGACTACATTCCCAGATTTAGCTGACTTCCTGTTACACTATGGACTCACTTCCTGCGTGTAAATCACTTTGAGAGCATTAAAAAGTTGGGTTAAGAAAGAGGTAAGAAGAACGAACTGGTGATCTGCTGAGAATGTAGGCCAACAAAGTAAAAGTTGTAAAAACGATTCATGAAAAGCTAAAAAGAAACAAGTGAAAAGGAAAGATTGGCCATTTCTTGGGGGTGGTAGGGATAGCCAATGAGTGCAACTGCCTCACACACCTTCATCCCCTTCTAGCATATGAAGTATTCTAGTGATGTTAAGTTACTGCAGATAAATGTGGTCAAACAGAAAGAGGTTTTGTATTGGACCACCAAACCTATTAATCTGAAAAGGCAGATATTAAAAAAAGACATAAAGGAATATGTAACTGTATTTATCACGGTGACCCAAATGTAAAAGCTATAGGTGCCGCTCAGGATAGGAGCCCATTCTGGTTCCAAGCTTCAGCAAGGCAGAAAATGTGTCTATGAGCCGCACGTCAAAGCAAACCCGTGTGAAAGACTGAGTGACAACCTCAGTCCAGGTTCCGCCAAACCATGGCTCCAATGTGTTTTGTTCCCCCCCCTGAGCCTAATCATGGGGATCAATGATTTAGCTCCAGGGGCAGAATGAAATGCGTTAGGGGCATTGCCTGGACGGAGTCCAGACTGAAGCTGCCACTCATTCTTTTACATGGGTGTGCTTTGTGATGTGCGGCTCATGGACACAATTTTCTGCCTTGCTTTATTTATCAAGTGACAGCAATAGCAGAGGAATTAGGATTGACTTCAGACTTCGAGAGTACAAGAGTATTTATTAACCCTCACCTGTGCAACATTACATTTCCTACAAAAGGGACGACAGATCCACTTTAGGCTTGTATGCCTGCAGTGGACCTCTCCCTAACTGGCTTCCTTGCGAGTGCGCACCTTTTACCTTACGTAAATACTTTGAGGTATTTCATTTACAGCCACTAGTCTATTGAGTTTCTTTGTTCATGATAAAAACAAATTATTCCTATGAGTACCAAGAGCCTGGGAGGGAGTATATACTGGCACAATTATCGAAAAGCAAAGTCATCAGTACAAAAGAGAACTGCAGGCAATGTACACAAAAAGGCAGAAAAATGATTAGCTATTTACCTGTGGCTGGGTTCCATAATATACTGGTTGGAAAAAAAAATGAAACAATCAGTAGCACCCTGGTGTCATGGACCTTGGAATGCGGAAGTGTTCCCCCTTGAAATCTGTTACAGTGGGGGGTCTTCTGCCCTGTCTTTAGGCTCCAGACGGCTCCATTGTTCTGCGTCTGGCTATTGTGTACATTGATTGCCCCCTGGGGCTTCTGTCTCATTACACATAACAGTCCTTCTAATCAAGCTATCGGACCAATCCCTGCTGACTCATTTTCAAGTCCTCATTTGCATGGCTAAGGAGGACCTGAAGGAGGACTACATGTACTTTACAATTGACCAATAGGAAAGCGGTTGTTGGGGGCTGGATGTTCCAAATTCTGTATAAAAGTGTGTTGTGTACTTCCAATAAAAGTTCTTCCTGTTTGAACTTACATACAGCCTGCCTAGTGTTTGTTCTAATGGATTCCGAACGGCACATAGCTGTAGTTCGGATCCCGGAGTCTTGGATGAGCGAACCATCAGATGTTGCGATCTGCAAGCTGACTCACTAGTAGCAGAGGAGTGTCGGGAGAGTGGAAGCGAGCGAGCAAGGGTCTCGTTACATTGGTTGGCAGCGGTGAGATTTGCTCTCCAGTTACTGGGACACTTCAAACCACCACAGTCAATGACCAGCTATGCAGCATGAAGGAGAGCCACGCTGAAAAGACTTACTTGAGAGCCGTGGAGGGACCGGTGGGACAAAGAACAAGGCCACTCTGATCAGTGAGCTAGCCGACATGGATCAGAGGGATGGTGATGCAGGACCCCGGTCAGTTGAAGGCTTGTTTCAGCAACGAGTTTGAGAGCGGTTGGCATTATATGGTGCTAACCCATCAGAGAACACCATACAGAATGCCATTAGAGACATCCAGCTGCAGGATGAGCGACAAAAGAAAGAACGAGAGCGGCAGCATGAGCAGAGAATGGCAGAAATACGGCAATCGGAGAAAACGCCTAAAGATGCAGCGACTTTCCGTAAGTTGCCCTTTCAGGCGTTCAAACTATTTAAGGAAGGAAAGGTGGAAATTGAAGCATTTCTGCAGGACTTTGAGAGACTATGCCAGATACATGAAGTACTGTCCCAAGATTGGGTCGTCTTACTGGCGAGAAATTTAACTGGCAGAGCGGCAGATGCATATCGGGCCCTGGATGACGAGGACGCTAAAGACTACAACCGGGTAAAAGAAGCTTTGCTAGCCCGATTTGCCATTACACCCGAAGCCAGCCGGATTAAGTTTCGAGAATCCCGGAAACAACATACGTGGAGTGGGCACATCGTCTGCAGCGGAACCTTAAGCTGGTTCCAGGGAAGCCACACTCATACCATAGAGGACATCACCCAGCTGGTACTATTAGAACAGTTCTTTAACCACACCCCTCCGGTAGTACAGGATTGGGTGCGAGAAAAACAACCACGGACGGTACAGCAAGAGGTTACTTTGGCCGATGAATATCTGGACTCTCGAAGGTCAGGCAAAAACGAGCGCTATCCACTATCTCACCCCAGTTTACCAGCCTCTAAGCCAACTTCAGTACCTCAGTGGTCCGCCTCTAGACCCCCAGCCCGACCCAACCCTCCTACAGGACCTAAGTGCTATACCTGTAACCGAACCGGTCATCTGCAACGATATTGTCCAACCCAATCCACGAGGTATCAAGGACTACTTGAATATTAGTAATTATAATATTGCACTACTTTTGGACTTGGCCCCCTCCTTTTTTTTTTTTTTTTTTTTTTTTTTTTTTTTTTTTTTTGGAACTGATTGACTGACTGATAGGTTGGACTGGTCCTTTAAGGCCCTATGGTTATTTTTTGGCCCCTTATGTTTCGGTTTAGACGAACAGAGGTCAACCATAGCGTTTTTTTTTTTTTTTTTTTTTTTTTGGGGCTATTTTGAAGATACAGAGAGAGAAAAAGTGATAATTTGATAAATTTTGCAGCTACCTGGCGAAGTCCCGCGGAGGGGCTCCGGATTTTTCAGGGTTATTATCTCTGACTGGTTCTGCCTTGACCCCCCTCTCGCTGCTCACCCCTCCCAAACTCTTGAGCGGAGCTCGGCTTTCCCTCACCTGCGTCTCCCGCCAGGTAGCGGGTCTCCAGGTGGGACCGCGGCTGAGGGATCACCGTTTTTCCGCTCTTTGGTGAGTGTTCCTCACCGACATACTGTCGCTATGGCGACAACCTTTTTCCTTCTATTCCCTGTTGTTTTTTTTTTTTTTTTTTTTTTTTTTTCTTTTTTTTTTTTTTACTGTTCCTTTCCCCCCTTGGTGTACACCAGTCTATATGTGGATATTGGTATATATCCGGTTTAGATTTCAATGTCAAAAGTGACATATTTATCCTATAATATAAGGGGGCTTCATACTCCAGCTAAACGGCATTGTCTATATAGGGAACTGAATGCGCTGAAAGGAGAAGTAGTGTTCCTGCAGGAGACTCATATTACCCACACTTCAAATCTTAAATTGACCACTCCCACGTACCCTACTTGGTACTATAGCCTTTCGGATATTCGTAACTCCAAGGGAGTCGCCATAGGGTTCCGTAAAGGCTCACCCTTTAAACTCATACAAATGGTAGCTGATAGATTTGGGCGTTATTTGTTCCTGAAGGGCACCCTGGGTAGCACTGTTGTTTCTTTTGCAAATGTTTATGCCCCTAATCAAGATCAAGTGTCTTATTTAACGACCACCCTGCGTAGGTTCCATGAATTTGCTGACGGAATATCAGTGGTGGCAGGCGATTTCAACGTCACTATGGACCCCCTGCTGGATACCTCCTCTGGTAAGTCTTATATCTCATATAAACGGTTAAACTATTTGCGTACACAATTGCATGAATTTCAATTAATAGATGCTTGGCGTGTTTTCCACCCTTCAGATAGGGATTACTCGTATTTTTCCAAAACACATAATTCATATTCAAGACTTGACTATTTCTTGGTGGACCATTTCCACCTCGAACTAGTTGACTCTGTCACTATTGCTTCATCTTCTATTTCGGATCATTCCCCTATTTGTCTGACTTTGAAGATTCCTTCTCTCCTTTATAAAAAATCCACATGGAAGTTAAATGATTCCCTAATTCTGAGCCCCCCGGACAAACAAAATATAGGTAAAGAACTAGATAATTTTTTTGTTGACAACTCCTTGCCGGAGGTCAATACTGCTGTTCGCTGGGAGGCCCATAAAGCCTATATTAGGGGTAAACTAATAGAATTAGGAGCAAGGAAGAAGAAAGAGCGCGTATCATGTCAAAGAACTCTTGTTGCTGAAATACAGGTTCTTGAACGCTCTCATAAGGCCTCCCTTGCTGTCTCTACCCTACAGTTACTGACTAAAAAACGGGAGGAGCTTAAGGCCCTATTTCATGCACAAAACAAGGCCATATATCGCAAGGTGTCCCAAAGGATATACGAATGGGGTGATAAACCTGGCCGACACCTGGCACGGTCTTTGCAACAACAAAAAGTAGCCTCCTATATTCCTAAAATCAAGCGACACGATGACTCTTTGGCGCACGATTCCACCTCTATCGCGGCCGAATTTCATAAATTCTATTTAAATCTCTATTCTGTTCCGAAAGCTATCTCGGATCCAGAAAAGCGTAGATCATTGATGTCAGAATATCTTGCTAGTGCCAATCTCTCTTCTATCCCACCAGAGAAAGTTAATTCTCTGGAGGATGAAATTTCGGTGGAAGAACTCAGAGCCGCTTTAATCTCTACCCCAATGGGGAAGGCCCCGGGCCCTGACGGCTTTTCGGCCTTTTACTATAAACAATACACCGAAACCTTGCTCCCTCACCTGGCCTCCTATGCTAACTCTATTCTGGAAGACTCTTCTTTGCGTCCGGAGACTTTGCATGCATATGTTACGTTAATCCCGAAAGAGGGTAAAGACCCCTCTTTATGTTCTAGCTATCGTCCCATTTCTTTGTTAAATGTCGATGTTAAACTATATGCCAAGGTAATCGCCAACAGATTGCTCCCCTTTTTACCCGCTAGTATCGCTAACAGTCAAACTGGTTTCATTCCTGGTCGTGAGGTGAGGGACAATGTGTCACGCACAATTTCACTTTTATCTTTTGTTCGCCGGCGCTCCCAGCCCACCCTGTTGCTTTCCACGGATGCTGAAAAAGCGTTCGACAGGGTGGACTGGGAGTTCCTGATGGCGACACTACAGGCGTTTGGTCTAGGCCCCCGCCTGTGTCGTTTGATTAATGCGTTATATAAATCCCCTACTGCTCAGATTAAGATTAACGGTATCCTTAGCGAATCAATCAAGCTCTCTAATGGGACCAGACAGGGCTGCCCGCTCTCCCCTATACTTTTTGTTTTATCCTTGGAACCTTTTCTGGCTAGAATTCAAGCAAACCCCTCGATTCACGGTATCACGGTCGGGTCTATGTCACAGAAATACGCGGCTTATGCGGACGATGTTCTTTTTTATGTACAACAACCCATGATATCTCTGCCTAATCTCCTTTCTGAATTTGATAGATATAGTGCTTTGTCTAATTTTAAAATCAATTTAACGAAGTCGGAAATCTTAAACGTTACAATTGCCCCGGCAATGGCACATGATATCAGCCCAGCATTTCCCTTTATATGGCAACCTTATTCTTTTAAATACTTAGGGGTACATATTACTGCCCAGGTGGAGGATCTAGCACGAGCAAATTATATTCCTTTACTTAACACAATTAGAGCTAACTTTGCGAATTGGCATCATTTAGCCACCTCTTGGATGGGGAGGGTGAATGTTGTCAAGATGAATGTGCTGCCCAGGGTGCTCTTCATGTTTCAAATGCTTCCGTTTAACATACCCGTCAATTTGGTGAGGACCTTAAATTCTTTGGTTAGAGCATATGTTTGGCGCCGCTCACAGCCTCGGCTTGCGCTCTCGCTACTTTCGCGGGGCAAAAGCCGGGGGGGGTTGGCGGTGCCGGACTTCGGGAGATATCTGAATGCCATCTCCCTGGTTCGGATAGCCGATTGGAAATTTCATACAGAGGAAAAGCTCTGGGTACAGCTGGAGCAGAAGCTGGCAAATACATCATTATATACTCAACTTTGGATACCGCCGGAGACTAGAAATCTTGCTGACACTATTTCGCCTTTAACCAGTTCGGTTTTCCGCGTCTGGGATCGGCTTCATAGGCTCCATAAAATTCCATACAACTCACCGCTTATGCCGATTTTAGGCCATAGCCTTTTCCCGCCTGGTTATAAAGATCACTGTTTCTCCCAGTGGCTACCACAGGCCAATGCTACGCTGCTGCATCATATAACGGGGACGGAAGGAATACTTCCATTCTCTAAAATATGCCAGGCCTCACCAAAGACATTTATGGATTGTTGGAAATACCACCAACTCCAGCAATTTGTAAAAAAACTGCCTTACCCCTTACGCAACATACACTCCCTGAACCCGATTGAACAAATCCTAGCACGCCCTGAATCAGGTAAAGGTTTATTATCAAAGTTTTATAAGGCATTGGACGCACTAAGCCCCAACTCCACCCCACATTTTTTGAAACAGTGGCAACTAGATTTTAAATGTACTTTTTCGCCGACACAGGAGGAGGTTATTCTTCAATTGTCTCATAGTTCAGGAACATCGGCGCGGACAGCAGAAGCCAATTATAAGTTTCTCACTAGATGGCACTACTCCCCCGTTAAGCTACAGAGGATGACACCATCTCTCTCGGCTGCCTGTTGGAGAGGCTGTGGGCTTAGAGCTACGCACGCACATATATGGTGGTTCTGCCCAGCAATCCGACCCTTTTGGACTAGCGTACTATCTTTAATTGAAGAGATTCAGGGTTTACCTATTGCTAGGGATCCGTTGTCTGTCTTATTCCATGACACTAAACTTCCTCCGGCCCAGTATCAAAAGTCTATTACCCCTCACCTTTTAAATGCAGCCAAAGCATTAATCCCAAAATATTGGAAACAGTCTACAGTCCCCTCGATACCTCAATGGTTGCGGGCAGTCGACCGTACTTACTACCTGGAAGACATGACATTGGATCTTCGTGGTCAGGCATCTCTGGCACGTAAGATTTGGTCATGTTGGTTAACATTTACCCACACTAACATATACGCTTCATATATGGCTGAGGCCTCTCTAGGTTAGAACGTCAAGACTGGTGAAACACCAAGGGACCCCCTTCCTTTTTTTTTTTTTTTTTTTTCCCCTCCCCAGCTTTCTTTTTTTCCATCTTTCTCCTCTCTTTTCTTTCTCTCCTCTCTTTAGTGGAGAGCCCCCGCTTAAACAAATGGACTAAAATGCTTAACAATCCCAGAAATATTGATTTTTGTAGGTATATTAAACCGTATGTTTTCTGCATTGGTTCTAGTTATGACGAGCAGGGACTGCCTAACTGTATATAATCTGGGGAGACCCCCCTTTTTCTTTTCTTTTTTTTTCATGCTTGTATAATCTGTATAAAACTCAATAAAAAACATATTAAAAAGGAAAAAAAAAAAAAAAAAAAAAAAAATCAAGGACTAATCCCTAATGCTCCGGCAAATCGATACCATAGGCACAATGGAGTGCAGTGCCATTTGTGCAAGAAATTTGGGCACTATCAGAGAGACTGCACTCAGAAATGGAACCACGCTTCAGGGATTCGAACCGGGCCACCTTCCCCAGCGCAAGCAGCAGTTCACTACTACCACACCCACAGGCAGACACCCAGATACCTGTCCCGCAGTGGGGTACAATACCACAGGTGCAAGCATTTTGGGCACTATCAACGAGACTGTACCCAGAGCAGGAACCAAGCTGCATGGATCCGACCAGGGTCACCCCCTTCAGCACAGACAATGGTCCCCCACTATCCCGCAGAGGTTTCCCCAGTCGTATCCAGGTTTGAACCCACTGAGGAGCAATTGGGTACCCTTCACAAGGCTAACCCAGTGCAAGCAGCTGAGGACAACAGGGCTCACCACAGGCAGACGGTGAGACTAAATGGACAAGAAGCCAGGGGACTAAGAGACACTGGAGCCACCATAACCCTGGTACAACCGCACAGGGTTAAACCCTCACATCACACTGGGCGTGCTGTGGCTGTAAGAGTGGCAGGGGGAGCCATCCACAAGTTACCCGCCGCCAGGGTGCATATTGATTGGGGCACCGGGGCTAAGTCAGTGGAAGTGGCCATCATGCCAGATTTACCAGCTGAGGTCTTGTTGGGGAATGACTTAGGGTGTTTAACCTCACAATGTATACCCCCGACTTCGGAAAGAGCACTCCCAGTCACCACCAGACAGACCTGGAACCTTAAGACTACTTTTCCAACATCCTCGAGTTGACCCGTTCGGGGTCCCACTGTGGCTGTTGGACTGTTTCCCAGGGGAAGTATTCTCATGCAGACATGGGAGTAAGTCACACATGTGCAAGTCACAAGCAAGTCTCAAGTCTTAACCTTCAAGTCTCAAGCAAGTCCCAAGTTACCGTGGCGAAAAGCAAGCAAGTCAAGTCGAGTCCCTGCTAGAAGTCAAGCAAGTCAAGTCAAGTCATTTGTTTTGGTTAAGTCACAAATCAAGTCAAAATACTGATCTACCCCAATTTTCACCTTTAAATCAGTTAGAAGTCAGTGGTCAGGAAAGGTTTTGTTTTATTTTCAATATTAACAAAACTGTTAGTGCTTTTTTCTTGGCATATTAAAGAAACAGTTTGAATGCCCAAACAGCTCAAAATCCTTGTCCGGTCATGTTTCAACATCACACTCACTAAAAACATGTTAAGTATTTCCATTGTTAAACAGCCAGTGTCCTAAAATCAGAACACACTGAGGTGTTTTAAGTGACTGTGGTGTCAGAAACATAACAGGCACTTTCATTTTGCTTTAACACATCTTGAGAAAATGCAAATATTTAAAAACTTAAAAAACTAAAGTCATTTCAAGTCATATGTCTCAAGTCAAAGTCAAGTCGAGTCTTTTATTAATTTTAGTCAAGCAAGTCTCAAGTCCTCAAACTGGTGACTTAAGTCTGACTTAAGTCAAGTCATGTGACTCAAGTCCCCCACCTCTGTTCTCATGGACCTTGGAATGCGGAAGTGTTCCTCCTTGAAATCTGTTACACAGTGGGGGGGTCTTCTACACTGTCTTAAGGCTCCAGACGGCTCCATTGTTCTGTGTCTGGCTATTGTGTACATTGATTGCCCCCTGGGGCTTCTGTCTCATTACACATAACAGTCCTTCTAATCAAGCTATCGGACCAATCCCTGCTGACTCATTTTCAAGTCCTCATTTGCATGGTTAAGGAGGACCTGAAGGAGGACTACATGTACTTTACATTTGACCAATAGGAAAGCGGTTGTTGGGGGTGGGGTGTTCCAAATTCTGTATAAAAGTGTGCTGTGTACTTCCAATAAAAGTTCTTCCTGTTTGAACTTACATACAGCCTGCCTGGTGTTTGTTCTAATGGATTCCGAATGGCACATAGCTGTAGTTCAGATCCCGGAGCCTTGGATGAGCGAACCATCAGATGGTGCGATCTGCAAGCTGACTCACTAGTAGCAGAGGAGTGTCAGGAGAGCGGAAGCGAGCGAGCAAGGGTAATTTACAGCCACTAGTCTATTGAGTTTCTTTGTTCATGATAAAAACAAATTATTCCTATGGGTACCATGAGCCTGGGAGGGAGTATATACTGGCACAATTATCGAAAAGCAAAGTCATCAGTACAAAAGAGAACTGCAGGCAATGCACACAAAAAGGCAGAAAAATGATTAGCTATTTACCTGTGGCTGGGTTCCATAATATACTGGTTGGAAAAAAAAAATGAAACAAACAATCAGTAGCACCCTGGTATCCTCCCCAGTAAGAGGGCTGGGAATACGTAGATTCCCCATGTCATTGCTAGCCCCATTGCCCTTCTCCATCAGGCAGATGCATTATTTTTAGCATATTTACTCACTTGGTGAATAAGGTGTTGTACCATTTAAAATAATGCTTTTTTTTTTTTTTTAACTTCATGACAGTCAAATAGGTAAACCTTTATGAGTTCAATTAGCCAGGAGTCTTAACCATGTTCCCCTCGCTTGCATGTAGGGTGCACATAAATCCACCTCCTGCATTCCCACACTAGAGGTTCTCTTGGGTACCAGTGTTGTAAAGCACCAGCGTAATGCTAAAGGGCACATTGGGCTAGTATGGCAAGCTGAAGGCCCACATGTTTGTTCATCCTAGTTCACTTGGATGTTTTTATTTATTGCAGGTAATGATGCAATTCATCACCAAATAAAAGAAGCACAGAATGCACATGACATGATATGATATATATTATGCTTTTTCATCCTTAAAGCAGCTCTCAATGAACACATCAAAGCAGAACTGTGTACTGTGAACTATGTACTATTCTAATGATTAATGGGATCATTTTCCTCTCACTGTAACACAACGAACTGCTCCCAATTTGTCTGCATGGAGATCACATCTGCAGTCTTGTTGCAGGTATTCCATAGTTATCTTCTGCATTGCTGGAATGCTAGAGTGGAGGAATGCGGAGATGGTGTAGACCAGACTTTCTCAACTTTTTTAACATGGAGGAACCCTTGAAATAACTTCCAGGGCTAATGGAACTTACTATTTCTACAACTCATGGTTACAAATGACTAAAGAGATCATTGCTGTCAGTAGTTAGGTATCAGACAACAACCTCTGGAGGAAACCTAAGGTTCCATGGAACCCTCATTGAGAGAGACTGGTGTAGACAATCACTTCAACAGCAGCACATCTATGATGCCACAATAAATCCTTGGTGAACAGATACACAAATGTCCAAATTCCATGGTACCATCATTAGATGGTATTGCTATTGATGAAAGTGGATCACTGTCAAGGTTCAGATTATAGGGGGACAATAAGTAACAGTGGTAAGTGTGGTAGGCAATGTGAACTATATATAGCCAATTTTTTTTTCTGGTTTGTGCATTTATTCACAGTTATAATTTTAAACTATGATTAGTGCAATACAGTTCTGCTTTGATAAGTATGTACAGTTACTCCTCTGTATGCAGTTCCCCTAAAAGCGCTGCATACTAGACAAAGAGCTTTTTCCTTACCGACCAAAAATCTTCCCTGAGGAAAGTGACCTGGTCTTTAGAGAAGCCTTTCCACCAAGCCTTAGCTCTTGCCCAATTTGTCAATATGGGATTCAACTCATAACCTGTACCTTGAAATCCCAAGGATGCAGCTGCAAGAACCTGTAATAATAAAAACTACTTAAGAAGTGGTCCCCTGCATTGGACTAATTAGTAGTATAACAATACTGTAAGTCGACAAATTATGCTAATCTTGTCTAATACACTTTCTACATTGATTATACCATTTTATATGAAACCTCCTGATGGAGAAAATTAATTTCTCCATTAATTGTGACTCACTAATGTATAAGAAAGTCTCCAAATCCTGATTAAAGGATACGTTTACCTTTGGGAACATGTTACATATTCCATCTGATTTTAGGATGGAACATGTAACATGTTCCCAGTGCTGCAGTCGCTGCCCTCTCCCTGTGGCAGCAGTACAGGGAGAAGTTCCCCACACTAGCTGCCACTATTTCAAAGCAGCTCCGCTCACATGGCCGCATCATTCAGACACACAGCTTTGTGATCCTTAGCGGCTGTCGGCTTGTAGTTCTCAGTTAACTACCACGGCACTGTGGTAGTTCATTGAGCCTTCCTGTCAGGGAGTCTCAGCTTACCCATACGGGATGTACAGGCAAGGCAATATGCTAACAGTGTGCAGGAGACCTGCATGGCGTCAGCAATCTGCTGATCGCTGGTACAATGCTTTCCAGGCTCCTGCAACAAAAAATATTAAATGCACAATTTTTTACCTGCAAAAAAATTGTACATTTATTTATTTCTAAAAGGCGAACTTATCTTTTAAGGGGCCATATAATGACATAATTAAGGCTTTATCTCAACTGACCTAATGCTTCAGGAATGTCATTGTACATGGACTATATGGCCGAGCCAACTATCTTCCCTAGAGAGAGTGAGATCACTCTCCATACAATTAAAATTGGTAATTTACTCACACACCAGTCCTGTATATACTATAGCTAAAACTTGTAATAAGGAGTCTCTTCTCAGAGGTGCTATTATGGATACATCTGCTTTGATCGTCTGTGCCACACCACAAAGACATGGGACTCTGTGGTGAAAAGGCATTTTATAGCAAAGTATGCTTGTTACAATTTCTGATATCAATATTTGTTATCTGTCATTACATAATTAAATGTTATACATGTAAGGGTTTGTGTGTTGGACTACTTAGTAATAGCATAACATTACTATAAGTTGATATATATATATCTTCTGTAATTAGTAGTCAATTAATTCTTCATGAATCTTCAGGTCCATACATCCGCAGTGAGTAATCCCTTCACAATGAAAAACATGTTCTTCAGGTGAGATCTGCACAGCTTCTGAAGAAGTACTACATGTGATTTTACGGAGCAATTAACATTAAAAATATGTATCATTGTCTAACTCGGTGGGTTGGCTGTCTACAACTTCAAATTCTAAACCATACAATGCAGTTTAGCTACAATGAGGTAGGATGCAAACGACCAAATGAAATGTTTTCATACAGGGAAACTCTTGGTTTTCGTTGAAATGGTTATCAATCATTCCAAAATCAAATCAAAGTGCAAAGGACTACTGAAGGCTTTGGGAATTACAGTACTCCATGAAGCTAACACCATATAATGCCATTCTAAGTTCAGAGAAAGGGCCAAACTACGGTATATTTTATGATATTTATAGTATGTATTGAATTCCATCTATATTTTTTCTGTGAAATAAGTATTAAAGTAGAACTAAAGGCAAAACTTTTTTTCCATTTTTGACAGAGACAATTGAGTACTGTCCGTGATACTTTTTTTATTTGCACTAACATACAATATTTCATTTTTCCATTTTTGACAAAGTTATAACCCCTGTCTTTTTTTTTTTGCCAACTGTGTCCCCTTTGGGGAAATTTCTTTTCACTTGCTGTCTCAAAGCAAAAGCAGGAAGTTATAGGAAATCCCTCCAAATGAGGGAACCCCTACTTGTCACCAGTGTTAATTTTGGCATTACATTTGGGTTTAGTTTTAGTCATAGTCTTAAATAAATTACCATTTTAGATTTACTCATATTCTAGTCATCTGAATGGTTTTAGTTGTATTTTAGTCAACTTAAATCTCCGTTACATTTTAGTCAACTAAAATCAAATGGGTTTAGTTAAATTGTAATGCCTTATTTAAGCATTTCTCTAAAATGTTCAACCTGATTATATACTCCTGGAGTAAATATCGAACAACATGTTGTGGCAATGGGGAAGTAAATGGGAGTGAGTGAGTGCACAGGGTGGAGAACTAGTCTGGGGAGGCTGTTTTTTTACACAGTACTAAGCACTGCTACCTTCCTGGGAGGGTAAACACCCGCCACCTGGTTTTCCGGGCATTTTTCCACAACTCCCAGCAGCAGGCAGACAGAGGGAGCCTACATCTCTTGGCCAATACAGCTTTGTCAGGGGGCTTTAACAGAGAGCGGAGCTCCGAAGAAAGCTGAAGTTCAGGTGGGTAAACGTCCCTCCCTTACATTTTACTTAAGTTTTAGTTAGTTCTTTAAATCTTCCAATTTTCGTTACAGTTTTTATCAATTGACTGAATTCAAATTTTATTTTCGTTTAGTTTTTGTCACTGAAAACTAACAGCTGACGAAAAAAAATTGACGAAAATTTTTTCTTCCACGAAATTAACACGGCTTGACACCAGGTTCACCAGAACTAGTGTTCGCATTATTATTCTGGGGACAACCCAAAATTTTGGCATTTATTTCCAGTTTCACTCTTAGTGATAATGGTCACCATAGGATAAATCTCCCTAACGGGGACAGAGATCGCAATAAAAAAAGGTTTTGCCTTTAGTTACACTTTGGTAATCATTCTAATCATAATTTTTAATCCCTGCTAAATGTAATACTCCACTGTCCCCTGTTTCACTTACCTTTTAGAAGAAATACTTACCTTGAAAATGTCTTGTCCAGCGCTGCCATCTCAGGTGTGGGCAGCTGAAGCCGGAGCGTCCTCTTCGGTGACGTCGGAGTCCCAGAATGCCCTGCACCGGCCCTGCTCATCACTTCCGGTGCCCAGAAGCTGTTTAGCAGGGATTGACGTGCCTGCGCCGGAAGTGACGAGCAGGGCCGGTGCAGGTGCATTGACTCCTGGGAGCGAGGGCATTCATTAGAGATGGCCTTGCAGTTCGCCCGGCGGTTGGTTCGCAGGAAATTTTGCTTGTTCGCTAGCCGCCGAATTTGCAAACACATGGCGTTGTTCGCGGCTGCCATAGTTTACATTGGGGAGAACTTTGACCCATGACACAGCCGTCAGGTGGAACGGGACAGCCAATTAAAAAACTTCAGCACATGGACATGCCCCCTACCCTATAAATAGACCTGAGCTTTCGGCCATTTCACATTCTGCTTTTTGCCAGCGTAGGGAGAGGTCTGCTGTATGCATCAGGGAGAGATTGCCAGACACAAATAGCTCTGTAAGATCCACAAAAGTCATTTTCAGGGCTGGTATTTCGGTATAGGTCTACTAGTATCTTTTCAGGCTAGGGGCAGGTATCCAGTCGGTGCTTTAGGGGCAGTTAGAGATCGGCAGTCACACAAATCGCTCTGTTAATGTCCACAAAAGTAATTTAAAGGGCTGCAATTTTTTTGGTATTGCTGTGCAGTGCACTATATGGGGGGGGGGGGGGGGTAATCCACAGTATAATATACTTTGTAGAAAGCATATTATAGTGGATTAGTATTATTATTGTGCACTGTGCAGCATTGTGACAGGTGTGGTGACTATGCGTTGCTGCAGCAATACTACAAACAGTGACAAAAGCACTTATAATGTATTATAACTGGTGTGATAGACCAATGCCCCCCCCCAATACCACATATTGAAGTGGGGTGTTCTCTGAGTATACTTTTACAAGTGTATTTGTGTCCTGCAACAATATTGCCTCTTTTGCTGGGTTAAGTCTGGTACACACAGTGCCAAACCAGTGGCCCCCCCAATACCACATATTGAAGTGGGGTGTTATTTAACAGTATAATTTTCTAAGAGTGTATTTTAGTCCTGCAAAAAATTGGCCTCTTGCTGTGTTAACTGTGCTACACACAGTGACAACAGTTACTGGCCAATTATTTGTAGAACTGTTGTAATAAACCTGTGGCTCCCCAATACCACATATTGAAGTGGGGTGTTGTCTGAGTATACTTTCATAAGTGTATTTGTGTCCTGCAACAATATTGCCTCTTTTAATGAGTTAAGTCTGGTACACACAGTGCCAAACCAGTGGCCCCCCCAATACCACAGATTGAAGTGGGGTGTTGTTTAACAGTATAATTTTCTAAAAGTGTATTTTAGTGCTGCAAAATTTGGCCTCTCTTGCTGTGTTAACTGTGCTACACACAGAAACAGTAACTGGCCAATTATTTGTAGAACTGTTGTAATAAACCTGTGGCCCCCCAATACCACATATTGAAGTGGGGTGCTATTTAACAGTATAATTTTCTAAGAGTGTATTTTAGTGCTGCAAAAATTTGGCCTTTCTTGCTGTGTTAACTGTGCTACACACAGTAACAACAGTTACTGGCCAATTATTTGTAGAACTGTTGTAATAAACATGTGGCCCCCCAATACCACAGATTGAAGCGGGGTGTTATCTGAGTATACTTTTACAAGTGTATTTGTGTCCTGCAACAATATTGCCTCTTTTGCTGAGTTAAGTCTGGTACACACAGTGCCAAACTCACTGGCCAATTTTTTGAACAACTGGTGTGATAGACAAGTGGCCCCCCAATACCACATATTGAAGTGGGGTGTTATTTAACAGTATCATTTTCTAAGAGTGTATTTTAGTCCTGCAAAGATTTGGCCTCTTTTGCCGTGTTAACTGTGCTACACACAGTGAAAACAGTTACTGGCCATAAATTTGTAAAAACTGATGTGATAAACCTGTGGCCCCCCAATACCACAGATTGAAGTGAGGTGTTATTGAACAGTATATTTTTCTAAGATTGTATTTTAGTCTATTTTGCTGTGTTAACTGTGCTACACACAGTGACAACAGTTACTGGCCAATTATTTGTAGAACTGGCGGACTGACAGACCGGAAGATAGGGAGGAGAGGCAGGCGGAACTTGAATTGCATAAGAGGTACAAAGCAGACTGCAAATGTATCAGGAGCGAGCCATCAACTATGTACAGTCACATCTGGTGCTCCCAGGACGCCGGCACATGGCTCCGCAGTGTGGGCTTTTTTTAATGTGTACGTTGCTGACAACAGTGTTGCCATCTGCAGCCTTTGCAGTTAACGAATAAGTTGCGGTAAGCCCAACACTCCCCTAGGGACAACCGCCTTAAGAAGGCACCTGAAATCCCATCACCGAGCCCAGTGGGAGCAACACCGTCAGAACCCACAAAGCCACACTCCAGGCTCTCACCGTCCAGCCTCTTCTCCTTCTCCTCACATTTGTCCTCCACGCCACCTTCCATGATGCCGTCGTCACGTTGTTCTGGAAAAAGGCAGGCTTCTGTGGCCCAAATGTTGGAGCGTAAAAAAAGGTGTCAGACAGGTGTCCGACTATATCGGGTTAACGGCCGATGTGAACGCTCTGAGGAGTGATGAACCCCTGGACTACTGGGTGGGCAGGCTTGACCTCTGGCCAGTGCTTGCACAATTAGCAATGGAACTGTTGGCTTGCCCCCCGTCCAGTGTCCTGTCTGAAAGGACGTTCAGCGCAGCAGGGGGGATCGTGACCGATAAGCGCACTCGCCTAGCTCATGACAGTGTAGACTACCTCACATTTATAAAAATGAATGAGGCATGGATCTCTGAGGAATTCAACACGTGACCAGTAGACCATGTTTCATTGAAATTCCTCATGCCAGGGCACAAATATCCGCCAGACCGCCATCCACCCACAGCAATTCCTGGTCCTTGGCTTTGCTACATACAGTGGCATAAAAGGCATTTCATGTCCACTGAATGGCTAATTTTTGGGGCCTATACAGGCCGACACTTACTTCTGTATCCTGTGTGAATGCCTAATGTACCTACAGCCACCAAATACTACGTTCTTAGCTGTCAGTTAAACCCATGTGGGCTAATTTTTGGGGCCTATACAGGCCGACACTTACTTCTGTATACTGTGAATGCCTAATGTACAGTACCTCCAGCCATCAAATACTACATTCTTTGCTGTCAGTTAAACCCATGTGAGCTAATTTTTGGGGCCTATACAGGCCGACACTTACTTCTGTATACTGTGAATGCCTAATGTACCTCTAGCCATCAAATACACTACGTTCTTAGCTGTCAGTTAAACCCATGTGGGCTAATTTTTGGGGCCTATACAGGCCGACACTTACTTCTGTATACTGTGAATGCCTAATGTACCTCTAGCCATCAAATACTACGTTCTTAGCTGTCAGTTAAACCCATGTGGGCTAATTTTTGGGGCCTATACTGGCCGACACTTACTTCTGTATCCTGTGAATGCCTAATGTACCTTCAGCCACAGAATACTACGTTCTTAGCTGTCAGGTAAACGCACGTGGGCTAATTTTTGGGGCCTTTTATGGCCGACACTTACTTCTGTATACTGTGAATGCCTAATGTACCTCCAGCCATCAAATACTACGTTCTTTGTTGTCAGTAAAATCCATGTGAGCTAACTTTTGGGGCCTATACAGGGCGACGCTTACTTCTGTATACTGTGAATGCCTTATGTACCTCCAGCCATCAAATACTACGTTCTTTGCTGTCAGTTAAACCCATGTGAGCCAATTTTTGGGGCCTATACAGGCCGGCACTTACTTCTGTATACTGTGAATGCCTAATGTACCTTTAGCCATCAAACACTACGTTCTTTGCTGTCAGTTAAACCCATGTGAGCTAATTTTTGGGGCCTATACTGGCCGACACTTACTTCTATATCCTGTGTGAATGCCTAATGTACCTCTAGCCATCAAATACACTACGTTCTTAGCTGTCAGTTAAACCCATGTGGGCTAATTTTTGGGGCCTATACAGGTCGACACTTACTTCTGTATACTGTGAATGCCTAATGTACCTCTAGCCATCAAATACTACGTTCTTAGCTGTCAGTTAAACCCATGTGGGCTAATTTTTTGGGGGCCTATACTGGCCGACACTTACTTCTGTATCCTGTGAATGCCTAATGTACCTTCAGCCACAGAATACTACGTTCTTAGCTGTCAGGTAAACGCATGTGGGCTAATTTTTGGGGCCTTTTATGGCCGACACTTACTTCTGTATACTGTGAATGCCTAATGTACCTCCAGCCATCAAATACTACGTTCTTTGCTGTCAGTAAAATCCATGTGAGCTAACTTTTGGGGCCTATACAGGGCGACGCTTACTTCTGTATACTGTGAATGCCTAATGTACCTCCAGCCATCAAATACTACGTTCTTTGCTGTCAGTTAAACCCATGTGAGCTAATTTTTGGGGCCTATACAGGCCGGCACTTACTTCTGTATACTGTGAATGCCTAATGTACCTCTAGCCATCAAACACTACGTTCTTTGCTGTCAGTTAAACCCATGTGAGCTAATTTTTGGGGCCTATACTGGCCGACACTTACTTCTATATCCTGTGTGAATGCCTAATGTACCTCCAGCCACCAAATACTACGTTCTTAGCTGTCAGTTAAACCCATGTGGGCTAATTTTTGGGGCCTATACACGCCGACACTTATTTCTGTATCCTGTGTGAATGCCTAATGTACCTCTAGCCATCAAATACACTACGTCCTTAGCTGTCAGTTAAACCCATGTGGGCTAATTTTTGGGGCCTATACAGGCCGACACTTACTTCTGTATCCTGTGTGAATGCCTAATGTACCTCCAGCCACCAAATACTACATTCTTAGCTGTCAGTTAAACCCATGTGGGCTAATTTTTGGGGCCTATACAGGCCAACACTTACTTCTGTATACTGTGAATTCCTAATGTACCTCTAGCCATCAAATACTACATTCTCAGCTGTCAGGTGAACCCTTGTGGGCTAATTCTTGGGGCCTATACTGGCCGGCACTTACTTCTGTATCATGTGAATGCCTAATGTACCTTCAGCCAGAGAATACTACATTCTTAGCTGTCAGGTAAACGCATGTGGGCTAATTTTTGGGGCCTTTTATGGCCGACACTTCTGTATCATGTGAATGCCTAATGTACCTCTAGCCATCAAATACACTACGTTCTTTGCTGTCAGTTAAACCCATGTGGGCTAATTTTTGGGGCCTATACAGGCCGACACTTACTTCTGTATACTGTGAATGCCTAATGTACCTCCAGCCATCAAATACTACGTTCTTTGCTGTCAGTTGAATCCATGTGAGCTAATTTTTGGGGCCAATACTGGCTGACACTTACTTCTGTATCATGTGAATGCCTAATGTACCTTCAGCCACAGAATACTACGTTCTTAGCTGTCAGGTAAACGCATGTGGGCTAATTTTTGGGGCCTGGAATGGCCGACACTTACTTTTGTATCCTGTGAATGCCTAATTTTTCAGACTGGAAATGAAAAACAATGGGTCTGTAAAGGTTCCGCCAAATTGTGGAATGGATGCGGACCCATTTTACAGATGTGTGAATGGACCCTATATGTATTAGACAATGTATTTACCGGCTGCTGTCAGTTCTGGCTGATTTATAAAAAAAAAAAAATGTTTTTGCTGTAAAAAAAAATAAATACATTTAGGGCAACTTTTTCAATTGCAATAATTCTGTTATGACATTGTCCATGTGCTGGGACTATTTGTGCACAGCTAGTACGTCTTTTGTGGCTGCAAATATGACCTAAAGATTTTTAAAGTTCGCCTCCCATTAAAGTCAATGGGGCCCGGCACAAACTTGCGGTTCGTGGACTTTCGAGAAAATTTGCGGCTGGCGTTCACGAACCGCCCCGGCCGATGTTCGTCCATCACTAACGTTCATCTCCTAGCAGTCAATGCAAGCAACAAGTGAGGTTGTGCGCCGTGTCTGCAGAGGAAGAGGAAGGAAGGTAAGTATATTTTCCTCAAAAAGAAGGTAAGTGAAACAAAAAATAAATTTTAATTATCCAATTCTTTATCAGGTAGATTCAAGCAAGTGGATGGTGAAAAGTTGATTTTGAGGGTGGAACTCTACTTTAAAGCAAAAGGATTTTTAACAAAATACTGACACAAGGGGGTGATCCTGTTTCCAACTCATTGATTTTACTTTTTTTTTTTTTTCTGACATGTGGTGTTTAATCCTTCGCTTAAATGTTATAAGTTGCACTGAGTAAATACAGCTGGATAAAACAAAAACTCTGTCTGTTATCATTCCAGGCTGTGATGTGATTATTTTAGGAGGTTATTCTTTTTTATACCATGTGTGCATTTTTTTTCCTTGTGTGTGTTTTCACCTGATAATACCCATGGTTGTCAACAAAGTTGAAATGTAACCACTTGCTGACCCCCCTGCCGCAGATTTACTGCCGCAGGCTGGCTCGGCTGCGCGAAACCCTCCCAAACTAAGCTGCGGGGATGCCGATCCATGGAACCGGCGGCCGCAATTGCTGCTGGGCACCCGCGATCGCTCCCCGCTGAGAGAGAAGAACGGTTAGCTGTTGTAAACCCAGCTGACCGTTGTTCTCTCTGAAATGATCACAGAGCGCCTGTGATCCTTCTATATAGGATCACAGGTCTCTATGATCATTTCACAAGTCCCTCCCTCCACAGTTAGAAAACACCCCCTAGGCTCACAATTAATCCTTTGATCACCCCTAGGTTAACCCCTTCCCGCTAGTGTCATTATTACAGTAACAGTGCATATTTTTAGAACTGATAACTGTAGTAATGTCTCTGGTCCCCCCAAAACTGTCAAAAATTTCAGTTAGGGGTCCGATCTTTCTGCTGCAATGTTACAGTCCTGCTAAAAATTGCAGATCGCCGCCATTACGAGTAGAAAAAAAAAATTAAAAAATAAAATTTTCTGTTAAAGGAATGCAGTGCCGCAAAAAATGGCCTGGCCATTAACCACTTGCCGACTGCCTAACGCAGATCTACGTCGGCAGTCAGCCCCTCACAGGCAAAGCGACGTGAGGGAGAGGGAGAGGGAGAAAGTCAGGCGGCTTGTGTAAACAAGCTGCCTGTCATTCTCCCCGGTGTATGAAGGATGATCATACGGTTCTACTATGTAGAACCGTCGATCACACTTCATACATCTGAAGCCACAGCCAATCACAGTAGAAAGCACGCCCCTAGGGACACACACAGCCCCTCCCTCTCAAATAAAGTTAACCCCTTCACTACCAGTGTATTTTTACAGTAATAGTGCATATGTATAGCACTGATTACTGTAGAAATGTCACTGGTAACCCCAAAAGTGTCAAAAATGTCAGTCAAGGGTCCGATCTGTCCGCCGCAATGTCGCAGTACCGCAAAAAAAAAAAAAAAAATCGCAGATCGCCGCCATTACGCGTTAAAAAAAAAACAACAAAAATGACAAAAATCTTTCCCTTTGTTAGTAAACGCGATAACTTTTGCGCAAACCAATCAAAATACGCTTTTTGCGATTTTTTTTACCAAACAGAGGGAGCATAAAACAAATTGGCCGAAAATGTTAAAAAATTTTGATTTTTACATTTTTTTGGGGGGGAATTTCATATAAAAAAATGTGAAAAATATTGCTATTTTTGCAAAATTGATGCTCTTTTTTTGTTTACAGCGCGTGATCAAAAAATCGCACAGGTGATCAAATACCACCAAAAGAAAGCTCTGTTTGTGGAAAAAAAAGGACGCCAAATTCGTTTAGGTACAGCGTCGCACGACCGCGCAATTGTCCGTTAAAATTACGCAGTGCCGAATCGCAAAATACCCCCTGGTCAGGAAGGGGGTAAAATCTTCCGGGGCTTAAGTGGTTAAGGGGGTAAATCCTTCCAGCCCAGAACTGGTTAAACATGGCTTCCTCTCTTCATGTCTATTATATGTGTTGTGGGTTGGATTAGTAGTTTACTGAAAGAAGATAGGTTTGCATTTTCAGTTTCGCTCACAGGAATTTTCTGTACTTGCTGAAAATGTTCTTAGACTAAAAAATTTAAATAAATGCAGCCACCACATGAAAAGACCAGTAAGCTGCAATATAAAACATTTTTGTTCATGGGTTTAGATATTATTTAAATGTGTAGTGCAGTACAGCCTTATCTCTCAGCCCATTTTCAAGAAAACTGTATAATCTCACAGCTTCATCTTGCATCTCAGATAGTTTGTGCTTATTCCACGGATGTGCAGCACTATTAACTAATCCTATAGAACAAAAAACCATACTTAACCAATCTCCCATCTCCTGATCCCAGGTCAACCAATCGGCCTTTCCGACCTTGCAAAAGTTTCATCACGTTAGCGGTCTGAGCTTTTCCAGAAGGTAGGTATGGAACCTGGGTACAAAAGCAGGAAAATTACAAAAAAGGGTTAACGTCTATCCCTAAATTCACAGGGTATCCAGTCAAACCTTTGGTTAAAAAATAAAAAAAAAAACTCTCAGAACTTGAAATAAGCTCTGTGGTGCCAAGCAGCTTTGCTGTTACTATAATTTTGGGAATGGCTTGGTTCTCTTTGGCATGGTACAGATGAGACCATGCCTGTGGCCCATGGAGCCCTTTGATGTGGCCCACACCCTCAAACCAGGGAAGTGCATGCCCATGCTCTGGGATAGTGATTTGGTGGGCCCAGATTATGATCAACAGGTTGCTGACCCACCTTCCCAGAGCATCACTGTGCAGGGGGCCAGCACTGACAGCAGAGAAAGCAGGCAGCCGCAGAGGGAGCAGGAGCCGCATAAGCCGATGTTTCCTCTATAGCGCCGGCTCCTGTCCCAGGCAGAGTGATACCAAATTCACTTTGCCTGGAACCTTTCTAGCAGCCTGGAGAGTGATGGCAGCAGAAGCTGGAAGAGGAAAAGGTCAGTGGGGTACTAAAACTAGAGAGTGCAAAATATCGTGCAGCTCTGCATTGAAACCAATCAGCTTATAGGTTTTTTTTTCAAAGCTTAATTAAACAAGCTAAAAACCCAACTGAAATACACATCTTATCCATTGGTAGTAATTTTCATAGAGTTAATCAACCATGCATGGTTGACTGTTCAGGGCTGCAAGATACCAGCTCAAAATACCTGCTCTCAGTTCAGCTTTCTTCCAACCCACACCTGCATAAACCCTGGATCAGTTAAGCCCCCAACACATGTTGGCTATATTTTTTATTCTTTTGAAGTGGTCTCTCAACCATATATCTGGTGTGCTCTTCACAGCTGCAGCCACTGATTAGTGTATTTTGACAGTCTCACTGCCAGTATTTATTAGCATACTTATTCATCAATGACCATTCAGGACTGGCTATCCATTGGGACCCTTGATATAATGCCACCTGCTGAACGTTTTTGGTATATGGCCTGTTGCTTTACTTACTACATGAGTGTCTTCTTATCATTTATCTTTTTATTTAATAAATAATACTACACATAGAGTAGCCCGCTTTTCCTTTGGTTTGTGTTTTTTGTCAACGTATGTTTATATTTATCGCTGAGACCATCCGCCAGAAGCAACTGCCTATGCACCCTCCATATATCTCCAGAGTACCATTAGAAGGACGCCACCTGCTGGATACCTTGAGAAATGCCTGTGTTACACAATCTTTATGTGAGTGTCTCATTCAATTTTTTTAATACATTTGCCTCTTATTAATACTACACAGAGTGGTGCAGAGGTCACCTCTCTCCTCTTTCTTATCGTTTTATATCCATCTCAGTGTTCTTAAAAAGCTGCTCTTGGTTGAGGTCTCCACTGTATATTAATACACTGTTTTATCCATGTGTATGTGAGTGCAATACTTATCCAGTTTGTTATTGATTTTCCTATCAGTACTACGCTTAGACAGCGGTGCTCTCTTTCTCCCCTTCCCAGTTTTCTATTTTTACAGTCTCTGAACAGGCAATGGAGATCTGTATATTTCCAGGAGCCTCTCTGGGGGTTTTTGCTACATAAAGATGAACTGTAGACATCACTTTTCGAATAGCTTCAGAGCTGTTAGTAGCGGATTACTTCTGACACAGTGCATACTTTCTTCATACAGCTTAAAAACAGGGATTTTAGTTACTTCCACTCTATCTCCACCATACCTCACTGACACCAGCACGGCAGGTATGATGGACCCCAGTACTGTGACTGAGCCTGTCAAAGCTGTGGCAATCCATTTGTGACAAGACAAGCATAGATGGAGACAAAACTCCAGTGCCTGTCTTGGTGACAACCTCAACCCCTCATTTCTTGTATAGATGTCAAAGGGACAGAAAGTGAAAAAAAAAATCTCCCCAATGAGAAAAAAAAAAGACAGAAAAAAAAAAAAAAAAGACCGAAAATGTATTTCCCACACTATGGGGGGAATAGACTGAAGTTAGACTTTACCCACTGAGTACCAGCCTGAAATCATCTTCATTACCAGTCCATTTTTCAGTGCTGTGATACTCACAATTACTCGCTCATGTAACACTGTACCCATAATAATTTTATTAAAATTTTTTGAGACATATAGAGCTTTCTTTTAGTAGTATTAACCATTTTTTTATTATAAAAAGGGAAAAAACACAAAGTAATACAAAACTTTTTCACTTTTACTAAATATTAAAATAACAAAATGCCAGGACAGTAGGACATCCCGAAAAATAACCCCTTTTTGGACGGAGCTTGGGAATGATACATTGAATGTATATGTCATACACGGAGGGATCGGGAGGAGAATAGGTTAATATACTGGTCACATACAGTGGCAGGATGGAGGTGAAGGGGTTAATGTTCAAATGTGCAGGATAAAGGGGGTGAGGGGTTAATATCCAGTTCACTAGAAACAGCCTGAAGATAATTTGTGTAGGAGAGAAGGGGGGGGGGGGCATCAAAGTTAAAACAAAAAAAAAAAAAAAAAAAAAAAAAACCACACACACACAAGGTCTGCAACTGCTGATATTGTCATTCTTTCCCCATTCATGAGTTCGATGATCTCTCGCCTTCTTCTGTTGTAAGAGGAAGGGGAGGGATGAACAGTGTAAACAATAACATGATCGCTGTGATGACCAGTCAAAGTAATCACATGGTACCCAGCCCCCGCCACCCCCCCCCCCCGGATCAGATCAGTAGAGTGTCTCTGTGTAGCGGGCCACCTAATGACGACAGTGATTACCAGGTGCAATGGCTGCCCAGCAGCTATTTATCTAGTGTGGTTTATAAATGTCACTAGGTAAATAACAGGGCGCTGATCTGCCATTTAAAGTAATTGTAAAGGTAATTTTTTTACCATACAAAACATACCATACCTACCTGCTTTTTTTAAATGGTTTTGCAGAAAGCAGCCCTCCCCTTCAGGGGTCCCCTGCCTGTGCTCCTGGCCCCCCCCCTTCCGAATGCCCCTGTAGCAAGCCGCTTGCTAGGGGGGGTTCTTGTGTGAGCTTGATCCCAAGCCGCGCTTCCTGCGTTCATAGACACAGCTTGGCTCTGCCCAGGGCCGGCGCTACCTGTAAGGTGACCCAGGCAGCTGCCCAGGGCACAACTCAGCAGGGGGCGCCAGCATCCTGCCTGCTGCACCCGGAATCAGTATGGACCGGCGGGTGCGGGCAGTGCCCCTTATGCTGTGCCTGTGCCGCCTGAGCACTCATGTTGTTTGTGAGGGCTCCAGCATCACTGAAATCTTCAAAGGATAGCATTGAATAATGCTTTCCTATGGGTAGGTCTAATGCACATGCGCGGCCATTGCCGCACATGCGCATTAGGTTTTCCCTACTGACGTCAGCCGGTGGGGGAGACCTAATGCGCATGCTCGACAAAGGGGAGCAGGAGAGCCGGACCCAGCGCCGACTCCACCGAGGTAAGTCCTTGAAGGGGTTTTAACTCCTTCAGCAACTTGGGATGGGGGTGGGAGCACTGGGAGGGAGAGAGCGGCACTTAAGCCTTAATTAACCACTTTAGCCCCAGAAGATTTGGCTGCTCAAAGACCAGGCCCTATTTTGCGTTTTGGCAGTGCGTGATTTTAACGGACAATTGCGCGGTCGTGCAAAGCTGTACCCAAACAAAATTGACGTCTTTTTTCCCCCACAAACAGAGCTTTCTTTTGGTGGTATTTGATCACCTGTGCGATTTTTATTCATTTTTCAAATTTTTTTGCAACACCCCCCGTTACATGGTCTGACTGTAAAGTATTAATGCACAAAAACAATTAAACTCTCTAAGGCTCTTCTGTTACCACTACTTTTCCTTTATGGCCCAATTCACACTATGCTTTGCCGCATGCATTTTTGTATGTTGAGGTATGTTGTTTTAAGGTGGCTCTTTTATTGTGAATGAGCTGTGAATGTACTTCAGTGCATGAAAAAAGTACCTGTTCTGTTTAGCTACACACTCACATTGTGGGCCGAGCATATGGGGGGGGCGGTAATTTCTATTTTGCCTGGGGCGGCAACAATCCTTGCACTGGCCCTGGCTCTGCCCCTGCTCTCTCACAAGCTGTGATTGACAGTAGCAGGAACCAATGGTTCCCACTGCAGCCTCCATGGCCAGTGAGGAGAGAGAGGAGAGCCTCTGCTCTCTGGCTCAGTGCTGGATTGAGATCAGGTTTAGATAAGTAATTAAGAGTGAGGCTGACCATGAAAGTTTTTGAACTTAATGCAGAGAATGCATTAAGGTAAAAACCTTTACTCCTAAATCCACTTAAAGATGTACTCCAGTAGAAAAGGATTTAAAGTGCTTCTTATGCTGTACTTACCCGAGCCAGGTTTCGATCCAGCTCTTGCATGAGAGCAGCGCTCCTCTCTGCTCTCTCCCTTCTCATAGGGAAGATTAATAGTAGTGGGAGCCATTGGCTTCTGTCAATCAAATTCTATGTTGAGGGAGTAGGGGGTCGGGGCTGAACTGACACACATAGGGTGGCTCAGGAGCAAGTCTGCACAAGTGCTCCCATAGAAAGTGGCTTTCTATGGGGGCACTTGATGGGGGGGGGGGGGGGGGGAACCAGAAGCACCGACAGGGGACCTCCGAAGAGGAGGATCGGGGCTACTTTGTATACAGAACAGTTAAGTAATAAGCTTTACAATCAGAGACCCTTCAAGAAAACAGCACATACCTTTAGTTTCCAGGGAACTTTTCGGAAGCCTGGTAAGACAAACATAGTCCATACTGCATACACTCCAGCCGTCATACTGGCTGCAGACCACGGCAACTTGGAGTTATACTTGTCACTGAACACAAACTCGGTTGACTTGTGGAATAAAATCATATCAATATTATCTTCCATTTTATAGATACTGTCAGGGGAAAATAAAAAGAAGAAAGAATCCACTTAACCACTGGGCACATAAACCCCCTTCCTAACCAGACCAATTTTCAGCTTTCAGTGCGCTCACATTTTGAATAACAACAATTACTCAGTCATGCAACACTGTACCCACCTGAAATTATTGTCCTTTTTTTCACACAAACAGAGCTTTCTTTTGGTGTTATTTGATCATCATTGGGTATTTTTTGCGCTATAAATGAAAAAAGACTGATAATTTTGTAAAAAAAATGCATTTTTCTTCATTTCGGTTTTAAAATTTTGCAAATTTTGTCATTTTTCTTCATAAATTTCAGCCAAAATTTATACTAGGACATATCTTTAGTAAAAATAACTCAAATAAGTATACATTTTTTGGTCTTTGTGAAGGTTATAGAGTCTACAAGCTATGATGCCCATCATTGAAAATTGATCACACCTGATGTACTGACGGCCTATGGGTCTTTTCACACGAACGATCCAATCTGATCGGATGCTCCATGCATCTCTATGTAGCAGCGGATGTCAGGGGAGACATGTCCGCTGACCCCCTCTGCCATCCGCATCCGATCCTATCCGTGAAATCCGGACAGATGGAAACCCTAATTTCCATCCGTCCAAGGGATCGGATGGGATCGGATGAGAGCAGACAGGTGGTCCGCTCTCATCCGATTCCCCCATAGAGAGCAGCGGGGCTCTGACGCCTCCCTCTCCGCACACAGAGCGGAGACGGAGCTGTCATCTGCCTACTTAGCGGGGATCGGCGGATCGATCCCCCCGCTGAGCAGCACGGAGTCCGCCGACGGAGGCAGACCGTGTCTCATTTCTTGAGACCCTAACAAGCCAGGAAAGTACAAATACCCCCCAAATTACCCCTTTATGGAAAGCAGACATTCCAAGGTATTTAGTAAGAAGCATGGTGAGTTTTTAGAAGTTAAAATTTTTTTCAACAATTCTTTGCAAAATGAAGATTTTTTTTTTTTTTTTTTTAACGAAAAGGTCATATTACAAATATATTTCCCACACACTTTATTGGCATATTGGCATACTTGCAACTACACCCCAAAATACATTCTGCTGCTCCTCCTGAGTATGGTGATACCACATGTGTGGGACTATTTCACAGCATGACCACATACAGAGGTCCAACATCCAAGTAGCACCTCCAGGTGTTCTAGGAGCAAAAATGACACATATAATTTTCTGACAACCTATTACACTTTTGAAGGTCCTGGAGCACCAGGACAATGGAAACGCCCACAAAATGACCCCATTTTTGGAAAGCAAACACCCCAACACATAATCTAGGAAGCAGAATGCGTCTTTTAAACATGTCATATTTTTTTCCACAAGTTTTTGGAAATGTGGAAAGAAAATGAAAACACATTTTTTTTTTTTTTTTTACACAAAGTTGTCCATTTATAAGATATTTCTAACACATAGCATGTACATAGCAAAACGGACACCCCAAAATACATTCTGCTACTTCTCCTGAGTATAGCGATACCACGTGTGACACTTTTACACAGCCTGGCCACAACACATACAGAGGCCAACATGCAGGGAGCACCTTCATTTCCCATTACAATTTTATGAGGCACTGTAGGGCACTGATAAGCACTGTAGTGGCACTGATGTGGCATGGATGTGGCACGGATGAGCAATGATGTGCCATGGATGTGGCATGGATAAGCACTGATGAGCACTGACGTGGCATGGATGAGCACTGATGTGGCACAGATGAGCGCTGATGTGGCATGGATACGGCACGGATGAGCACTGACATGGCAAAGATGTGACACGGATGAGCACTGACATGGCATGGATGTGACACGGATGAGCACTGACGTGGCATGGATGTGGCACGGATGAGCACTGACGTGGCATGGATGAGGAACAGATGAGCATTGACGTGGCATGGATGTGGCATGGTTGACCACTGAGGTCGCATCGATGTTTTGCACGGATGAGCACTGATGTGGCATGGATGAGCACGGACGTGGCATGAATGTAGCACAGATGAGCACTGACGTGGCACGGATGTGCACTGACGTGGCATGAATGAGGCACGGGTGAGCACTGATGTGGCATTGATGAGCACTGATGTGGCATGTATGTGGCACGGTGAGCACTGGCGTGTCATGTATGAGCACTGATGTGGTATGGATGAGCACGGATATGGCATAGATGAGCCATGGATGAGCACTGAGGTAGCATGGGTGGGCACAGATGTGGCATGGATGTGGCAGGTATGAGGCATGGATGCAGCACGGATGGGCATATTTGAGGTATGGAGAAGGCAGAGGATGGGTGCAGCTTGTAATGTTCTGGTACCTCTTGTACCCTTGTCTCCATATTTCTCCTTTCCTAATTGCGTCCCATCTTGTGTAACAAGGGACGCATATACCTTTAAGACCGGATGACATCATTGCCGAGCGCCGCTATGAGCGGCTATTTCAATCGCCGGTTTGCTCTCACTCATGGCTCGTTCAACCGCCATGGTTGGAGCGTCCCGCTGTCTGAAGTCAGCATACCAGTTCGACACGTTCCTGTATCTCGCTACCTGAACCCGTTTTCGGATCCTGTGTCTCGCCATCCGATCACCCCTGGCATGCTGTCTTCACCTTCACCGCATGTTCACCGCACCTACTCCTGTGAAGTCGGAGCTGCTGACATTCTCCCTTGCTGAACTGAAGCCGGAAACCTCGCTGGTGATCCGTATCTCGCTACGGGATCACCCCTCTCCAATGGACACTGTTACTCCTAAACCTATCTAAGTGATAAGTACCCCGCAGGGGATTCTTACTAACCAATCTCCTACTGTCATCTACTGCAATTACCAAGACTATCTGTATCTATCTATTCACTATCATCTGCATAAGACTGTTAGCTCTTGGGACTACCTTCAACTATCCTTGCACTAGGTTACTCTGTCTAAGTATACTCCATCTGTGTCCTCTTACCATCTGCACTATACTTGACATCAGAACCTATCTGCTTTACCATCACCTGCAACTCTCCTAATACTACTTCTAGTGCTCACCATACAATAGCCTGTCTCTCATCTATATATCCTCATATATTCTATCCCTCCATTAACATCTATTAATATATATATGGTATATAACAGGCTGTACACGGTGATGAAGTCCTGAGAGTTGGATATGTTTGTTCAACAGATTCTCTACAAGGCTACTGAGTGTAATAATTCTGCAGCTGTAAATCCATCCACTAACAAAAACGCATGAACGTTACAGATTGAACGAGCCATTAAAAAAAATATGGCAGTAGGAGCAGTTCTCTCACAACGACCAACAAACACCTCACCTCTTCACCCAGTTGCTTTCTTTTCAAAGTCATTAAGTAGCCCCGAGGTGAACTACCCAGTAGGTGAGAAGGAGTTATTAGCAATAAAACTGGCGTTAGAGAATTGGCGACATCTACTTGAGGGCACTCAATTGCCAATTCTGATATATACTGATCACAAAAACCTTCAATACCTTCAGACTAATAGAACTCTTTCCCACCGGCAGGTACGGTGGTCGTTATTCTTTCTGAGATTTAATTTTTTAGTGACTTACACGCCCGCAGACAAAAATAAAAAAGCGGATGCACTCTCACGACTAGCCGAGAAAGATTGTACTGAGGTTCCCTAAGTGATACCACTTGAACGTATTATCGGAGTCGTTCGCTCCCTGAAGGAGGAGATTTTGCACAGCATAGGATTGGATTCACCTCCACCACAACTAACTACTGACGCAGAAGGCTTCCTCTACTACAACGATAAATTATACATACCCCCTACTATGCGAACCAAGATCTTAGAATTGTCGCATGATGTACCTATGGCAGGACATATGGGTATGACTAAAACTCTCAGTCTACTCACTAGGCAATTTTGGTGGCCAGACATGAAGACAACCGTAAAAAAGTTCTTTTCATCTTGTGATATCTGTGCAAGGTCTAAAATTGACAACACGAAACCATCGGGGCTACTTTGTAGTTTACCGATACCCCAGGTTCTGTGGGAAGTGGTATCCTTAGACTTCATAGTGGAACTACCACCTTCCAAAGGATTCAACACCATCTTGGTGTCAGTGGACCATCTGACCAAGATGGCACATTTCACTCCTATTCGAAAACTACCTTCATCCAAACAAACAGCGGAATTACTTGTGAAACATGTCTTTAAGTTACATGGTATTCCAAAAACACTGCTGTCTGACCGTGGTTCACAATTCATCTCAAAGTTTTGGCTAGCTCTATGTCAGATACTGCGAATAGAGCGTAGCCTTACTTCTCCCTACCACCCTCAGACCAACGGACAGACAGAGAGAGTTAACCAGTGCATTGAACAGTACCTGCGTTGCTATACTTCGTATCTACAGGACGATTGGGCAGATCTCCTCCCGCTGGCGGAATTCGCCTATAACAACGCTACTCATAGCACTACTAAGCAAAGTCCGTTTTACCTGAATTATGGGTTTCATCCCACACTCCTTCCTCCACGTATCTTGCCATCAAGTAATCCAGTGGCATCTGATTATCTTGCCCAGATAAAGGATTCTCTGGGATTACTCAACAATACCATATCCCATGCTCATAGCCAACAAAAAAAGTACTACGACCTCCGCAGGAAACCCTCTCCCCAATATGCCATTGGGGATCTTGTTTGGCTTTCTACAAAAAATCTGAGACTAAAAATCCCTAGTAAAAAACTTGGACCTCTATTTCTGGGACCTTTTCCAATAGAGAAGCTTATTGGAAAAGCTGCAGTACAACTCACATTGCCAGTAGACCTCAAGATACATCCTGTCTTCCATGTGTCTCTACTGAAGCCCCATGTTCCTAACCAAGGAATAAGGCCTACTATCTCACCTCCACCTCCTGTACAAGTGGAAGGCGGAGAAGAATTTGAGATAAAAGAAATTTTGGATTCCCGTTTCAATAGAAGAAGACTCCAGTATCTTGTACGATGGAAGAACTATGGGCCCCAAGATGACACCTGGCTGGATACCTCCGATATACATGCCCCTAGACTGATTCGCAATTTCCACTCAAAATATCCGGAAAAACCAGTTCTAGAGGCCTTCCGGAGCCGGCCTTAAGGGGGGGTACTGTAATGTTCTGGTACCTCTGGTACCCTTGTCTCCATATTTCTCCTTTCCTAATTGCGTCCCATCTTGTGTAACAAGGGACGCATATACCTTTAAGACCGGATGACATCATTGCCGAGCGCCGCTATGAGCGGCTATTTCAATTGCCGGTTTGCTCTCACTCATGGCTCGTTCAACCGCCATGGTTGGAGCGTCCCGCTGTCTGAAGTCAGCATACCAGTTCGACACGTTCCTGTATCTCGCTACCTGAACCTGTTTTCGGATCCTGTGTCTCGCCACCCGATCACCCCTGGCATGTGGTCTTCACCTTCACCGCATGTTCACCGCACCTACTCCTGTGAAGTCGGAGCTGCTGACATTCTCCCTTGCTGAACTGAAGCCGGAAACCTCGCTGGTGATCCGTATCTCGCTACGGGATCACCCCTCTCCAATGGACACTGTTACTCCTAAACCTATCTAAGTGATAAGTACCCCGCAGGGGATTCTTACTAACCAATCTCCTACTGTCATCTACTGCAATTACCAAGACTATCTGTATCTATCTATTCACTATCATCTGCATAAGACTGTTAGCTCTTGGGACTACCTTCAACTATTCTTGCACTAGGTTACTCTGTCTAAGTATACTCCATCTGTGTCCTCTTACCATCTGCACTATACTTGACATCAGAACCTATCTGCTTTACCATCACCTGCAACTCTCCTAATACTACTTCTAGTGCTCACCATACAATAGCCTGTCTCTCATCTATATATCCTCATATTCTATCCCTCCATTAACATCTATTAATATATATATGGTATATAACAGGCTGTACACGGTGATGAAGTCCTGAGAGTTGGATATGTTTGTTCAACAGATTCTCTACAAGGCTACTGAGTGTAATAATTCTGCAGCTGTAAATCCATCCACTAACAAAAACGCATGAACGTTACACAGCTGCAGTTTCTCTCCTCTGCTTGCACACTGTACAGATCGTTGTATACAGTGTGCGAGGAGAGGAGAGAGATGAACCGGACAAGCGCCGGTTTGTTGACAAGTGATCGCTCCGTCATTGGATGGAGAGATCACGTGGTAAAGGGTCGCTGTCATATGCCATGGTCCGTGATCCGTGTGTGCGCCCCAGGGGGCATGCGGGAAGCGCGATTCTGGGAGGACGTCATTGTACTGCATCCAAAGTCAATTTTTTTTTTCAGTTTCAGATCACTGGAACTAAGGGGCCAAGCCCAACCCCTGAAAAACAACCCACACCATATTGCCCCTCCACCAAATGATTTGGACCAGTGCATAAAGCAAGGTCCATAAAGACATAGATGAGCGAGTTTGGGGTGGGGGAACTTGATTTGCTTTCACAAGGTTCTGACCTCAACCCGATAGACCTCTGGTATGAATTAGAGTGGAGACTGCAAGCCAGGCCTTCTCATCCAACATCAGTGCCTGACTACACAAATGCCCTTCTGGAAGAATGGCCAAACATTCCCATAGACACACTCCTAAACCTTGTGGACAGCCTTCCCAGAAGAGTTGAAGCTGTTATAGCTGCAAAGGATGGGCCAACTCAATAATAAACCCTAAGGACTAAGACTGGGATGCTATTTTAAGTTCATGTGCGTGTAAAGGCAGGCGTCCCAATACTTTTGGTAACATAGTACATATAGTGTATATATATAGCAAGCAATTGACACTTTGCAAGACTGCTTTGAGCACGCTGAGTGGCAGGAGTTTAGGGAAGCAGCTACCACAGGCAATCAGCTTAATGTAGATGAGTAATTCTCTGTGGTAATGGGCCTGGCATATGTGAGTGTACAGAAGACGTAGCAACTGTAAAGAGAATTAAGCACTTTCTTAATCAGAAACCATGGATGGACAGGGAGATGAGGACACTGGTTAGTGACAGCAATACTGTCTTTAGATCAGATGATAGGGAGGCATACCATATACAATATATAGGGAGGCAAGCAGTGTTAATTTTGGCATCAAATTTTGATTTAGTTTTAGTTATAGTCTTTTGACTAAAATGCCATTTAAGTTTTAGTCCCATTTTAGTCATCATATTTTAGTCGACTAAAATCTCCAGTACATTTTAGTCAAATAAAATAATTTTAGCCAACTAAAATCTAATATGTTTAATTAAATTGTAATGCATTATTTAAGTATTTCTATAGAATTCCCAACCTCATTATATATTCCTGGAGTAAAAAAAAAAAAAAAAAAAAAAAAAAAAAAAAAAAAATCGATATTATTTATTGTATTAAGGTTTGAGCAAACTCACAGATACAGATTTAGCCTCTCTGGATGGTCTGAGGAGGCCTGTTATGCTGCACGGTGCCCTGGACAGAGGTCTGAGGAGGCCTGTTATGTTGCACAGTGCCCTGGACAGAGGTCTGAGGAGGCCTGTTATACTGCACGGTGCCCTGGACAGAGGTCTGAGGAGGCCTGTTATACTGCACGGTGCCCTGGACAGAGGTCTGAGGAGGCCTATTATGTTGCACAGTGCCCTGGACAGAGGTCTGAGGAGGCCTATTATGTTGCACAGTGCCCTGGACAGAGGTCTGAGGAGGCCTGTTATACTGCACGGTGCCCTGGACAGAGGTCTGAGGAGGCCTGTTTTTCTGCATAGTGACGTTGTCTGAGGAGGCCCGTTATGCTGCACGGTGCCCTGGACAAAGGTTTGAGGAGGCCTGTTATGCTGCATAGTGACGTGGTCTGAGGAGGCCTGTAATGCTGCATGGTGCCCTGGACAGAGGTCGGAGGAGGCCTGTTTTTCTGCATAGTGACGTGGTCGGAGGAGGCCTGTTATACTGCACGGTGCCCTGGACGGAGATCTGAGAGGGCCTGTTATGCTGCATAGTGACGTGGTCTGAGGAGGCCTGTAATGCTGCATAGCGCTGGATGGTGGTCTCAGGTCTGAGGGATGGCCTGTTGCACAGTGCTCTGGATTCCACTGCAGTGGTGAGAGGAGGCCTGTAATAACGCACACACAATGTTCTGGACAGACAGTGGTCTGGCGGGAGGCCTCAGGCCTGCTGGAATTGTAATGTACACTAGTACTACACACTCTCAGTCTGCTCTCTGCTCTGAACATGGGCGGTCATCTTTTGAGTGGGTACTTGGGAGTGGGACAGTCTCGTCAGGACTCAGGAGGTCTGTCTGTAATGCACAATAATGGTCTGGTCTCTGGCAGTCGTCTCGGGCGGTGCATACAGTTGCTTTAACTCTCTTGCTTGCTGGGAGCGGAAGCAGGCAGAGCTCTGTGAAAACCGGAAGTTAGTTCACAAGGGTAAATGTCTGCCTGCCTCACATTTACGTCCAGTTTTCATTCGTTAACGAAAACGGATTTGATTTTCATCACAGTTTTCATCAGTGGACGAAAATTTGCCGTACTTTTAGTTTTATTTTCTTCACTGTAAAAATGCCGCTGACGAAAAACATTTTCGTTGATGAAATTAACACTGGAGGCAAGGAGAAGGTTAAGCGTAGGGATTAAGTAGGCCCAGTGGCGTAGCGTGGGTTGTCAGCACCAGGGGCAAGGCAAGTAATTTGCGCCCCCTAACCCGCAGGATTTTAGCACTCGAGTCTCTTCCACTAGATTAGTTAAAGAAACCTTTACCCCCTAAGCACATGTATTGTTTGCTATGAAAATACTGATGTAATTAAAGTAAAATGCATCTAAATACAAGTTTTAATGACCAGCGTGCCCCCTTTCAATGCAGAATGACCAGCGTGCCCCCTTTCAATGCAGAGACACCAGTGTGCCCCCTTTCAATGCAGAATGACCAGCGTGCCCCCTTTCAATGCAGAGAGACCTGCGTGCCCCCTTTCAATGTAGAATGACCAGCGTACCCCCTTTCAATGCAGAATGACCAGCGTGCCCCCTTTCAATGCAGAATGACCAGCGTGCCCCCTTTCAATGCAGAGACACCAGTGTGCCCCCTTTCAATGCAGAATGACCAGCGTGCCCCCTTTCAATGCAGAGAGACCAGCGTGCCCCCTTTCAATGTAGAATGACCAGCGTACCCCCTTTCAATGCAGAATGACCAGCGTGCCCCCTTTCAATGCAGAATGACCAGCGTGCCCCCTTTCAAAGCAGAGAGACCAGTGTGCCCCCTTTCAATGCAGAATGACCAGCATGCCCCCTTTCAATGCAGAATGACCAGCGTGTCCTCTTTCAATGCAGAGAGATCATCGTGCCCCCCTTCAATGCAGAGAGACCAGCGTGCCCCCTTTTAATGCAGAGAGACCAGCGTGCCCCCTTCAATGCAGAGAGACTTACCAGCAGCGGCGGCTTCTCCTCAGTTCCCCGGGTCTCGGACCCTCTTCCTGATTGGCCAGGAGGAGGATCTGTGTGACAATAGCAAATTTTCATTCGCTATTGTCATGCAATGGGTGGGCTCAGGGCGTACTACTCTGCGCCCCAGGTCCACCCTTTTTTGAAGCCTATTAGAGCCTCTGGCTCTAATCAGGTGATTAAAAAAAAAAACCCACTCCGTGACAGCGCCAGGCTGCTGACTCACTCGCTGCTAAACTGGCGGGGCTTGGCTTGCAATGCCACCCCATACTACACCAATGGACAGGTGAGGCACAGTCCAGCCCCGACCCGCCATTTTCAGCCATAGGGCGGCCGCGCTGGACATCTCCCAGCCTAACGATGGAGGCAGCCGCAGACAGTGTGTGAACTGTGTATGTCAGAGCCAGACAGACAGAGTGACACTGCGGATGCGCCCCCCCAGATTTTGCGCCCGGTGCAGCCGGCCCCCCCTGCACCCCCCACGCTACGCCACTGAGTAGGCCAAGTAAAGGTATAAATTAAGATTATAAGCAAAAAAAAATCAGCGCTAGACTCTAAATGAGGTGGACCACTCTATCTGCCTTCAACAATCAATACCCAATGACCTTAAAGGCTGTAGATAACCCAGGAATCCAATGATAAATAAATATATAAATGTGTTTGTGAATTTCTCAAATCAAATGTAATAATACGTGATGATAAGACAATAAAAAGAATGTCCTCAAGTGATAATCCCACAGTAAATGGTCTGCTTAGTCCTCTCTGCTTCTTAAAAACAAAAGTGGCTGACAGAGAAAAACAAATAATGTGTGAATAGTGTCTACTCAATAAAATGACAGCAAAAAATGAACAAAAATTAATGTGCGAATAGCAGCAATCGGTGAGGAGGTTAATACAAACATACATAAGGTGTCACCAAACGGACTGAATGTCAAAAAGTGCAGCAGTGCCAAACTTAAGGTGCATAAATGTCCACAAAATGGCTTATATCAGTCCAATACGATAATTAAAGTGCAAAGTGCCACAAAAAGCTACGGGTGTTCGTAGCACAACGCGTCAGGGACAAGCCGTATTGACGTCACTTCCGGTCTTCGGCCAAGACCGGAAGCCTCGGAGCTCACCACATCGGCGGTTGTATTGGAGAATTTCTGCTTTGTATTAGCTTCATTTGTGTAAGTAGTTCGCAACTTTTATTCAATAAATGTATACCCCATGTACTGCACCATGAGAGCCTCTCTTGTTTAAGAGCTAGATAGATGGATTGAGAGAGACCTGCGTGGACCCATTCTAAATCACTTAGCCTATAACAGCTGAAGGGCAATAAGCGTATGTCCGAAGAGGGCGAGGAGCTTGGATAACAGTACTTAACGCTCTCTTTGAGTGTTGTGGAGGTGAGCGGCCACTGCATTTAGTGTTGGATTGCAAGCTCACTGGGACACATCCACTTTGCTGTGTTTGGAAGCGTGACCTCACCTGTAGATTGCACTGGAATTGATCACTCAATTTTGTGGCACTTTGCACTTTAATTATCGTATTGGACTGATATAAGCCATTTTGTGGACATTTATGCACCTTAAAGCGGAGTTCCACCCTCTAATTTTTTTTTTTTTTTTAAATACCCCCGGGACAGTCAGGGCTAGTGCATTCCACAATGGCTAGCCTCTGATCTGTCCCGGGTTGCACTTACCTGTTAGGACAAATACTTACCTTGAAACCTTCTTGTCCAGCGCTGCCATCTCAGATGTGGGCAGCTTGAAGCCAGCGAGATCCTCTTCTGCGTCCTCTTCCACCTTCTTCGGTCCCTCGATGCCCTGCGCCGGCCCCGACGTCACTTCCGGCGCGCGCGCGTCATCCCTCCACAGCTTCTGGGCATGCCCAGAAGCTGTTTAGAAGGGGATGACGCGCGCGCCCCGGAACTGACGTCGGGGCCGGTGCAGGCGCAATGATTCCTGGGAGCTATGACGTTCAGCTCCCAGGAATCATTGCAGAGCCAGGAAGTGACGACGGGCCGCGGCCGAGGAAGGAGGAAGAAGGAAGTAAGGTAAGTATATTTTCTTCGCTACGAGGTAAGTAAAAAAAAAAAAAATATGTGATTATCCATTTCTTTTTCAGGTGACCCGGAGCGAGAAGATGGAGGTAAGTATTAAAATAGGGTGGAACTCCACTTTAAGTTTGGCACTGCTGCACTTTTTGACATTCAGTCCGTTTGGTGACACCTTATGTATGTTTGTATTAACCTCATCACCGATTGCTGCTATTCGCACATTAATTTTTGTTCATTTTTTGCTGTCATTTTATTGAGTAGACACTATTCACACATTATTTGTTTTTCTCTGTCAGCCACTTTTGTTTTTAAGAAGCACAGAGGACTAAGCAGACCATTTACTGTGGGATTATCACTTGAGGACATTCTTTTTATTGTCTTATCATCACTTATTATTACATTTGATTTGAGAAATTCACAAACACATTTATATATTTATTTATCATTGGATTCCTGGGTTATCTACAGCCTTTAAGACCATTGGGTATTGATTGTTGAAGGCAGATAGAGTGGTCCACCTCATTTAGAGTCTAGCGCTGATTTTTTTTGCTTATATTACTATTGCGATACGTGGGGTACACTATCAAATTAGATGCTTGCTCGGAGGAGTTCCACGTCCGATTATAGTTTCCATCTTGAGCTTTCATAGTGTCGCTTACCTTCATTATGCCATATAAATTAAGATTAGAGATAGATCTGGGATGCGCTAGTGCTAGGACCATGTGGAAGACTATTCAGTCAGGTACAGATTATAAAAATAAGACAAGCTGACACCGGGAACATGAGGCCTCTTTACCAGAAGAGTTGAATCCGTTTTGCCCGTTTCGATCATCAAGATAAGGATATTATTGTTAGGTTCTCTATGCTATCTGGGGATATTCCTGTTAAAGTCTCTGCTCAGGATGTGCTTTTGGGGTTGTTGAGGATTAATGAGCAGAAAGCTGCAGGGCTGATAGCATCCAAGGGATTGTTGAAAAGAGATGTGCCTTTTAAATGGCAGATGTCTTTGCAGACATCCTTAATGTTTCTTTAGAGCAGGAGGTGGTGCCCTCCTGCTTGAAATCATCAATAATTCTTCCAATCCCAAAGAAATCAAGTATTACCTGCCTGAGGGCCGGTTCACGCAGGTCTGAAATGCACTCCGACTTCTAGAGCACAAGTCGCATTGACAAAATCAATGGTCCCCTATGAGAGCCATTTTACATGGTCTGACTTGTCGGTCTGACTTATTGACTTATAGAGCCATGGGGCGTGGCCATCCAGGAACATCACCCAGACCCAGTTCTGAATAATATATATAGCACCCTCCTAGGTAGGTGCTAGGAAAATGCATCGGAAAATACATTAAGTGGCTCTTTCTGCTTATCAGGAGAGCCTGATCTGTTAGTTTTGCCTGTCACATGTTTCCAGGTGTGATTTATTGGGTCTAAGGGAGTATCCCCAATGTGTCCAATGAGGGAGCTTGTTGGACAGTGGAGGAAACCTAACCAATAGCACACCAGGGTTTATGGCTGTCTCAGTGGGCGGGCATTCTCGCAATGCATCCTGGGATTGGTTATATATCCTCAGGGAGCATGTGACAGGGCATCTTTTGGCGGGAGCAAAGTCCCAGGAGGAGGTGGACGGCTGTCTCTCCTCCTGCAGGTGTGAGGAAGGTGGTTCAGGCAGCCGGCCTAACCAGGAGTGTGGAGCTGAGCTGCAGAGGATCCAGAGTGCTGACAGTGGAGCTGCTGGCAGAATCATCATGGGAAAAACAATATCGTGAGTACCAGGAGATCTGCCTAAGGGTCTGTCTAGGAGAGGGGACCACTCCAGAGGAGTCAGGGGTTCAAGGAGCTTGCTCACACCAGGAGTGTATCAGTAAAGGGGGTGCCGTGTAGTTGACCCTGAAGATTAGGAACAAAGGGGGTGCCAGAAAGGGCCCTGAAGTTGTTCAGCAGTGCAGTGCAGTTTACCTCAGGATACAGTTTACCTCAGGAAGCTCAATTATTCTACTTCACAACCAAGCGCAAAGTGAAACAGCAGCCTAGCCATGACTACTGTTACTCAGCATTGCTCAGCGTTACTCAAGTCATCCCAGCCGATTGTGCATATGCATAGTGTATCAAGTTGGAGTATCCCACTCATTCCCTTCTCCCATCCAAGTCCTAAATAAAAACACAAAAACCAAAGCTACTGGACTGTTTGCTGACTGAGCTAAAACACTTGGGAAAATGTCAGACTATCATGTTGTTGCTAATAGTAACCCAGGGGAACCCATAACCAGCAGCTCCCAAGGGAATAGTGAAATATATATAACACACTATATTACCAAAAGTATTGGGATGGCTGGCTTTACACGCACATGAACTCCCAGTCTTAGTCCGCAGGGTTCAATATTAAGTTGGCCTACTCTTTGCAACTATAACAGCTTCAACTCTTCTGAGAAGGCTGTCCACAATGTTTAGGAGTGTGTCTATGGGAATGTTTGATCATTCTTCCAGAAGTGCATTTGTGAGGTCAGGCACTGATGTGGACGAGAAGGCCCGGCTCAAAGTCTCCACTTTAATTCACCCCAAAGGTGTGCAATTGGGTTGAGGTCAGGACTCTGTGCAGGCCAGTCAAGTTCCCCCACCCCAAACTCCCTCATCCATGTCTTTATAGACCTTGCTTGTGCACTGGTGTGCAGTCATGTTGGAACAGGAAGGGGCCATCCCCAAACTGTTCCAACAATGTTAGGAGCATAAAATTGTCCAAAATGTCTTGGTATGCACACAGCAAAAATGACCACACAGTGGTTGGAGGAGAAAAAAAGGAGAAAAAAAAAAGTTAAAGCATGGCCTACTCAGAGCCAAGGCTTAAACCCCAATGAAAATCTGTGGAACGACTTAAAGACTGCAGCCCACAAACGGTCACCATCAAATTTAACTGAACTTGAGCAGTTCTGCAAGCAGTGCAGTGGGCGAATATTGCAGTTTAGATGTGCAAAGTTAGTAGAGACATATCCCAACAGACTAAAGGCTGTAATTAAGCAAAGAAGTGTGGTCCAACAAAATACTGACATAAAGGGGGGGGGGGGGGGTGATCCTTTTTCAAAAATACTGTGTTTGAATTTGTAAAACATTTTTATGGCATGTTGGTGTTAGACCTTTCATTTGGATATAAGTTATAAGTTGCATGGAGTAAACAAAGCTGGATAAAACAAGAACAGGCTGCAAAGCAACAAAATGTGATAGACATTATATATATATGTATATATATATATATATATATATACATATACACAGTATATATATATATATATATATATATATATATATATATATATATATATATATATATATATATATATATATATATATATATATATATATATACACACACACACACACACACACACACACACACACACATACATACACATAAAATAATATATCACACATATACACAGTATCTCACAAAAGTGAGTACACCCCTCACATTTTTGTAAATATTTTATTATATCGTTTTATGTGTCAACACTGAAGAAATTACACTTTGCTACAATATAAAGTAGTGAGTGTACAGCTTGTATAACAGTGTAAATTTGCTGTCCCCTAAAAATAACTCAACACACAGCCATTAATATCTAAACCGCTGGCAACAAAATTGAGTACACCCCCAAGTGAAAATGTCCACATTGGGCCCAAAGTGTCAATATTTTGTGTGGCCACCATTATTTTCCAGCACTGCCTTAACCCTCTTGGGCATGGAGTTCACCAGAGTTTCACAGGTTGCCACTGGAGTCCTCTTCTACTCCTCCATGATGACATCACAGAGCTGGTGGATGTTAGAGACCTTGTGCTCCTCCACTTTCCATTTGAGGATGCTCCACAGATGCTCAATAGGGTTTAGGTCTGGAGACATGCTTGGCCAGTCCATCACTTTTACTCTCAGCTTCTTTATCAAGGTAGTGGTCGTCTTGGCGTTGTGTTTGGGGTCGTTATCTTGTTGGAAAACCCAGTCTCAGAATGGAGGGGGATCATGCTCTGCTTCAGTATGTCACAGTACATGTTGGCATTCATGGTTCGTTCAATGAACTGTAGCTCCCCAGTGCCAGCAGCACTCATGCAGCCCTAGACCATGACACTCCCACCACCATGCTTGATTGTAGGCAAGACACACTTGTCTTTGTACTCCTCACCTGGTTGCCGCCACACACGATTAACACCATCTGAACCAATAAGTTTATCTTGGTCTCATCAGACCACAGGACATGGTTCCAGTAATCAATGTCTGCTTCTCTTCAGAAAACGGTTTGTGGGCTTTCTTGTGCATCATCTTTAGAAGAGGCTTCCTTCTGGGACAACAGCCATGTAGACAAGTTTGATGCAGTGTGCAGTGTATGGTCTATGCACTGACAGGCTGACCTCCCCACCCCTTCAACCTCTGCAGCAATGCTGGCAGCACTTATACGTCTATTTTCCAAATACAACCTCTGGATATGATGCTGAGCATGTGCTATCATCTTCTTTGGTCGACCATGGCGAGGCCTGTTCTGAGTGGAACCTGTCCTGTTAAACTGCTGTATGGTCTTGGCCACAAATCTTTTTTTCAGATCCTCAGAGAGTTCTTTGCCATGAGGTGCCATGTTGAACTTCCATTGACCAGTACGAGAGTGATAACACCAAATTTAACACACCTGCTCCCCATTCACACCTGAGACCTTGTAACACTAATGAATCACATGAGGGAGGGAAAATGGCTAACTGGGGCCAATTTGGACATTTTCACTTGGGGGTGTACCCACTCTTGTTGCCAGCAGTTTAGACATGAATGGCTGTGTGTTGAGTTATTTTGAGGGGACAGCAAATTTACACTGTTATACAAGCTGTACACTCACTACTTTACATTGTAGCAAAGTGTCATTTCTTCAGTGTAGTCACATAAAAAGATATAATAAAATATTTACAAAAATGTGAGGGGTGTACTCACTTCTGTGAGATACTGTGTATATGTATATATATACACACACACACACACACACACATTATATATATATATATATATATATATTGTACAGGACGCCAAGGTTGGGTCCTGGACAGTTGCTATATATCTCCTATATTTGGGTTATGGTCCATTTAAGGGAAGTTTGTTAATGTTCAGGGGGTCACCCAGGACGGGTGAAAAATTCCTGGGAATAGTAAAAATCAGGAGGACTGACTCGCAGTTCTCTCTGTATAGTAAAGAGAGATATTTGGGACCCGGAATTTGGGGGGCTCTGTAATGATATTCGGGTGGGAAGGAGCCCCCACCCCTGACCAAAAGGGATTCCAGCACACACAGGGTTAAGACCCAGGAGAAGCAGACCTTAAGAGACAGGAAGCAGCAATAGGTGAGTGTGGGGGAGGAGTAGTTTGGTGGTTGCACCTGTCTGAAGGAGCTGCAAGTTTGCTGGAAGCTGCTGAGAGGTCTATTAAGGACTGTTACAAACCTTGGGGTGAAGACCCATCCACAAAACCGTATGTGCCTTTTTTCTTACTTTATTCCTTTGTGCTGAAGAAAAGCGGACTTTATTTTGTGTTTGATTTATGCACTGCTGGAAGCCTGTTTAAGTTTGCTGAAATAAAGCCTTTTTGTTTATGTTTTAAACGGTTGTGCACTCAATCCGGTGGAGCTAGAACCCCCAAACTTTACAATATATATATATATATTATATACACCCACACACTATACTAGCAAAAGTATTGGGACGTCTTGACACGCACATGAGCTCTAATGGCAGCCCAGTCCTAGTCCGTAGAGTTCAGTGTTGAGTTGGCCACCCTTTGCAGCTATAACAGCTTCAACTCTTCTGGGAAGGCTGTCCACAAGGTTTATGAGTTTGTCTATGGGAATGTTTGACCATTCTTCCAGAAGCACATTTGTGAGGTCAGGCACTGATGTGGACTAGAAGGCTTGGCTCACAGTCTATGCTCTAATTCATCCCAAAAGGTGTTCTCTGTGCAGGCCAGTCAAATTCACCACCCCAAAAACTCACTCATCCATGTCTGCATGGACCTTGTTTGTGCACTGGTCCAAACCATTTGGTGGAGGGGGATTATGGAGAGGGGCCTGCACAGAGTCCTGACCTTAATCCGATAGAACACCTTTGGGATGAATTAGAGTGGAGACTGTGAGGCTCTCTCATCCACATCAGTGCCTGACCTTACAGATGCGCTTCTGGAAGTGTGTGTATAATATAAGGGAACGACCGATATTGGTTTTTCATTGAAGATACCGATATTTTGGCCATTGCATATCGGTATCGGCCGATATGGGCCGATATTTTGTACATTTAAAGTTTTGCAAAATAAACACAATTTTCAACACATGTTAAAGTTTTCTTTAACATTTTTAACATTAAGGGCTTGTTCTTCACACCGCACTTGCAGGGACATCAGTTTCACATCATCGGATTGTGAATGATGCATAAACTGCTGCAGTACTGCACTCACTGCAATAGTTTTAAATCACTACTGCAGTGCAGTCAGTGCAAAACTGCTAGAAAAAAAAGCTAGACAAAAGCTAGACAGTGGAATAGATTGAAGTGGAGTGGACACTTGTACTGTACTACTACACTTTCAATACTCCCAGTTAAGTAAAACAATATTATAGTGCAGAAAGCATAACATTTCAGCATGTTCACCAGTTAAATTGCTGTCACTTCACTAAAATACGCTCACTTGGTACCGAGGAAGGAGGAGCAGAAAGGTATCTTCTAGCATGAGAAGCAAGTCTTTTGTAGCATGCCTTGTTTTCTTTCCACCACTGTAGAGGATCACCACTTCTGTCAATTACTGGTTCCTCATCCAGGCATTATTGCACATTCAGAAGAATCCTCCACATGAGGCCCCAATAAAACACTGAACATGGCATCTATTCAACCACAATGAAGTTTCTCTTCTGTCCGTTGTCTTTTTGGACATTTTTCTCTCTTTGAAACCTGCTCTTCTTGACTTTTCTTTTCGGCAGGAACCTCCTACACCTGTTGAATATCATCTATCAGCCATTGTTTTGCCTTGGCCAATACATCATCAGAAGGAAAAGGATGGTTCTTGTATTGAGGATGCAAAAGACATGCAAGCACAACATTTTTATTCTCTTCATGCTTCTCAAAACGTTTGGCGAGGCTGTCCCTCATGACTTGCCGACATGTTTTAGTGCCACGTGTATTGGGTCCTTCAGTCTCTTGAATAAGCATCTTCAGCACTCTCACACATGGGATGACAGATGACACAGATGAGTCATAATGACTCACCTCTAGTGTTACTTCCTCTATGGGGAGGAGGGTCTCAATGACATTGGCTACAATGTCCCACTGATCAGCAGTAGGACAAGAATATCCTCCATATTCACTTGAATATATGGTAAGAGCTCGCTTCTGATCCAGCATTCTTTGCAGCATGTGAAGTGTTGAGTTCCATCGTGTTGGAACAGCGTTAATCAAGTTGTTTTTGGGTAGGCGAAGGTCTTCCTGAATGCACCTCAGTCGCTGCTTGGCAAGGATTGAATGGTGGAAATGGCCTGCACACTTCTTCAGCATGCTAATTATGTCAAGCAAAGCTCTCTGGTTTGACAGACCATCATTTACCACAAGTTGGAGGATGTGTGCCATGCAACTGAGGTCTGACACTTCAGCAAGTCTCATTCCTTTCACCATGTTCGCTCCGCTGTCTCAAAGCACAAGCATCACTTGGTCTTTAGTGTAAAAAAGGGGAAGTGATTGGCGCTGCCAATGAGGAGTGTATCAAAAGTGTGTAGAATGAAATTCTAGATAATTAAGTGTTGACTATTCAGTCTGGTGTGTGGACTGAACTCGCACTAATGTGGGTAAAAGTGACTTGTGCAATATATACATATATAGGTATCACGTCACTTAAAATTATTATTCAATACAGCATAAATCAACAATAGAAAACATACGCATTAAAATTAAAAATTAATTTCTTGTGCAAAATGTGCCAAGTAGTGAATATGTGACACACTGGGAAAATAAAATGGCCAAAGAAAGTGCTATGTGCTAGTGAAGATTTGATCACCCTGATCGGTTATAATAAGGGATGTATATGGGTAAATAAATAGATAAAACTAATCAAACCACCCGCAGTGCAAAAAACCTCACACAATCATGTGTGTGAACACGTTATTTAAATAGAAAAAAAATGTAATTCAAGGCAAGAATAAATATATATGGCCGCAAATAAATACACACTAAATACAGGATCAATTCAGTGCAAAATAAAGTCCAAAGGTATAAAAAATATGTAAAAACTAGAATAGTGAAAAAGCTGTATAAAGTGCAGAAGAAAATATCCAAATTTGAAAAAAAAAAAAAAATAAATACAATGTGCAAAAAAAATGTCCCAAATAATATTAAATAAGTGCAAAATCCACAAAATCGTTAAGGTGCTCTTTTTTGGAGTGACACGGAGTGGATATATAGGTGAGGGGTCAGGTGCTCCCCTTCCAATAGGTCCCGCACTTACCAGAACTGGGTACCCCTACAGGGGTAGATCGCAGGTCGATAATTACTAATCGCCCTTTGGTCTGACAGCTTGGGACGCATATCCGGCGGTTGGAACGCACGCCGTTCCGAGCACACACCGCGAGAGAGGAAGTTGCGGCTCCTAAGCCAGACGAATACGCTTGTTTTACCCGATCAATGTGAGTACCTGTTTATGCTAATAAAGGATTTTTGAAAACGATACTTCACTATAAGAGGCATTCTTTTCATACATGTCCTGGGATTGTCCTTGATACTTTTCCCTTGGAGTATTGATGTCGATGCAAGCCCCTTATTACTTCTTTGGAGTGTGACCAGGTCAAGTGGAACCAGTTAGAGAGGAACAGGGACCAGACCCCTGCTGCATGGGAGCGATCCCTAATTATCGACCTGCGATCTACCCCTGTAGGGGTACCCAGTTCTGGTAAGCGCGGGACCTATTGGAAGGGGAGCACCTGACCCCTCACCTATATATCCACTCTGTGTCACTCCAAAAAAGAGCACCTTAACGATTTTGTGGATTTTGCACTTATTTAATATTATTTGGGACATTTTTTTGCACATTGTATTTATATATTTTTTTTCAACTTTGGATATTTTCTTCTGCACTTTTTACAGCTTTTTTACTATTCTAGTTTTTACATATTTTTTATACCTTTGGACTTTATTTTGCACTGAATTGATCCTGTATTTAGTGTGTATATTTGCAGCCATATATATGTATTCTTGCCTTGAATGAAATTTTTTTCTATTTAAATAACGTGTTCACACACATGATTGTGTGAAGTGTTTTGCACTGCGGGTGGTTTGATCCGTTTTATCTATTTATTTACCCATATACATCCCTTATTATAACCGATCAGGGTGATCAAATCTCCACTAGCACATAGCACTTTCTTTGGCCATTTTATTTTCCCAGTGTGTCACATATTCACTACATTTTGCACAAGAAATTAATTTTTAATTTTAATGCATAGGTTTTCTATTGTTGATTTATGCTGTATTGAATAATAATTTTAAGTGACGTGATACCTATATATGTATATATTGCACAAGTCACTTTTACCCACATTAGTGTGAGTTCAGTCCACACACCAGACTGAATAGTCAACACTTAATTCTCTAGAATTTAATTCTACACACTTTTGATACACTCCTCATTGGCAGCGCCAATCACTTCTCCTTTTTTACACTTATTACTATATAACCCCTTCCAGGGTTATATTTTTGAAGTGGGCTGCAGCCAATCTTTGGTTTCTTATCCTAAGCGCGGGTTTTTCTTTATTATTTTTTATCTATCACTTGGTCTTTGGTGATTCCCCATTCTTCTAGCATGCCTAGAAACCTCTCTCTAATGTACTCCCCAGTGTGGGATCCTTGCATCACTTTTGTATTCAACACCAAATGCCTTCTTGTCCATCCACTGTCAATTAAGTGGCATGTAAGACTCATTAGTGATTCTGTTTCTCCTGACTAGCAATCAGTCATGAATGAGAGTGAGTTGCCAGCATTCTCTGGTTTCAGCATAGCCTTTACTTTCTCAAGGACCTTTTGGTGAATCTTTCCCAGCATTTCGGTTCGATAATATTTGTCACTCTGCAGTGTGAACCTTGGCTCAACTATGGACATCAACCGCTTATATCCAGAGTCAGACACCATTGTAAATGGCTGGTTATCAGTGACCATCATCTCTGTGATTACTCTGTCCAGCAGTTGTGATCTTCCATCAGATTTTAGCCACCTGTTTTATTTCTGAAACATCTTTTATTGTTGCCTGGGATAGTGATGTTTCACCTTGTGATTCATTTTGTTTTTTCTGTGCTGCATGATATAATTCAACATGATGAACTCTTAGATGGGCCCAAAGATTTGACGTATTTTTGGTTTTTGCAGTTATTGATCCCATGCTTACATTGTTTGTGCATGTGTTGCACACTGCTGCTGCTTTTCCTGGAATTGGAGAGGAGAAATAGTCCCAGACCACACTTTTAATTTTTCTATATGCATCCATCTCCATCGAAATTTGAAAAACACTACTGAAATTGAATATAGGCTTAAAACAAACTGTCTGGCTGGTACAGGCAGGGCCTGTGGCTGGCTAGCTGGTACAGGTCTGCGGGCGTGTGGGTGGCTGGCTGGCTGGCACCAGCTAGCCACCCACATGGGCAGCTGTGGGTGGGTGTATGTATGTGGCGGCTGTGTTAAACGCACTGTGTGCACTGTACACTCACTGTCCAGAGACTCCCCGACTCCAGAAAAGGCTGAGATAGGTGGCCTAAGAAGGCAGAAGCTGTCCCAGTGCGCAGAGGCGCATGGCACAACATACGCAATGACGTCACGACAATATCAATAACCTCCAAGGCCGATTCCAATATATTGGGGAAAGTGCATATTGGCCCCCGATATATCGGCCTTGCCAATAATCGGTCGATCCCTAATATATATATATATATATATATACACATTTTTTTTTTTTTTTATATATATATATATGGATTTTTCCTACAACTTACCTCTTCTTACCTCTCCACTTCTTGGAGTACATCACGGGACACAGAGCAGCCATATTAATTACTCTATGGGTTATACGCCACCTATAGGTGAATGGACACTGGCAACCAATCAGACAGGAAGTCCCCCCATATAACCCCTCCCATACAGGAAGTACCTAGTTTTGTAGCAATCAAAAAACATCCCAGACAATAGGGGAGGGCCCTCTGTGTCCCGTGATGTACTCCAAGAAAAAGATTTTACAGGTAAGTTGTAGAGAAATCCATATTTCTTTATAGTACATCATGGGGAACAGACCAGCCATATTCTTTACTATATGGGACGTCCCAAAGCAATGCACTTGAGGGGAGGTGGGACACCAAAAAATACCACCATCAGACCACAGAATATCTACATAGCTGCCTACAGAACACTGCGGCCAAATGCAGACTTCTCCTGAGTCCTAATATCCACTTGGTAGAATCTAGTGAATGTATGCACTGACAACCAAGTCGCGGCTTTGCAAATTTGAGCCATAGAAGCTTGATGGCAAACTGCCCGCCTACTCTTCTGGTAGAGTGTGCCTTTACCAGAAAAGGTGGAACCTTCCCTTTAAACCATACGCCTGGATAATAACCTGGGGAATAAATTGAGAAATAGTAGATTTAGATGCTGCCTGCCCTTTCCTGGGCCCTTCCGGCAGCACGAACAAAAAGTCGGTCTTACGAATCTAAGCTGACCTTTTCAAATAAATCTTGAATGCATGTACTACATCAAGAGAATGTAATAACTTTTCCTCAGCTGTTTGAGGATTTGGAAAGAAGGAAGGCAATATAATGTCCTGATTCAAATGAAAAGTGGACACCACCTTGGGCTAAAAATCTGGGTGTGGACATAGAATCTCCCTATCTTGTTGTAATATCAAGAATGGCTCTTTACAAGAAAGAACTGCTAATTCGGATACTCTTCTGGCTGAAATTACTGCAACCAAAAAGACCCATTTTCTGGTCAACAGAACCAGAGGGATTTGCCACATGGGCTCAAAAGGCTGTTTTTTTTAAACTGCCAGCACCAAATTTCTATCCCAAGGACACAATGGTGGCTCCACTGGTGGAAGCATACGTAGCACCCCTTGAACGAAGGCTTGGACTAAGGAATGTGAAGCAATAGGTCTCTGAAAAAAGACAGATAAGGCTGAAGTTTGACCTTTAATAGTGCCTAAGGCTAATTACATATCTATCCCTGCTTGCAAGAAGGCTAGAAATCTCCTGTTCATATAATTGCAGGGATGCCATTTCCTGGCCTCACACTAGGAAATGTAAGATTTCCAGACTCTGTAATAAATGCCTCTAGAGACTGGTTTTCTAGCATTTATCAGGGTAGAGACTGCATGGCCAGATATACACCGCTCTTTCAAGATCAAGGCTTCAATTGCCAAGCCGTCAAATTTCGAGACTGTAAAGCAGGGTGGAATATCAGATCTTGAGAGAGCAGGTCCAGACGTAGTGGAAGAACCCTGCCACTGCCAATTTTAGAATTTGTGCATACCAAAACCTCCTGGGCCATGCTGGAGCCACCAGGATTACTGGTTTCCCCTCTACCTGGATTCTGCGTCGAATATGCGGCAGCATCTGCACCGGAGGAAAGGCATAGATCAGGGAAAACTCCTCCCACGGAGTCACCAAGGCATCCACTGCGAGTGGATCCCTGGTCCTGGACACAAATCTTTTCAACTTGTTGAACCTGGATGCCAACAGATCCACATCTGGGATCCCTCAGCGTTGGCAGATCAATGCAAGGATCTCAGGGTGTAAGGACCATTCCCCCGGAAAAATCTGTGGACGACACAAAATCTGCCTGTCAGTTTTCTATTCCTAGTCACTACATTCCTTTCTCACTACTGGAAGAAAGGATTCCCCTTTTTCCAAATTTCTGGTTAACAACCACCAACTTAGACTCGGACATACTTCTGGTATCAGAGACATGCACCTATCTAGGGACTGGACCTTTCTGGTCCATGCTGACAGAATGTTGTTCTGTAAAGGTCTGGCATGGAATTGAGCATTGGAAACCACTGTGAACAAGGACACTATTGGAACCGTGACCCACACTGTGCTCGTGGACTTCTGTCAGTATACCGCTTCCTCCGAGTCTTGAACATAGATATTATATATCCTAGCCACCCCCATACAAAGCTAGCCGACAACATAGCTTGTACAAGTTCTGGAACCTTCTCACACTGATCAGAAGGGGGATGTCCATGCTGTATATAATCGGATTACACCCTACCCCCCCCCCCCCCCCCGGTCAGGTGCCTGATTACATCATATGCAGATTAAATTGTGTACAAATATAGAATTAACCTGAACTAATTATCTAGCTATCTGGACAGAAACAACATGCGAGTTCATTACCAATTAACAATGGGACAGACCGGCTTAACAGAAAACACGTCACACCTTATTACACAGACAATAGGAAGAGACCACCAGTAACAGACTGCCCATCTCTGACATTGAAGTACAATACACATCATAAGTGTAAACACAGAACCCATTGTAGATAACAGGTGGGTAACTCAGCATATTCAACGATGTGTGGAAGACAGGTGGTTGAGCTGATGAGATTAGCATCTGCTATGAGTCTTACTGTCTTGGGGAGACATGGACTTGAATCCAAAGTAACATTCCCCACATATAGTGTCAGTCTTTCATTCCCAGTGGCGTCACATATCTTCTCCCCCAAAAGGTAGACTAACCAGGTACCAGACCTCCAATCAGTCTGTGCCTGAGTTAGTCGGATAACAAGTCCCAAAGATTCAATCCATCCTGGCAGCCTCCTTGACAAAGTTCCACATAATTTGTACGTTTGTCCCAGCAGGGCGCATGGAGCTCTAATAGCTGATCAGTCTGTGGACATCTGGTTTGGGCAGGCCAGACTGGGCTTCTTGGTCACCCTGTGTCCCTAATAGACAAAGGGTGACTTAAACATAAAAGAGTGGCCTAGGGGGCTGAGAGAGGGATTTCCCAACCTCTCTAAGGTAAGCTGTGTTCCACGGGCCCCCCCAACCAAAGTGACTCTCTCCTTTCGGAAGGAGACTAACATAGGAGAGGACCCCAAACGGGTTGACTTTGAAGTTAGTCTGTAGGTCCAGTCCCCCAATGTCTGTACCCACACAGTACCCCAAACAAATTGTCCTGACCAGAGCATTACTCACTCAGCCAACCTCTGCCTCTCTCATAGAACATACCCCCTGCGGGGAAGAAGCGTGGACTGGCCCTTCTCCCTGGAGTCCTTTCAGCTGCTTGAGAGAAGACAGGGTGGCTGAGCTCACTCCCTCATGCTATTGGGGACCTGGGGTGACTGCCCAGCATCCCTGGGATATAGAGGTGAAGACCGCAGTCCCATCCACTACCACAGGAACTCCCATATTTTTTGTTAGTGGAGGGCAGAGGCCAGCCGCACTCTGCTCTGTTGCCAGCTCTTCTGCTGGGTTGGTATCATCATTCTGGGGTGCCGTCTGCTCCTGGGAAGGAGAGTCAGCTGCTCCCTCTTTCTTACCCTCATCTGGCTGTCAGGACAACCTTTATCTGGTATTGTCTCCCAGGTGTACAGATCCTGCCTGGGAAGAGAAGACAGTTTCCTCTGCTCTGACTGTTGGGGAGGGAGGACAACATCCTCCTCTCCCTTCTCACCCTGGGCCTCTGAAACTGCTGCAGGTGTGGGGCTGAGATCTTGGACCCTCTGTCTAGTTGTCAGCGCTTCAGCTGGAGAAGTATCTTGTACCTCCACAGATGCTTCTGGCAGGAAATCCCATGTCCCTGTCAGTGGTGTAGCAGAAAGGCCAGCTGCCTCTTCTCTCAGGGAGGCTGAAGCTGCTGCATGTGTTGGGCAGAGCTCAGTGATGTTAGGCCCTGATGCCAGCTGTTCCGCAGGGAAGTAAACTGAAAAGTCAGTGGCCTTGCACACATATTCCTGGGTCACCAATTGTTGCAGGCAGAGGTCAGCAGCGCTATGCCTGGATGCCCGCTCTTCTGCTGTAGGCTCACTGGGATTTTCCTCCTCAGCAGAAAAGTCTATTAAATCTCCAGTCTCTGTCATTGCTGAAAGTCCAGGGCAGGCCTGGGTGCACTTGGGTCCAGTGCCAACACTTTGGCGGGTGATTTATCATCCATATCATCCTCCGATGGAAAGTCAACTAATCCTGTGATCCGTGGTTGAGGAATGAGGATGGCTTCCTCTTCTCCCATACCTTTATCCAGCGGCTGGACAGACGCATTCCTCCATCCAAGCTTGTCCTGCAGAAACAGGTTCGTCAAGGTGAGTCAACACTTGCAGCATCCACCATAAGACCTCCGCATCCAAAACCGTGGGTGCAGGTGAGCAAAGCACACTATTACTGTGCCACATTGCCGACTCTTCAGCCAGAATTTCCGGAGAGTCAGCTGGTACTTCTGGATATTCTCAGGCAAGGAGAGCCAAGCCCTGGCACTGAGCAGAGTCTAGCAGCCGTCTGTAGGCGATCTCCAGCTTCCATTCCTGATTGGCTAGAAATTCCAAATCTTCCAGTGCCCAGTGCACTTCTAAGACATTCAGCATCTGTTCTCTGTATTCTAAGATTTCCTCCAAACGCCACTCCAAATTGCTCCCAAAGTCGGGGTCCTCAGACAGCCTCTCTAATAACAGCCCCAGGCCGCCATAGCAAAAGCCTTCCGTTGGGCTGTCTTCTGCTGTCCATGGGCACACTTGGGTTACATACCAGCGGAGGGCTCTATAGCTCTCGTCCAACGGCATCTCTGCCTGGACCAGCTTGCTTAACTCAGCTTTCCATTCCTTGTGCGGTTGCCTCCCCAAAAACACCATTCACACTTCATACTACGACCAGTACCTTTCCTGGAAGGAGGGGAGGATTTTTCCCTGGTGACGCTGCTCACAGGCTAGCGCTTCTTTCCAGAGTTCCAAGCATATTGAAACATACCATCATAGCAGGACCTGCTCTGACACTGGTCCCCCGTGCTGTATCCGCATCTCTCGCAACCTCTTTCCAAATTCCTCTTCCATGGCGGCTGGTATCTATACCTCTCCTCTCCTGCTATCCGGACCTTGGATCCCGGTGGAGGTTTGGATCTCCCAGACTGCAGGAAGCATTCCACCTCTTGCCACTAATGTAACAGAACCGCGACCCACACTGTGCTTGTGGAACTTACGTCAGTATACTGCTTCCTCCCAGTCTTGAACATCGATATCAAATATCCTAGCCGCCCCCATACAAAGCTAGCCGACAAGTGCTTAGCTTGTACAAGTTCTGGAACCTTCTCCTTTATTGAACAACTCACACAAATTATATACAGCATGGACATCCCCCTCCTGATCAGATTACCCCCCCCCCCCAGGTCAGGTGCCTGATTACATTATCATATGCACATGAAATTGTGTACAGAAATAGAATTAACCTGAACTAATTATCTAGCCATCTGGACAGAAACAACATTTGTTGTTAAGGTCATTACCAATTAACAATGGGACAGACCAGATTAACAGAAAAGAGCTGAGAGGCACGGTCCCCTTTACAGTAACTTCCATGCAGGCTGAGCTGAGAGAGAGCGGCATCGGAAGGGTTACTGTACCGCGTGGGAAAGCATGCGCTGGAAAGTTCTGCCTAGCAGGAGGAGCCATCGCCAATCTGGAGTTGTGGGCGAAGACACCGCTCACGCACAGCCAATCTGGAGCAGGAAGGAAACTCTATAAATTACTTCCGCCTCCGGGTGGGGCTCAGAGGGAGACACGTGTGTGGAGGAGCAAGATGGCGAGTACCGGAGTGAGCGGGAGTGCAGAGGCTATCCCACGTGTTGGCGGAGAACCTGTGGAGCAGACCAGAGAGCCAAAGACATCCAGCCTGTGGGATACAGGGGTGCGGATGGTGCACGACAGGAGACTGGCATTGTACACCTGAGGAGGCATGGAGCATTTGGGCCTGGTATGTCTTCAGTGTCTGAATTTGACCATGCATATGCAGGTGTGAGACCAGTGTGGGCATTGTGACAATCTACTGCTGTGGGCGGAAGAGAGTGGAGGTAGGCCCAGAAAGTTGAATGTGTCTTGGGAGACCGGGGTCACTCACACCCTGTCGGGCTGCGGAAAGGCCTTGGAAGAGGAGTGCTGCGGTTCCTAATGCAGCTGGAGTCCATGCAACCTGTCAGTGGTCCAGGGAGCAAGTGGAGAAGCCCGAACATCTGAGCTGGGGTGCATGCAGGTAGTGCGGGCCGGGGAGCGGGCACCTGGTGCATCAAAAGCTGCAGCGGCAGAGAAAAAGTCTGATCAGACACAGACAGAGGGGAGAAGATAGCAAGCGGTGACCGGGGCTGCTAGTATGAGTGTGAGCAGCGAGGAAGAGGCCGGGGTCATTGATGTGGGGTCTCCCAGCTTCCAGAATCAGTTCGGATCCTTGGAGGAGGGATTGGATGTTTGGAAGTCAGAGGAAGAGGGTGAATGGGACTGGGGGTCCGAGGATCGGAGCAGTCCAGCCAGTCTTGGCCTTCCTGAACCTAATGAAGAGGTTAGTGATTCCGTGGTGCGAGGACAGTGCGCCAGGAATCTGGGGTTCTATGAGGCCTGCGCTAATCGGGTCCCAGACCTATCCCCACCTAGAAACTATGCCCGGGATCAAAATGAGGCCTACGCCTCCCCTTTATCAAAAGAGAGGTGACTCCATATTCCCCAGTTGGGAGAGGTAATCGGGAGACCCTCCCCAGATTTTCCAGGATGCAGAGGTGGATACAAAGGAAGGTGGCCTTAGAGTATGGGTGTGACTATCCCTATGCTCCACGGGAGGTCATGCTGGAGATAGAGACCAAAAGAGTCCTGGTGTGATGAAGCTTTATGGGACTTCCTTTGTCCCCATGCCATATCGTATCCAGGGCCGGCGCTCCTGCTAGGCAAACTAGGCAGCCGCCTAAGGCGGCACTGTTGCCTAGGGTAGGGTGACTAGTCACCCGTTTTTCCCCCGCTTTGCAGAGCTGATCCTGGGAGGGTGCACCCTGAGCTGGGGCAGAGGGGGGTGGCCAGCCTTGCCATAGGTTCCTTGTGCTTCCTTCGGAAGGGAAGGGGGCGAGGACGAGCGCCGCATGAATAAACAGAGCAGGGTTCTTCCGCTTACCCGGCGCGGCCGCTGTAATGTGAAGTCCCGCCTCCAGGACCACCGCCAACCTATGATAGACAGCACACTGATGACGTCTATCATAGGAGCCAGTCCAGGAGGCGGGACTTCATATTTCAGCGGCCACGCCAGGTAAGCAGAAGAACCCTGCTCTGTTAAATCATGCGGCGCGCTAATCCCTATGCACTGGTCACTCTGGTCACTGGACACTCTGCACTAATGGGGGGCACACTGGACACTCTGCACTAATGGGGGGCACACTGGACACTCTGCACTCTAAATTGATGGGGGCACACTGGTCACTCTGCATTGATGGGGGCACACTGGTCACTGGACACTGCATTGATGGGGGCACACTGGTCACTGGACACTGCATTTATGAGGGAACACTGGTCACTGGACACTGCCCTGATGGGGGCACACTGGTCACTGGACACTGCATTGATGGGGGCACACTGGTCACTCTGCATTGATGGCGGCACTGGTCACTCTGCATTGATGGGGGCACTGGTCACTCTGCATTGATGGGGGCACTGGTCACCCTCTCTGACACACTGCTCCCCCCCGACACACTGTGAGTGATGCAAGTATAGGTAGGAGTGAGTATGGGGAATGCAAGGAGTTTGCTGCGAGTATAGGGACATTTTGAAGTTTTTTTTTTTTTATTTATGGGGTGGGCGCAAGTAGCTGGTCTTGCCTAGGGCACAGAATAGTCTACCACCGGCCCTGATCGTAACCAGTCCAGGATGAATTTGTGCAAGACCTATCAGTAAAAGCACAGTGGAACCATGGGCGGGCTATCTACTTGGACGGGGGTAGAGGTCTGCCACCCAGATGGATCTGGCCAGGCATTGTCGATCCGAATCCAGAAAAGGGAGGGGAAGACTGTGTGGATCCCCCATCACGATTTCTATTGCTAAGGAGAGCATATAGAGTTCAATTGAGGCTGGCTAGCCTATGTCTGCTGACTGAAAAAAAAAAACAGAGACACAGTGGATGAAAATTCAAGTCCAGTTGTTGTTGGGGCTTATGCCCTCTTTCCACTACCCCCTCCCCTTCTATCCTTGCAGAAGGGGTTAAGGAAATCACCAGATGCCACTGGCTAGTGGACTTATACTAGAGGGTCTCAGGAGAAATTAAGGACTGTTATCTGCTACTGGACTGATAACTAGATAGTCAGTGACAGGGTTTAGGATTGCCTTTGAGGAGCGGTACTGAGCGGCGTGTCAAGACTGATGAGCCAATGCCTGATAGGCTGTTCAGTGAGGGATGCTGGATGAGAAGGCCGCCCTCATGGGGAGGGTCTTCTTACCAGAAAAATGAGCTAGACTTATATTGTTTGAATGTGTATATGCATAAGTGCCTAACCTTTTCTCTTTTTCCCTTTTCAGGATGTCTAAAGTACTGTAGATAGTTAGGATGCTGTGGTTAACCACCAGAGGAAAGTGTGCTTGGTGGGGGGTGCATTGTTTCAAATGCACCCCAAAATTGGATTAAATTTGTACAAACAAAGTGCCTATATATTTCTACATAATTTATTCTGTACATTAGTTTTCCCTTTTCCAGGTTTGTGGGATACTCCTTGAAAATTTTGTAGAATTTTTGAAGGGGGACATGGCTCATTTTGGTGGGGGGTGGATAAAGCACCCTCCTAGACAGGTGATAGTTAGAGTGGATAGATTGCTCTGCCTGCTTACCAGGGGAGTAGCAGGTAAACTGTAGTCTGCTCCATCTGCTTATCAGGGGAGCCTGATCAGTAGTTAGGCCTGTTACATGTGTCCATGTGTGATTCACTTGGTCTGAGGGAGTGTCCTCACTGTATCCAATAGGGGAGCCAGTTGGACAGTGGAGGAAACCCAGCCAGTGACACACAGGCTTTTGTAACTATCCCAGTGGGTTGGCACAAACAGTGGTGCATCCTGGGATATGTTATAAAAGCCAGGGGCATATGTGACAGGGTGTCTTTGGGCAGGAAACCAGGTCCCAGGAGGAGGGTGATGGCTGTCTCTCCTCCTGTCTGTATGGAAGGTGGTCACAGGCGGTCAGCCTAGTAGACCAGAAGTGTGGTGCTCAGCCCGGAGGTCTAGTGGATGCTGACAAGCGGAGTTGAAGCCAGAGCAACCTAGGGAAAAACAGTGTCCATGAGTACCAGGAAGCTTGCCAGGGGTCTGCCCAGGAAGGGGGACCACTCCAGGGAGAGTCAGTGGACAGGAGCTAGCACATACAGCAAGTGAAAAAGGGGGTGCCAAGCTAGGACCCTGAAGAGAAACAAAATCAGGATCCTATTCTTTATCTTCACTTCAGTGGCAAGGTGAAGCAGCGGCCTTGCCGCACACACTACAGCTAGTGGTCCTCAAGTTGTGCATAGTTCATAGAAGGAGTATCCCACTCTTCCCTTCTTCCATCCCAGTTCTAAATAAAATACAAAAAACAACATCCCTTGGACTGTTCATTGTCTGAGCCACGGATTTAAAGTGATAAGTTCCATAGACTGTTGCTGCGTGTAACCCAGGGGGAATCCAGAAAGTGAAATTCTCAGCAGCTCTCTAGGGGGCAGTACTACATGTATGTATGTATGTATGTATGTACAGATTTTACAAAATGCAGGTGTCAAGAATATGTAACTTACACAGTGTAGTTTCAGGAGTATGTACTGTATAGTTTGCCGGAGTCAGGGGTACATACATAGTGCAGGGTTCAGGAGTAGGGAGCTACCGATTATCGGCAAAGCCGATGTGTCGAGGGCCGATCTGTACTTTCCCCGATATATCGGAATCGGCCCCTGAGGTTACCGATATTGCCGATATTTTGGGAAAGTGCTGTAGCGGAGTGATGCCTGCAGCTAGATGCATCACCCCGATACCGGCGTCAATAGCCGACGGTCGGCTGTCTTATAATGACAACCGATGCGGCTGAGAAGCCATTACAAGGAGCGGAAGGGTACGTCCGCCCCCTTCCCGCGGCTAGGTGGCACAGGAGACCCGGGCATCCTACCTGCAAGGCCGCTGAAGAGAAGACCTGATCAAAGCAGCAATCGGCTCTGATCTGATCGGGTCTCCATGTGAAAAACCCGGAAGTGATGTCATGACATCACTTCCGGGTACTCAGTGCCAAATTCAAAAAAATGACAGCATTCAAAACAGCTAAACTTGGCATTTTAAATGCTTTTAAGTGCAGAAGAGGGGTTTGAGGGTCTTTTAGACCCCCAGGTCCCTCCACAACCGTACCTGTAAAAAAAAATAAAGAAATAAAAATTTTTTAAATGTCCAAAAATATCGGCCGATACTGATATGCGATGACCCAAATACCGGTATCAGCAATAAAAAAACGATATCGGTCAATCACTAGTCAGGAGTGTTTAACTATACAGAGTGCAGAGGTCAGGAGTGGGGAATACATAGAATACAGGGGTCTAGAAAATCTAATATACACAGAGTGCAGTGGTTAGGAGGGGGTAATGCATAGAATACAGGGGTATAGAGTGCAGTGGTTAGGAGGGGGTAATTGGCAAAGGCAGCAAATAAGGGTAAAAAAAAAACATTTATCATTTTCCTTTCACTTCACAATTATTTGCCACTTTGTGTTGGTCGATCACATAAAATCCCAATAAAATACATTTACGTTTTTGGTTGGAACATGACAAAATGTGTAAAATTTCATGGGGTATGAATACTTTTTCAAGGCACTGTACATAAAAAAAAAAAGGTCCAAGGTTCACAGAAGGAAAAAGGACGACGACCCCATACAATGTCTCTCATGCCAGCAATAATATTCAGTACACAAACGTTGGGAGAAATAGTGTGAGATAGGGGGACAAAACTAGCGCAAACTAAGCAAGCTGATAGATTAACCTATAAGACGAGACTATTTACAGCATTCTCTAACGTGAAAATATTTTCTCCAACAATGCCACAAGAATGTGACATAATCCACAGGAACAGCTTACTGGCCAGATCACCAGGTGAAAATAAAGGAAAGAAAGCCTAAAAAGAAAACGAATGCAGCCATCATATCTAACAATTGGTAAGCTGCAATAAAATAAACATTTGCTTTTGGGTTTAATACCTTTTTAAACACGCTGCAATAACAGAAGACTAGTCCGTGTCATAGAGATAAAAGGTACCTCTGACAAACGTTACTCCTCAGTTCAAACTGCTATTCACAACAACTCCCCCCCTCCTCCTCTCTGCGCCATGGGATTTCTCCTTCCCTATCCAAGCCTCGCTCCCAGTTCAGCCTCTTCCCAGGCCTCGCTCTCACGCCCGTCCTCCACTCCTTCCCTGCACACACACACTCATGGATTGTTCTATTAACCATTCATTAACTGGAGAAATTGTTCCTTTTTTTTTTTTTTACACACGCATTAAAACCTGAATCTTTGGCTAGAATATGACTTAGAACCCCCCTAAAAACATAAAATATTTCTGAATGTAGAGGCCCTGTAGAATAAAAAGATGGCAGTTTAGAGTTAACTATAAGGCCCCTTTCACACTTGTGCCACTTGTCCTGCGACTTGGGACTGGAAAGTCGCATGACAAGTCGTACTCCATGATTTCCAATGAGTACCGTTCATATCTGTGCAACTTCAAGTCGCCACGACTTCAAAGTAGTCCCTGCACTACTTTGGTCCGACTTTGATGCGTTTTGAGATCCAGAGACCTCAAGATTACACAGGCATTGCTTCAAGTCCAGGCAAAATCAAGTCCAGGCATAGGTCGCACAAGTGTGAAAGGGGTCTAAATGAGGGTTTTAGTATTACTTTTCTCACTCCAATGCGCACCCAATATGTGTTGAGCAATCGCTGCTAAGCATGCATTTAACATTCATATGTGTGTGACCAAGATGAGTCGGGTGCTTTTAATTATTTTTTATTATAGTTTAAATTTTTTAGCCTTTTTTCCACCCAATTTATTGCTGTTATAAGGGGGCTAACAAACCCCTTATTTAATAGCATTGGGGAGGTGACAGATACTCTTTACGGGGACATCTAGGATCTATATGACCCCTAATGTCTACCCTGTCTTCTGCTTAAGCAGATAAATCACAGCCGGCAGGGTGACACCTTGGCACATAAGGGCTTGTTCATGTAAACGGCCAGGGGTAGTAAAGCCAAGTGGATGAATTGTGGTTTCACCGCCCCCCCTGACTGCCAATCTGTACACATGCTATTTCTACAATGCTGTGCTGTACTTTACAAGCATGGTAAAAAATTAACCGCTTGCCGACCTCCCGCCAGTTGTAAGGCGGCAGTCTGGCGCTCCCAGGCAAAGTGCCGTACATGTATGGTGCTAGCCTGGGAGGAGATATGGGGGCGATCACGTGCCGCCGGAGGCGCGCTCCCGCCCATCAGCTGGGGAGTCAGTGTCAGTGCGTGTGACCGGCGACTCCGATGGCCACCGGCCACTCGCGATCTCCCGCTGCAGTGAGAGGACAGACGGCTGATGTCATTCTCACTAAAGTAATCACAGAGGCTATGCGATCCTGCTATGGAGGATCCCATGTCTCTGTGATTATATCACAAGCCATGCCCCTCCACAGTTAGAATAACGCCCGTAGGGACACACTTAACCCATTGATCACCAGTAAAGTTAACCCCTTCCCTGCAAGGTGCTTTGAGGTGGGGGGTGCAGAGCTCCCCCTGCCCCAAAGCACCAACACCCCCCCATGTTAAGGGCATGTGGCCTGGTATGGTCCAGGGGGTGTGGGGCTGCTCGCTTGTCCCCTCCCCCTTCCTGCCCTACCAGGCTGCGTGCTCGGATTAGGGTCTGGTATGGATTTTGGGGGGGCTACCCTCAAATTCCATACCAGACCCGAAGGGCCTGCTTTGGAACCTGGGGGGGACCCCCACGCAGTTTTTTCCCCATTTTTGGCGTGGAGTTCCCCCTCAAGATTCTCACAGTGCAAGTCGCGCCGCAAGTCGGATCATCCTGATCCAACTTGCGGTGCGACTTCCATTCAAATCAATAGGCTCCCATAGGGAAACATTGATTTTGAATGGAGGCAGAAAAAACGCTGCTAAAAGCAACGTGGCCAAACGTGCAATAACGCAAATGGAAAAAGCTACTGAAAGCGCGTTTAACAGCTGCTTTTTCCTGGCGTCAGAACTAGCTTTGCAGGAAGTTTTTTCTAACGTCCCGTGTACATGGAGCCTAATGCCCCATACACACGTGCAGATTATCTGCAGACTTTTGTCTGCAGACTTACCAAAACCATATAATATGAGGTCAAACCTAAACACTTTCAAATTGTATGCAATCCGGCAGGCCCTTGCACTACATAGAAAAGGTAAGTCTGCAGACAAAAGTCTGCAGATAATCTGCACGTGTGTACGGGGCATAAAGCCCCGTACACACGTACCGATCGTCGTCATACAAACGTCGGCGGACGAAAGATCTGCCGATTGTACGCTTGTTAGTATGGTGCCTCCGACAGCTGTCTGCGCACATTCTGCGGACAAGAGTCTTTCTTGCAAACATGAAAATTTTTGTATGCCGACACCAGAACGGACGATTGTTCGCCAGTCAGTACAGAATTCTGCCGAAAGACCGCAGATTTGCAAGACTGGGCATGCTCAGAAAAGAAAAAACACAGGGAAAGTTAACCATTACATGACATCACTTCTGCAGTCGGCTGTAGTCGGCGGACAAAATTCTTGGGCAGTCTTTGCACTTTTCAACAGACACCGACATCCCGGGGAGAAAAGACGAACGGTACGTGTGTACGGGGCTTTAGGCTCAGTTCACACCTATGCTTTTTACAGAAACGGACTACAGTCCATTTAACATTTTCCTACTGGACAGGTTCACATCTTTGCTTTTTTCAGGAAAGCATGTAGTGTGTTTTGCCACAATTTGAATTTTTTAATCCACCCAACAACAAGTTTAAAAAAAAAAGGCATTAAAAAAGCAAAATGCATAAAAAAAACATGAATATTGTGTCAAAAATTCAAATGCAAAAACTCAAAACGCACTGCAAAAAGCACTGCAGAAAAAGATCAAGCAAACAGATTAAGCAAACTGCATAGGTGTGAATCAAGCCAGTTTGCTGTCCTTCAGGCTTTTAGAGGGCCGGACTATGACCATTGGGAGTAGAAAAGGTCCTGAAGTCAGTGGGAAAAAACAATGCCCCATTGTTGGCATCATTGGGAGGAATTGTGCCCTATCGTTGGTATCATTGGGAAGAATTATACCCTATCATTGGGAAGAACTATGCCCTATCATTGGTGTCATCATTGGGAGGAATTTTGCCCAATTCTCAGTGTCATTGGGAGAAATTGTGCCCCTTCATTGGGGTCAGTAGAGGAGGGGGGAAATATTCCCCATTGTTTCATTGTTGGTATCAGTGGATGAAAAAGTGCCCCAAGGGCCAGATAAAAGCAAGCAAAGGGCCACATCTGGCCCCCGGGCCACAGTTTGGAGACCACTGCTATAGAGCAACGAGAGCAGAGTCCCTTCACAAAGAACTAGATAGACTAAGCTTTCCAGAACACCAGCCGATGTTCCCTTTAGAGAAAAACACAGCACACTTTCTAGCACAGAAGGGGTGGCAGCAGCCTAAAAGTTTCTTTAGAAGGGTTTGCGAATCTCTAAGTAGCCAAAGGAGTACGTATTTGCCTCCGTCCCTTATATGTAAATATAATCTTACAAACCCCAAAAGTTTCTAAGATCTCTCACAGTACTCTGTTCTCACAGAATGACCAGTGGCAGTTGGTTGCCTACTTCCAAGTGACATCTATCGCCACTGATACCAGACTAGATCTTTAGCAGACAGCCCCTCAGTCAGCTCTCTGTAGCTTCATCATCAAGACCCCCAGTTCAACCACATGAGGCCTCTAAAACATCAAGCACATGGCAGCAATGCCCCGGAGGGCAACAAGCCCTGAGCTCAGTGTGCTCAGATAATTTATACAGACTCCCAGCATGCCCTTTGTACCCTGCTCCCTGGGATTGGCCAAAAAATATTTATACTACCATCTACATTGCGTCACACCTATGTTCCAGAGAGTCCTCACGGTTCTCTGGGAAGCAGAGGGAGCTCAGCTATCAGACTGCCAGCGGCTGAGAACACTGAATTTACCTAATAATTCAGCTGCACTGGTAACAGTCAGTAGAACTAAATTTACCTAATATAATAACTACAGCCACACTGGTTACACACACCCAGCCCCACTAAACACAGTGAGCCAGCACTAAATCTAACTAATCCTAGCACCTATCTAGGAGGGTGCTACAGAAGTAAGAACCATTCCTAAGAAGCTTCTCTGACTGGGGGTAAGTACTGTACATCAGACTTTGTCCACTCCTGCCCACAGAGGATAAAGTCACATAGTCTGGTCCAAAAGCAGAGGGCCTCAGTATGTTCCAATGCAGACACCTTAAATAAATAGGGGGGGGGGGGGTTTGGATTCTCCCTATTTAAATGATAAATATGTATTATCTTGCTCTTTCTTATAATTAGCTAATCTATCAAGGTTTGGATAGTATTCACGGTGATGATATAATGACAATATTAGTGTAGCAGGTTTTCTGTAGCTTGATAGAAGTGCTGGATCCTCGACAATAAGTTCAGAAGACCAAAGACTGTGAATTGTAGAATTACTGACACTGCTGTACTGCAAAGTCACTGAATACTCCCCTCCCGCCTTGCACTGGCTTGAGGTCGTACGCTGAAGATTTCTGTAAAGCTGCAGCTCTCAACTGTCACACTCTGTCCAATTCAGGGCCCATATACAGGTGCCCCCTTTAACCTTGAACTCTTCGGGTTCACTATGTACCCCCCCTCTGTAACTTTAGGGTCCTCAACCCAGGTACCCCTTTCAGCTAGCTGGCACTGGATCCCAGAACCTCTTTCAGAGTGGTCCCCTCTGACTCTGGCAGACCCCCAGGGGCAATCCGCAGTACTCACGACCTGTGTAGGCTTTCCTGGGACTGGACACCTCTCACGCTCCGCAGTCTCTCGGCACACCGGATCCCCTCAGCTCAGCTCAACACTCTCTGGATTCTCAGGCCACACCCCGAGACATCCACCTTCCTCAGACAGGAGGAGAGAAAGCCTTATGCCCCATACACACGTGCAGATTATCTGCAGAATTTTGTCTGCAGACTTACCAAAACCATATAATATGAGGTCAAACCTAAACACTTTCAATTTGTATGCAATCCGGCAGGCCCTTGCACTACATAGAAAAGGTAAGTCTGCAGACAAAAGTCTGCAGATAATCTGCACGTGTGTATGGGGCATTACTCTCCCTCCTGGGACTCTGCTCCCGCCAAAGACACCCTGTCACTTCCCCCAAACTTATACCCACTCCCACAATCCTTTGCAGCATAATCTGCCTTCTGGGGTAGTTACAAGCTTAGCTTGGATGTGTCCCCTGATTGGGCTTCCCACACTTCCCTATGAGAAGCCTCTCACAGGAGCCAGTGGGGATACTTCTCCACTCAGCAGGCACATCTGGAAGCCCTGACACTCTAACTAAATAAATCACAGCCCTGCTGTTAGGCAGACAAGGCCCACTATACATTTACCTAGCACCTACCTGTAGGGTGCTACACCAGCTATAAAAATGAACACAATGCTCAAAGAAGCAAAGGTCTTATTTATTTACAAAGAAAGTAAAACACTAACTTAACATTTAGGGATAGTAATGCAGAGCATATAAGACAAAAGAGTATAGATGATACATTACGTAAGTCCTTCTTCAGGCTTTTGTATCTTTGCTGGGCTCCAGGAGAAAGAGAGAGAGGGGATCTTCATCATTGACCCTCACATTTTAAAGCACTTAACACAGACGCGACCCACACAAACACTCTCTGCCCACCCGTGTAGTCCTCTGTCCAATGAGAAACTATAAGGGGCTGTTCTTCCTAATCACCAGGAAGTACCATTACCCCCGAACATCCTCCAGGAAATATGTAACTGTCTTCCACAAGGGGGCAGCATTACTCTGTTAACACCTGCCTTGACCCAGGTCAACATCCGTTCATGAGTGGAGACCCCAACCACATTAGAAGAGCTCATTTAACTAGCCATCCAACTTGACAGACGCCTGCGGGAGCGATGGTCTGAACGTGCGCAATCCTTCCAGCCTTAGTGGATGCTGCCTAAGGTTCCACCTACTCCTGCACCAGCTACTCCAGTCACTTCTGAAGAGACTATGCAAATTGGCGTGGTTCACTCTGCTCTGACCTCGGACGAAAGACTTTGTTGCCAGCAGGCCAACCTTTGCCTCTACTGTGGGAGGACCAGACACTTTTTTCACAACTAGTAAGTTCTCTCCCCACAGCTCCTTGCACCTCCAGACCCTGGGACCTTCCCCATCTCACCTTGTCCTTCATGTCTGGTTACAGGTGGTGGAAGGGGAGGTCAAACTTCCAGCAATCATTGATTCTGGGTCACGCAGTTGCTTTATGGACAATACTTTAGCAAGAGACTTTCAGATTTCTCTTTAAACCAAGAGACAAAAGCTTGAAATTAATTTGGCTGATGATACCACCCCTAGATCCGGGCCTGTTACACAAGACACTTTATCAACACTTACCTTAACTGGCTCGGGCCATCAAGCATTTCATTGTTTCGATGTCTTTTGCTCACCTATGTTTCCTGTGATTCTGGGAATTGTGGGCACACAATCCACAGAAAGACTGGAACAAAGGGGAGACTTACTGTCTTCAGCATTTCATTGTGCCTAAATCTGTGTCACCTACCAGCTTTCTCACCACCCAGCCTGTTTCCAACACTGGCAAGATGTCCCTGCAGTCTACCAAAACTTCCTGAACATTTTTGATAAGAAGAAAGCAGAGACATTACCACCTCATCGTCCTTACGATTGTCCAATCGAGCTGTTATCTGGTGTGGAAATTCCTTTTCTAAGAATATTCCTTCAGAGACTGAGCTTGAGGCCTTACTTCAACATATTGATGAGAACCTTAAAAAGGGGTTAATTTGTCCTTCATCTTCTCCAGCGGGTGCTGGAATCTTCTTTGTGGCGAAAAAAGACCATACCCCCGGGACCTGTGTAGATTACTGAAAACTTACCAGGATCACCATCAAAAACCATTATTCTCCCTCTCTCGTTCCCGAGCTCTTCCAGAGATTTCACGCCGCTCAAGTCCTTACCAAGCTGGACTTACGGGGCGCTTACAATCTGGTGCACATTCGTGAGGGCGATAAATAGAAGACAGCCTTTTGAACTCGCTTTGGGCACTTTGAATATCTTGTTAATAATTTCCCCTAGATGGGGTGGCCATGGATCCCCAGGTGTGTGCTATCCTGGAGTGGCCTGCCCCCATCAATAAGAAGGGCATTAAAAGGTTTGTGGGGTTCGCAAACCTCTATTGAAGGTTCATTAAAGACTTTTCCAGCATTATTGCCCCAATTACTCAGATGACCCGCTAGCACACCCATTTCCAGTGGTCTCAGGAAGCCCAAACTGCTTTTGATAAACTAAAGTCTTTGTTAACCTTAGGTCCTGTGCTGCAACACCCAGACCCAGCTTAACCCTATGTCCTGGAAGTTGATGCATCAGAAGTTGCACTGGAGCTGTCCTGTCCCAATGGACCCAAAGCACAGCTACACCCAGCAGCTTTCTTATCCTGAAAACTGAGCCAGCCCGAGAGGAATTATGATATGGGGGAATCGGGAACTGCTGGCCATGAAGGTCACGCTAGAAGAGTGGAGTGTAACGCTCCGGCGTTTGTTTAGTGAACTGGATATGCAGCTGCAGAATTTCCACTCAGTAGTCGTGCAGAGATGTGTTAAATCACCATATCCAACTCTCCAGACTCATCATTGTGGCCCAGCCTGCCTCAGCATGCAAATATACAGGCACTCAGTTAAGATGTTCCTGGAGTGATAGGTTGTATACGATAGTTCTGAAAGGACAGGCGTGAGTAGTGATAGCAATGATAGGCACTCAATAGTAATGTTCAGGAGTGTTTAGCAGATGGTGATAGATAGTATGCAGATAGGTTAGCAATCATGTACATTTAACAGGTGGTAGGGGACAGCAGATGAAGTGTACAGGAATTGCTAACTCAGTGCAAGGATATAGATGGTAGTAGACTCAAGAGCTAGCAATCTATGTAACAGTGCAGATGATAGAAATGGTAATGCATAGATAGCAACAGTCTTTAGTATACAAGAATAGATAGTGCAAGTTGATAGGAAGGAATCCCCTGCGGGGTACTTATCACTAGTTGGTTTTAGAGAGATGAGGGGTCCGGTAATGAGGAGAAGGATCGGTAGCGAGATACAGGATCCGTAGCGAGATACAGGAAATAGCTGGAGGCTTTGGCAGCGTCAGACAAGGCTGTGTAACAAGCGGTTTGTACGAACACCTTGTGAGTGAAAACCGGCGATTGAAATAGCCGCTCAGAGCGGCGCCCAGTGATGACATCACGAGATTTAAAGGGACAGGTAGCTATATGCGGAAGAATTGGGCTGGAAGGGTACCGAAGGTACCAGAATCTTACAGTACCCCCCCCTAAGGCCGGCTCCGGAAGGCCTATAGCACTGGTCTCTCCGGGTATTTGGAGTGGAACCTTCGTATAAGCCTGGGAGCGTGAACGTCAGAAGTATCCAACCAGGTGTCGTCTTGGGGTCCATAGTTTTTCCATCTTATGAGATATTGGAGTTTCCCTCTGTGGATACGAGAATCCAAAATCTCCTTAATCTCAAATTCTTCTCCGCCTTCAACTTGTACTGGAGGTGGAGGCGAGATGGTAGGTCTTATTCCTTGGTTGGGAACATGTGGTTTCAGTAGCGACACGTGAAAGATGGGGTGTATTTTAAGATCTGCCGGTAAGGTGAGTTGAACTGCAGCTCTCCCAATGAGCTTCTCAATTGGGAAAGGTCCTAGAAACAAAGGCCCAAGCTTTTTACTGGGGATCTTTAACCTTAAGTTTTTCGTAGATAGCCAAACGAGATCCCCAATAGCATATTGAGGAGAAGGTCTTCTACGAAATTTCTGTACAGACGTCTTCATTCCAGGCCACCAAAATTGCCTGGTGAGTAAATTAAATGTCTTAGTCATACCCATATGTCCTGCCATAGGTACGTCATGTGATAGTTCTAAAATTTTAGTACGCATACCAGGAGGTATGTAGAGTTTGTTGTCAAAGTAGAGGAAGCCTTCTGCATCAGCACTTAATTGTGGTGGTGGTGAATCCAGTCCTAGACTGTGCAGAATCTCTTCCTTTAAGGAACAAACAACACCAATAATACGATCATGGGGTATTATAGGAAGTGAAGGGATTTGAGAAAGTTCATCCTGAGATAGAGGATAAACATGTCCGAAAGGTAGTTTACTGTTAGGGAGTAGATTGATACAACAATCATAGTCCCTATGGGGAGGCAATACTTGAGCTTTTTTCTCAAGGAAGACTTCAGACAAGTCCTGATAGCATGGTGGTGGTGTGATTTCATCCGACACCATGGACATGATTTTTTTATAAGATTGGAGGTTACACGTGGTCTCGCAATAGTGAGAGGGGAAGGTTAAAGTCCGTGTTTTCCAATCAATGATTGGTTGATGTATGTGTAACCAGGGAAGTCCCAAAATAATGGGAAAATGGGGTGAAGGTAATACATCAAAAGTGGTGGTCTCAGCGTGAGACTCATTAGCAGTAGCAAGGAGTGCTTGTGTCTGATTGGTAATTGGACCAGAAGATAACGGAATACCGTTAATAAAACTAACAGAGACAGGTTTAGATTTTGAAATAATAGGTATTTTATTTAAAGCAACAAAACTAGTGTCAATGTAGTTCCCACAAGATCCTGTGTCGATCATAGCCTTGGTGGTGATCCTATTGTGGTCCCACTGTAAGGTCAAATGAATAAAAAGATAGGGATTAGAAAAAGAAGTCGTTAATCCCCCCAGTAATGCATGTGAACCCTCACCCTCTTTTTTGAGGACAAGGGGACAGACGTTTATCAGATGATAAGCGGATGCACAGTACATGCAGAGATTTTGAGATTTTCTCCTAGCTCGTTCGACAGACGACAGTGGTGGATGTATAATTCCTACCTCCATAGGAGTAGGGTCGGAGGACAAAAATCGAGAAGGATTGGGTAATGGTACTCCCATTTTCTCAGCCGAAAATCGAGAAGGATTGGGTAATGGTAATCCCATTTTCTCAGCCTTCCTTTCTCGTAACCGTCTGTCGATATTACAACTCAGCATCAATAAGGCATCCAAAGTGCCAGGTAAATCCGCTCGGGCGAGCTCGTCTTGTACGGCTTCGGATAACCCGAGCCTGAACTGGGTTCGTAGAGATGCGTCATTCCACCCTGAATCTAGGGTCCATCTCTTGAACTCTGCTACGAAGTTTTCAACAGGTCTCTTTCCCTGTTTTAAAGCCCTCAATTGGGTGTCAGCAGTACTCTGCCTGTTTGGGTCTTCATACAGGCTAGAAAGTTCTGCTAGGAACGCAGGATAGGAGTTGAGAAGAGGGTCGTTTTTCTCAAAGAAGGAGTCTGCCCAAGCCCGTGGATCACCTGACATATATGATATAGTGGTACAGACTTTAATTTGGTCTGTAGTGTAAGTACGAGGTTTTAAAATAAAAAGCAATTGACATGCGTTTTTAAATTCACTAAATTTTTTCCGATCACCTGTAAACACTTGTGGAGGGTTTTTTTTGGGCTCACGAGGTTGAGCAGCAGTGAGCTGTGATACACGGGCTATCTGCTGTCTCAAAATCTGATTTTCTTTTTGCACTTCGGTAAGAGAAACAAGTAATGCATCTACCTTTTGTGTTAGGTGCATCACATGAGTGGCTAATTCTGCTGAATCCATTTTTTTTTTTCGGGTTCGTACAATCTGTAACGCTCCGGCGTTTGTTTAGTGAACTGGATATGCAGCTGCAGAATTTCCACTCAGTAGTCGTGCAGAGATGTGTTGAATCACCATATCCAACTCTCCAGACTCATCATTGTGGCCCAGCCTGCCTCAGCATGCAAATATACAGGCACTCAGTTAAGATGTTCCTGGAGTGATAGGTTGTATACAATAGTATAGAGATGATGTGCTGAAAGGACAGGCGTGAGTAGTGATAGCAATGATAGGCACTCAATAGTAATGTTCAGGAGTGTTTAGCAGATGGTGATAGATAGTATGCAGATAGGTTAGCAATCATGTACATTTAACAGGTGGTAGGGGACAGCAGATGAAGTGTTCAGGAATTGCTAACTCAGTGCAAGGATATAGATGGTAGTAGACTCAAGAGCTAGCAATCTATGTAACAGTGCAGATGATAGAAATAGTAATGCATAGATAGCAACAGTCTTTAGTATACAAGAATAGATAGTGCAAGTTGATAGGAAGGAATCCCCTGCGGGGTACTTATCACTAGTTGGTTTTAGAGAGATGAGGGGTCCGGTAATGAGGAGAAGGATCGGTAGCGAGATACAGGATCCGTAGCGAGATACAGGAAATAGCTGGAGGCTTCGGCAGCGTCAGACAAGGCTGTGTAACAAGCGGTTTGTACGAACACCTTGTGAGTGAAAACCGACGATTGAAATAGCCGCTCAGAGCGGCGCCCAGTGATGACGTCACGAGATTTAAAGGGACAGGTAGCTATATGCGGAAGAATTGGGCTGGAAGGGTACCGAAGGTACCAGAATCTTACATGGAGATACCTATTAGAAGGCGCAGCCCATATCATCATGATATTCACAGATCATAAAAACCTGGAGTATCTCAGATAAGCCAGACCTCTAAGACTACCGCAAGCCAGGTGGGCTTTGTTTTATTCAAGATTTAATTTTCACCTCACATACCGCCCAGGGTCAAAGAACGGGAAAGCAGATGCTCTCGTGCACATGTTCCCAGAGACCTCTGAGGTTGCCGTTCTCAGCACTATCTTGTCCCCTCAGAATTTCCTTTTGATCCAACCTGATCTAAAGACAGTTCTTGAAAAGACCTCAGCCCAATTCTCAGAAACAGAGACTTCTACATTCAGAAGACAAAAAGGACTTTTATGGCACAGAGACAAGATTTTTGTACCCAAAGAAGCCAGACTTCAGATCCCCAAAACCTCCCACGACCACCAGCTGACCAGCTACTTCGGGGTCCACAAGACTCAAACATATTCAGCGATCATACTGGTGGCCCCATCCAAGGCAGAACTGCAAGGATTACGTGGGTTCCTGTACAACCTGTCTTCAAAATAAGGGCAGCCATACTTAAGCTTGGGGTCTGTTAAGACCACTACCTGTCCAGGACCACCCGTGGAAGATGTTATTCATGGTCTTCATAGTGGATTTGCCTCCCTCGGAGGGATTCTCTACTATTCTGGTGGTGGTTGAATCGAAAATGGCCCACTTTTTGCCCCTGGTGGGTACTTCTTTAGCCATGGATACAGCGCACATCTTTATTAAAAGAGATTGTAAGGTTGCATGGTCTACCAAACTGCCTTGTTTCTGACAGAGGGGTGCAATTCCCCTCCAGGTTCTAGAGGGCTCTCTGCAAAGCTTTGAACATTGATGTCTGCTTGTCTTATGCCTATCGCTTGCAGAGTAATGGCCAAACGGAGAGGACAAATCAGACTTTAGAGCAATATCTCCATTGCTTTTCAACTTTTGCTCAAGATCATTGTGAGCGAACTATGGATTCCATCCATCAATTCTGCCTAATACCATTCTGGAAGCCGCAGCATCTGCCGTACAAAATAGAATAACCTTCATCCAGGAAAATTTTCAGGTTCTACAGGAAACAATGCGAAAAGCACAGGAGGACTACAAGAAACATTATGACAAAAGGAAGAAAGGAAATCCAGTTCTGAAGGTAGGAGACAAAGTGTGGCTCTCTACAGCGAACCTTAAACTGTCTTGCCCTTCCAGAAAGCTGGGTCGAAGGTTTATCTGCCCCTTTGCGTTCAAGTAAGAGATTAACCCTGTGGCCTTCCAATTGTCCCTGCCAAGTACTTATAGGATTCACCCTGTCTTCCATGTTTCTCTGCTCAAACTAGCCACGTCTAGCCCCTTTTCTGGAAGGGAAGATCAGCCTCCACCTCCAATCGCGATAGGTGAAGAAACAGAGTTTGAGGTGAAAGCCATCCTGGATTGCCGAAAAATGGGAAGACAGGTCCAATACCTGATAAAATGGAAAGGTCATTTACCTGAAGAGAGCTCTTGGGAACCTGCAAGCAATGTACACGACCTCAGACTTCTTCGTGAGTTTTTCAATAAGTACCCTGAAAATCAACTCACTTGGGAATGCAGAGGCTGCCCCTTGGGGGGGGGGGGTCACTTTCAGAGAACAAACCGCAGAAGAACTGGCATATCTGTCAATGGCCAGCAGAATTGCACATTGGCGAACGGAAATTCGCCAGTGCTAATGCACGTGCACACATGGGCAAGAAAATACATAATGCATGACAGATTCTTGTGCCCAGTGGCCTATTTGAAGACAGAAGCAGCAACCACTAATTGCTGGATGATTGTCCGCCTCCCCGTGTTCCTGTTCCTTGTGTATCCTGATCTTGGACCTCCTGTTACCGACCCGGTTTGCCTTTTGACCTGAATCACCTTGATTCCTGGCTCTGACCCTTGGCTTGAACTTCTGACTTGTTCTGCTTGATCAACTGTGCTTGACCTCGGCTTGGCTCACTGACTCTGCTATTACCTGTTTACCTGTGTATGACCCTGGCTTGTTCCAGTTTATGCTACCTGCCTATGCTACTGACTGATCCACTGTGTATGACCCCTGGCCTGGCTTCTGGTTCTGCTTCCTGCTTTGCCCTGCTGCCAAGCTCGGAACTGCTAAGAACCCCTGCCCTACAGTGAATCCTGCCTGTTCCTGCTACCATCTAGTGATCAGGTCTGCAGACAACAACTGGCAACCTCTGCTTCTTTAGGCACTGCATTCCCTGTACTGCCAGGGGTGTTCTACACTTAGCCGCAAGGTGAGCCCTCTCAGCACTTTGGCCTCTGACCAGCAGTGATGGTAGTAACTGCATTTAAGTAAACGGCGTTACTTAACGCAGTTACTTTTGAGGGTAACGAGTAATCTAACTGAATACTCGTTCCCTCAATGTAATGCAGTTGCCGCTACTTTCGGCTGCCTTACTGCAATTACATCTACCGCCACTAGATGGCAGTAGATGTAATTGTAATTCCCCCTCTCCTCTATGACCGCAGTCTGCGGTACTGCAGAGAGAAGAGGAGGAGACGACTCAGACAAGAGTGTGGCAGTGAAGGATTTTCCCGGATCCGCCCCGCCCCGTTGCTCATGGTTGAGGCCGGAAGGGACAGTGATCGGCATGTCCCAGAGCAGTGTGCTGTGTGTGGAGGAACAGAAAATATCAGCAGTACAACGGCCAGCCAGGGGCAGGTTTAATGGCATATCATTTGACCCTGAAGACTGAGGACATCTTGTGGCAGAAAGTACTTACTACTGGGGACAGGGGCTCAGAGGAGATTGTTGCCTTTGATATGCGTCTGCACAGCGGAGGACCCACATTAGCCTGGACAGTGGAGGAGATCTGTGACCTCTTGCCTCAGGGAGTCCATCATCCATTCATCCTGAGAGAGGATTGTTAGAGCCTTTTGGATTACACACACGAACTCTTTGGTGTGTGTTGAGGTAAGCGGCCACTACATATATATTGATTTGGATGTTGTCACGCTTATTATGGATTCACATTGTTTGGTATACAGCACTATTTGATTTGAACCATTTTCAGCTATATCAACAGCAGTTTTACATTGGGTTCATATACACAATTGGATTTAAGTGATCTTTAGTTTTTTCAGCAGTTCTTTAATTGTGTTGTTTTTTTCACTAGCACGTTTCATTCTACACCTCACTTACTTGAATCAGCGCCGATCTTGTTCACTACACAGAGAGCACAGCGCGCCCAGAAGAGAGAGAGGCACAGACAGTCAGGCCTGAGGCCTGGAGGAGGATGGAGCCAGACGGACCCAGACAGTGTGCCAGTGCCTGCCAGGCCACACCACCACCAGCAGCCAGCAGGTACGAAAAAAAAACCTCACAGTCAGTCACAGACAGTCAGGACTCTCACAACCACCACCACCAGTGTTCCACACCACCACCACCACCACCAGTGTGCCACACCACCACCACCAGTGTTCCACACCACCACCACGTGTGCCACACCGCCACCACCAGTGTGCCACACCACCAGTGTGCCACGCCGCCACACCACACCACCACCACCAGTGTGCCACACCGCCACCACCAGTGTGCCACACCACCAGTGTGCCACACCGCCACCACCAGTGTGCCACACCGCCACCACCAGTGTTCCACACCGCCACCACCAGTGTGCCCCACCGCCACCACCAGTGTGCCCCACCACCACCAGTGTGCAACACCGCCACCACCAGTGTGCCACACCACCAGTGTGCCACACCGCCACCACCAGTGTTCCACACCGCCACCACCAGTGTGCCTCACCGCCACCACCAGTGTGCCACACCGCCACCACCAGTGTGCCCCACCACCACCAGTGTGCAACACCGCCACCACCAGTGTGCCACACCGCCACCACCAGTGTGCCACGTTACCAACAGTGTGGCACACCACCAGTGTGCCAGTCCCACCCATGCCACCACCAGTATGCCACGCCACCACCAGTGTGCCACCCCCGCCGCCACCAGTGTGCCACGCCACCACCAGCCAGGCAGCCACCACCAGCAGCAGCCGGTGTTGGGTTCAAATAAATACCAAATATTCTAAATTACTGTATATAGTGTTTTTATTCTTCAATCAGTTAATATAAACATCTTTGCTATTAAAGATGTTATAGAACGTAATTGCATTTTGGAATATTAAAAGAAAAAGTCGCAGTTACTTTGCTGAGTAACTAATTACTTTTTCAATGTGGTAACTGAGTCAGTAACTCAATTACTTTTTGGGAGAAGAAATTTGTAACTGTAACTAATTACTTTTTTAAACTAAGATAAGCAACACTGCTGACCAGGTACGTGACACACCTATTTTTTAGTTGTCCTTTGAATACTGGCTCAGGCCTTTCTAGCAATCAGTCCTAAGCAGGGGCTACTAGTTAAATTTAGTGCTGCTGAGTGGTAGACGACCTAGCGGATTTATAGTCTATTTCTTCATTTGGTTTTTCCCTTAAATTCAGTGGAACTGCAGTTTCTCCCTTCTGCCAGTAGGTGTCACTGGAACCTGTGGAATTAGTATGAGAAACTACAGTAAAACTAACTTATGAAAATTCATACTTCCCTAAGCCAGCCGGCCAAATGATTGATCAATAGATCAACTTGTGTACAACCAGGGTGCTTATACATGGGTTGAAATTTTCAATCGATGAATGGCTGGCTTAAGTAATATACACCCTGATGTGAAATGTTAGCTCATTCTGTCCCCTGGGGTTACCACCATGTTTCGAGGGGTCATGGGCATGCTACAAGTCCATAGGCACCTGGCCACACCGCTCAAACATGAAGAAAAAAAAAAAAGAGTATGCCTTGTTGCTCTTTTAACCGTGTTGTTGTAGTGCTATGCTACATCTCTCCCATATTGTGTCCAACAATCCCTGTGCTTTTGTTCCACAGTGTCCAGCAGGGTTTGGTTGAAGCACTCAATGCATGAATCCCTTGTAGATGGTACGGAGCAATGCATGATTTCCTAATCCTACCAATGGACACCTTTGCTGCCATGGTGCTATATGCTTGGTTTCCAGTGCGTCCCTTTGCCTTTAAGGGGGGCTCCCTCCAGGCTCATTATAATGCATGTGCTTCCATTGTGGAGACTCTCAAAATTTAGAGTTAGGGCTACAGAGAATATTGGAGTGCCTTGACGGGGCTCTGTAGTTTACACATGTATTTGCAAATGTGTGCAGACTAAACCCCTGTTTTTAACGCATACTGTTAGACAGAATAATTTGGTTGTTTGCAGGCTGGTCAGTAAGTTGAGCTGGGAATTTCTTTGGTTTTGTTTTGTATGCATTGTCCTTCCATGAGCTCCTTGCTGCAAAGGCCAGTTATAGGTGAGGGCGGTGGTCATTTGTTTGTCCTATCTACTCCCCCTGTCTTGGCCTCCTCTGGGAGCTGTAGTCCATTGAGTAATAGAGACTCACAATAATTCTCCCTGCTTGGACTTTAACTCCCATCTTCCACTGCGGTCAGCATCACAGTTGATTGGGTGCTGCAGACACTTCCAATCCCCCCGCTGACAGAAATCAGTAGTGCATTAAAGTCTAGCTTATTTTTTTTGTTCTCAATACACTGCAGATAATGTCATGGCCTACTCCTTGGGTACAAAAACATCAAGCTTTATTTTTGCACACACACACACACAGTCAGCATCCAGAATCAGGTGGCTTTTTTCCACCTCCTTCAAAAAGCAGGAAGGTAATCTCCCCTCACCCCAGCCGGTACAGCATGAGGGCCCAAAGATGAAGCTGATACCTTCACTGGAGACCTCATTACCAACTGTGGGTCAGCAGAGAAATGTCCAGAGCCATGGCGAGGGCTGCAAGAAATTTTCTTCACACAATGTATACACCTTCCCAACATCACCCAGACAATGTCTACCCTCTTACCTTCTATATTTACCATGTTCTTTATGGTCTTGTCTCAGCTCCCTGTCACTTTGGCTGCTCTGCCAGGTCTTATAAATGAAGCAGAAAAATAACAAGCTTACTGGCTGAATCACAAAACATTAAAACTTTATAAGGCCCCTTGTACATGGAGCTTTATAGAAGTTTGTGGCTGGACAGGGCTGAATGTTCTAATACTTCCCGAACATACAAAATAGAAAAATAAAAGTTTTGACTCTACATACACAATAGATTGTCTGCTGTTTAAGAACTCACCAGCAGAGGGCTCCTTGTCTTAAAAATTTCCAGTTTCAGCACAAAGGACAGCTCTGTAATAATTATGTCAGCTGATATGTTCCTGAGTTTTATTTTAACATGCACAGCTGGAGGAAAAACTAACATTGTCTACATTTTTAGTTGTACCCCTAATTAACTATTACATGCAATGCTATTCCAGGTTGCAGTAAACCCTCCCTTTCCCTGGATTGCCTTTGTGTCACAATTCAATGGGGGCTGCCCTGCAATCTTTAGGTACTGCTCAATCTCACAAACAAAACAAATACCCAGCACAAATACTTTATTCTTTAGTTTTTCCAATAATGTATGTTCTTTAACAGAAATTTATAGGCAAATGAAATGACCATTTCAAAAAATGAAAAGCCAGCCATTTTGTTTTTTTTTTTAATTGTCTTTTTTTTTTTCTTTTTCAAACATAGATTTTTGGCCTAGTAAAACTTCACAACTCCGGGGCTTCTGTGTGTATGCTCAGGACTCGCTACTGGGCTCTCCTGTATGTATGCTTAGGACATCGCTACTGGGGGTCCAGGACTCCACTACTAAGGCTTCTGTCATTATGCTGAGGATCCCCTACTACTGGAGACTTTTGTGTGCATGCTTATGACCCTGCTACTGAGGCTTCTCTGAGTATGCACAGGGCCTAGCTACTGAGGCTTCTCTGAGTATGCACAGGGCCCAGCTACTGAGGCTTCTCTGAGTATGCACAGGGCCCTGCTACTGAGGCTTCTCTGAGTATGCACAGGGCCCAGCTACTGAGACTTCTCTGAGTATGCACAGGGCCCAGCTACTGAGGCTTCTCTGAGTATGCACAGGGCCCTTCTACTGAGGCTTCTCTGAGTATGCACAGGGCCTAGCTACTGAGGCTTCTCTGAGTATGCACAGGGCCCTGCTACTGAGGCTTCTCTGAGTATGCACAGGGCCCGGCTACTGAGACTTCTCTGAGTATGCACAGGGCCTAGCTACTGAGGCTTCTCTGAGTATGCACAGGGCCCTGCTACTGAGGCTTCTCTGAGTATGCACAGGGCCCAGCTACTGAGGCTTCTCTGAGTATGCACAGGGCCCAGCTACTGAGGCTTCTCTGAGAACACACAGGGCCCTGCTACTGAGGCTTCTCTGAGTATGCACAGGACCCAGTTACTGAAGCTTCTCTGAGTATGCACAGAGCCCTGCTACTGAGGCCTCTCTGAGAACACACAGGGCCCTGCTACTGAGGCTTCCCTGAGTATGCACAGGGCCCTGCTACTGAGGCTTCTCTGAGTATGCACAGGGCCCTGCTACTGAGGCTTCTCTGGGTTCACACAGGACCCAGCTACTGAGGCTTCTCTGAGTACGCACAGGATCCAGCTACTGAGGCTTCTCTGAGTACCCACAGGACCCAGTTAATGAGGCTTCTCTGAGTATGCACAGGATCCAGCTACTGAGGCTTCTCTGAGTACCCACAGGACCCAGTTAATGAGGCTTCTCTGAGTATGCACAGGGCCCTGCTACTAAGGCTTCTTTAAATATGCACAGGGCCCCGCTACTGAGGCTTCTCTGAGTATGCACAGGGCCCTGCTACTGAGGCTTCTCTGAGTATGCACAGGGCCCAGCTACTGAGGCTTATCTGAGTATGCACAGGACCCAGCTACTGAGGCTTCTCTGAGTATGCACAGGGCCCTTCTACTGAGGCGTCTCTGAGTATGCACATGGCCCAGCTACTGAGGCTTCTCTGAGTATGCACAGGACCCAGCTACTAAGGCTTCTCTGAGTATGCATAGGGCCCAGCTACTGAGGCTTCTCTGAGTATGCACATGGCCCAGCTACTGAGGCTTCTCTGAGTATGCATAGGGCCCAGCTACTGAGGCTTCTCTGAGTATGCACATGGCCCAGCTACTGAGGCTTCTCTGAGTATGCACAGGGCCCTGCTACTGAGGCTTCTCTGAGTATTCACATGGCCCTGCTACTGAGGCTTCTCTGAGTACGCACAGGATCCAGCTACTGAGGCTTCTCTGAGTACCCACAGGACCCAGTTAATGAGGCTTCTCTGAGTATGCACAGGATCCAGCTACTGAGGCTTCTCTGAGTACCCACAGGACCCAGTTAATGAGGCTTCTCTGAGTATGCACAGGGCCCTGCTACTAAGGCTTCTTTAAATATGCACAGGGCCCTGCTACTGAGGCTTCTCTGAGTATGCACAGGGCCCTGCTACTGAGGCTTCTCTGAGTATGCACAGGGCCCTTCTACTGAGGCTTCTCTGAGTATGCACAGGGCCCAGCTACTGAGGCTTATCTGAGTATGCACAGGACCCAGCTACTGAGGCTTCTCTGAGTATGCACATGGCCCAGCTACTGAGGCTTCTCTGAGTATGCACAGGACCCAGCTACTAAGGCTTCTCTGAGTATGCATAGGGCCCAGCTACTGAGGCTTCTCTGAGTATGCACATGGCCCAGCTACTGAGGCTTCTCTGAGTATGCATAGGGCCCAGCTACTGAGGCTTCTCTGAGTATGCACATGGCCCAGCTACTGAGGCTTCTCTGAGTATGCACAGGGCCCTGCTACTGAGGCTTCTCTGAGTATTCACATGGCCCAGCTACTGAGGCTTCTCTGAGTATGCACAGGACCCAGCTACTGAGGCTTCTCTGAGTATGCACAGGGCCCTGCTACTGAGGCTTCTCTGAGTATGCACAGGGCCCAGCTACTGAGGCTTCTCTGAGTATGCACAGGGCCCTGCTACTGAGGTTTCTCTAAATATGCACAGGGCTCTGTTACTGGAGGCTTCTGTGTGTATTTCCAGCAGTAAAGCGCAACCACTGTGTTGCAATATAAAAACAGCAAACAAAGCCTGTATAGAAGGAGAAAGATTATGGTCCTATATACATACAGAATATCTGTACAACATTATACAAATATCCAAGGTTTTTAAAGTCATAGCATACAATGATAATAGTAAATAAATTAATATGATCTTTTTTACATGCATATCTTAAATTCATTTAAAAAAAAAACTCCACAATCTCTTTAGGCGGAATTACCAGTGCATTGATGTTCATTGCATTAAGACAACCTCTTCATTTTTAACAGGCTTTTACCACAGTGTAACTTGGTGTTTCAAAATGCATGTGCATTGTACTGGGCAAAATAAATCCTGCCTTGAGGAGCACCTGAGCTGTAAAAGCTGGGCCCAAAAAAAGCAAGCAGAGAGCAAAGTTCTAGCGGACCAGTATTGCCTGTGATCATTCTGCAGCTGATCTTTCCCCCATTACTGACTTGTCACGCTTTTTTTGCTCTGTGTTTCTGCATGGAGGCAGCCAGTAAAGGAAGCACTCTATATCTTTGTGTCAGAACTATTTCTTTATGGCTGGTGATCTGATAACCAAGAAGTAGCAGGCGAGGACACAAAAGCATAGATCCACAGAATTAATGAAACAGCAACAGGGAAATATTTGCACTGCAGGTCCTTAGGTACAGCTTTCTCTCCAGCAGGGAGAACAGTAAGAAAAACAATAGTCAAATTACCATATCTCACTCCAACTCTTGTCAGACTAGCAGCCAGAGGGAGCAGTGCTTTAGATCAGGATTTCTCAACCAGGGTACCATTTGGGTTTCCCTGTGATGCCACAAACAAAGGAAATAGCTTGCCTGGCCACCAGCACCATAACAACCTATAAAGCTCTAAGACCAGGACACTCAGTGCCATTTGTTGCTATGGTGCTGGCCCACCTGAACCATGGCAACTCCTAGAACTGATTCAGGCAGCAGGCATTTAGGAGAAGATGGAAGCGCGCCCAGTGCAGATCTTCTCTGCCTCTAATCCTCTGCCCATGCAGCTGGAACTGTAAGGTTGATGGTATAGAGCAGTGGTCTCTAAACTGTAGTCCAGGGGCCAAATGTAGCCCTTTGCTTGCCTTTATCTGGCCCTTGGGGCACTATTCCACCAACGGACACCAATGATGGGGCACCCTTCCACCTACTAACACCATAAATAGAGCATAATACATCTCATTGATCTCAACAATGGGGCACTATTCCCCCCCATTAGAACCAACGATAGGGCAGTGATGCCGGGGCATTTTCCATTCCCACTGGCCACAGTCTGGCCCCCCTAACGCCTGAAGGACACTAAACTGGACCTTTTCTTACAAAGTTTTGAGTCCCCCTAATCATATGATGTATGGTGGTGACTATTATGTAATGGGAGTATTCTATTATGAGGGGACCGTGATGTAATGAGAGAATTCTGTGATGCAGGGACTCAAAAGTGATGAGGAGGCACTATGAATGGGGAGTCTCATGTGATGGGAAGTTCTCAGGTATTGGGGGCAGGGGGACGACGACGACTCTGATTTGATGGGAAGACTTTTTTTGTCTAAAAACTTTTATTGAAAGTGTTTCGGTACAAAACATACAATGCATAATAAAACATCCATAAATCATATATAAAGTTTTGTAATATACATATAAAAATATAAATCCAAAAAAAATAAAAAAATAAATGTTCTCTTCTTCTTTTTAGAAAAACCAACTGTAATATCCTCAGTCATAGCAAGATATTTAAGTATATCAATAGGATTCAGAAATATACATATGGTATAATGAGGTAAAGGTTAATGCAAACATATAGTATTAGGGATTGACTGGAGGTGCAACAATTTGTGAAGCTTTATACGTGAGCCAAGGGTTCCATTTTAGGTCATATATGTGTTTGGTGTTAGTAATTGAGTGTTGTAAATACTCCATATGTCTTATTTCCTCAACTCTACTAAGAACCTGTGGTAAGGGGACAAAATCTTTTTTCCATTGTAGAGCGATTGTCCAGTGGGTAGCTACACAGAACGTATGAACAAGTTGTTGGAATTGGGAGGGTGTATCGTGTATGCTCTGGAAAAATATGCAGTGGAAGTGTGTCAGTTCAAGACTCTTACCGGCCATCTTGTCCACAATCTTGAACAGTTCAGACCATACTTGTTTGACCCTGTCACATTCCCAGAATATATGTAAGAGTGTTCCAAGGTTTGAACAACCACGGAAACATAGAGGGGAGGTGTCTGGAAAGAATACATTCAATTGAACCGGCGTGTAGTACCACCTGGTGAATAGCTTAACCGCTGTCTCTCTAATAGAGAGAGATCTGGTGCATTTGCGCAAGTTTGACCACATTTGAGTCCATTCATCAACCGAGTACACCTTATCAAGGTCTGTCTCCCACTTCATCATATATGATAGTTTAACATCCAAGTGTTGAGAGTTAAGATCATTGTATATGATAGAGATGAGACCTCTGCCCCCAGGTGTTGTAGAGCAGGTATGTTCGAAGAGTGTTACCGGAGAGCCGGAGGGTTTAGGTAGAGATGATTCAAAGAATTGCCTAATTCGTAGATAGTTTGATTCCTCAGAGTCTGGCATGTTGTATGAGTTAGAAAAATGGGTAAAAGGAAGAAATACTCCTCCATGGTAGAAATCTGAGAGTTTAACTATATTTCTATCTATCCATTGTGAAAAATCCGAAGGGGAGACAAAAGCTTCCACAAATCTGGGGTCTCCTAGGAATGAAGCTCCCGGAGGAGGGTTGGAGGTCAGAGATCCCTCCTTTTTAAACTTATTCCAAAGTTTTAAGGAGTCTGAAACTATAGTATTTCGCGGAGCAATCCGACTCACCCAATTACCTGTGGACCACAGTATACTCAGGAGATGAAAGGGGGCTACTGACTGCTCCTCAAATCTAATCCAAGTGGCGGTAGGAGAATGGATATTCCATTGGGTTAGTTGGGATAATCTGCATGAGACATAATAGTACCACAACTGCGGGAAGCCCAGGCCTCCCAGCCTGTGAGATCGATAAAGTATGGCTTTATTATATCTAGGCTTCCTGCCGTTCCAGACAAACTTATTTATGATTGATTGGATCTTAGAGATGTAACCCTTCGAAAGGGCAATTGGAAGAGATCTAAACAGGTAAAGGATTTTAGGGAGTATGGTCATTTTAATGGCGGTGATTTTTCCAAGGAAGGAAAGGGAGTATGAGGACCACATTTGTAGGGTGCTTCGGATTTTGTTTATTAATGGGGGAAAGTTGCTTTGAAAAAGAGAATCGTAAGACCTAGTTAGTTGAATTCCTAGGTAAAGAATTGAGTCAGAGGGCCACGTAAATGGGAACTGATTTCTCAGAGATTCTACCTCCAACTGTGTAAAATTGATCGGAAGGGCCGTTGATTTAGATATGTTAATGTGAAGACCTGAGAGGGCGTCAAATGAGTTAAGTAATTGTAGCAAGTTCGGAATCGATGTGCAGGGGTTCGAAAGAAATAGAAGGGTGTCATCTGCATATAGATTAAGTTTGAATGTTTCATTAGAACCCCTCTCGATCGCTATTTTACAAAACCCAAACATTATGGGATACGACAAAGGGATGGGAAGACTTTGATACGATGGGGAGCCCTGATGTGGAAATAGCTTCTCATGTATAGTACCAGTTGTGTGCATCGTCCCAGGCTCAGGCTTCCCATTGATATGCAACATTTATTTTTTTTACATTTTAGAATCTAGAGTGCCTCAAGATTTTGCATACTTCTATATGGTTTTGTGACTGAAAAAAGGTTGAGCAGCGCTGGCCTAGATGATCTTGCACTGCAGATACACAGCTATGAGGATTGCTTAGGTGTCATCACATTTGAGGAAGTGCACTACTCTTTTTCTTGATGAACTCAAGAGAAAAGGTAAATCTCTGAGTTCTGCTTAGTCTTCAGGTCCAATTTAATGTCTTCAGGCAAAAAAAGGTCACATGTAGTAATTCAGGGGCATAGCCTTCTTTAGCCTGATAACCAGCTGATATTGAGTTGTACTCATTGTTATTTACCCATGTCAATATTGGTATTGCTTTTATCCTCTTCGATTTTGGCCACGACTGCACATGTACAATGTATTATATTACATGATTTATAAGTTATATGGGATACATGTTTTTGCTTTATGTACTGTATATATCAGATTGTATTAGATATATTTCATTTGACAGCTGGGCTAGGAATGTCTGTAAACACTGTAGCCTGGAGCATAGAGCGATTGTCTTGACCTTTTCTTGCTGACTTTTCTTCTGTCCTCCTTATAGCTGTCCAGACATTGACAGGAAATGGATGAATTGTGATTACTATGCTAAGGTAGAAGTGAACTTTGGCTTTCGGCTGTCTTGTTAGAAAATGCCACAACGCTGCAAAGTCTACATGATGTTCTATGTACTGCAAGTATAATATACATGCGAATTTAGATTTTGCGCCATAACAAAACAAAAAAAACACTTGTCATATTAAAAAAAAGATATAATAAAATGAGGGGCCATGCTATAGAAAAGTGTTTATACTCACCTCTCAAGCAGCCGTTCTCTTCTACCTTCATTCCAGGACACAGAACTAACAGCGGTCAATGGATGGAACCATGGCACACAGCGGGAAACGCAGACATCCAGCACTTCCCGGAGAGTTTAGCAGAATGTGAAAAATATTGTTCATTTTTCAAAATTGTCGCCTTTTTTTTGTTTATAGAGCAAAAAATAAAAATTGCACAGGTGATCAAATACCACCAAAAGAAAGGTCTATTTGTGGGTAAAAAAAAAAAAAGACATAAATTTAGTTTGGGTACAGTGTTGCACGATGTCCGACGTTGTGCAATTGTCCGTTAAAGTAACGCAGTGCCGAATCGCAAAGGGCCTGGTCATTAAGGGGGCAAATCCTTCCGGTCCAGAAGCAGTTAATGATTTCAACATCCCATTTTAAAAAAAGATTATTTTTGTTTATTACCCTGGAGTTCTAATATGTTTGTATAACGCCTTCTACATTGCTGGATGTCTTACGGCTGTATGTGCATTTATCATCTGGTCCTGGGTATGATGGTTTCTACATGTTGGCATACAATAAGCATATTCTGTTTCTATATTTTCCTGATGGCTGGTGTGAAAATAATTTCTAGGCTGATTTTAATGACAAGTAATTCAATAGTAGTTGTTTCTACGCTTTGTCAATCAAACACAGAATATAAAGAAAACATTGTGCAGTGCTAATGTGTCATATGAACACTAAACCAACCAATATTGGTATGTGAAAAGTTAGCCAACAATTAATCAAAAAGAAAATACCTAAGGCGTTTTTGGGGAGTTTTTCTGCTCTAGGATCAGCTCTCAAAACGCCCAACAAGACAAATCCTATTCATTTCAATGGCCCCTGTTCACATCTGAGCGTTTTGACGCTGTGAGCAAAACGCCCAACGCTCAAAAAAGTACATGAGCTTCTTTTTGGGCAGATTACAGGCGTTTTCCATTGGTCTCTATTCAATCTAAAAACGCCTGCACAAAAAACGCCTGTAAAAACGCCTGTAAATCGCGGTAAAAAAACGCGCAAATACGCTACGCTACGGTGTGAATGTAGCCTAAAGAGTGCCTGTGCATAAATAAATAATACAATTCATCAAAAAAAACCTTAGATTCGGTGATAGCCAATAAAGTGCTAGTGCCAAAAATTGATTAAACAGGATGTGAATATATTGTAAGTCCCAATAACAAATATAGAGAATGAAGATACAGTGCCTTGAAAAAGTATTCATACCCCTCAAAATTTTCCACATTTTGTCATGTTACAATCAAAGACGTAAATGTGTTTTATTGGGATTTATGTTTGTAATAGACCAACACAAAGTGGCACATAATTGTGAAGTGCAAGGGAAATGATAAATGGTTTTCAACATTTTTTTACAAATAAAATATGTGAAATGTGTCACATGCATTTGTATTCAGCCCCCTTTGCGCTGATACCCTTAACTAAAATATAGTGGAGCCAATTGCCGTTAGAAGTCACCCAATTAGTAAATAGAGTCCACCTTTGAGAAATATCATCTCAGTATAAATACAGCTGTTCTGTAAAGCCCTCAGAGGTTTGTTAGAGAACCTTAGTAAACAAACAGCATCGTGAAGGGCAAGGAACACACCAGACAGGTAAGGGATAAAGTTGTGGAGAAGTTTAAAGCAGGGTTAGGTTATAAAATAATATCCCACGCTTTGAACATCTCACAGAGCACTGTTCAATCCATCAGCTGAAAATGGAAAGAGTATGGCACATCTGCAAACCTACCAAGACATGACCATCCACCTAAACTGACAGGTGGGGCAAGGACAGCATTAATCAGAGAAGCAGCCAAGAGGCCCATGGTAACTCGGGAGGCGCTGCAGAGATCCACAGCTCAGGTGGGAGAATCTGTCCACAGGACAACTATAAGGCCCCTTTCACACAGGGAGACCGTTCAGATCCGTCTGTCCATTTTTCAGGCGGATCTGAACGGATGCCCCATGTATCTCTATGGGGCATTGGATGTCAGCGGAGACATGTCCGCTGACATCCAATCAGTCAAAACCGAACGGATGGAAACCCTATTTTCCATCCGTCCGGCGGATCGGATCAGATGAGAACAGACAGATGGTCAGTTCTCATCCGATTCCCCCATAGAGATGCATGGGGACCTGACAGCTTTGTCTCCGCACACAGCGCAGAGACAGAGCTGCCATCCTCCTGCACAGCGGGGGATCGATCCCCCGCTGAGAGAAACTCATCTCCCTGTGTGAAAGGGGCCTTAGTCATGCACTCCACAAATATGGCCTTTATGGAAGAGAGGCAAGAAGAAAGCCATACGAAGTCCTGTTTGCAGTTTGTGAGAAGCCATGTGGGGGGACACTGCAAACGCGGAAGAAGGTGCTCTGGACAGATGAGACCAAAACTGAACTTTTTGGCCTAAAAAGCAAAACACTATTTGTAGCGGAAAACTAACACTGCACATCACCCTGAACACACCATCCCCACTATGAAACACAGTGGTGGCAACATCGTGTTGTGGGGATGCTTTTCTTCAGCAGGGACAGGGAAGATGGTCAGAGTTGATGGGAAGATGGATGGAGCGTTTATGACCCACATGCAGTATTGCTTCGATGTCCTTGCAGTCTGGTAAGTGGAATCATCCTAAGGGAGTGGAACTGCACAAGATTGTACTTTATTTGCACAGATTGGCACTGATCTGCATATTAAGGAGCACAGAGCACATTGTACTTTTTTCTTCACTGGCTACCTGCAAATTAGATTCTTCTATATTGGTGGAATTTGGACTGTTGGGAGTCATAAGAAAAGACTTGTTTTCATATTTATTTAGTTATATATTTCTTTATATTTGTTGTATATTTATACACTTATGCATTGCTGGGAATTAGCACTTATTGCACTTTAGTTCGACCAACTATGTTAGATTATTTATTAATTTAAGGTTGATGGTCCAATATTTATGCACTTTATTGAAACCAGATCACATAGCACTTTTTTTCATTTCTACACATTCAGTAACAAATTTTTTATTCTTGCATTTTTTTGCACTTTCCCAAGGCACACCCATTCTTGCGTTGTTTACAATTCTATAATAGCTTAAGATCGCAAGATTTTGAACAGCGGCATTTATAGGCTTGGTTATTTTCCTTAGCGCAGGACACACACATTTTTTATATAAGATTTGAAAATTGCTGTTCACAGACGCTCTCCATCCAATCTGACAGAGCTTGAGCTATTTTGCAAAGAGGAATGGGCAAAAAGTTCACTCTCTAGATGTGCAAAGCTGGTAGAGACATTCCCAAAAAGACTTGCAGCTGTAATTGCAGTGAAAGGTGGCTCTACAAAGTATTGACTCAAGGGGGCTGAATACAAATGCACACCACACTTTTCACATATTTATTTGTAAAAAATGTTGAAAACCATTTATAATTTTCCTTCCACTTCACAATTATGTGCCGCTTTTTGTTGGTCTATCACATAAAATCCCAATAAAATACATTTATGTTTTTGGTTGTAACATGACAAAACGTGGAAAATATCAAGGGGTATGAATACTTTCATAAGGCACTGTAGACATAAAAAGGACTCCAAACATAAACGAGTTCAGAAAAATGTAGGGGTGGTGTCTCCAGCAGAAGGAAATAGAAGATGTCCAGAAATTAAAGATCACTCCAGCCTAGCGTGACAAAAAGGGATGCTTACCAGAAGCTTTTGACCCCGGTCAATATGGGCCTTGGAAAGTGTAATCCACCATTTATCAATTCAGATACAGGTGTCTCATCCCACGAAGGAACCTTCACAGCATATGCAGCTCGCCAGGGTGAACACAGCTTCCAGGATAAACACAGCTTCCAAATCAGCCTATCAAGCTCCCACATTATATGCATGAAATTAAAATAAAATCGACCATAGTGAAGCTCCGCTTAAAACTTAAACATTTATTCAGATAAATATTGCACTTACAAATCTAAAATGTATACCAGGCATATCCACAGCTCCGCTTATAGAAGGAATACCTCGAGATGCCAATTACCAAGATGGCCGTGATAGGGCTGTGCATGTGAAGTAACCTCGCGCGTCATAAGTCCTAGCTCCGCCCTATGCATTACTTTATATATGACATCATCAGGGGTCAAGGTCAAACACAGAAGCAGGCTTTTAATGAGTAATATAGAAATCCACCTGTAATTTAGCCAACTCAGTAAATATTTAGGCAAAGCTGCCAGCAGAAACTATGCACTGGTTTTTCTTTGGATAATGTACTATCAGACTTCCAGCCTCTTTGATTACTTTGCTCAGCCTGCTTTAGATAACATGGCCGCTCATTGAGGCCCCATTTACACCTCAGCATTTTATAGCTTGAAGCTCGAAGCTCCAAAAGATGCGGTAGAAAAAAAAAAAAAAACACTTATTCTCTATGGAGTTGGTTCACATCTCCACTCCAAGTCGCCTGAAGCCAAACGCCTAAAGCTTTTGACACGCTTTTATTCCCATAGAAATAATGGAAACTCATGCACGATTTTCTGCTGAAATGCAAAAAAAAAAAAAAAAATGTAATAATATATGAATAAATTAATGTAAAATAAATACATTAATAACTAAAAATCATCGGAAATAAATAATAAATAAGATAAATTAATAATATATAATAATACATATATAAATAATAATTAACCCCTAATTAAAATATATATATATATATATATATATATATATATATATATATATATATATATATATTAAATACATTTTTATTAATAATAATAATAATAATAATAATAATACAAATATTATTAATATTAATAATCATAATAAACACCCAAACCCCAACAAAAATAAATAAATGAATAATATTAGTATTAACCACTTCCCGCAAAACGACGTACCTGCATGTCGGCTTGAAGAAGTGATTGTACCGGGTTGATGCCTGCAGCTGCAGGCATTAACCCGGTACAGTTTTTTAGAGCCGGCAGTCAGCTTTCAGGAGATAACTGATGCGGCTCCGCAGCCGCTTGGTGGTTATGCCAGCAAGCGGGAGGGGACGTCCCCCCCCCCTCCCGCCACCTCCCGTGGCTCTGCCTGGCAGCTGGTTGGAGTCCCGAAAGAAGCCGTATTCGGCTCCGATCGGGTCTTCAATCATGTAACACAGAAGCAACGTCACCCCATCACTTCCAGTTTACTCTGGCTGCCAATGGCACCAATTTCAAAAAAGTGTTAGTATTCCAAAATGACGATTTCAGCATTTTGAATACTTTGAAGTGCAGTGGAGGGGTCTGGGGTCTTTTAGACCCCAGATCCCTCCATAAAGAGTACCTGTTACTGCTTCTTAGTTTACATTTCTTCAGTTACTTCCTGGTTTCCATGCCTAGGCAAATGATGTCATAGATCCCAGGAGTCTTCATGAGAGAAGGGAGAGAAGGGAGGTTTCTCAGCTCAGCCTATCCCTGAGCTAAAGGCAGATTGATTCCAGGAAGTAAATGATACATGAATCATCTGCCCTTACTCAAGATGGCCACGATCAGAAATATTGGTGGTGTTTTTTATAAAATGATTTCTCAGCAATATAAAGCATGGAGCATGGAGACATGGACGGGTGGGGGAGATTTATTTGAATAATACATATAAATGAAATAGCATTTTTGGTTTGTGGTGTTTAGATGCAGTGCAGTTCCACTTTAAGTGGTTAATAATATTTTTTTAAGGGTTAGGCGGTTAATTATTTATTCTTAAATAGTAGTGAGTAGTATTGAGTAGTAGTATTGAGTAGTAGTATTGAGTAGTAGTAGTATTGAGTAGTAGTGATTGTAGTATTGAGTAGTAGTAGTATTGAGTAGTAGTAGTAGTAGTAGTATTGAGTAGTAGTATTGAGTAGTAGTATTGAGTAGTAGTAGTATTGAGTAGTAGTATTGAGTAGTAGTGGTTGTAGTATTGAGTAGTAGTAGTATTGAGTAGTAGTAGTAGTAGTAGTAGTAGTAGTAGTAGTATTGAGTAGTAGTAGTATTGAGTAGTAGTAGTAAGAAGTAGTAGTAGTATTGAGTAGTAGTCGTTGTAGTATTGCGTAGTAGTAGTATTGAGTAGTAGTAGTAAGAAGTAGTATTGAGTAGTGGTAGTAACACCCTAACCCTAATAAAAAAAATTAATAAACAAATAATAATAGGATAATAAATAAATTATTAACTTCTAATCGTAACCACAACCCCTAATCCTAACAATAATAATAATAATAATAATAATAATAATAATTGAATAATAATAATAAAAAAAGAAAAAAGCTGATGGAAAAGCAAAAAATCTGAAAAACCTACCAACAAATGATGTAACAGATGATAGTTTTCTCTATAGGCTAATAAAAAAAAAATAACTAAAGCTCAAAAACGCTGTACAAAAACATGCCTACATTGCACATAAAATACACCAGAAAAACGCTCAAAGACGCTGTGCTCAGGTGTAAATGCAGCCTGACTGGTGAGTGTGCTGAGCTGCCTGCAGGACTTCACTCTCTCAGTCATCATTAAATAATTGTAATCTTTATGCTGCTAGCATTACTAAATAGATATGATATACAATCCTATTTATTTGTTTTAAACTTTTTTCTTTTTTTACATTTCGTCAGTCACTTCCAGGTTTCTTGCCTAGGAAAATTATATCATACATCCCAGGAGTTTTTAGAAGGGGAGGAGTCTGGCCTCAAGTGATACACAGATATAAAACAAATCTTTCTCCAAAAGTTGTACCTGTTTGTCTGCAGACTTCTTTTTTCTATCTCTGTTCAAAGTGTAGAATTTATATTGTCTGAGCTGTCTGAAAAATGGGGGGAGGAGAGATTAAGGTACACACTGCAGAGCTCATGGAGGAGAGCTTTGAGAGCTGATTGAAGGGAAGGGACAACCCCCCCCCCCCCTTCACACAGCAGACAGGAACAGGAATGAGACTGTCAATCACAGGCTGTGTGCTTGAGCTCCCTTCGGTCACCTTTTTTCTCTTGGTGTGTTAAAAGCTAAGCCTAATTCAACTTTTTTTTCAGAATACATCAGAAAATTCACAAGCAACGAACATACCTGAACTTGACTTTGTAATAGGCCTTATGTTGTTCATTGTATAAGAGAGCTCAGAATTTGTCTGTAACTCCATGCACCCTACACCCCCCCCCCACTATCACCTTGTACACTCTCTAGTTCCGCATACATGTTAGTCATAGTTAGCATGCTATGTCACTCATCACTGATCCACCAATTTCCCACTTAGACAAACTAGGGTACACAATCAAGTGGTGACCCTGACCCACCACAAAACACATCCACAAACCCTTTTAGGTCCTGACCCACTGTATATGTTGCAGTTTACAAGTGGTTTACCGGGGATATAGCTGAAGATATCAGCCGTAACCCTGGTATTTTGTTTTTTTCAGCTGGTGTCTGGCTTTCTTAAGAAAGTGGTCTGAGCGGCTGATTAGCTGCTGGATTGCTTTCAGAAGCGGCAAAAGGGGACGTCTCCCCCCCCCCCCCCCGCCACTCATCAGTGTTTCTCGAGATTACTGTTTTTACCAGCGCGCCTGAGAAATGATCCAACGATGAGGCCTGCTGGTCAAAGAGGCCAACAGAGACCAGGTAGTCTCCAATCGTCTCTATGGCCTTGGAGGACCGGAGCAACGTCATGACGTCACTTTCAAGCTAGGTCGGAAATAAGCAAATTTTTTTTTTCAAATGATCTTTTGCTTTAGAAGGTAAAGGAGAGATTTGGGGTCTTTTTGACCCCAGATCTCTCCATAAAGAGGACCTGTCATCCTTATTACAAGGGATGTGATCAAAAACAAAAGAATTAAAGGGACAGTGTAAAAAAATAAATAAAAAAAATAAGAAAAAAAAATGTAAAGCACCCTCATGCACAGAAACGAATGCATAGGTAAGTCGCACATGCATATGTAAACTGTGTTTGCACCGAGGTGAGATATCGCCTTGGATTTTATAGCGAGAGCAATAATTCTAGCACTTGACCCTCCCTGTAACTCTAAACAGGTAACCTGTAAAATCTTTTAAAGCGTCTTTTAAGTCCCGTAGTTTTTCGCCATTCCACGAGCGTACACAATTTTAAAAAGTGACACGTTAGATATCTATAAGCATAACATCATCTTTCATGTTTTATTAAAAAAAATTGGGTTTTATATCTTGTGTGATTTTAAAACTCATTAAATTGTATTGTTTCCAAAACATTGCGTTTGAAAGACTGCTGCACAAATACCTTGTGACATAAAAAATGGCAACTAGTGCCATTTTTTTTTTCTAGGGTCTCTGCTAATAAATATATATATATATATATATATATATATATATATATATAAAATGTTTGGAGGTTATAAGGAATTTTCTAGCAAAAAATACTGATTTAAACTTGTAGACAAAAAGTGGTAGAAATAGCTTGCTCTATAAGTGGTTAGGGAGAAACGTCACTTCCCCTTTCCATTCTTGTTGCTGGTCTCATACAATGAAGGGATCCTGACATTTAGCCCCCGTTCACATCGACTGGGGCTTTGAAATCATGCAGCTTCATCTGAAATTGCATGGTTTCAAAGCAGCATTTCAGTGCGACTTTAGGTACAACTTTGAAGACATCTGTGCAGCTTCATGCACAGGAGACTATTCAAGTCACACAAAAAAATTGCCAGACCCCCTGTCCCCGCTCCTGTTTGTAGTATCACTGGAACCCTTCCTGTGCAGAATCCGAATTAACTCGGATATTTCGGGCATCAGCGTGGGAAAGGATCAGTATAAAATATCAGCGTATGCCGACGACGTCCTATTCTCGATCACGAATCCAATTATATCACTCCCCAACTTGTTATACGAGCTGGAGAGATACGGAACTCAATCTAATATGAAGATAAATTTCATTAAATCCGAAACAATGGGAATAGAACTTCCAGGGACACTCCAACAACAGTTAAGGGCAAATTTTAAATTGAACTGGACTAAGACAGCCCTTAAATACTTGGGGACATCGATCACACCAAATATATCGCAATTGTTTAATCTGAACTTTATTCCCTTACTAAAATCTATAAAACTACTACTGCTAAGGTGGAGAGGAGGAATGCATTCATGGATGGGAAGGTGCAATATAATCAAAATGAGTGTTATACCAAAATTCCTGTACATTTTTCAGGCACTTCCCATACACATCCCACCTCGATACTTGATGCAGATTGAAACTATGATAATGAATTTCATCTGGAATTCAAAACGTCCGAGAGTAGGGAAAAAATATCTATTTAAAGCGAAAACAAATGGGGGGCTGGCAGTCCCGAACATAAAGAAATACTACCAAGCCATTCAACTGGGAAGAGTGATTGACTGGTGTCGACACAGAGAATATAAGCTCTGGCCAAACTTAGAGCAGGCACAATGTGAGATCTCGTTGAAAAGAGCCCCATGGTGTTATAAGATCCTACCGGTATCAATAAAGAAACATCCTGTTATAGGAAACACGATCAAAACTTGTGCAAAAATATTTAAACAGGATAAATTAATACGGGAGAACTCCGTACTGTATCCAATACTAGGAAACCCCCACTTTGAGACAGGATATCAAGACAGGAAATTTAAGACCTTAGCAGATAGAGGAATTACACAAATATCTGACTTCCTAACAGAGACAGGCTGGGTAACGATGGAGGAATTAACAGACGTCTCAGGCCATTTCGGCCTAGATCTATGGCGTGCCTTCCAACTACGCCATTTTTTGGGAACATTGCAAGTCCCCTCCCAGGATGATAAAGAGGTAACACCTTATGAAAAATTATGCACTCAAAATGGAATTATGGAACATGCTATATCTAAAATTTACTCCCTGCTAATGACATCAGTAGAACGGCGTAAACCTCCTTTTTTGAAGGAATGGGAGAGGGAAATGGGCATTGTCTTCTCACTAGAACGGGAAAATCAAATAATTAAGTCAGTATTCTCAACTTCAATTTGCGTTAGAATTCAAGAACTGAATTACAAAATTTTTTCCAGATGGTATTACACCCCGGTTTGGATGAATAAAATTTCTACATTAAATACAGATTTGTGCTGGAGATGTGGGACAGAGAGAGGGACAATGCTCCATATATTCTGGGAATGTCCTAAACTAGAAGAGTTTTGGGAGCAGATTCGGAGGTCAATACAGGAAATTATGAAATGTCATATTCCCAAAGAACCTGCCCTCTTTCTGCTCCATACCCCCAGCATACCGATACAAAATTACAAAAAATCCATTATACCACATCTGGTGAACGCTGCCAGGATATGTATCCCTCTTAAATGGAAAGAGACTGAACCACCTAACATAAACATGTGGTTAAGGAAAGTTGAGGAAATACATAACCTAGAAAAATTGGTCCTATCTGCTCATCAACAAACTGATAAATATGAGAAGAAATGGAAACAGTGGAAAGATTATGTTAATTCAGAAGAAAGGTAATTTCCAAGTACAGGACAAGAACCTGCGCGGAGAAGATAGATATATAATGATATAGGAGTGTAGAGACCTGTGCACCATTCTTTTTTTTTTTTTTTTTTTTTTTTTTTTTTTTGGGGGACAGGGGGGAAAAGGGGAAAGAAGGAAAAGGAACGAAATGGGAGTTTTTGGGTTCGGTAATAGATTGCCAAAGAAAGGCTAAGGTTCCTTAAAGGGAATAAATGGTTTGTAATTATAACCTTGAAAGCTAAAATGTAATGTATATACTGTATATGTAACTGAACTTAAAGAAATAAAGATATAATTTGAAAAAAAAAAAATTGCCAGAAGTCCTGCATGTACTACTTTTTTAAATTGGTGTGGAACTGCAAAGTCGGAGTCGCACCAATTTGAACAGTGCGATTGCTGGCAATAGGATGCGACTTGTCATGCAATTTGACCTGTCAAATCGCATGACAAGTTGCTTCAATGTGAACGGGGGCATAAGAAACATTCTGATTACGATTAACTGCAGTCTGTGTGTGGCCAGAAACGCAGCAGTATTGCTGCCCATGCATGCACACTGTGTCCAGGGTTGTTTAGAGACACAATTCACATACAACCTTTCAAATGAGTGGTTAAATCAAACAAGCGACAGTTCTAGTCATTGATTTGTACAGTGGCGGAACTACCAGGGTCGCAATGGTCGCATACCGGGCCCTGGGAAGGGGAAGGGGCCCCAAGAGGGCAGGAAGAGCATTTAAGGGCCCCGCTGCAGGACTGTGATTTCCTTGCAACTTGCTTGTGACTTTTGTGATCAAAATTGAAGTCTATGGCACTCAAATTGTACCATAGTGACAGAAATGTAGTAGACGACACCCATTGAAATGAATAGGTTTTGGCTTATCATGCGACCTTATGAGGGAGATTTACTAAAATTGGTGCACGTAGAAACTGATGCAGCTGTGCATTGTAACCAATCAGCTTCTTGGTTTTATTGTCAAAGCTTAAGGCTCCATTCACATATCGGTGTCTTGGATCGTGAGCAGAATTGCTGCGATTCTGCCCACGATCCCAAACCATTGCAAGTCGCGGGATGCCCGTGCTTTTTCCGTGACCTGCAATGGCGCCCTAAACGCAATTCCCGTGACTTGCAATGGCACCCCAAATGTGGCGCGATTTTGCCGCAATTGTCGCCTGATGAATCGCGGTAAAATCGCGCAAATAGTTTTGCCAGACGCATGTCGCCCAAAAAAAGTAAAAGAACTTCTTTTGGGTGACAGGCGTTCCGCGAGTCTGCTTGCACGATTTTACCGCGATTCGTCAGGCGACAATCGCGGCAAAATCACGCCGCATTTGGGGTGCCATTGCAAGTCAGGGGAATTGCACGGGCATCGGGCGACTTGCAATGGTTCAGGATTTCTGCCCATGATCCGAGACGCCTATATGTGAACCCATCTTTATCCTTGGCAAGTAGCTTTACTCTCATCACAAGGCCTTCTTACATTCTCAGAGTGGACAAGATGAAAGAAGGAGAGGGATCTCTCCATGTCCATTCACAGAAATACAAAGCGTTTTGTGGGTGGTTCTTATCAGTGTCCAGTAGGGGGTGCTATGCAATCATTGTGGCTTAACCGGGAGCTGGAGTGGATGGCTATGTAGTATGCCTGCTGGAGTGATGGGGGCTCTGAAGGCTAGTACTGGCTGGAACAGAAACGGGGGTGCCTACAGGCTGGTGGGGCATGGGAGTAATTCCCCCAGGAAAACTGAATGGGATCAGTTCCTTCTGATTTGATTGAGTCTACCTTGTCTGGCCATTGGCTGGGAAGGCAGAGAGTCCGCAGTGTCTGAGCCCCCGAGAGTGATTACTCTAGGGGTGCTCTTAGTAACACTTGGGTGTGTGACCCCACACTGAACTGGCACATGGTCAGAGCACCAAATACTTTTTTATGCACTGTGCCTTTTAGGGCATTTTGATCAGGTCCGGGGCAGTTTTTGTTACCAGGTCTCAGGACCCGGCCAGTGCACTTATTTATTACATATATTTTTCTCCACTATTTTGTCACTTTCACGTGTGATTATTTTTCTCACTAGGATAGAGGGTGTGAGTTCTCTGGCTTGCCCTGAAGGATGTGTTGCCCTCAGGCTCCTTCCTCCTCTGACCTTATTGGGGGGGTCTCTTTTCCGGAGAGCCCCTTGACCTAGAACTCTGTGGTCAGCTTCGGCTGGCCAGGAGGAGAGGGGTCCATCAGGCCTTCTGGCTAGGCGGATCATGTCGAGCCCTAAGTCCCTGTCAGAAGTCTTGCACCCCAGGGGATCAGGGGGAGATTCTACCCCTTTGGGGGGTGGGCAAAGCACACCATTAAAGAGGTTGTAAACCCTCTCTTATAAGGCTTTCCTATAGGTACTGTAAATATCTCCTAACCGTTTAGGAGATATTTACTTTTAATGCAGCCGATGACGTCATCTAAAGGAACAGCCACCTGCATGTGTGGGAGTGATGTCACCGCACCTCCGGCCAATCAGATGGTTGGAGGAGGCGAACCAGGAAGCAGGATGGCCGAACATGTCGGCCGTGTCCCTGCTGAGTGGGCGGCACGGCGGGGGCTTCGTTCTAAGGTAAGTATTTTATAATAGGCTAGTATGCGATGCATACTAGCTCATTATGTCTTTGTCTTACAGTTTTTATTTTATTTTTATTTTGGGGGGGTTTACAACCTCTTTAAGTGCACTTTTTAGTGTGTGTTTCACATGCACGTTTTTTGTTCACTTAACGGTTTTTCTGTTTTCCTTTTTCAGCACCACTGTGGATTCAAAGTTTACGTCGGTAAACTTTGCGGGGGTATACCGGGATGATGCCTCTAGCTAGATGCATCATCCCGGTACCGTGGTTTAGAGCCAACGGTTGGCTTTCCATCGGTACCGACCGATGCGGCTCGGGAGCCGCTCGATCGTTACCCGGGGGGGCGGGAGGGGACGTTCCCTCCCTCCCGCCGCCTTCCGTGGCTTTTACCGGAGCTCCCATCCCACCGGGAGCCCCGAGCACCCAGCCGGCACGTCCGCCGGCTGGATGGAGTCCCGATCAATGCCGGAAACGGCTTCGATCGGGTCTCCGATGACGTAACCCGGAGGCGGCGTCCATGACGTCACTTCCGGGTTACTGTGCTGCAAAAGGCGGCAAATTTGAAAAACGGCTGTATGCAAAAACGCCGTTTTCGGCGTTTTGCATACAGGGAAGTGTAGTGGAGGGGTCTAGGGTCTTTTAGACCCTCGATCCCTCCATAAAGTGTACCTGTCACTGCATATTGCTGTCACAAGGGATGTTTACATTGCTTGTGACAGCAATAAAAGTGATCAGATTTTTTTTTTTAAAACTGTTAAAAAAAAATAAAATAAATGGGAAAAAAAAATTAGCTGCCCCCTTCACCGTTAGCTCGCGCACAAAAAAAAAACGTATACGGAAGTCGAGCCGCAAATGAAATCGCTGTTCAAACCCCACATGTGAGGTATCGCCGCGATCGCCAGAGCGTGAGCAATAATTTAAAAAAAAGAGCTACACTCTAACTCTAAACTGGTAACCGTTAAATAAATTTAGATCTCTATTGACCGTAGTTTGTCGCCATCCCACGGGGGGTCGCAATTTTAAACCGTAACATGTTGGGTATCTATTTACTCAGCGTGACATCATCTTTCACAATATACAAAAAAAATGGGCTAACTTTACTGTTTAGTATTTTTTAAATGCAGTGAAATGTGATTTTTCAAAATTTTTCCAAAAAAATTGCGTTTTAAAGAACGCTGCGCAAATACCGCGTGACAAAAAATATTGCAATGACCGACATTTTATTCTCCAGAGTCTTTGCTAAAAAAATATATATAATGTTTGGGGGTTCTAAGTAGTTTTCTAGGAAAAAATACTGATTTTAACTTGTGAAAAAAAAGTGTCCGAAATAGGGCTGGGGCTTAAGTGGTTAAGCACTGACAGTAGTATCGGGCATCTATGATTTGAACCTACACACCAACGATCCAGACCTAGGATTTTCAGCATTAGAGGTAACTTGTTTGTATAGAGTACAAATAAAAAAAAAAATAATTTCCTGCAGTTCTCCTCTAAGTGCTTCCATAGCTACTGGCTTCTGAACAGATGGAAGAAATGACTCCCCAAGCAGTAATGCAGTAGCACCTTTTAGCACTTGAATAAAGAATTGTGTGACCTTGCAAGACTTATTGTCACTACATACAACTAATGTAGCTTACTCCATAGGGAGCCATTTCTTCCATCTGCTTAGTGATTTAGTGAACTACTAAAAACCGCTTGTGTAGCTTTCACCTAGTTAGGCCAACAAATGTGTCAGTCTCTCAGTAGCAAGCGGTTAAAATCATCAAAGGTAGCCAAAAGAGAAATGTCCTTGTTGTGCAAAGAACAGACTGCTGCCAATGCTTTCCACACTGATGTACGGGTCTTCATAAAACGAAACCCTCCTCTCCTTTTCAGCCAAGGAAGCTGCCATCTTAGCCTCTGTTTGATCCTCAGTTGCCATGGTGCTACACATGTGATCAGCTATGGCTCCAGCCGTTTGATGGCTTGACCATTCGGTTGAAATTGATTAGCCTAGAATGTAACTGTTTTGGGAAATGGTTAACCAGTTAACGCCTGCCCGCTGCAGTTTTACTGAGGTAGGTCGGCTCTGTCCCACGAAACGACATAACTGTACATCACTTCGCGTGACCGCTAGCGAGGGCGCGCGTGCCCATTCGCCACAGGGGAAGCCAATCAGTGGGTCCGGCAGCGGTGATTGCACCCGCCATCACTCCCTATGAAGACAGAACAGCGGTCTGCCGTGTTTACAACAGCAGTTATGAACAGGGATCCTGTGTTCTTATTTAGGAACAGAAGTCTCTGTGTTCATGCAGAAAGCCCATCCCCCCCACAGTTAGGGAGCACCCCCTAGGGACACATTTAATGCTTTGATCGCCCCTGGTGTTAACCCCTTCTCTGCCAATGTCATTATTACAGTAACAGTGCATATTTTTAGCACTGATTACTGTAGTAATGTCACTGGTCCCCCCATAAGTGTCTAAAATGTCAGTTAGGTGTCCGATCTGTCCTCCGCAATGTTGCAGTCCCGCGAAAAAACGCTGATCGCCGCCATTACTAGTAAAAAAAATATAAATAAATAAAAATGACATAAATCTTTCCCCTAGTTTGTAGACATGATAACTTTTGCGCAAACCAATCAATATACACTTATTGGGGGTTTTTTTTACCAAAAATATGTAGCAGAATACAAATTGGAGTAAAATGATGAAAAAATTGATTTTTAATTTTTCTTTTTTTATTGGGAATGTTATATAGCGGAAAGTAAAAAATATGTTTTTTTTTCTCGCTTTTTTGTTTATAGCGTAAAAATAAACCTCGATCGGTAGGTGTGGCTCTGAAGAAGAGGAATTCCTCAAAACGCGTCAGCCTTTGGGGTCTTCAGTGACTGTTATATCCATTCGTGTTGATAAATTGGATGGAATTTGCTGAAATCTGTGATGCGTAATTTTCTGTCGCCTTTGTGAGTACAATTGTTCTGTCCTCCCTATGTATGAGGGTACATAGATTGATAGGCAGTATAACCCTGATTTCCTTCAATGCATTGACAAAGGAGCAAGGTCCAACTTCAACTTTTATTGCAAGGAAATACGTGAAATTAGAGTGGTAAAACTGTGGAACAGAAAAGAGAATACACTTACTAATGTATACTGACATGTGGCAATGCATATAAGACATTACTGTACATAGCAATGCAAATACAAGAAATGTGCACAAGATGTAAGTTACACAAGACATAGATACAGGATGATAATGTTAAGCATCCATAAGAGTATACACACCAGCGATGCCGCCATAAACTAAGATGAGGGAGGATGCAACTAGCTGTGTTTCCTCTAGCTGAGTTTCCTGTTGAAAACAAGATATGGAGGGAAGATGATGTCACCAAAGTTCATAGGTGAAAGCTATGGTAGCTGAACTGGGACAAAAATTGTTCCAATATGTAATATGTGAATGGCCACTAGATGGCGCTGGTACAACATGAACAGTAGGTTACACAGTAAATTACACATTGTGAAAACTCTCATAAGAATAACATGACAATATAATGATGGAGACATGACAACAATACTTACAGTGTTTTTATACAATAAATTATTTGTCTCGGGATAATGCACTAGATCGGTGTGCCCTCTGTGTGTTTTGTATAGTTCCTAATATTAAAAGTCAGCAGCTACGGTACAGTATAGTTGCAGTGTTAGATCTCCCTAAGACTTTGAGGGCAGCAAGACCGTGGTTATCCATTTCTAAAGGTAATGAAGATATAAGCACATCCATCCGGAGGGGCCATTTTCCTAAGCGAGGAGGTATTGGGTGTGTGAAGTTTTAATATTAGGACTAGGGATCCAGCGGTGTCTTCACCCCAGCTGGTTTTTCATTTGGCTCTCAGGTGCCGCCGCCATTTGTTGTAAGGGCAGATTCACAGCCGGTTCCCTACTGCGCAATGTGTGAAGTGAGCTCTACTTTGTGAATGGCTTGGCAGCAGGGGGAAGGAGGAGGGGGGCTGAGCTTCTGGGTGACTTCGCCACGGGGAAGTTACCAGGAAGTGGGAGCGGGTACCTGTCAAAACCAGGTACCCACTCTCCCCTCCCCCACAAAAGGTGCCAAGTGTGGCAGTGGAGGGAGGAGGAGGCAAACAAGTGGAGCTTCCCCTTTTGGGTGGAGCTCCGGTTTAAGTTATGTTCCCCAGTGTATGTGCTTTATAAAAAGGTATGCTGCTTCATACCTTATTTCAGAGCACCACTCAACGCTCACGTGACCGATCCCCCGATCTGAGAACTAAAGCGGGAGGGGCTGAGAATCCCCCGCTGCCATCAGCCGGGAGGAGGAGAGGAAAGGTAATAAAAACGAAGCTGCATCATTTTTTATAATGCACATACACTAGGGCACATAACTTTATCGAACACAGGGGATTCTAGGAAGAAAACAAAGTTATTATAGCAGCAGGAGGGGAGGGGCAGGAAGCAGATCTGCACTGAGACTACCTGACAGGCAGGGAGAGACTGGGAGAGGGGAAGAAAGGAGAGACTTTGGGCTGACTGACCACGGTATCATGGATCAGCAGCCTTGATAAATGTGGTCAGATTACAGAGAGATGGGCAGCACCAGGCAGGATCAACCAGGTATTTTTATTTAAAGAAAGGGATGAATTACACAGCACAAGCACTTTGCGGTTATTCATGCTTCAAAGAAACAAGATCATTTTTTTTAGGGTTACAGTCGCTTTAAATTGATGGGCTTAGTTCCACTTTAAATAAACCTCCCTGTATAGTTTTTTTGTGCATACTCCAACTATCCAATAACGCTTCAAATTTGAATGCTAACCAAAGGGGGCCAAAGACTAATTCATGAAAGGAAGGGTAAAATGTTTTCAGCTTAACAACAAATCAGATTCCTTGTTTATGTTAATTATTAACACCAGGTTGGCTAAAAAGGCAGCGGCTCCCCTTTTATTCTACACTGCCTATAGGTCAGTCCCCAGGCGGTTCATACATTTCAGACACTAACATAATACAATGTTCATTGACTCTCATTTTGCTTCACAACCTTGTTCCTTATGTAACAGTGTCTGCTAACCTCTTACTGAAGTCCTATTTATTTATGCTTAGTTGCCCATTTAGATGCATTGTACAGCACTGCCATGGCCAAATGATCAACAATTAGAATACATAAGAGCGTTTTCTGCTTAGCTCTGAATAGGAGAAGTGCACTTTGTAATGAAATTTATCAAAGAAAAAAGCATTGCATTGAAAGCAGAGAAAGAAAAATCCATTCTCTTGCATTTTTATCCTTACCATTTCAGATAAGGTATCATTGCCTGTCAAATAAATCCTTTTTATTTCTTTTTCCTGTAGAGGGTTTCCCTCATCTCGCTCACACTGCTGATGCAGGTATCCAATTGTCTGCTTGTCAGAGATTATTTAATAATTCCTGTAATGTCATTCTCAGGTAGATCTTGTCGGAGCCATTTCTCTTGCTTTGAATAACTTGGTATATGCATAAGGGATGATGTCTCTGCATGCAAGACAAGATTAACCATTTCAATACCGGACACTTTCACCCCCTTCCTGTCAAGGCCAATTTTCAGCTTTCAACACTTTTAATCTTATTTTTATTTTTTGCTAAATAAATGAAAAAAAGCGTAACTCTTCATTTCTGTTCTAATATTTTGCAAATAAATAATCTTTCTTCAAAAATTAGGCCAAAATGTATTCCACTACATTTCTTTGGTGAAAATAACCCAAATCAGTGTATTCTATCATTTAGTCTGTAGGAAAAAATGAGAATATATATATATATCTGAAAATTGATTAATCGTGATGTACTAACTCATTATTTGAGGCCTGAAAATTTCAGGACAGTACAAACATCCCCAAAATTACCCATTTTTTTGGAAAGTAGACTGTCCCAGGTATTTAGTAAGTTTTTGGAAGTTGTAATTTTTTTATCATAGTTTTTTTTGGAAAATTAAGAATTAAAAAAAAACGTTTTTTCCCCACGATTTTTTTACATGCGGTCACCAGTGCAGTACAGCATCATCATTTAACTGGCGTGGCAGTGATCAGGGACACTGACTGGTGAAAGTATGTAAAACAAAAATAATAATAATAATAATAAATATTTTTTTTAATATTTTTTAAATATTATTTCTTTATTTTTATTTTTTTTACAGTAGTAACACTGTGCTGCTCTGCGAAGGTATTTAGGTTTTATTAATTTTTTACGCACTATGATTGCTTTAAATGGAATTTTACAGTTATAAGCAACCATTCTTTCTGCATGAAAACTATTAATTCAGTGTTTACTATTGTGATTAGCTGTGATTGGCCACTCACATGGTATAGAATACTAATACTAAGCTAGGATGCGGCACATTGCTTCTATTTCTGTATCCACAGTACCACCCTGTGGTGATACAAACCTATTCAAGTATAATCACATGGTATAGATGAGCTGTGATTGGCCCTGTCTGTACCATGTGATCACTGGGACCAATCACAATAGTACACAATGAAAGGCATGAATCAAAGCCTTTCATTGTGTACAGTTGTCATGTGATCTGCTGTGATTGGCCACAGTGATCACGTGCTACCAGCAGCAGGCCGGTACAGTGATCTGTCAGTCTGTGTCCGGTGGACACAGCGGGTGACAGATCATGCTGGAGGTCATATAACGTCCTCCCAGGATAACAGGGCTCCTGCTTAGCCATCATATTACAATAGGCTGGGTGGGAGGTGGGTTAAATAAACACCTAAAGGTAAGGCTGAACGAAAAAAAAAAAACCTGATTAGATTCAACACACTCTGACAATGGGGAGAGTTCCGCCGTCAGAATATAATGATCAGTGTTGCCAACTTTATCCTGCAGCACTGATCAAGCAAAATAAAGAACCTGACAGGCTGGTTGTACAGTCGACTGAGAGATTTACTTTTATACAACCAGCTTGCCCATAGATGGATCTAAATTCAACTGGTGCCTGCTGAATGGGGCAAATTTCAATCCATCTATGGCCAAGTTATAACTCCTTGTCATCTGTGTCCCCTTGAAGAGATCTCCCTTCACTTCCTGTCCCATAGCCAAACATGATGTGAGAGGAAATCCCTCCAAAGTGAGGGCATACCTGGTTGTCACCAGAACTAGTGTCTCCATTGGAAGATTTCCCCTCTCCAGGCAGTCCCTGGGTTACAAACGAAATATTGGTCAGGCAACGCACTGACACCTTTGCTGCCATTGTGCTATGTGCTGGGTGTTCAGTGTGACCCTGCACCTTTAAGGAGGGGTGGGCTCCCTCCAGTCACCTGTCCTCCATCTATCTCATCAGAATGCATGTGCTCCCATTGTGGAGACTCTTTAAAGGTAGAGTTAGGGACTGAAGATATCAGGGTGCCTTGGCGCGGCCTGCAGCTTACGCATGTATTTGCAAATGTGTGCAACTAAACCCCTGTTTTTAACGCATACTGTTAGACAGGTTAATTTGGCTGGTTGCTGGCTGGTTGGTAAGTAGTGACTGGAAATCCCTTCGTTTTTGATCTACAAATGAAATAGGGCCTGTAGCTTTGTTCTAAAGTTGAATTGTATGTAAGTTGAAACAGGTACATTTTTAAGTGCAACTCCAGCCAAAAAATAATTTTTGATTTTTTTGGATAGCATAGGGAAGGGTAAAAACCACTGTAAGGTTTGTTTTGCTGTCTGTGCCCCTGTTCAGAAGATGTCACCTCACTTTCTGTCCCTGTGACAATTGGATTTTAAAAATTTTGGGTTGTTGTAGAAACAAGGATTGGTGATAAAGCTTCAGTGGAGACACCTTTTTCCCATGAGAACTCTTCCAGGAGTGAATTTCCCTTCCTAGGGGTAGATTTCCTCTAATTTCCTGTTGTCTCTCTCTGTTTGTAATAGGGGTCATATGTTTGGAACTCAGGGACTGTCTGTATTCTATTTCTGGTGACATCCCAAAATTTGGGAATTTCTTTCACTTTCACTCACAGTGGTGGCAGTAAACAGGACTAGTCGAGAGGATGAATTCTCCTGGACAGGGGAAAAGACAGCAATAAAAACTTGACAGGTTTTCTAGTTCTTCTCCACTCTGTCCAAAACTAAAGACAAATTTTGCCTTTAACCGCATGTCGCCCGCGCTATAGTCGAAAGACGGCTACAGCGCAGGCTTCCAATGCTGGGAGGGTGTACATGGCTGTCCTCCCATGATCGCGCTGCCTGCGTGCCCCCTGTGGTGTGCGGGCAGTGCGCTCTGTGATCAGCGAGTCCTTTGGACTCATCTGATCACAAATCAGGGTTGAGGGCCAATCACAGGGGCCCCTTTATGACGTGATCAGCTGTCAGCCAATGACAGCTAATCACAGGATGTAAACACAAGCCGGTTATCAGCTTTTCTCTCCTCACGCGGATGCTGACAGCGTGAGGAGAGAAGAAGAAAGCCGATAACTGACTTGTGTTGGGGACATGCACACTGATAATCAGCACACTGATTATCAGTGTGCTGATTATCAGTGCAGTCCCACCAGTGCTGCCAATCAGTGCCAACTATTAGTGCTGCCAATCAGTGCCTCCTCATCAGTGTCCCCTATTTGTGCTGCCTTTCAGTGCCCATCAGTGCTGCCTACTAGTGCAGCCTATCAGTGCCCATCAGTGCCACCTCTCAGTGCCCTTTAATGCCGCCTATCAGAGCCCATAAGTGCCGCCTATCAGAGCCCATAAGTGCCACCTATCAGTGCCCATCAGTGCCATTTATCAATGCAGCCTCATCAGTGCCCACAAGTGCCGCCTTATCAGTGCCACCTATCAGTGCCCATCAGTGCTGCCTCATAAGTGCACATTAGTGAAGGAGAAAAATTACCTGTTTGCAAAATTTTATAACAAACTATGAAAAATGTTTTTATTTTTTTCAAACATTGTTATTTTTTCGTTTGTTTAGCAAAAAATAAAAAGCCCAGTGGTGATTAAATTCCACTAAAAGAAAGCTCTATTTGTGTGAAAAAATAAAAATGACGTATGGTTACAATGTTGCATGGCCGCGCAATTGTCATTTAAAGTGTGACAGCGCTGAAAGCTGCAAATTGGCCTGGGCTGAAAGGGGGTAAAAGTACCCGGTGGGCAAGTGGTTAAACATAACTTAAGGTCAAACATTTGTAATACATTTTATATTATTGAGCATGAACCTTAGTTCTTCTGCCCAGTTTGCATTAAATATGGGTGGACTCCCAGCAGGTATAGCCAGGTGCTTCCTATCAGCTGCTGACAGGAAGTCTGTACAAATGACAGGATGACACTGGCCACACAGCTGTCTGCATTTAATCACACATGGAGCGATTAACTGTGGTTATGGACAGACTGTTACCTCTGGTAGCAGACAGTTCATGTCCAGGGGAACGCATCTGTCCTTAATCAGACAGATGACATGCCGACAGCTGTGGACAGTGTCAGCCTGTCTTTAATGTGTAGAGGCCTCCTGTCTGCTGCTGATCAGAATCACCTGGCCTTACCTCGAACAGAAATATGCTGATCTGGACAGTATTTTGCCCTAATTGGACATGTTTATGAAACCTTGTTCTTTGTGCAATCTGGCAGGGGTCAGGGTGATACCCATGTAGAGCCGGACCAAAAGATATGTAACATGGCGCCAAACCACACTTCCAGCAGGTCTGGGGACCAGAGGAGTAAATAGAGTTAAACAGTGCTGAGGTGTGATACCAGCAGGCAACATTTTTAGTTGGATTCCTAATACTTGTTACAATGGATGGCTGATTAGAAGGTGTGAGTCTTTTGGCTTCTGCTGTTGGTGAGATAGGGTTTTGAAAATCTCTTTTCCATTGGTCTATGAATGTGTCATATGTCCAGGAGAAGCAGTTTGTCGGAAAGTGCATGTCTAACTGGTCCAAAGGACCGGCATTAGTGTTCAAATTGGGTCAGGGGGTGTTTGAAAAGATGAGCATTGGGTGGGAGTCTGAGGTAATGTGATAACTGAAGGATCTGTAAAGGGCCTAAGGGGGTGAGGTCAGGGTCAGGTAGCATGTGGTACCATGTTAACCAAGCCAAATTCTTAATGCCTGATGTACAGGTTCGGTTCCTGGGGGGCAGAAGATTGAACTCCTTGACCTCATTCCCACTGTTAAATACTATGTCTTACTGTTATTTATACACTTATATTGCTGTACTGTAGACCTTTTATGCGTATGCTCTTTGTGGGTACCATGACAAGTGTAGGCCTGATTCTATTATGTGATTGTATAAATAAAAAGACTGAATTAAAGTAATGTTTTTATGTCTGAGCTTTGCAGTGGTGTTTCTTCCAATTTTTTCCTTCTAGTGACACTACAGACTCAGGAACATTTTTTTTTTCCTTCCAATGACACCATCAATGCAGGGGCGTTTTTTTTTTTTTTTTTTTTTTTAAATATCAACATTCCAGGGACACCCACCAACTTAAGCCTCGTACACACGCACAGAATGTTGGCCGACCGATCGGCCGTCTTTTGTCCAGTGTTGTTTGTTGGTTGAAATGTGCTCTAGACTTGCACTGGACTTTTGTTGGCCAACAAAAACCAACTTCAGAAGTGATGTCATGCGATGGTTGACTTTCCGTGTGTTTTTTCTTCTCTGAGCATGCCCAGTCTTGCTCATCTGATTTTTGTCTGCCGAAATCTGTACTGACTGAGGAACAATCGGCCGTTCTGTTGTTGGCCAACAAAAATTTTATAGCATGCACACCAGATTTTTTTCAGCCGAAAATTCGCAGTTGGTTGTCGGAAGCATCATAATAACAAGCCTACAATCGGCCGATCGGACGTTGGCCGACAATTTACGGCCAACAATCTGTGCGTGTGTACAGGGCTTCAGGGACATTTTGTCATTCCAGTGACACCACAGACTAAGGCACATTTTTTCACTCCAGTCACACCACCAACCCAGGGACATTTTTCATTTCAGTGATATCCCTGATGCTGGGATGTTTTCTTTTCCTTTCAGTGATACCACCAACCCAGGAATTTTTTTTTTCCTTTGCCCAAAACTTGTCCACCATTCTTAAACTTTTCTTCAGTTTGCTGCAGTGTACCACAAATATTGGTACTATTTTATTGCATGCCGCTAACAGCCCTGTCTCCTTCTCCACCCAATGAGGGAGTTTTAGATGTCCAAAAGCAGGGAAGTCGTGGGGTGGGTGGGCACAGTTTCTTATTTTCACCATGGGCACTAGATAATCTTGTCCTAGCACTACCTGTACCGCTCTCTGAAAAGAGATCCACCAGAGCACAAGTGTTTTATGGGTACAAGACGCAAAAAATCTGTAAAGTGTTTATTGTAACTACTGTAGGCTTCAACTCTCTTTGACCACAGCTCTTTAAGTTATGGCCAATATTGACAGCATTGTAGTCACACCTATTTTCCCCATGGTGTACCATGTATCATTCCAATGGGAAATTTGTAAGCTAGGCAAGGTGTACCCTGTTTTCTCCTTGAAATGTTGAAGGGTATTCTGCCCTAGTACGTTGGGAGCGTTGTTAGAAATGAATTGCAATGCACTCCATCACCTATCGTGCGTTACCATGTACTTTACCATGCATTACTATAAAGCGTCTGTCTAAATATGACCTTAAAAAACTTGACATATACTTGCCTGGGATACAAACATCTTTGTTTTATGACAGATCCATTATTTTTGCTGCTGCCCCCACCCCATTTTGTCATAATGTGGCTTTGCAGAATCCCTCTCCCTTTTAAAACCTTCTCTATGCCAATAGCTGAACAAAGCTACAGCAAGAAGCTCCAAAAATCAGCACAATTAATTCAAAATTATATATGCATGTTCTGCTGTCTCTGTAATATATGTCATCATTTGCAATAAGTGTTCCAATGTAATGCAGTAGATTAAAATAAAAAAGGAACTGCATGACCAAGAGCCTCCGTCTCCCCAGTGATAAATAGACCTGCAGGTTTGAACTCCTTTAACCAGCTTCACTCATATATATTAAGCCTTACTCAAGTGTTGTTAGCTGATTAGATTGAAGTCTGCGTAATTTGAAATCACTTGGCAAAGCACAATTTAATATTAGCAATGTCAATACTGCAAATAATTCATAGTTAGTACCCAGAAGAACATCATTAGGCCAGTGTGCAAACCACTGAAATATAACTTCAGCCTATACAGCAGAATTTAATGATACTCTGTATTAACAGAACATGGGATGAACTGTTCAGGGTTAACCCTTAATCCTGGTGTGACAGAAAAATCTTTACTGAGACACTAAGGGCTCATTCACATGGGGGGTTAAACTTTTGCAGTTATACCACCCCTCTTGAGCTGCAACGGTGGCTGGACAGGGTTTTATACTTGCTATAGCACCATGCTCTGTGCTACATTGAACACAGTTGCAGTATGGTGGTTTTGGCAGAGCCGTCTTAATAGCATCATGGGCCCCTGGGCAAAGTCCCTACCAGCCTGCCCCAATTTACTCACCTACTCTCAAGAATTAAAGTATAAATAGATGATAGAATTAAACATATGTATTAGTACTTTAAAAAATATATATTTTTAAAACATTCCATAAATCAAAGACTAATCAACAACAAGGGCGCAGGAAGGGGGTGGGGGGTGCAGAAGGGCAGAGTGCAGGGGGAGTCAGGAGGGCACAATACAGGTTCTGGGATGCTGCCTGAGCCATCCTGGGACAGCTTAGTAAAAAGTGTGACTGTCCCAACAAATCCAGGACATTTAGCAAGTATGATGTAATGCAAAATTATTATGGGGGCCCCATGCACCTGGGCAGTGCTCAGGGGTGCCCATGATTTAAGACAGCTGTGGGTTTTGGCTTTTCAGGGTTAAAACAGGTGGTGAGGACCACCATTGATGGCTTTCCAGAGTGGGAACAATGCACAAAGAACATTTTTGCAACAGACTCAATCAGACAGGGACCAGTAGTTGGCACTGTCATAGAATGCTCAAGTCTCAGGCCTAGCTTCTGGCAGAGCCCTGTCTGCATTGAGTATGTATGCATCCAATCACAAAAGAATTAGAGTGTATGAAATAGGAATAGTCCTTTTGTTGTTGGTCCTTTTTATCTGACACTGAGACATTTATTGCAATAGGAGTACATCTACTGTGATTTTATGAGTTGTTTTATATACAGTAAAGTTGGTAGTAGTGGCGTTGTTAGCAGAACTCTTCACTGTGACAGGGAATTGCTGTACTACTGTGACCTTCAACATGTTTCAAGTTGTGTTGAAGTTTGTTGAAAGCCTGCTAGCAGCTTGTCTAACCCCTTTATAATCGCCCAACACACATGTGGTGGCAAAAGGGTGGGCTTTACTGTACACATGCTGCAAAGATGTTTCGCTGGACGGCCAATGTTTATGTACTGAGAGCATTGCGCATTTCAAGCACAAATCAAATACCACGATGACCCTGCACTATCTATAACAACCCCCCCCCCCCCCCCATTCACTCGTGCAGTAGACCAAAAATTTGAACACCCCCACGGTGTCTTACAGTCAAGTGTAGGAAGTTGTAGTGACGAAATGCGTCAATCAGAAATGACATTATCATGCAGCACAGCTGGATGTGTTGATCTGATACAGAGTTTTAAAAGAGCTACACATTGTTTTTTATGAGAGATATTTCAGATAAGGTGCTTTGTATTTTAACTGTATTACACCAAATGAGACTTTGTGATCTGGGTTTAAGGTAGACAGTTGAATGTAAGGCAATTTAGGACATCTTGTGGACCTTTTACTCTTCTGGGGAATGATAACTGGAGGGATTGCTGAGAAGGCAACTGACAATACTGTATGGACAAAGCAGCACATGCACCCTCTCCAGTCCAGAGCCTGGGGGAAAGGGAACCGGCATCAGTTATCCCCAGATATTTATACCCTTTCCCATAATTCACCACTGGCAAAGAAACTCCTTGTGTTTGGCCCGGGGGCTGGATGTGGTTCATAACTTGCCTTTATCAGGTCCCTGGGACACTATTCCTCCCACTGAAACAAGGCAATATTCCTTCTACACCAACAATGGGGCATAATTCCTGTCACTGATAACAATAGGGCAGTATTCACACCATTCTCCCCAACAATGGGGCACTATTCTTTCCACTAATATCAATGATGAAACACTATTTTTGCCACTGCCACCAACAATGGGGCACTATTCTTCCCATTGATACCAACAATGGCGCACGATTCCCCTCACTGATACAAATGATAGGATACTGTTTCTTCCCCTAATACAAACAATTGGGCACTATTCCCTTCGCTGACATCAACGATGGGGCACCATAGCTTCCCCTATTACCAACAATGGGTCACTTTTCCTCCCGCTGACACCAATGATGGGGCATTCTTTACTCTCATTGACAGCAGAGCATTTTCTACTCACAAATGGCCATGGTCTGGCCCCCTCAAAGTCTGAAGGACAGTAAATTGGCCCTTTGTTGAGAAAGTTTTGAGATCCCTGATCTAGACCGACTGTGTGATCTCGCATTTATACCATAGGTGACCTACTGACAGAAGGGAGAATGGACAGTCAAGCTGAACTTTGGGGAAACCGAACAAAACAGACTAATTGGCATTGGGTGACTGCAGCCATGCAGACTAAATTTAAAGACACTCCTGCTTATGGCAGAGTGGCTACATAATATTCTGCAGTGTACGCGTGCTCTTTTTCATTCTGACCCTGTTTTTCACGATTCTGCAATATATGCATTTTTGGGGAGAATTTTTTGGCATCCTGACCCTGTTTTGCATCAAAGTGACACTAAATACACACTGTTTAATTTACATTGTACCTTCTATTTCTGTATATGGGGGATGGCACTGTAATTATTTTAATAAAAATATATATATATATATCTAAGTATCGTTTTACTAATTGATATACAGCTGTCACATGACCCAGCTCTTTCCCAGTCTGTCTGCAGGGAAAGAGCTGCTAGTCCTCTGCTGCTGGTCACATGTTCAAAAAATAAATAAAAAAAATACAGCCTTTGAAATACAATGTAGAATAATTGTCATCAATAAACGGTTTAAAATTGTCATGCAAATATATATTTTATATCAAATCTTTATTATTTTTTGGCAATAATATAGTGTGGGTTGATTTCTGCCAGTCACAGGCTATTTCACCTCCCTCCAGCCTGTGTCTTAGAATAGGAGGGAGGTGAAGCCTCCATTAATCTACATGCAACATTCCACCCCTATTGTGTTTAGCTTATTAGTGGGCATGGAGGGAGGGAGGGGGAATGGAGGGTGAGGGAGGGAGGGAGTGGGCTTTCATTTACCACTGTGTATACATCCACATGTGTGGCTCTATAGTCAGTTAGGCCCTTTTCACATGGGCGCAGCGCCCGACGGACTCCGTTTTGCTCAGTGGGGATCGATCCACCAATCCCTGCTGAGCAGGCGGATGACAGCTCCATGTCCACTTACTTTTCAAAGACAGACCTGTCAGATCCCCACTCTCCTTTATGGGAGATCGGATGAAAACGGACCGCCTGTCCGTTTTCATCTGCTCTTTTCAGATCTGATCCCCCAGACGGATGGAAAATAGGGTTTCCATCTGTCCGGATTTCACGGACAGGATCAGATCGAAAAGCAGCGGGTGTCAGCAAACATGTCTCCACTGACATCCGCCCCTCCATAGGGGTGCATGGAGCATTCGATCAGATCCGCCTGAAAAAACTGAGAGGCGGACCGGATCGGAAAGTCCGTGTAAATGGGGCCTTAGGCTGCTCAGATGTGATAGAGAGGAAATGCTCAACATAGAAACTCACAAATTGGGGACTTGGACAGAAGGGGGAGATAGAGAACCACGGGATCAACCAGGTTTTTTGCAGCAGAAAATGAATCTCATAGTGACTGAGTGAGTATGAACAGCATGTAATACACTATTTATTGAGAGTTTTTTTTATGATGTGAGTTTAGTGACACTTTAATTGCTTATAACTTTGTGCCCGTTTAGTAAACTGCAGGTTCAAGATACACTTGGTCTAAACATTACCTATTCTACTGAATACATACCTGGCATTAACCCTCATTTAACACTGGCAGAGGGCTATTCCTAAACTTTTGTAGCCTAATAATTTTTTTTCCCAAATGATACATTTGCTTGAAGAACATTAAAATAACAACATTATCCCAGTCCACTCTATTAAACACGTTTCCTGCGTATTTACTGTACTGTAAAGTGAAACTATGAGTTTAAATTGCTTTTAAAGCACAGTAAAATTAAAAAACACCATGAACATTAATGGGTTATAGTGTAGTGCACTTTGAGTTAGAGGAAATAATTACTTTTTGCTGGGAGAAGTGTAATGGGATTTCTAATAAACAAGACCATTACAGTATGTGGCATCACTCTTCATGAAAAACATCTGTCCTCATTATCACATGTATTCAGTTGGAAGCCTTTTAAACAATGGTCTTAGTGGGTGTAAACCACCCAGCAGAATGAGCAGTTGAAATTGATGATGCTGAAGTTGGATATTATACAGAGCAGTCAGGTATAATTAGTTCTCGCTCTTTGCAGCGAGAACACGAGATGATGATGCACCTGAAGAATAAGGATTTCATTACATAGCGTATTGCCCGATCTCTGCAGTGGACTGGGAATTGGCACTGGAAAAGTACAAGATTTTGAGAAAATGTCTTCCTTGCGGGCTCTTCCAGCTTCCTTAGATAATAATAGAGACTGAAATAACTGATTGCTGCTTCATTTTCTTTTTAAACAACTTGTGAAAATAAACTTTTTACTGACGGGCAAGCTGTTTCTTGGCCAGGATTATCAATTCGAAAAGGTTTAAACTAACATGATAAGGGTTCTTTCAAAGTGCACCTGTCATTTTGCCACAAATTGTATTCTATTAAAAAGGGGAATGGAATATGTCAGTATGATTAAATCTTCCAAAAAAATATTGTAAGGGGCACAGGATCAGCTGATATTGGCAGCCATGAATAGAAAATTACGAAACGGCGCTATATCTAATCCAAAAGAGTGAAATATGAGATAAATCTGCATACATCTATTCCCAAAAAAATCGTGTTTAGAGACAGAAATTTGCTAAAACTGCAAAATGCTAAATCTGGTGCAGCTCTGAATAGAAACTAATCAGCTTCCAGGTTTTTGTTGTCAAAGCTTAATTGAACAAGCTGAAGTAAGAAGCTGATTGGCTACCATGCACAGCCGCACCAGATTCTGAGTGTTCCAGTTTTAGTAAATCAACCCCACAGCGTCTAAAAATACTAATCAGGTAATTCTTAAGATAAGTATATTGCACTTGCAAAGGGTCAATTATCGACTGGTGAAGATCATTCCATGGCAGATGCAACTCAGCTCACACATGAGATGAAAATTGGAGTCTCCATAGTGTAGAAAATGAACACAACTTTAGGAAAATGTGACCGAAAAAATTCCGAACTTCTGCTCTTGGCCATAGACCGGCAGTGACATCACCCAACTCCTCCCGACGCATTGCTTCATTGTCACGTAAGTGAGCACTTAATAAAGTCACATGACAGTGATGCAACGCATCAAAGAGGAGCCGAGTGATGTCACTTCCAGTCTACGGCTGAGATCGGAAGTTCGAAATGTTTCCACGCTGCATTATCATGTGACCCCCTCGGTCACGTTTTCATTCACATATTACAATTTTACATGTAAGTGATTAGTTTGTTCCATTAAAGTTGTTTTCATTTTCTACACTATGGAGACCCCGATTTTGATTTCATGTGTGAGCTGAGTTGCATCTGCCATGGACTGATCTTCACCAGTCGGTAATTGGCCCTTTGAAAGCGCAATATATTTATTTTAAGGATTACCTGATTAGTATTTTTAGATGCTCTAGCACAATTTTTTGAGACTATATATATGCCGATTTATCTCATATTTTGCTTTATTTGATTAGATATAGCGCCACTGCATACTTTTCTATTCATATTTTCAGGATTGGCAGCTTTATCCTTTTTTATGTATTATACACGTTTTTTTTCTTAACACACACTTGGTAGCGCATTGGTATTTCTATTTTCCTGATATTGGCAGCTGTAAACCAGGAACAAAACAGGGACACCCAGAAACAAAGCAGGGTTGTCCTTTAATCAGCAATACAGCAAACAAACACGATGTAGCACCCTCCAAGATAGGTGCTAGGTAAAAGCTTTGTTTTTGGCTCTGCCTGCTCATCAGGAGAGTCTGATTGTTAGTTCTGCCTGCTACATGTGTCCAGGGTATGATTCATTTGGTCTGAGGGAGTGTCCCCACTGTATCCAATAGGGTAGCCTGTTGGACAGTGGAGGAAACCCAGCCAATGACACACTGGGTTTTGTGGCAGTCCCAGTGGGAGGGCACAACCTCAGTGCATCCTGGGATTGATCATAAAAGCCAGGGGCACATGTGACAGGGGGTCTTTGGGCAGGCAGCCAGGTCCCAGGAGGAGGGTGATGGCTGTCTCTCCTCCTGTCAGCAAGGAAGTTGGTCACAGGCAGGCGGCCTAGTGAGCCAGAGTGTGGTGCTGAGCCAGGAGGTCCAGAATACTGACAGTGAAGTTGAAGGCAGAGTGACGGGAGGAAAAACAGTGTCCGTGAGTACCCCGGGAGCTTGCCAGGGGTCTGCCCAGGAAGGGGACCACTCCGGTGGGGTCAGTGGACAGAAGCTAGCTCACACAGCAAGCGAGAAAGGGGGTGCCAAGTTATACTCTAAAGAGTAACCTAAGGAATAGTTCACCTTTCAAATCTTCACTTCAGTGGCAAGGTGAAGCAGCGGCCTTGCCGCACTCAATCCGGTTGGAAGTCCTCAAGATTTGTGCATAGTTGTCAAGTTGGAGTATCCCACTCATCCCTTCTCCCATCCCAATTCTAAATAAAACAAACAAAAAAAAAATCACCTGGACTATTCATTGACTGAGCCAAGTTGTGTTTTGTTGGTTGGAATGTGCCTAGACTGCACACTAATTTTCTCGGCCAACAAAATTCTACTTCAGAAGTGATGTCATGTGTTGGTTTGCTTTCTTTGTGTTTTTTCTTCTCTGAGCATGCCCAGACTTGCTCATCAGATTTTTCCCTGTCGAAATCTGTACTGACTGCATGAAAATCGGCCGTTGTGTTGACGGCGGACAAAAATTTTATAGCCTGCGCACCAGATTTTTTTTCGGCTGGTTGTCGGAAGCATCATACTAACAAGCCGAAAATCAGCAGATCAGACGTTGGCCGAAAATTCCCTGCCAATTTTCAATGCGTGTGTACGGGGCTTAAGATTTTACAAACTGTTGCTATGGGTAACCCAGTGGAATCCACACTCAGCAGCTCCCAAGGGGGCAGTGCTACAACAGTTTCAGTGAAAGAGGTCTTTGTACAGCAAGTCCACAGCATAATCAATACATTTGCCGATCTGAGCCACTAACTAAACTCATGTCAGTTCCTGTGAAAAAAACAAAAATAGGTCTGGCGCTGGTCTTCTGGATAAACAATTTCTAGGACACTCAGTCCATTGACCACAAACCCATAGCAATAATATCATGATATTGATGAAGTTAAGAATAGTATCCACCACACACAATGCAGCCAATCCCTGGCATGGGATGTATATGCAAATGTCTAGACTAAAAAGAAGGGTGGCGCACAGGAGTGGTATTGATGTACAATCCCCCTAAGGTATAAACACAGTCAATGAGGGGTAAAACAATAGGATTTGTTCATGTTACCAATTAAAATGAAGAAACAGCGTCTGGTGGTCTGATCATGGATGTCAGATGAAGATGTTGTGAGGGTCAAATGGAGTTAAATTACCCTATATGAAGATACCTCATTGGGGAGTAAATCCCCCTGGGATGGATGTAAAAAAATCCCGATGGAGGAGAGGAGCGGAGCCGGCGTGTGTGTCGGTCGTATCACACAGCCGCCGGAGTTCGCATCACTTTCGGGAATAGCGTCATGCAATCGTCAGGCAGCCACGCCCAGAGCAGGAACCAGGGTGGAACTCAAGCTTCTCCTTATTGCGTTCTATGTTGGTTACATGAGTTTCTTTTTTGGCAGATTACAGGCGTTTTTCAGTTTTTCAGTGGTCACTTCTCAACTTAAAATGCCTGCACAAAACGCCAATAAAACCACCTGTAAAAATAGCAACACCTATATGTGAACGGAGGCAAAGTGTTTTGTCAGAAATCAGACTTTTTAGCCAGCAGAGAGGAGAGAGAGAAGAGAGAGAAGAGCAGTCAGCTCACATATATAAAAGGTCTGTGGACATCTGGGATTAACTGCTTGAGCTTCGGAAGATTTTAAGCCCTTCTTGAGCAGGCCATTTTTTGCTATTCGGCACTACGCTACTCTAACTGGTAATTGCAGTCATGCGATGCTGTACCAAAACACAATTTATATTATTTTTGTCACGCAAATAGAGCTTCCTTTTGGTGGTATTTGATCACCACTTTTTTCTTTATTCTTTTTTTTTTTTTTGCAATATAAAGGAAAAAATACACCAACATTTTAAAAAAATAAAAAAAAAACATTATGTTTTACTTTCTGCTATGAAACATATCCAATAATAAAAACATAAAAAAATGTCTTAGGCTCCATTCACACCTGGGCGTTTTCAGCTCCAAAAACGCTCAAAAGAAACACTTCCAAAACGCCCAACAAGTAAAACCCCATTCATTTAAATGGCCCCTGTTCACATCTGAGCGTTTTGCAAAACGCCTGTAGCTGAAAAAGTACATGAGCTTCTTTTTGGGCTGATTACCAGCGTTTTTGATAGATGTCAATGAAAAAACGCCTGAAAAAAACGCGGTAAAATCGCGGTAAAAATCGCGGTAAAATCGCGGTAAAAAACGCTACACTCAAGTGTGAATGCAGCCTTAATTTCATAACAATTAAGACTAAGGCCCCATTCACACTGGGGCGATCCGGCTTCCCGGGGCGACCTCCGAGGTCGCGGTGCGAGCAGCGCGCCGCGACCTCGGAGCGGCCGGCACGGACTTCATAACATTGACGGTCGCTCCAGGTCGCCCCAAAGAAGCTCCGGACCCTTTTTCTAAGTCGGAGCGACTTGTGTCGCTCCTATTAGAACGGGTCCGCAGCTTCTCTATGGAAGGCGACCTGTGAGGCGACCAGGTCGCCTCACAGGTCGCCCCAGTGTGAACGGGGACTAAAATATATTCTGCTACATGTTTTTTGATTTGAAAAAAAAAAAAACAGTAAGTGTATATTGATTGGTTTGCATGGAGGTCATAGTGCCTACAAACTATGATATACTGTATATACTGGAATGTCGCTGTACTAATGACTGGCTGGGAAGGGGTTACCATCTAGGGTGATCGAGGGGTTAAAAGTGTGCCTAACTATGTGTAATATGTGCTTCTCTTTACTAAAGATCTATTTCTCATTCCTGCTTTGCTAACAGATCGCTCCCTCTGTACAGAGCTCTGTATTGTTTACCAACACAGAGCTCTGCACTGTGATTGCACACAGCCAATCAGCAGGTCCCAGCCATAAATCATTCGCTGAGACTTCTTGACAGGCTCCCGCTGTGTATAATTACAGTGGAAGCATGCATGTGCTCGCCTTAAATGCCGGAAGTAGGTAGCACTACGGGCATTTCGCTGTACCTACAGTGGCTGCTCGTCTGCAGAACATTGAGGGCAGCAGGAAGAGATTAACTACTTGCAACCTGCCCACTGTCAAATGATGGCAGAGCAGCGCGGCGCTTGTTCTGGGAGGACGTCATATGACAGCGCCCCAGAACGACCGCTCGGGGGCACGCAGCGCGGCGGAAGTGCGCTATGTTCCCAGGACACGACGTGACCCCAATCTTAGTAAAGAGCCAATGACGTGGCTCTTTACCCATGTGATCGGCTGTGTCCAATCACATCCAGTCACATGTAAATGAGGAAGTGCCATTCATCGGTGCTCTTCGCCTCACACTGTGTTGCGAGGAGAGCTGATCATTGGCTCCTCCTCAAAGGGAAGTCCAGGACAGGTAATCAGGGCACTGATCATCAGTGCCCTGATTACAGTAAAGAAAAAACAGTGACACCAATCAATTTCCATCTGTGACACCAATCAATTCCCATCAATGACCTCAATCTTTCCATTAGTAATGCCAGTCAGTGCCCATCAGTGTCTGCGCATCTGTGCTGCCCATCAGTGCCCATTAGTGCCGCCTATCAGTGCTGCCTCATCTGCGCACATCAGTGAAGGAGAAAAATTACTTATTTACAACATTTACTGACAGAAATTAAGAAAAACTTTTTTTTTTTTCAAAATTTTCTGTTTTTTTTCTTTATTTAGTAAAAAATAAAAAACCCAGCGGTGATTAAATACCACCAAAAGAAAGCTCTATTTGTGTGAAAAAAAAATGATAAAAATGTAATTTGGGTACAGCATTGCATGACCGTGCAATTGTCATTCATAGTGCGACAGCGCTGAAAGCTGAAAATTGGCCTGGGCAGGAAGGGGGTGAAAGTGCCCCATATTGAAGTGGTTAAAATGATTCTGAGGGAATTTTTTTTAAATGATAAACATGCTATACTTACCTGCTCTGTGCAGTAGTTTTGCACAGAGCTGCCCCTATCCTCCTCTTCAGGGAGCAGGAGAGCTGGAAACAATCGGAGGTGGGAGAGGACTTGCAATGCAGATGGCATGCATCATGGGAACTGTAGTTCTTAAAGTGGCACTGCACAATACAACTGAATGACTGTCGGGTTGGCACAGTGTGCTCCGGAGAGGAGGAATCTGATTGGCCGTTCTCCATATGCGCGGTCGATCCCCGACACGGCACATGCGCTGGTGTCCCATGCCTCTGTATATATACAGCTGCATCACTCACAAGCCCAGCTCCTTGCTGGAGATGCAAACACGGGACGGGACGGACTTTATGGGATTCTGACACAGCAAGATTATGTAAGTCTCTTTTTTTCCTCGATGGAACAACCACAATAGTGACCTTTCTCTCACTGAGACAATTTTCTGGACATTTGTTGTGACACTACTGCTTTCTTCTTATATGATTTAGGGCATATCGTGTGGAGATGTATATATACACCCACATAGTATCCTATTGACCCTGAGGAACTTTTTTGACTGTACATCATCAGTTGACCATACTATAGACAGCCCTCTATATCCCAATATTTATATACTTCCAGATAATGGTACTTAATCTTACTATTTCGTAACTTCTTAATCAATTAGTCTATGATACTGTTTACATACTTTGCTTCATGCATGGGTGTTTATCACCCCATATAGTTTTATCTCCCCGCCCCCCTTTTATATATATATATATATATATATATATATATATATATATATATATATATATATATATATATACAGTCAGGTCCATAAATATTGGAACATTGACACAATTCTAAGCTTTTTGGCTCTATACACCACCACAATGGATTTTAAATGAAACAAACAAAATGTGCTTTAACTGCAGACTTTCAGCTTTAATTTGAGGATATTTACATCCAAATCAGGTAAACAGTGTAGGAATTACAACAGTTTGTATATGTGCCTCCCACTTTTTAAGGGACCAAAAGTAATGGGACAGATTAACCGCTTCCATACAGAGCAGTTAGACACCCTTCCTGCCCAGACCAATTTTCAGCTTTCAGCACTCTCACTTTTTGAATGACAATTGCTCAGTCATGCTACACTGTAACCAAACAAAATTTTTATCATTTTTTTCACACAAATAGAGCTTTCTTTTGGTGGTATTTGATCACAACTGGGGTTTTTTTTTTTCGTGATATATGCAAAAAAAGAGCGAAAATTTTGAAAAAAAAACACTTTTTTTTAGTTTCAATTATGAAATTTTGCAAAAAATAAATTTTTCTTCATACATTTGGGCCAAAATGTATACTGCTACATGTCTCTGGTAAAATTAACCCAAATTAGTGTATATTATTTAGTCTGTGTGAAAGTTATTGAGTCTAGAAGCTATGGTACCAATTACTGAAAATTGATCACACCAGATGTACTGACGGCCTATCTCCTTTCTTGAGGCCCTGAAATGTCAGGACAGTACAAATACCGACCAAATGACCCCTTTTTGTAAAGTAGACAGTCCAAGGTATTTAGTAAGAGGCATTCTGAGTTTTTTGAAGTTGTAATTTTTTCCCACAATTCTTGGGAAAATGAAGAAAAAAATTTTTTTTTCTTTTTTTTCCCACAAAGTTGTCAATTTATAAGCTATTTCTAACACATAGCATGTACACAGCAAAAATTACACCCAATTACAACCATTCTGCTACTCCTTCCGAGTATGGCGATACCACATGTGTGAGACTTTTACACAGCCTGGCCACAAAAAGAGACTCCACGTCCAAGAAGCACATTCGGGCGTTCTAGGAGCATAAATACACATAAAACTTTCTTACTACCTATCACACTTTTCAAGGCCCTAGAGCACCAATACAATGGAAAAGTCCACAAAATGACCCCATTTTGGAAAGCAAACACTCCAACGTATATTCTATGAGGCATTATGGGTCGTTTGAACATATCATTTTTTTCCACAGGTTTTTGGAAAATGTGGGAAAAAAATGAAAACTTTTTTTTTTACACAAAGTTGTTAATTTATAGGATATTCCTAACACATAGCATGTACACAGCAAAAATGACACCCCAAAATACATTCTGCCACTCCTCCTGAGTATGGCAATACCACATGTGTGAGACTTTTTCACAGCCTAGCCATATAGAGGGGCCTAACATCCAAGGAGCATCATCATGCATCCTAGCCACTTGCCTAGGCCTATTTTTGACATTTGGTGTTTACAAGCTAAAATCAGTTGTTTTGCTAGAAAACTGCTTAGAACCCCCAAACATTATATATTTTTTTTAGCAGAGACCCTAGAGAATAAAATGGAGATTATTGCAATATTTTTTATCACACCGTATTTGCGTAGCGGTCTTCCAAACGCAATTTTTTTGGAAAAAATTCACTTTTTTTAATTAAAAAATAAGAAACCAGTAAAGTTAGCCCAATTTTTTTCAATAATGTGAAAGATAATGTTACGCCGAGTAAATAGATACCCAACATGCCATGTTTCAAAATTGCGCACGCTCACGGAATGGTGACAAACTTTGGTACTTAAAAATCCCCATAGGCGACAATTTAAAAATTTCTACAGGTTGCCATCTTTGAGTTACAGAGGAGGTCTAGGGCTCAAATTATTCCCCTTGCTCTAACGATCGCGGCGATACCTCACATGTGTGGTTTGAACACCGTTTACATATGTGGGCGGGGTTTCTGTATGCATTCGCTTCTGCGCGCGAGCTAACGGGGACAGGGCGCTTTTTTTTTTTTTTTCTTTTTTTTTTTTTTTTTTTACTATTTATTTTATTTATTATTTTTTATTTTTACACCGTTTAAAAAAAAAAAAATTGATCATTTTTATTTCTATTAAAAGAAATGTAAATATTCCTCGTAATAGAAATAGGCACGACAGGACCTCTTTTTTGTGAGATCTGGGATCAAAAAGTCCTCAGATCTCACAAGTACACTAAAAGATAGAAAAAAAAAAAAAAAAATAATAATTATAATATAAAATGAAAAAAAAAAAAAAAAAGGACCTTTAAACCGGTTGCTAGGCAACAACATTTTCCGTAGCTCCGGTCCTCCAAGACCATAGAGTCAAGTGAGGGCAAGCGAGTGACGACATCCTGTCTGTGAGGATTCGGGACCGGATCGTTTTCCCCGCTGCCGGCGGGTCCGGTAAGCGGGGAAAAGGACCGGAACGCGTCGGGAGGGGGGGGGCGCCTCTTCCGCCATCCCGGAAGGGTGATCCCACGGCGAATCCGCCGCTGGGACCACCCTTATCGGAAAGCCAACCGTCCACCGTTTAAAAAAATACCAGGGTTATGGCAGCTATCTGCTTCCATAACACCGGTATTTAGGTTTAAACGGAGGACGTATATAAACCTTTTTGGACTTGGATATGGTGGCTGTATGAAGGGTGACAGGTACTCGGGTACTTTGTTGGGCAGGTGACAGGTACTCTGGTACTGATGAGCATGTGGCAGGTACTCGGGTACTCCGATAGGCAGGTGACAGGTACTCGAATACTCTGATGGGCAGGTGACAGGCAGGTGATAGGTACTGATGAGTAGTACTCACTGACTGATAGGTGATAGGTGATACTGTACTGATGGGTACTGATGATCAGTACTGATACGTGATAGGTACTGATGAGTACTGATGAGTAGTGATGGGTACTGATGAGCAGGCGGCAAGTACTTGGGTACTTCAGGCGTCAGGTACTCTGATGAGCAGGTGGAAGGTACTCGGGTACTCTGATGGGTAGGTGACAGGTACTCAGGTACTCTGATGACGGGTACTCCGTTGACAGGTACTCAAAGTACCCGAGTACCTGTCATCAGAGTACCCGAGTACCTGTCATCAGAGTACCCGAGTACCCGTCATCAGAGTACCCGAGTACCTGTCATCAGAGTACCCGAGTACCTGTCAGAATACCCGAGTACCCGTCATCAGAGTACCCGAGTACCCGTCATCAGAGTACCTGAGTACCCGTCATCAGAGTACCCGAGTACCCATCATCAGAGTACCCGAGTACCTGTCATCAGAGTACCCGAGTACCTGTCATCAGAGTACCCGAGTACCCGTCATCAGAGTACCCGAGTACCTGTCATCAGAGTACCCGAGTACCTGTCATCAGAGTATCCGTCATCAGAGTACCTGTCATCAGAGTACCCGAATACCTGTCATCAGAGTACCCGAGTACCTGTCATCAGAGTACCCGAGTACCTGTCATCAGAGTATCCGTCATCAGAGTACCTGTCATCAGAGTACCCGAATACCTGTCACCAGCCCATCAGAGTACCCAAGTACCTGTCATCTGAGTACCTGATGGGCTGGTGACAGGTACTCGGGTACTTTGATGGGCTAGTGACAGGTGCTCTTTATTGGGGGGGGGGGCAATCAGTGTGTTTAGGGTGCACTGTAGTTGGTAACTAGCTGTTACCACAATCTCCTCCTCACACAGGATCAGTGTGCGAGGAGGAGAACACGGTGACAGCTAGTTACCGTGTTCTCTGTTGACATTTGTGACCGGCTGTGATTGGACACAGCCGGTCACGTGGTAAAGAGCCAATTTCATTGGCTCTTTACCTAGATCGGGGATCGACTCTGTCCGAGGGACGAGCCTCGTCCCCGATCGATGCTCTGCGCGCCCCCGGGGGCGCGCATTGCAGAGAGAACGAGCGGCTCGTGCTGGAGCCGCTCATGTGATCGGCTGTAATTTACACAGCCGATCACGTGGTAAACAGCCAATTTCTATTGGCTGTTTACCTTGATCAGGGATGGGCTATGTCTGAGGGACGAGCCTCATCCCTGATCGCGCCGCTGCGCGCCGCCGGGCGCGCAGTAGCAGCTTGAACGGGCCGACGTCATATGACGGCGGCCCGGATCTAGACAACCACTTTGCCGACGTCATTTTACATGACTCGGTATGGAAGTGGTTAACAATCATAAATCAAACTTTCACTTTTTAATACTTGGTTGCAAATCCTTTGCAGTCAATTACAGCCTGAAGTCTGGAATGCATAGACATCACCAGACACTGGGTTTCATCCATGGTGATGCTCTGCCAGGCCTCTACTGCAACTGTCTTCAGTTCCTGCTTATTCCTTGGGCATTTTCCCAGTGAAATGCATGCTCAATCGGATTCAGGTTAGGTGATTAACTTGGCCATTGCATAACATTCCACTTCTTTCCCTTAAAAAATTATTTGGTTGCTTTCGCAGTATGCTTCAGGTCAGGCCCGTCGCAACAAGGCAGGCAAACCAAGCAATTGCTTGGGGCCCCGAGCTGGCCTGGGGCCCCAAGACAACGACTGGTCAGTCACTTACTTTGTATCTATTTGGCCGGCAAGGGGGCCCGCCGCCCAGTATAAAATCAACTCACCCGGCCGGCGATAAGTAGTGGATGGAGGGGAGGGGCCCGGCGCTGATTCAGTATGAGGAGGGAAGCTGAGGAGGGGCCCGGCGGCGCTGCTTCTGTGTGAGGTGGGGAGGGGCCTGGCGGCCACTGCTGCTTTAGTGAGAGGAGGAGGGGCCCAGGCTAGCGCTGGATTTCCATTGCTGATGGTGTCCTGTGTGCGGGGGCGTGTCGGCATCGCATACTGACGTGACGTCGATGTGCCCCGCCTCCATCGGGTACGAAGATCCAGTACAGAACTTCAGTGGATTCCTGTGATTGTCTTCTTCAACAAGCCCTTCATCCATCCATCCATCCATCCATGGCAGCGGTTTCATTGTGAGTAGTTCTTGTGGCCTGAAATCCAGCTCCACTCAATGGTCTCTCCTGTGAGGAATGATGTGTACATACATTTGCATTATCCCACACAATTTTCATAAAAATATATGAATCATATATTTTTATGAAAATTGTGTGGGATAATGCAAATGTATGTACACATCATTCCTCACAGGAGAGACCATTGAGTGGTGCTGGATTAGTTGCTGATGGCTTGCAATTTGCAAAGGAGTTCCCTCTTCCTCAGATCCCCTGTTTCTGTTTGATTTGTGAGTAGTTCTTGTAACATATGGCCTTTATGTGAAATCCAGCTCAACTCAATGGTCTCTCCTCTGAGGAATAATGTGTGCATTTGCATTATCCCACACAATTTTAATAAAAATATATGAATCATATATTTTTCATATATTTTTATTAAAATTGTGTGGGATAATGCAAATCTATGTACACATCATTCCTCACAGGAGAGACCATTGAGTTGAGCTGGATTTCACATAGAGGCCATATGTTACAAGAACTACTCACAATCAAACAGAAACCGCCAGGGATCGTCAGTATGCGACGCCGACACGCCCCCGCACACAGGACACCATGGAAATATATATATATTATACCTTTTAGCTGATTAAAAAAAAAAAAGGCTTTGCGTGTGTGTGTGTGTGTGGGGGGGGGGGGGGGGTCAGGGGGCCTCCATGTCAATTTTGCTTGGGGCCCCCAAATTACTTCAAACGGCCCTGCTTCAGGTCATTGTCCATCTGTACTGTGAAGCGCCGTCCAATGAGTTCTGAAGCATTTGGCTGAATATGAGCAGATAATATTGCCTGAACCACTTCAGAATTCATCCTGCTGCTTTTATCAGCAGTCACATCATCAATAAATACAAGAGAACCAGTTCCATTGGCAGCCATACATGCCCATGCCATGACACCACCACCACCATGCTTCACTGATGAGGTGGTATACTTTGGATCATGACCAGTTCCTTTCCTTCTCCATACTGTTCTCTTCCCATCACTCTGGTACAAGTTGATTTTGGTCTCATCTGTCCATAGGATGTTGTTCCAGAACTGTGAAGGCTTTTTTAGATGTTGTTTGGCAAACTCAAATCTGGCCTTCCTGTTTTTGAGGCTCACCAATGGTTTACATCTTGTGGTGAACCTTCTGTATTCACTCTGGTGAAGTCTTCTCTTGATTGTTGACTTTGACACACATACACCTACCTCCTAGAGAGTGTTCTTGATCTGGCCAACTGTTGTGAAGGGTGTTTTCTTCACCAGGGAAAGAATTCTTCAGTCATCCACCACAGTTGTTTTCCGTGGTCTTCCAATTCTACATATACAAACTGTTGTAATTCCTACACATTTCACCTGATTTGGATGTAAATACCTTCAAATTAAAGCTGAAAGTCTGCAGTTAAAGCACATTGTTTGTTTCATTTCAAATCCATTGTGGTGGTGTATGGAGCCGAAAAGTTTAGAATTGTGTCGATGTCCAAATATTTATGGACCTGACTGTATATATATATATATATATATATATATATATATATATATATATATATATGTATATATATATACACACACACATCTGTATACTGTATATTCATGTCACACCTCTTTTCATATCACGTATTCTACACAGCTATATCCATCCTACATACCGAGGGACGATTGATCGGCCTGCCTCAGTTGGGACCTTGTGAGATCTTTTGAGATTTAACGCTGTACCCAAATACAATTGATGTCCTTTTTTCCCCACAAATAGAGCTTTCTTTTGGTGGTATTTGATCACCTCTGTTTTGAAAGAAAACCAGTATTATTTACTTTATGCTATAAAACATTCCCAATAATTTTTTTTTTTTAATCAAATTTTCCTCACAGACTCCATTGCAGCATACGTATCGGGTTTGGCCCCGCCTCCAAACCTACCCATAGGACCTCACTCCCATAAATCTTTGCTCCTGTTCAGCACACGTGTTCTTTTTTTGTCCTCCAAAGGATTACCTGATATCCTACCTGAAGATGGATTCCGGGAGATGGATGTCTCTACCAGTCGGGTATTGAGCTCTCCAATAAGCCCCAGCTGCTGCGGGGTATGGAGTAGGGGCGAAGATGTATGCAGCCTTGGCCAAAAAGCCCAGCTGCTGCGGGTGGCCGGTACCCTAAGAATGAGATAAGTCCGGTGTGTGCATCCATCCCTGGTGGTCAGCGGGTCGTGAGTAAAGTACTCCATGGCAGCTATTTTGTGTATATTTGCTTACATATTGTCTATTTCATGCCTTAATCGTGCCTACCTTGTTTTCTGCTTCTTCCCTGGTGGCTAGTGGTCCGGGGCCGGTCAGCGCTTCACTTCCTGACCGGCCGCCGGTGGGGTACACTACTGCGCATGTGCGGCGCCTCGGGGACGAGGCTTGGCTCTCGCGCATGCGCAGTGGGAATGCGGCGCATGCGCAGTAGGTCGGCGTCGGTGGCGATCTCTTATGACGTCACCAGGCGCCATATTTAAATTCCAGAACTGTCAGCAGTGTTGTGTTTATACACGCTGCTGATACTGGAGCCATATTATACTGCCAGCTGATTCTTTCTACTGGAAAATCCTTGCTGTTTGCTGCCGCTCTGCCTGATCCCCACCTGGTTTCTGGTGAGTAACTGGCCCCAGTTTGGGAGCTCCCCCCCCTCCCCTTGCTTCATTATTTCTGACATCGCTGTCCGGCTCATCCCTGTAGGTCAGCGCCAGAATGGAAGCTACTTTGCCCTCCGGTGGTCAGCCCGCCCTTAACAGGTATTGGGGGCTTCTTAGTGGGGGTGTGGGTTACAGGGGTGGGGGTTTGGAACTCAGGTGTTCCTAGCTTCCTGTCTGTTTTTTCTTTGTTTCTATTTTGTTTCAGCCCTCCTCGTTCAGAGACTAGGCACTCTTCTCAAAGAAGCGAAAGGCGTTCGAGTTCTCGCCACCGGCACTCTACAGGGAAATCCCGATCGGGCTCCCATCATCGTAAGGCGTCCACTTCAGCCAGTCACTCACAAAGACCTGATAAAGCAGGTTGTCGGGGCTGTGGCACTAGTGTCCCGGAAAGGAAGTCCTTCTGTGACAGATGTTTCTCTCAGGCTGCGGGAGAAAGGGATACTTCCGATCAACGCATTGAAGCCCTGGTTAAAAAAAAGGGTAGTGAAGGACTCTTTAGCCGAGATGGGTGTTAGTCAATCTCAAGGCTCTGCAACGGCTCCCCCAAGCCCTTCCCCTGTAGCACCTCAAATACAGGAAGATTTTGAGTCGGCCCATACAAGCCATCAGTCGATGCTCTTGTCAGGTAGCGACTCCGAAGCTGAGGATTCCTGCCTGGGTTTCGAATATGCTTTAGTGCCTTCCCTGGTTAAAGCGGTCAGGGAAACCTTAAACTGGGAGGAGTCAGCTGTTCTCCCTCCCAAACAAAAGAAGTACTTTAAACAGCTCAATAAGGAGCGTGTTAATTTTCCCTTCGTGGGAGAGTTGGGAGAAATTATATCAGAGGAGTGGAGAAAGGTGGAACGAAAGAATTCCTTAGTCTCCAAGATGGCGAAACTATACCCTTTCAAAAAGGAAGACGTTAAGAATCTTGAATCTCCTCCTTTAGTAGACGCAGCAGTGATGAGACTGGTCAAGCACGTGACCCTTGCATTAGAGGATACGGTCTTGTTTAAGGATCCGCTGGACCGAAGGATGGACTCCGATTTAAAAAGAATCTACCTCACAGCAGGTATGGCCTGCAAGCCAGTCCTGGCCTTAGCCGCTCTATCTAAGGCTATGGAATCTTGGGCTGATGTGGTGGACGAATCGGTCAGATCAGTGTCGGAGGAGGTTGTCAGAAGTGCCCCAATCCAGGAGCTTAGGCTGGCCTCGTCGTTCCTGGGTGAGGCTTCCATAGACCTGATCCATCTGTTGGCAAGAGTTATGCTGTCCTCAGTCACAGCTAAGAGAGCCCTTCGGCTCCGCCTTTGGGTTGAGGATCCGGCATCAAAGCAAGTTTGGTGCCGCATTCCCTTTGAGGGGTCCTCCCTTTTTGGGAACAAACTCGATGAGGCCATAACTCGGGCTACGGGCGGGAAGTCTGGGTTTCTTCCCCAGGATCGGCGCCAGTTCAATATCAAGAAGGGACAGCCTAGTAGGAAGTTTGTCCCCGATCGGGCCAGGGAGGCTCGTACTTAGAGACCTGGTCGAGAATTCAACCGAAACTGGAGATCCAGACAGTCTTCCAGGAAGACGACAAAGAATGTCTCCTCAGGGGACCGCGAGCCCACTAAGTCCTTTTGAAGGTGGGCCCGCTCAGGCATGTCAAGTGGGTGCGCGTCTACGCTCCTTCCGTCATGTCTGGGCGGCTTCGATTCAGGACCCCTGGGTCGTCAGGACGGTGTCTTCAGGCCACAAGTGGGTCTTCAAGGAGATGCCAGGTTCAAGATTCCTGCCTACTGCCACGCCATCCCTAGAAGAAAGGCGTCAAATTTTATTTTCCTACGTCGAGTCTCTCATTGCTCAAGGGGCTGTCATCTCCGTTCCAGAGTCCGAGCGAGGCCAAGGAATATACTCTCCGCTTTTTCTGGTCCAAAAGAAAAACGGATCATGAAGACCAGTCATAGACCTGACCTTTTTGAACCAATTTATAAAAAAAGAGAGGTTCAAGATGGAGACCCTGCTGTCCATACAGCAAGCAGTTCAGCCGGCCGATTGGATGGTGTCCATCGACTTGAAGGACGCCTACTTTCATGTCCCTGTGGCAGAAGATTTTCAAAGGTTTCTCCGGTTCACAGTGGGCGGCTCACATCTTCAATTTATCTGTCTCCCATTCGGGCTCTCAACATCTCCACGGACCTTTTCAAAAATCTTATTGGCCGTGGTAGCCCTACTGAGAACGAGAGGTATTCGACTCCACCATTATTTGGACGATCTTCTTCTGTTGTCCCAAGACAGAGATCAACTCTTGTTTCATCTAGAACAGGTCGTGTATACTCTCCAGAAGTTTGGGTGGCTACTCAACGAGGAGAAGAGCCACTTAATTCCAACTCAGTCCCTGGTGTACCTTGGCGCCCTGTTTGACACGGCAAAGGCAACTATCTCCCTTCCAGAGGGGAAGATAGATACAGTCCGAGACAGAATTCGCTTCGCCCTCTCATCTTCTCATCTTCAGGCACGCCAATGCCTGAAAGTGATCGGGACTATGGTCGCAGTAGTCCCCATGGTGAAGTGGGCCCTGTGGAGGATGAGACCCTTTCAGAAGGGATTCCTACAACAATGGGATACGTGGCATCTGGATCAACCCATCTTCTTAGCCCCATCCATGAGAGCAAGTCTCCCCTGGTGGTTATACAGAGGTCACCTGCTGAACTGCCACTCTCTGAAGCCAGCTCCGTGGGTAGTGATCACCTCGGACGCCAGCAACATAGGCTGGGGTGCCCACTGTCTGTCGGATGTGGCTCAGGGCAGGTGGAATTTTCCTACTCGAGGGATAGTATCCAACGTACTGGAACTTCGAGCAGCATTCCAAGCTCTTCGAGCATTCTCTCATCTGACAAAAGACCAACCTGTCATGTTACGACTGGACAACACCTCAGCGGTAGCATATGTGAGGAAACAGGGGGGAACGCGCAGCTGGTCCCTATTGAGGGAAGTGGAACCGATCATGTCCTGGGCACAAAGAAATCTCTCGGATCTGTCGGCGGTCTATGTGCCAGGAAAGTCCAGAATGTCAAAGCGGATTTCTTGTCCAGAGTAGACCTGGACAACAACGAGTGGTCCCTTCACAGGGAGGTATTCGACTGGATCCTGTCATTGGGATTCTCCCCGGAAGTAGACCTCTTCGCCTCCCCCTGCAACTACAAGCTGCCGAAATACTACACAAGATTCAGAGATCCCCAGGCATTCGGGTTGGACGCACTCTCGGATCAGTGGAGATTCCACAGGGCATACGCCTTCCCACCAATTCCGATCATGTTACAGTTTCTTCGGAGACTCAGGTCGGAGCCAGTGGAGGTAGTGGCGGTGATCCCCTTCTGGCCGAACAGGCCATGGTTTCCCCTTCTGACGCTACTCAGTGTCCAAGACCCAATACCATTGCCCTTCAGACCGGATCTGTTGTCCCAGGGGTCTGTTCTCCACCCATGCCCGGCCCGTCTACATCTGAGGGTCTGGATGTTGAGAGGAGAAGGTTGCAGGCTTTAGGTTGTCCGGAAGTGGCAATTTCTACGTTACTTAGTGCCAGAAGAAACTCAACAAACAGAGTCTATCAGAGAATCTGGTCTAGGTTTTCTTCCCAGTTGGCTGCAAGGCCTGATCCTCAATCCTCCATTAAGATCCAGGATGTATTGAGCTTCCTACAATCAGGGTTGGATCTGCCACTTTCTGTGAGTTCTCTCAGGGTCCAGGTTTCGGCCATTTCAGCCTTCACAGGGATTTCCTGGGCCAGTCATGCCCTAATACGTCAGTTCTTTAAGGGAGCAGTAAGAATTAGGCCTCAAAGAAAGCCTAGGTTTCCCAAGTGGGATCTGCCTCTAGTTCTGGATTTCCTGTCAGATCGTATCCAAGACATGTCTGAGTCCATGACCATAAGGGAACTTACTCTGATAACAGTGTTTCTGGTAGCTGTAACCTCAGCAAAAAGAGTATCAGAAATTGGGGCCTTCGGGGCACAAGAGCCCTTCCTAACATTCTTCCCTGACAGAGGGGTACTTATCCCCATGTTGGATGCGAGAACAAAAGTGTCCTCTGTCTTCCACGAAAACATCGAAACGGTGTTACCGACCTTCAGGTCAAAGGGAAGAATCTTCGGTTCATCCGCTGGATGTTGGGAAGTGTATTAGGAAATATCTGGAAGCCACTTCTTCTTTCAGAAAGTCTGAATATCTTTTTGTTACCTTGTATGGCAAAAACAAAGGTTCAAGGGCCTCGACAAGATCTATCTCCTCATGGATCATTCAAACCATCCAGTGGGCTTATAGGGCTAAGGGCTTGACCCCTCCAGCAGTAGTTACAGCTCATTCGACGCGGAGCATCTCTACCTCCTGGGCAGTTTCCAGACACGTGGCTCCTGATGTTATCTGTAGAGCAGCGGCATGGTCCTCTATTAACACATTTTTGTCCCACTACTGTGTTGAGCCAGCGGCTCTTTCTTCTGTGAATTTTGGTTTGCAAGTCTTGTCTGTTGACAAAGTGAATTAAACTTTTTTCTGTTCAGCACCTGCCCACCCTGTGTGTACGGCGAGTTATTTCCCGATACGTATGCTGCCATGGAGTCTGTTAGGAAAACGGAAAATTTATATCAAATACTTACCGTAATTTTCCTTTCCTGATGGACTCCATGGCAGCAGGAGTTCCCTCCCGGATTTCTGTGGAGGATAGTTACAGAACACGTGTGCTGAACAGGAGCAAAGATTTGTGGGAGTGAGGTCCTATGGGTAGGTTTGGAGGCGGGGCCAAACCCGATACGTATGCTGCCATGGAGTCCATCAGGAAAGGAAAATTACGGTAAGTATTTGATATAAATTTTCCGTTTTTTTATCAGTTTAGGCCAATTTGTTTCCTGCTACATATTTTTGATTAAAAAAAAATCCCAAAAAGCTTATGATAATTGGTTTGCACAAAAGTTATAGCTTTTACAAACTATGGGATACATTTATGGACTTTTTATTTTTTTTATTTTTTTATTAGTAATGGCAGGGATCAGCAATTTTTATCAGGATTGCGACATTGCGGCGGACAAATTTGACACTGAGTGACACTTTTTGGGGACCAGTGACATTAATACATTGAGCAGTGCTAAATAATATGCACTGTTCCTGCATAAATTACACTGGCAGGACAGGGGTTGTAGGGGAAACCCCAGAACTCATGTGTTTCAGTAACATTTTGACTGTTGAAGCCAGATTGAAAATTATATTTATTTAGACAAACATGTAGGTAGAGACATGTTTGGAGAGCAATTCGGTTACATACATTCTGAAGTATGAAATCATTTGCTCTATCTGGCTAGGGCCCCTAATACAATTTATACATTCTGAAGTGGGTGGCACATAGCTATCTAAGGTTTCTTTGAAGTCACATCTGAGTCGTTGGTGACATTCTTTGATATGCGGATGGTCATTTCACATAGATGTGTCACTTCCAAAGCTTGTTGGCTAAACAGGTCTTCAAAGGTCGAGATAGCAATCTAACAGCTGGAGCTGTAAATGGCTTTTGAATACAACAGCTGTTATACAATATGACTTCTCACAACATATACATCCAATATATCTGCTTAATCATAAATACATGTTTGATAATCATAAATAAATGTTTGATAAATAAAATAGCTGCTTCCCTTTTCCTCATCAGGGTTAATAGTGGGGGTGATCAAGGGGTTAAATGTGTTTCCTATATGTGCTTTCTAACTGTGGCGGGGATGGATTGAATAGAGGCTGAGAGAGATTGGTGATTCAGCTTAGCTGAATCACATAATCTTTTCCAGCCTCTCTGACAGGAGAGCTGTCTTGCATTGTTTACATTCTGGATGGCCCTCCTGTCAGTTTTGCCGAAGATCGCAGAAGGCCAGCGGCGATCGAGCCCGCTCCTCCCGCGGTCTGCCTCCCGCTGTGCCTAATCACAGCGGCAGTGCAAATCTGGCGGCACACGCGCCACCAAAGTCACGTGCACGTTTACATAGATCTACGTGATTATGCACAGCCGAGCTGCCCTGCCGCAGTAAATCTGCGTGGGGCAGTCGGCAAGTGGTTAAAAACAATGTATTCTTTTATTAATACCATGTGTCCCCAACAACTTATATAATAATGAATACTGTTGATTTATTTTTCATTTTTTAAACAATAAAGTCTCTCAAGCTGGAAGTCATGTGATATATATTTTTAGTAGCCCCGTCTCAAAGAGTTTTGTCATGGAGTCCTGAGGAAGTCACATTACCTGGTGATTAAAACGCGTAGGAACAAGGGCTACAGTTGGATGATGTAATTTCACTCGGATTACTGAGATTGCCGAGATACTGAGCATTTCAAGCACTGAATGTCTATAGAAGGGATTTGCATCTACTATACTGGATATATGAAGTGCCTTATAATAAAGTGGTTAATGTGAATGGCATTTAAATGAGGTTTGGGAGAAAATGATGTGTTTTAAAGGATAAAGCACTATGTATAATCTGTTTACTTTTCATTTGATGGTGTGGAGGAGATGATCAGAGATCGGGAGTAGAAAGAGCAAGTGGCCTGATTTAATTTAAAGGAGAACCTTAATAAAGACTTTACCAAATTCTACCTGATGGGTACTCATCTGAATGGGGATGCAGCTTCACAGGTGGTGGTGGAAGTTTAATAAAGTCCCATTTATATTTATCCTTATCTCTGATTGCCTGTAAATGTTTAACAAATGCAAGCAGTGGTGTAAGGTAATGTTAAAGCATTAATTGATGTAAAAACGGTAAAGCACTAATATAGTTTCCCTTTGCATATCATGGAAAAAAAAAAAGAGATGAAGGCTTCTTAAAAGGGGAAGTACCATCAATTGGATTTGAGTCTCAGTCAAGCATTAAAATAAAAAGCCTTCTGTGTGTATCAGCCCCCCTCAGCCCCCCTAATACTTACCCGAGCTTCATCTCTGTCCAGTGCTATTGGCTCTCGCAGCTGTCAAAGTCAGTTAACCAACCAGGAGAGAATGGGAACGGGGCTGAACTGCAGCACTGTGTCTGAATGGATACACAGAGCTGCAACTTGGCTTGGGTACCCCCATTGCAAGCTGCTTGCTGTGGGGGCACTCGACAGGAGGGAGGGGCCAGGAGAACTGAAGAGGGACCCGAGAAGAGAAGAATCGGGTCTGCTCTGTGCAAAACCAACTGCATAGAGAAGGTAAGTATAACATCTTTTTTTTTTTTTTTTTTTTAACAAAAGACTTTACAATCACTTTATATGCAAAGCCAAATGCCCCTAACAGAAATCGAAAGCTTGCTGTATTTGACTGTTATCTAATAGAAGGCAGTAAATGCTCACCTTTCCTGCTGCCCACTTGGCTGAACTCTGCTCCAGTCACTAGAACTGGTCCCCCAAAGGCTGCTGGGATATTGACACTTCCAAGAGTGTAAAGGAATAAAACTAGACTATGCTCTTATCAACATAGATAATATCAAATAAACAAGAAAAACATGTGCAAAAATTCCATAGTATGCAGTCCTGAATTAAAGGGCTCATTGCAAATAAATGCATACAAATAATATCAAATAAACAATTGTGGAAAAAGTCTATAGTATGCAGTCCTAATTAAAGCGCTCAGTGCAAATGAATGCATCCAATTGTAAGGGAAAGTGACATCCAGGTGAAAAGCGCTCTTCCTCGTTTCCCAGTAGAAGCAAACCGCACTCACCCTCACCAGAAATATATGACCTCTTTTCTCAAAGAAGGTCAAACACGCTTGAAATATCCCCAACGGGTGTTCTCATATGCATCTATTGGGTTCTCGATCGGCTGATAGTATCCTTTGCACATGGATGACTGGATCTCACCACATACTTGATAGTATTCATGCGCCTTTAAGAGACTGTACAGACCTCACTCGCAAGGGGAAAAGGTTAAGAAACCCCTCATAGTGTAGTAATATGAAGTTTTATTAAAAATGTATAAAAAATACACTTACATTAATGTAAACATGCTGTATATCAGCATAAACATGGAAACTGAAAGCAGCGGTTTGTACTCCACTTGTGCCTCCAACTCGCAACCAACGCGTTTCATCAGCAACATCTGACATCATCAGGAGTCAGACATTGCTGGATACTACTACACTCCTATGAGTGGTTTCTCTACCTTTTCCCATTGCGAGTGGCTGGAAACTTCTTTCAGAGGCAGGTGGGTGGAATCAAACTCTCAGCTCTAGAAATCCTAAACAGACCAAAATATACTACGCAGTGGAGCCAAAAAAGAAATTTAACCTAATGGCCTAACAAGAGGGGTGTGGGGGGCTACATCTACTTCCAAAGTAAATACATTTTATTCAAATGACTTTAAGAACTACCTAGGTTGTCCCACAGTAACTGATAGGACTCAAACTTTTATCTACAGTGACGATTTCCAAAAGTAGGTTTAATTATGGCCATAGACACCATTTTGAGGTTCTGCACTCAGCAGGGAGGGTGGGACCAGGGGAGGGCGGGAGGCACAGTTGCCCTGAGCGCAATGGTTTTCTGGGTGTAGGATCCTCTAAGCTTGCACATCATAAATGGGGGAGGGGGGCGCAGTTTGGCATCTTTGCCCTGGGCACTGGATGACCTTGTCCCGGCACTGTCAGCAGGTACTATTATTTTAAGTGTAACTTAATAATTGAAATAACATGAGTCATAGTACTCATCTTGTATGATAAACATTGTGAAATTATACAGAAATGTCAAGATGTATTGCAGTTTTTTGGCTCACCTTTTTCATAGCTGGCTATAGAAAGAAAATAAAAAAGAATTGGATTTAATCTAATAGAGACTTGCCATTCCATCTGCTCCTTCATGTAAAATGTGTTCTGATTATGGCTGGGTCACGCGATAATTAGGATCACCGAGTCCAGAATTTCATTTACTTGCAAAAAAACTGGCAAAAAACCCTGCTGGGAACTAATTAGATCACGACTAGCCAATGATGCCTTCATGGCATTCTGATTTCACTGTGAGTCGCTGGGAGCTGGTTTGCCAACCTAAATGGCATTCTTCTGCATAATAATGCTGGGTTTTAATTACAAAGGATTGGCTTCATTTTAATGAGATAATAAAAATATTAACCTAAATATTTGTACACATTTGTAAAATGAATTTATCTTATGTTTTAGGCATATATAAAATTCAGTAGTAAACCCAATGCTGTGAAGTGGGAATTTAGGTAAGTAAATTCTGCACTTGCTTTTTTAATTGAGGATTTTTTAATGTTTTATAAAAGTGTCATATCTGAGGATTATCTTGTAGTCTTCAGTGCCTCCCTGCAGCATGCCTTTTATCATGGTTTTACCAGCAGGTTAGGCTGTGGAAGACATATATTCAACTGTCATTGATCTTCATAATATACTTGTAACGTACAAAATAATGTTTTAATTAAAGTGGAACTAAACTTAACTTGTAAAAAAATTTATACTGGCAGCTCTTTCTGCAACAACACACACTTACCTGCCTGCGCACAGTCTTCTACTGAATGTACATTGTGCATGCGCAGGTCAACATGCATTCCCAGTACAGTCTGGCTGTGCCAGAATGACTGACTCCCATGTACACATGCAAGATGATGTCATTCATCCGCTAGCCAATCAAGAGGCCGAAAACCCAGAGCCCAGAAGTAGTCGGTGGGGAAAATGACAGTAGCCAGTGAGGGATGTTACCGCCACATTGCTGGAAGGTGGAGATGGGTATTTTGGGGGGTTTACTTCTGCTTTAAAGTGGTTCTAAAGCCTTAAGGGTTACCACTTTAATGCATTCTATGCTCAAAATATAAAAAGGTGTTCCAGTGCCAAAAAGTGCTCCTCAGAAAATATGGCCTCTTACCAGATGGGTGATCCCAAATTATAGAGATCATAAGCACTCTCTCCCCAGGACTGTCGACGCTCTCACCATCAGACATCTAGGTGGCTCAGTGTCCCCGTCAGTAAGATGAAGCATCTGTGTCTCCCCAGCCAGAATACACGCCTTGATCCTTACTCCACATAATAGTCTCCAGTGGCCATGTGCATTATACACAAAAAAGGGAGAAGCCACATAGCTTAACATTGCCAAAAAAAAAAACGCGTTGGTGGAGCAAGAGTGTGACGTCATCACACACGAGTGCACTGGATGGCCGTGCTTTTGCATGTGGGTTCTCCTTTTTGTGTATAATGCACATGGTCACTGGAGACCTTTATGTTGAGTAAGGACCAAGGCGTGGAGACACAGTTGCTGCATCTTACTGACAGGGACTCTGAGTAGGGTTGCCACCTCATCCCTTTAAACCAGGACACATATTAATTACACAGGTTCTGAGGTTAATATAATGCACATAGGGGCACTAAGTGAGTTTAATTAACACCTTAATCAGCCACAGAACCTGTGTAATTAATGTGTGTCCTGGTTTAAAGGGATGAGGTGGCAACCCTAACTCTGAGCCACCTGAATGCCTGTTGAGGAGAGCGTCGGCAATCTTGGAGAGATAGAGCACTTATGATCGCTAAAATTTGAGATTAACCTCGTCTGGTAAAAGGCCATATTTTCTGAGGAGCACTTTTTGGCACTTTATATCTTTTGAGCACAGAGCACTTTGAAAACACATGGACCCCTTACTTGGGATCATTCATTTTTTTGAATATGGACTTTCAAATTATTATTTTTTGGATGAACTTTTTATTAGTAGTGATGTATTATAACATATGAATTTCTTAAAGTCATCACTGATTATGTACATTATTTTTAATTGTGTGCACTGATGTTTAGCACCTTAATCATACACATTCGTATTTAGATTTCATTAAAAAGAGAAAGCATCCTTTTTATTTATAGTGGTTTATTGGGTCCAGTATTCAAGATCAAGTTGTAAGAGTCCCAGAGCCCGAATTACCCTAGCGTGAGGTTCTTTTCAATTTAACCATTCTGAAACTTAAAGCTTCCCTGCCCTTCTACAACACTTTCCTATTGCCCCATCACTATGATAAGCTGCCACACTAGCTTATAGGAATGAGTGGGACGCAGATAGGGGCAGTCAGAAAGTGCCAAAGCTTTGCATGCCAACTCAACATTTGGGCAAAGCAGTTCTGAAAGCTGTTGCTGATATGTGTACCCCAGGGTGCCTGAACTTCATAAATGTTAGCAGTTTTTTGGTTTTCATAAAGAAAAAAAATTAAGTTTACGTTTTGAGTATGGGGAACTTGGCAGCGTTGGAATAATCACAGCACTAGACTATTGAACTATGTAGACCACACTGGGCTCTTAGAAGAATTTACTCATGACCTGTGCAACTCTTCTACTCTTTACTCTGCCACATGGCCTTGTTGGACAAAATTTGAAACATCTGAGGACTACAGTATCTTCTACTGGCTCCCTAACTGCCCCAATATGCCTAGGCTAGCTGCATACAGTATATTGACTTCATGTACACAGTTGTGATCACCCAATGTTTATTGTGCCTTGGGACATATGTGCATGGCTTCACGCACTGACCAACCCACATCCCATATTTATCACCCCTTCTTGTTTGTTCTTCACTCCTCTCCTTTCTTTCTTTTTTTTTTGCTCTACACCCTCCTGTTTCCTCTTATATCTTTAGTGGAATCTCATGCAACTTTCTTGATTTTACACTTGTTCTTATCATCCTTTTAGAAAATCTACATTTGTACAAATACAGGTTTTGTATTTGTTTGCTACAACAAACCTGCCTGTACACATGTAAATCTTTCAATAAAAATTAAATGAGCAAAAAAAAAAAAAATATTCATTCTATCTGGCATTTTATAATGTAGTTCGAATATTGCCGGGATTGAGAGCTGGTTTAGGCCATTGGAGAGTTACACTGTGCTGAACTCTAAAAACTGAAAAGAGAACTTAGACAAGCAATAACCAGAGGGTTGAGCGCAGAGCATGCTAATTGCCGGGTAGTAAAGTTTCCTGAGTATCAGGTATATTGATGGAAGAAATTAAAAGTGGGTTAGTATATGAATCTATACAAGTATATTGATACTGAAACATTATTCCCAATTACAAAGTTAAAAGACTTTGAGAGACAGGAGGAGCACATTGTTACTAGCAATAATTGGAACACAGTCGACAAGAGTTTTCACAGGCTCTCATTTAGGGGCCATTTAGAAGAGAATAACAGCAACACTATGGATCTAAAAAGGGAGGCAGCCAGGTGAAGAATGGCAAGATTTAGAGACACTCAAGGCTGCATCCTCTGAATCAGGCAAAAAACAAAATGCGCCATCTGTATTTATTACTGTATTGCAGTTAGACTGCAAATATAGTACAGTAATAAATAAACTGCCATTTTTTCTTTCTAGCTCTCAAGTGCTACATTGTGGGATAAAATGATAAAATGCCCTGTATTGGCAGCTTTTTGGAGAGTCAGACCTCTGCTCTTATACACAAGCAGTGGTCCAGGTCTCCAGTTGGCCGCCTTCCCTTCCTGCACATTGTTAAAAGCAATAGCGCTGCTTAGGGAGCTAGAACATGTTTTGTCAACCAGGGTGCAATTTGGGTTCTCCTAGGGTGCGGCGAGCAAGAGACCCTTGCAACCCTTAGCAACTTGATGAAACAAAAAAATAATACCTTACCCGCACCTATTCTGTTACGTTTTGCATACTCATACATAAAATTTCTAAATTCTGTTATTTGGAAGTGAAACTCAGTTATATGCATTCCTGTTTTTCTTCAATTATATCTTGAACACCGAGAATGTTGATCGGATTGTTCAACTGTTTGTATGTTTTATTACCATACTCTCTGTACCAATAAACCGTTTTGAAAAAAAAAAAAAAGAGACCCTGTTAGCCTTTGAAAAGATATGGCTGTGAGGACTCTGTGGTGATGGGGGATTCTGATGTGATGGGGGGATTCTGATTGGATAGGAGGACACTGTCATGGCAGTACTCTAATGTGATGGGGCATCTAATATAAAGGGTGGACTCTGATGTGATGGAGGACCTCTGACACTGCGATAGTAGTGACTCTGAGGTGATTAGGGCATCTAATGTATAGGGAGGGGGAACCTTGATGTAATGGGGAGAATCTGATGTGAAGTTGGAAGCCTCTGAAGTTATGGGTGCCTTTGCCATGAAGGGGGGGACTCTGATGTAAAGACGTGGGCTCCAATGTGATAGAGGGACCTCCAATGCGAAGAGGGGCTTTAGAAGTGAAGTTAATTTAATCAAAATGGTGGTGTGCATAGTCCAAGGGGCTCAGGTCTCCCATTAATAAGTAACATTTGCATTTTTTACACTTTGCCTCAAGATTTTCCATACTTTTAAAGGGTCACAACTGAAAACAGGTTGAGAAACACAGAGCTAGAAGAACACTGTTGATTGGAGCGATGTGCGGGGGGGGGGGGGGGGGGGTGTGCAATGGCTGGAGACCCGGACCACCCCTCTTACTGCAGCACTTAGGAACTAAAGAAAACTAAAAGCAGTGTATTTATTACTGTATATACAACAAAGTAATAAATACAGAGGTTTTAGCTGGGTTGTAAATGCAAAATGTCCATGTTTGACTGGAGAAGATCTTTATTATTTGATGGAGTTCCCTTGTGACTGGTGGACACAAGAAAAATTCAGCTTTGCTCAAAAGGTCTGCAAATGGCACGCGTCCCATATGTATAATTAAATATGTGAGACACAAGAAACCAGGCAAGAGTCCCTGCCAATTACATTGCTTTTGTGTTCTGAACAAACAAACTAATGGACATTTGGATGAAATGTCCCAATATGCAGGTGGATTGGGCATCAGGGACACAGTTTCCAGTAAAAGCCAGTGTTGACGTCACATGCTAGCTGTTGTGTTTCAATGACGCACTCCCTGTAACCTCACAGCTGCATATGAAATCACTCGCCATGTGCGATATGGTGCTAAGTCCAGAGCCCTGCTATTTGAGTCACTCGTTCCCTGGTGCCGTTTTTGCTGGGCTCCAGCTTCATAACAACATTTCGTTTATTAGCATTTATGGAGTCTTGTAGGCTTCTTCTCACTGACTCATTTATTTTTCTGCGTTTCGTGACTTGTTTATACAGGCGCTGACCTCACTGACCTGTTCATCTGCTCATTTTCTGATTACCACTGCAGATCTCATTGTGCTGCTTCTGTTTTATTGTCAGCTATGTATTAACTCACTCATATCATACCATTCTTAATGCCAATTGATTGCAAGTTGGATACCTGCAGTTCATTACTAATGGTTGTTTACTGAATCTTCCTTGCCACCATGGAGCCATCACTGCTAAAGTCACATACTGCGCCCCTGTGTGCACCCGCTATCACATCCATGTGACAAAATATTTATGAGAATTCATCAAGGTTTCTTTCCCGCAAAATGTTACCAGTTTTTAAAGCCCATAATCTACAAATATCATATAGTAGACTTTCTGCAAGTTTCGAGAAGTGCTGAATGTTACTGAAACATAAAACATAGAAGAGTGACGGCAGAAAAAGAGATCAGGTCAGGGGTGTCTATGCAGCCCAAGATGGCAATGAATGCGACCCAACAAAAAATTTACTTTAAAATATTGATATTTTTGGGGAATTTTTAGTAAAAATGCATTTACACTTAACAAACACATGCAGCCAAAGAAAAATGCAACAGTGTTTCTTTACTGGACTTTTATAAGATTTTATCTTCCCAAAGACTCATTTATTCTGCAATGTGGCACCATTACTTACTCAGGTTTCAGCAGCACAGCATCATTTAACCCACTTCCTGTCAAGGCTCTTCTTCCAGTCCTGGACTAACAAGAGAAAACTGCAGAGAGGGTTGCCACGTCATTACATATAGAGTCGCACTCTGGAGCATTTTGGATCCACCCATTGTTAGAGGATTCAGCCAAATTTTTTATGTAAGGCTGTAGTATTGTTGTATGGGGATCAAAGGTTGGCAGAGATCTGGAGCCCAGAGTTGAGCTTCAAAGTTACCGCCAGCATTTCCCTTATGATCTGATGAATTTAGATGATAGTTGCCTGATTGCCTTGGTGGTTCTGGCAGGCACGGGCATTCTGATCCATGAAATCCTAACCAGATAGCCCCCAGAAAAAAAATTACTGACTTGGTTGGCAATGAGCACACATGTATACTAATAAGAGACATTGAATGCTATGATTATCCTGCAGTCCAGAAGTGGAGTTACTTTCAAAGATGATTAAAAAACATGTAAAGCCAATATTACTCATTAGACCCAAACAATGGTAAGTTACAGTATACATAACCTTTTAACATCAACCGGCCCTTGTAAGGGAAGCCCAACCCCCCTAAAGCACTGTGATCAGCACTGAGATATAAAGTGGTGTAAGAATGAGGCTCCAATTCTGAGGGCCTGACAGGTGTGCTCACAAAACTCACAACAAGGGGCAGTGGCAGTTGATCTATGCCACCACTAAGCACATGTAACTTCTTCATGGATCTAACAGGAGAGGGGCAGAGAAGCAGGAAGGTATTAAATGCAATAAGGGGTTTACTTCTTAAATACACTATATTGTCAAAAGTATTGGGACACCTGCCTTTACATGCACATGAACTTTAATAGCATCCCAGTCTTAGTACGTAGGGTTGAATATTATGTTGGCCCACCCTTTGCATATATAACAGCTTTGACTCTTCTGGGAAAGCTGTCCACAAGGTTTAGGAGTGTGTCTATGGGAAAGTTTGACCTTTCTTCCAGAAGCACATTTGTGAGGTCAGGTACTGAAGTTGGACAAGAAGACCTGGCTCAGACTCTGCTCTAATTCCTCCCAAAGGTGTTCTATTGGGTTGAGGTCAGAACTCGGTGCAGGCCAGTCAAGTACCTCCACCCCAAAATTCGCTCATCCATGTCTGTATGGGCCTTGCCTTGTGAACTAATCCAAATCATTTGGTGGAAGGTGGGGGGGGGGGGTTGTTGCGGGGTTGTTTTTCAGGGGTTGGGCTTGGCCCTTTAGTTCCAGAGAAGCAAACTCTTAGGGCTTCAGCATATGAAGACATTTTGGACAATTTCATGCTCCCAACTTTGTGGGAACAGTTTGGGGAGGGCCCTTTTTCTTCTAACATGACTGCGTACCAGTGCACAAAGCAAGGTGCATAAAGACATAGATGAGCAAGTTTTGGGTGGAGGAACTTGACTGACCTGCAAAGAGTCCTGACCTCAACCCATTAGAACATCTTTGGGATGAATTAGAGTGGAGACTGTCAGCCAGGCCTTCTCATTCAACATCAGTGCCTGACCTCACAAATGCACTTCTGGAAGAATGGCCAAACATTCCCATAATAGACACACTCCTAAACTTGTGGACAACCTGTGCAGAAGAGTTGAAGCTGTCCTAGCTGCAAAGGGTGGGCCAACTCAATATTGAACCCTACAGACTAAGACTGGGATGCCATTAATGTTCATGTTCGTGTAAAGGGAAGTGTCCCAATACTTTTGACAATATAGTGTATGTTTTAAATATCTCAGGATCTGTGATCTGGTGAATTTTTTAACGTAATGTATAAATGCCTAATGAGAATTACATCCAGTGAATAAACTTGTGAAATATCAAGATTAACCTTATAAGCCCGATCGGTAGTAACCTCTCTCTGGATTTCCCAAAGGAGACTTTGAATTGACCTTACAGGTCATTAACTATATTCTTTCATAGTAAATATATTCCACAGGCATAAGGACAAACACAGCATGAGTCTCCATACAAACCCTGTACAATCTTCAGTGACTGCCAACTCAGCATCAAGTCAAGCCACAGTTTATATATCCGACTAGCTTTAAAGGGAGGTTGCAGTGGTAATTACTGGTGCGTCTACAATAAACATTTTAATAATTCATGCTTTGCTGTGAACAATCCATTGTATTATTAGTTAGAGATAAATAATGTATCAAGTCTGTCACTGCCATGCACAACTCCCTCGTAGACAATCGCCAGCATGCTAAAGTTATGGCCTATTAGTTTACAAACCTCTTTTGTAGTTGTACATTTATGCAGACATAACAGGCACAAATTATTACAGCATTTTTTTTTTTAATTGCAAATGAACACAGTGTAGGTGCCCCAATTTGACATATCAGCCTGTCGCAGTCTATGTACAGCACAGCTCGGAGGTCCCGTGACTTTTTAATGCCAGTGCGAACCTGGGCTCAGACCAGCGTTCCATAACTCAATTTCCGCACCTTGGTAGGAGTCTGTGCTGACATGAAGCTCGTCAGGAAAGGTAAATTGCTGTAAGTGTTTGATATTCAGTTTTCCGTTTTCCTGACAGCTCCATGTCCGCTTACCACTGGGAACTAATTATCTAACCCGGGTGGTATAATGCAGAAACAAAAAATAGGGTTATTATGGCCACTGGCTAACAAGATAACCATTTTGCCAAAATTAACAGTTATCAAAAATGATGCATCTATGCAATAATGAGAAATTTCTGCCTTGAGTATTGAGTCTCTACAGGCAGCGGCCCAGGAGGTTGATACGCTTCTTGTGAAGCGCACCCTTATTCCTTCCCAAAAGAACCAACCCCCTATCCTTATGTGATAGGAAGATTACTTTCACAATCCAAGAAGCAATCACTCTGCTCGTCGCTCTGGCCCCCATGTGTGAACCTCTGGGAACCACAACTTGGTGATCTGATCACCTGAAAGTCAAGTTAGCATGGATATACATCTTCAGTTCCTCCCTAACATCCAGAGGACTAACTTTTTGTCCAACTTCTAGATGAAAATTAGGCAACATGATTTCTTGTCTTAAATGGAATCTTGAGGCCACTTTTGGAATAAAATCCAGCAAAATAACTGTCCACCAGGAAGGACTTATAAAGTTCTTTATACCCTAGAGCTGCCAACTCAGAAACCCTCCTAGCTAGTGCTACTGCCACAAGGAAAGCTGGTAATTTCCATAGCGACAACTCTATCATGGATTTTTGGAGCAGACAGGTAGTTGAGTACTACTGTGAGGTCCGAGGGAGAAAGGTGGGGGTTCTGGGAGGCCTTAGCTTTACTATCGCCTTAGTAATTGAAGAATCAGAGGTCCATTGAGTCCGCTAAAGTGGAAGAGATGTGTCCTTGCGTACTTGCACTCAGGCCCATGTCGAGACCTCTATGATGAAAATTGAGGACATGGCAAACTTCCCCGGAGAACTTCTGACGTAGCATATTCTTGGAATTTTTGCCAGACTTTGTTCATGCTGCTCTTTTGTACTTTCATGAGGGCATCTACCCTCGAAGAGCAACCTAAATCAGCGAACCTTCGCCTCTCGTAATCCAGGCCGCTAACTTGAGCTTCTCCGGAGCTGGATGGAAAACTTGACCTTGTTCCACTGTTTGGCAACTGAGAAGATTTGTACTAGGTGTCGAAGTGCATATTCACTGTTGAAGAGAAACCCCTGGAAATGGCATCTTCTCCACTGAGCCACTCAACACAAGGACAGGAGGGACCATGGTCCCAATAATTCCCAGGCATGCAAACGCGGACAGGTGAAGAGAGGAACAACAGGACAATTCAGTACCTTACCACCGGTATGTTCTCTAGCAGCAGAGAAAGGCATACGTTGAACCATGATTAGTTGGGCTTCTAATTACAGAGGGGCTGTGTAGGAGTCAGATGACCCTCTTCTTTATTTCGCCAACCGCCAACTCAAACATTTATCTTGAGGCAGGAAGTCAGACTGTCCCCAATCACAGAACCTTTCTGTCAATTTAAGCTTCTTCTTTGAACAAATGTAGTGAATGAGTACTTTCTTGAAGGCCACATCATCTTCTAATGGTAAAGTAATGTATCTGGCTGATCCCATAAGGGACACACCGACTAAAAAGGGGTGACTCCAAACACTTGACACCTCTCTCTTCACAAGGGCATAATTTTGACATCTGCTGTGAACACATACTTTTTGCTTAATTCTTCTAGAATGAGCCATAATTTAGTCATCATAGGGAAATTGCAAAGCGGTCTTTGGAGGCACTTGAAATACTTCCACTGCTTTCCTTCTATCTTAAGGCATCCCGCCAGCCTTACAAAGGAGGGCTCACAAACTGAATAAAAAGGTCATCCTCATCACATCTTTTTGTTTGGAAGAGTCTGGAGAGGGTTGGTTGGCCTGAGAAAGCTCTTGGGACCAGTTACTGGTTTTGGAAGGAAAACTGGACCTTGCCAGATAAGATCACTCTTGCACAAGGGGAGTTTAAACAACTAATTTAGAAAGTGTTTTGACCACACTGTTATGAGGCAGGTGTAAGCCTGTCGTGCAGAGAAGGCTTACCGTTGCCGGTGGGCGGAGCTTGGTTGGAAACCCGAGGTGAGTAGCACAGGCTAACCTGAGGTGCGGGGTCTAAACATCCACCGGTCTTCACCAGGGCCTCTGAAGGTGAAGATGGATTTGGCTGCAGGTGGATACCAGGTCGCGGTCCCCAGGGTCGCCCCACCAGGGGGTAACCGGTCAAGGTCCGAAGGGGGATGAGCCGACAAGGAGAATCCAGAAGAGTAGTCAAAACGAGCCGGGATCAGGACAGGCAGCAAACAAGCGAAGTCAGGGACGAACCAAAGGTCAACAGGTATCAGACAGGAAATCAACAGGAAGCAGGTTCAGAACACAGGAGAGCTGAAGACAACACCGCAAAGTGCAGTGCTGTTGAGCTGTTTAAATAAGGCAGCCTGTTTGCCAATTACTGCAACTAGTCTGCTCTGGATTAACCCTTTAGGTTGCAGACAGCACATCATGACACACATCAGTGTGCTCAGGAAGCGTTCCTAACATTGCCCCCCCCTTAAGGGCAACCTCCGGGTGCCCAACAAACTGCTTTTCTGAGGATGGGCAAGAAAAAACGCCTGGATTAAATCTGCAGCATGGATGTTCCGCTCCGGTTCCCAGGAATTTTCTTCCGGCCCATAGCCTTTCCACTTGATCAGGTACTGGAGCTGGTTACCTCTCTTCCGACAGTCAAGTATGGCCTCCACTTCATACTCCATGTCTCCATCAATAATCACAGGTTCGGGAGGTCCAGAATTTCTGCCAGGGAAGGCATCAGGAACCACGGGCTTTAAGAGGGTGACATGGAATACAGGATGGATCCGCAGGGTATCAGGTAAGGATAGTTCGTAAGCAACGGTATTGAGTCTCCTTTTAACTGAAAATGGACCGATAAATTTGGGAGCCAACTTCTTGGACGGGCAGGCCAAGTGGAGGTTAGCTGTGGACAGCAAAACCCGATCACCGGGCTGGAGGATTAACTCTCCCCTCTTTTTCTCGTCAAAGGTTTTCTTGGACCCTGCCTGAGCCTTGGTCAACGTTTCCCGCAGAAGTTTGTTATTGCTGGTGACAAAGTTGGAAATGTCCTGGACTGCGGGAACTCCAGATTCAGAGGAGATGTCAGGCAGGAAGGAGGGATGGAACCCGTAATTGGCGAAGAAGGGGGATTGCCCAGTGACGGAATGTTTGGAATTATTATATGCGAATTACGCAAATGGCAATAAGGTTACCCAGTCATCCTTGACAAAGGTAGTGAAGCACCGTAGGTATTGCTCCAGGGTCTGGTTAGTCCTCTCAGTTTGACCATTGGTATGTGGATGGTAGGATGAGGACATAGCCAGGTCGATCTTCAGGAGCCCACATAATGCCTTCCAGAAACGGGACGTGAATTGCACCCCTCTGTCAGAGATGATACTGGTAGGTACACCATGTAGTCTTACTACCTCCTTAAATAAAGATGTCTGCAGTCTCTTTCGCGGTGGGAGTACCCTTGAGGGGTAAAAAGTGGGCCATCTTGGAATGCCGGTCTACGACCACAAAGATGGCAGAGCACCCTGCTGAAAGAGGCAGTTCCACGATGAAGTCCATGGCGATTGTCTGCCAGGGCCGGTCAGGAACTGGGAGTGGTCTGAGAAGCCCCCAAGCCTTGCTTCGTGCGGTCTTACTCCGGGAGCAAGTGGTGCACGAAAGGACATAGTGGCTGCAGTTCTTTTCCATCTCGGGCCACGAAAAGGTGCGCTGCAGAAGGTCAAGAGTTCTTTGGATGCCAAAATGACCGGCTAGAAGATGATCATGACAGGCACCCAGAACTGCCACTCGGACGTCCTCTGGAACAAAAATCTTGTCCCCGGCCCATAACAAGCCATCCCTGCGTGACAGGAGAGTTCCCGGTGGGTCAGAAATTTTAGCCGAGGCTTGTTCGAGACGGGACCTCAGACCTGTGAGAAGAAGCAGAAAGTTATTTTCAGACAGAATGGTGTCAGGTACTGGGACCTCTTTAGGGTTGTCAAACATCCGAGACAGGGCGTCTGGTTTGACATTTTTGGATCCAGGTCGGTAGGTGATGTGGAACGAAAACCTAGAGAAGAACAGTGCCCATCAAGCTTGACGGGGTCGCAGACGTTTGGCAGATCTCAGGTACTCAAGGTTTTTGTGGTCCGTGAAAATGAGAATAGGGTGTGCCGCACCCTCAAGCAGATATCGCCATTCTTCCAGGGCGGCTTTAATAGCCAAAAGTTCCCGGTCTCCCACATCATAATTCCTCTCCGCCGTGGAGAGTTTTCGGGAAAAGAAAGCTATTGGGTGCATCAGGTTCTTGACCCCCTGTCTCTGGGAGATGACTGCCCAAATAGCGACTTCTGAGGCATCTACCTCAAGGAGGTAGGGTGAGGTGGGATCTGGATGGCTCAGGATAGGAGCATATGTAAAGAGCTTCTTTAAAATCATGAAAGCGGACTGGGCCTCAGGAGTCCAAGAATAACGGACATCTTTCTTGGTGAGCTGGGTGATAGGGGAGATGATGTTGGAGAATCCCCTTATGAACCTCCTATAAAAATTGGCAAAGCCGACAAAGCGTTGCACTCCTTTCTTATCAAATGGCGGAGGCCAATCCAGAATAGCAGAGACTTTCTGGGGGTCCATCTTTATTCCTTCCGTGGAAATTATTAGCCCCAAAAATGAAATGCTGCTTTGCTCGAAGTCGCATTTTTCAGCCTTGGCATATAGACCATGCTGGCGGAGGCGGCTGAGAACATTTCGGACATGCTCGCGGTGTTGTTCCAGGGATGCGGAAAAGATCAAAATGTCATCCAGGTATACAATGACAAAGATGTCCAACCAATCCCTGAAGATGTCGTTCACGAAATGTTGGAACGTAGCCGGAGCATTACAGAGGCCGAACAGCATCACTAGATACTCAAAATGTCCGAACCGGGTGCGGAAAGCCGTCTTCCACTCGTCCCCCTCTCGGATGCGGACTAGGTTATAGGCCCCACGAAGGTGCAATTTTGTGAACAGGGCAGCGGACCTGAGTCTCTGAAAAAGCTTGGGAACCAGAGGAAGGGGGTAGCGGTTCTTAATAGTGATCTTGTTTATATCCCTGTAGTCAATACAAGGTCGGAGAGAGTGATCTTTTTTTTCCACAAAGAAAATACCTGCTCCCGCCGGGGAAGTGGATGGGCGGATGAACACTTTCTTTAGGTTTTCGTCCACATAATTCTTCAGCACGTCCAGTTCCCGTTCAGATAAGGGATAGATCCGGCCGAACGGAATCTCAGCCCCAGGCAGCAATTCAATGGGACAGTCATACGGACGATGCGGGGGCAAGGTCTCGGTGCCCCGTTTACTGAACACGTCCAGAAAGTCGTGGTAGGCCTGGGGCGCGACGGAGCGTAGGTCAGGCTCAGACTCGAGACAGAGTAGGGCTTTGGAAGCTTGGAGCGGCATGGGTAGGCAGGAGTTCCTGCAATATGATGACGGGAATTGGATGGCTCCTGTGGTCCAATCGATCTGCGGGTTGTGGGCCTGCAACCACGGCAACCCCAGGACAACGGGAAGTAATGGAGATGCAATAATGTATAGACTTATCATCTCCTTGTGGCCAGACGAGGAGACCATGGGAAGAGGAGGGGTTTCCTGGGTCACAGGTCCGGATTTAATGTGGGATCCGTCAGCCAGAAAGATGGTGAGGCCTTGGGTCTTCGGCTGGAGAGGTATGCCGTGTTGAGCAGCGAAGGTGCGATCAATAAAGCAGCTGCAGGCTCCTGAATCAATGATCGCTGTAACCGGGACGGGACCTTCTGAGAGCTGCAATGACACAGGGAAAGCTAGGTATTGGTAACAGATGCCACACAACTGGGTGGAGGAACAGAACGAAACTTGCAGAGTTTTGCAGGGCAGGAACGCACATAATGGCCGGCTTCTCCACAATAGAGACAGAGGTTACCCATTTGCCGACGACACCTCTCTTCTGGAGACAGGGCTGGTCGCATGATCCCGAGTTGCATAGGTTCAGGCATATCTGGAGTGGCACCAGTAGGAGCAGGACAGACAGGGACTGGTCCAGTCGGGGAAAAACTTACGGGAGTAGTCACCCGTGGCAGCATCCAGGTTGGCCGAAACTGTTGTGGAGGCCGCTCTGCCCGGCGCTCCCGGAGCCGGCGGTCGATCCGAATGACCTGGGAAATCAGATCTTCCAGGGTGTCAGGTATACCCACTCAGGCTAGTTCATCCTTCAGGCCTTCAGATAAGCCCAGGCGGAACTGGTAGCGCAGTGCCGCCTCGTTCCAGGAGGTATCGGAACTCAGGCGGCGGAAGTCGGTGACGTAGTCCTCGACGGGCCTGCGACCCTGCTGGAGAACGTGAAGTGCAGCTTCTGCGGTGGAGGACCGCTGCGGATCATCATAAAGTTGAGCCATGGCCATAAAAAATGATGATAATGAGTCCAGATGGGGACTGCTCTCCTCTAGAAGCCGATGGGCCCAGGATTGAGGCTCGCCTAGGAGCAAAGAAACGACAAACCCCAAGGCTCGGAATTTACCACGGTCTCCGGAGAATTTTTCGGGGTTCGGAACACGGGGTTCCGGTAGCAACATTACTACTGTGGGACTAGGAGCAGATCCTGTGGACGCTGCAGAGGTGGACGGAGCTGATAACACTGGAGGGTTCCCCGGGAGAGTGGCGGATTGTAATCGTCCCTCTAGCTGTGTGTAACCATCCTGGAGGGTCTTCACGGCTTGTGACAGGGCTGCGAGGTGCTGGCAAATTTCCTCCAACAGTGAGGCCTCTCTTGCAGGCTCCGACATGGCTGTGTTGTACTGTTATGAGGCAGGTGTAAGCCTGTCGTGCAGAGAAGGCTTACCATTGCCGGTGGGCGGAGCTTGTTCGGAAACCCGAGGTGAGTAGCACAGGCTAACCTGAGGTGCGGGGTCTAAGCATCCACCGGTCTTCACCAGGGCCTCTGAAGGTGAGGATGGATTTGGCTGCAGGTGGATACCAGGTCGCGGCCCCCAGGGTCGCCCCACCAGGGGGTAACCGGTCAAGGTCCGAAGGTGGATGAGCCGACAAGGAGAATCCAGAAGAGTAGTCAAAACGAGCCAGGATCAGGACAGGCAGCAAACAAGCGAAGTCAGGGACGAGCCAAAGGTCAACAGGTATCAGACAGGAAATCAACAGGAAGCAGGTTCAGAACACAGGAGAGCTGAAGATAACACAGCAAAGTGCAGTGCTGTTGAGCTGTTTAAATAAGGCAGCCTGTTTGCCAATTACTGCAACTAGTCTGCTCTGGATTAACCCTTTAGGTTGCAGACAGCACATCATGACACCTTTTGGTCGTTATCTTCATCACTGACCACTTGAAGAAAGCAGGATTCATACAGTCATGTACATTGGCATCTCCCTGTTTGTAAGAGTTTGAAGAGGGCTGTTTGCCTGGAAAGCAGATGGACACTGTTCCCTACCTTCTTTTGTAGCACCGGTCTTGGCGTTTAGCATTTGTTTTTCTGCAGAAACAGAAGGCAGGCAAAAAACATTCATCCATAAGAAATCTCAGTATCTCTGTAATCCTAAGGCAAGTGTCCACTCCAGCCACAATATTGCACTGATTCTCCATTGAGAGGGATTTACACCTCATATGCTGCCCCAGAGACCAACAGAGGAGCCCCTGATAGACAATGCATTTAGCACGTGAACACAGGGACCACATTACAGTGGAGCAGGATGGACAACCTGAAGTTTATACAAGCTAGGTAGGAGAAATGTGCCAATTTCCTGGATCCTGTCCCTTCACATGGGGAGTAGAAACAACTCATTTAAAGTGTATTGACCACGTGTTTAATGAATGTGACAGCCTGTTAGGTGTCATCATCTTTATCCTTGGTTGCTTGAACAAAGCAGTATTCTTGCAGTCATGTTCATCCATTTCTTCTCTTTGGAAAAGTTTCAAGAGGATTGTTTGCCCGGGAAGGCTTGGAGACTGCTCATTGCCAGAATAGATAGCCCCTTTATGGGTCAGAGGAAACACTCCTTTAGAGTGTATTGCCCACATACATGGCTTTGCCTGTCAAGGCATGAGTGGCACACAGGCCATGATGCCTGCTAATCCAGAGGGACTAAATGGCAAGAGCCCAAAGTTTGCTTCCCACACCCCTGAAAGAAAAACTCCTACCTGAACGGTGCCCCTTACCTTCTTTGCAACAAGTGGCTACTAGGATGAGGTGACACTCATGGCTTTGCAGCAAACCAGCAGCAAGAAATACAAGAAGGTAAAGGAACACAGTTTTACTGCTTGCTGCACAAGGACTTGTCTCAGTGAAAATCAGTCTCTGACAAACAGGGATACTGAGCAAGTCTAAAGAAGAACTCCACATTAATAACATATGACTCACCTACTTCAAATTACAGCCCTGCGGACTAAAGAAAGCAGTACAAAAACAAATTCAATGCAATAGGAATTAGTTTGCCTGGAAATGACCCTCTACGGGTTACACACTGTAGCTAAGGAAAGCTAATACTGCATCTTCCCAGGACCAGCTCAGACATTTCACCAGGTGATTAATTCATCAAAACCCAGTCATGCCAGAAGCAGAACAATGAAAAAGTTTTGTTCACGACATAAACAAAAAAGTAGGAGTCTGTGACAGATTAGAATAATATTCTGTAATGTACACAGATCACACAAGGGGGATTGTAAATATCATCAATGCACATTTTAACAAAAGTGGAGTACACTTTAATAGCACACAAGCAGGTGCCTTTACTAAACCCCAAGCTGCTGTGGAGCTCAAAAAGCATCCCCGCTGCCATACGGGGATCCATTAAATCTAGAGAAACACCACTGAATGAAGTAAGATGCAGCATGCATCACAGAGAGAAATAAAATGTCAATAAAATCAGGCAGAATTACATATCAGATAGCTGCACAGCCATGGTGTCACCCTTGGGAACAGCTGTGCATTTAGCGGGGCATCAATCCCAATGCGAGCCATACCACCCACCCAAGAAGCCTATTTATAGGTCCGTACAGCGGGGTCTGCACCTGGGGAGCAACAGGTGGATGGCCACAAGTTTATTGCAGCCAGGTAAGGGGTGCTGCTTTGTCCTATGAGGTGAGGAGGAAAAGGGAGGAAATCAAATTCATAGTTACATAGTTATATAGTTAGTCAGGTTGAAAAAAGACACAAGTCCATCCGGTTCAACCAAAAAAAAAAAAACAGTATTGAAAACCCAACCATACAATCCCATATACACAATCCTAAACCTACTGTTGATCAAAAGGAAGGCAAAAATAAATCCCAGCAAAGCATGATCCAATTTGCTACAGCAGGGGGAAAAAATTCCTTCCTGACCCCCAGTCTAATTCACATTTTCACAGCTCTTACGGGGGAGGAAACCTTTCCGTATTTGGAGACGAAATCTGTTTTCCTCCAGACGTAAAGAATGCCCCCTTGCCCCCTTGTCCTCTGTGTTGACTTAAAATCAGTTCCTCTAATCTTTTCTCATAGCTGAGGTCCTCCATGCCTCTTATCAGTTTGGTTGCCCTTCTCTTTCTCCAGTTCCCTGATATCCTTTTTAAGAACTGGTCCTCCACTTTTGTGACAGAGTCACTTTCATACTCCGGCTCAAAGACAATTAAGTATATTTGCTACTTAAAAGTGTATCTACTGGCTTAATAGTATCTCATTATCAGCACATTGATTTCTGTGTGTTTCAGATGAAGTGAATGCCAACATGTGGTTTAATATCTCCGTAGTAAAACAATTTAATCAGCAATGCAGCCTTGGGCTTTTTCTGGCAGTAGAAGATTTCCAAAGCAGCAATAATGGAATAATTCTCATTCAGATGCCTCTCTACTCTGCACTGCACAGTGCAACCAGAGGAGGCAGGACCCTGCCACATCTAGTTGTTGATTGGTCAAGGTAGATAAATGTGAAAAAGAGTGAAAGTGAAAGAAAACCTCCATCTTTGGGTTGTCACCAGAACAGAAAAAGTGGGAAAATCTTTTAATGGGGACACTAGTTCTGGTGACCCTGGTGGCAACCAGGTAATCCCACAGTTTGGATGGGTTTCCAGCAGCCATGCCTGCATCACAGCTTCGCCCCTCGTTGCCACCGGGAGACTGAAGCATACTCAAGCTCACTGCTACAGACCACTGGATTCTTGCTACCCTATAATGGAACTAAGGGGCCCCTTTCACCTTGAAAGCAGACTGCTAAGCCCAGAAGTGGAAGAGAGGGCTGCAAGCCCACATTTCTTTCCATTGCTACACACCAGAGATACTGAGAGCAGGAAATTTAGGTGTCAGAACCCTCCTACACTCAACTTAACCCTGATCTCCCATAATTAATAGCACACTATACCCCTCCCAAAGAGTCTGAGCTGCAGGAATATTGAACTGCACCAGTACCTAATTGCAGCCACCAAGAACTATACTGCAATAAGCTGGTACTCACTGCCTATTCACTGCCTGCAGGTTCCTTAAGTCATTTCACCAAGTGCACCAACATCTTAAAGGGCCTCAATGGTGGCCAACAGAAGACCCATATCTAGGACTGACCCTCCCATTAATATTGCTACACCCTATTAGTTTCTTTACATGTTTAGTCATTTCTAAATTAACATAGGAAAATCTGTGACAGGGCTCTATAACGGAGTTCTAATAAACATCTCAAAATACACTATTTATAAGTTAAATGAATCCAAATAATTAAATCCAATAATCAATAAATCATTAACCACTTAAGGACTGGAAAGTTTTACCCCCTTAATGAACAGGCCATTTTTTACAATTTGGCACTGCGTGACTTTAACTGGTAATTGCGCAGTCATGCAAAGCTGTACCCAAACAAAATGTATGTCCTTTTTTCCCACAAATAGAGCTTTCTTTTGGTGGTATTTGATCACCTCTGCGGTTTTTATTTTTTGCGATATAAATGAAAAAAGACCGAAAATGTTGAGAAAAATTAAATTTTCTACTTTTTCTTATAAAAAAAATATCCAATAAACTCAATTTTTGTCATACATTAAGGCCAAAATCTATTTAGCTAAATGTCTTTGATTTAAAAAAAAAAAAAATCTAAATAAGTGTATTTTTATTGGTTTGCGCAAAAGTTATAGCGTCTACAAACTATACACTAAACTCTATACAGGTATAGAGGGAGTGTGACGCACCCCTCAACCTATCAGAGGCCAGAGAGAAGCTCTGGTGCCTGGCCGTGATGGGTGACCTGTTCCCTGTTGTTGTAAGGTAACAGAGGCAATCTCCATCTAGTGTGCAGATTCCAGTATGCTGCTGATCCTTGTTGGGAATATATTGTAAGGTTCTTTTTTTTTTTTTCTTCATGCAGCCTGTGGGCTGAAAGAAAAAAGAAAACAGATTTCTCCATTCACATCAGTCGATGCAGATGAAGAAATCTCTGCCAGAAAGTGTGTGGTATCAGTGGCGTAGCGTGGGTTGTCAGCACCCGGGGCAAGGCAAGTAATTTGCGCCCCCTACACAAACCTACTAGACCACTACACAGACCTACCCCCCCATACCCCCCCCCATACACTGACACCTACACTGACCCCCCTTCACTTACCCCCACTACACTGACACATACACTGACCCCCATACACTGACCCCTACACTGACTCCCCCTTACATTTCTATACACTGACCCCCCCATACACTAACACCCCCTACACTGACACCTATACAGACCCCCCTACACTGACCCCCCCATACACTGACTCCTACACTAACACCTATACTGACACCCCCTACACTGACCCCCCCATACACTGACAGCTACACTGACACCTATACTGACCCCCTTACATTCCCACATACACTGACCCCCTATACACTGACCCCTATGCTGACTTCCCCCTACATTTCCACATACACTGACCCCCTAAACTGACCCCTACACTAATAGCTTTACTGACCCCCTACACTGACCTCCCCCATACACTGACACCTATACTGACCCCCCTACACTGACCGCCACATACACTGACACCTATACTGACCCCCCTACATTTCCACATACACTGACCCCCCCTACACTGATCCCCCCCATACACTGACACCTACACTGACACCTATGCTGACCCCCCTACACTGACACACCCTCCTCTACACTGACCCCCCATACACTGACACCTACACTGACCCCCCCCCCGTACACTGACAGCTACACTGACACCTATACTGACCCCCTTACATTCCCACATACACTGACCCCCCCATACACTGACCCCTACACTGACTCCCCCCTACATTTCCACATACACTGACCCCTACCGTAATAGCTATACTGACCCCCCCATACACTGACACCTATACTGACCCACCTATACTGACCTCCCCCATACACTGACACCTATACTGACCCCCCTACACTGACCGCCACATACACTGACACCTATACTGATCCCCTACATTTCCACATACACTGACCTCCCCCCTACACTGATCCCCCCCATATACTGACACCTACACTGACCCCTACACTGACACCTATGCTGACCCCCCTACACTGACACACCCTCCTCTACACTGACCCCCCCATACACTGACACCTACACTGACCCACCCCCATACACTGACACCTACACTGACCCCCCCGTACACTGACAGCTACACTGACACCTATACTGACCCCCTTACATTCCCACATACACTGACCCCCCATACACTGACCCCTACACTGACTCCCCCCTACATTTCCACATACACTGACCTCCACTACACTGACCCCTACACTAATAGCTATACTGACCCCCCCATACACTGACACCTATACTGACCCACCTATACTGACCCCCCTACACTGACCTCCCCCATACACTCACACCTATACTGACCCCCCTACACTGACCCCCACATACACTGACACCTATACTGACCCCCCTACATTTCCACATACACTGACCCCCCCTTACACTGACACCTACACTGACCCCTACGCTGACCCCCCTACACTGACACACCCTCCTCTACACTGACCCCCCCATACACTGACACCTACACTGACACCCCCTTCACTGACCCCCCCCCCCTCCCTCCCATGTCCACTTCCCCTACACTGACACCTATGCTGACCCCCCTACACTGACACCCCCCCACTTCCCTGGGCCCTGGGGGCAAGCAAGACATCACTTACCTTGTTCTGTGCCAATACACTGGCGACTCGAGGAGGGGAGAGACAGCATGTCGGTGGCCGGCCGGACAGCAGGGGGAGACTCCGGAAGTGGTGCTGCACATGCACCGAGCCACAGACTGGCATCTTCATCCACGACCAGCCCCGCCCCCTGGCCGCATGACACCTTCAGCGGTCCGCCGCTCGTCTTGCACAAAGCGGCGGTCACTGAGCCAAGAGGTGGAGTGCGGGCGGGCGGGCAACTTCAGAATAAAGGGACACTTTGATCCCGCCGATTGCGGGCGTGGGATGCGCCCCCCTAAATGTTGCGCCCGGTGCCAGTGGCCCCCCCTGCACCCCCACGCTACGCCACTGTGTGGTATGCCCACCATTATGATGGGCATACATGCAATGTTCTTTTTTTGGCAAGCATAGGGGAGATCCACCCTCTGTTTCCACCCCATCCCCTATGCTTCGCCTCAGGATCTATGTTGGGCAAACATGGCTCAATTGCTGAGAATAGTTCAATCGGCTGATCTAAACAAGATTGCACAAAAAAGTGCAGATGACAATGCTAATGTCACAATATGCCCTACTGGCAGGGGAAACTTCCCATTTCAAGCTGAAGAAAAGACAACAGACACAATAGAAAGGAAGTGGACAGAATATTGTAGAATTATAAATGAATGGCCCTCGCAGAAGAAATCAGGTGGCTCTTTAGATGTGAGACAAGAAAAGACTGAGGATGTTTTTGATTACTTTAAACGTGTCCAGACCATGGCAGAAACAGTGGGGGTAGGTGTGACTGATCATACTAACATTGCTGAACATAGGTTGTAAGAATGCTGTTGTGATGGGACTTAGGGGTCAATAAGAAAACAATTAATGGCAACAAAACCAGAGTGGAAGGGATACAAATGGGCTTTGCTGAGGGAAGTGTGCAGCAGTATTTAGGCCCAAGAAGAAGAAAGAAAATAGAAGAGGTTTAATGCTTTTGTGGCACAAGATCCGGGTTATGGAGCTAAACATTTTCAAAGAGAAACCAGGAAGTGCTTTAATTATGGCAGGATTGGGCATCTTGCTAGAAAGGTGCAGACTGCCTGATAAACGTAAGCAGAAGAAGGAGGGGGAAGGTGATAAATCACAAATTCTCTGTGAGGACAGAGGTTAACTTATGCTTTTCTGAGACAGATGGTAAGGAAGCTTTTGTAACATTACGTTTTCCACAATTAACAGACCAGGAAATTGATTCAGGCTCCGAGCAGACTACAATTCAATAGCCCTGCCTACCAAAGGACACCCCCCTTACATCTGGGCCACCAGCAATTGGAGTGGGAGGAAAGTCCACCATTCTCAAAGAAACGCCCCCAATACAAATAGCGATTGGAAACCACAATATGTTTCATAAGCTGCTTGTCTCTGACACTGTACCTTGCAATCTACTGGGAAGAGACTTACTGAATCGCTTACAAGCCTGCATACAGTATACATCTAATGGAGTAGAAGTATATGTTGGAAAATTAGATGTTGAAATGATATGTGAATTGACAGCAATGGAACTAGAGGAAGAGATTGAAGGCAATATTCCACCTGAAAGTGTTGCCCAAATACCTAATACTTTCTGGGCCAAGGGAAAGTATGATGTGGGGCTTCTACAAGTCCCTCCAGTAAAAGTTAAAATAAAAGCAGAAGCCCAAATTCCACGCATACCACAATACCCACTGTCAATAGATCAACTCACCGGTATATGAATATAAATAAAATAAATACTTGAAGCAGGTGTTATAAAGAAAACAGAGAGCAGAGCACAAACGTTATTGTTTCCTGTAAAGAAAAGGGTCAAAAAGGGAGAGGAGCCAGTATATCGAATGGTACATGATTTAAGGGCCATCACTCAGATCATCGAGGAAGACACTCCTATTGTTCCAAATCCTAGTACTTTGCTTAATGATATACCTACTGTCAGATCACTGGGTGGAGGCCGAAGTGCTGAGAGGGCTTCCCTTGCAGCTTGGTGCGAATCACCCCTGGAAGTGAGACAGGAGGTGACGTGACCCAAGTAGCACTGGATGCTTGTGGTGGTGCAGGTGGATGGCTGAGAGGGATATCCGGGTCCCTTCTGAGAAGCTCCAGTGAAAGCAAGCAGTGCAGTGGTAAATGCCAGGCCGGGGGTCATACACATGTGGTCAGTCCAAGTAACAGCAAGCCGGGGTCAGTACACAAGTTATCAGGCAGAAGCAGATCCATGGAGCAAGCCGGGGTCGGTACACAGGTTATCAGCCAGAAGCAGGTCCGTGGAGCAAGCCAGGGTCGATACACAGGTTATCAGGCAGAGACAAGTCCGTGGAGCAAGCCGAGGTCACAACAGGAAACAGGAAGCTGACGATAATCCAGCACTGGATGAGAGGGTGAGTGATCCTTAAGAGGAGGCTGGGTTGGTACAATGTGCGTCATGACACACGCACATGCGCACTCGCCTAGATGGATCGTAGGGTGCACAGCGCCGTCTGAGTCCCTGACAGTGCCCCCCCCCCCCAAAGGGCAGCCTCCGGATGCCCAACTGGGCTAGTTTAGGGGCGTGAATGTTACATACAGGTTCCCACGAATTGTCCTCAGGGGGGTAACCTTTCCATTTGATTAGGTATTGTGTAGAATTACCCTTTTTCCGACAATCCAGGATGGACTCGACCTCGAATTCTGATTCCCCCTCCACCGTGATTGGGGGTGGAGGCAGCTCTTCCCTCCCTGGGAAGGGACTAGGCACTGCAGGCTTCAGCAGGGAAGCATGGAACACAGGATGAATCTTGTAGGAGCCTGGTAGGGCCAGTTCAAAGGCCACAGGGTTGATGATCCTCCTGATCTTGAAGGGTCCCATAAACCTTGGTCCTAATTTCTTAGAAGGGCACGAGATCTTTAAGTTGATTGAGGAGAGCCAGACTTCATTCCCAATCTTAAATGCAGGATTCTCCCTATTCCCGAGATCGTGGAATCTTTTGTACTCCTGTTGAGCTTTTGCGATGTTATCCTGTAGCAGTCGATAATTGGTTTTAATGGTAGTTATCCGGTCCTGTACTGCAGGAACTGATGTCTCAGGTAAGATGTTGGGTAAAAAGGAGGGATGGAACCCGTAGTTTGCCCAAAACGGAGTCTGGTTAGTTGCAGAGTGCAAGGAGTTGTTATATGCAAACTCCGCGCAAGGAAGAAGCGGGACCCAGTTATCTTGAGAGCAGGTACAGGAGCAACGCAGATACTGTTCAAGGGTCTGATTGGTTAGTTCGGTTTGCCCATTACTCTGCGGATGATAGGCAGACGATAGGCAAACCTCAATAGACAGAGACTTACAGAGTTCTCTCCAGAACTTGGAAGTGAACTGAACACCTCTATCTGAGACTATGCTGTCCGGGAGTCCGTGTAGCCTGACCACTTCTTTTATAAAGGCATTGGCTGTGTCAACTGCAGAGGGTGTGCCCATCATGGGCAGAAAGTGAGCCATCTTAGAGAGACGGTCTACGACCATCAGAATGGTGGTAAACCCTTCCGAGGGTGGCAGTTCCACTATGAAGTCCATAGAGATTCCCTTCCATGGTTGTTCAGGGATTGGCAGTGGTCTCAGTAGACCCCAGGATTTAGTTTTAGCTCCCTTATTCCGCTGGCACGTGACACATGAACTTACATAGTTGGTACAGTCCCGGACCAGATTTGGCCACCAGAAGAGACGCTGAATGAGCTCACACGTCTTCTTGACCCCGAAATGGCCGGCCAGCTTGCGGTCGTGTAAGGTTTTCAAGACCCGTAGTCTAGCTTGTGCTGGGACAAAGATCTTTTCACGGTACCATAAGAATACTTCTTGTCGTCTCAAGGAAGAGACACCCGGCTCTATACATTGAACGGAAGCTTGCTGGATTGCTGACCGTAAATCGGTCCGGATAAGTAAAAAATTTTGAGCCGAAAGAATGGTGTTAGGCTCAGTCATATTTGGAATGTCTGGAAACATCCGGGAAAGGGCGTCTGCCTTCCCATTCTTTGATCCTGGTCTGTAGGTTAGGTGAAAGTTAAATCAAGAAAAGAACAAGGCCCATCGGCCTGACGGGGTCTCAGACGTTTAGCTGTCCTGAGATATTGCAGGTTTTTGTGGTCTGTGTAAATCATGATGGGATGAGCAGCCCCTTCCAGTAGGTATCGCCATTCCTCCAAAGCACATTTTATGGCCAGAAGTTCCCGGTCCCCCACATCATAGTTCTTCTCAGGAGGAGTCATTTTCCGGGATAAAAAGGCAACGGGGTGAAGAAGGGCCTTTGGGCCTATACGTTGAGACAAAATTGCTCCAGTGGCTATTTCTGATGCATCTACTTGTACTCGAAATGGCCAAAACGAGTTCTAAAGGCCGTTTTCCATTCATCCCTCTTCCGGATGTGGACCAGGTTGTAAGCTCCGCGAAGATCCAATTTTGTGAAGATCCGGGCTGAGCGGAAGCATTGGAACAGTTCTGGAATAAGGGGTAGAGGGCACCGATTTTTAATAGTGACCTTATTAAGTTCCCGGTAGTCCACACAGGGTCTTAGGGTACTGTCATTCTTTTCCACAAAGAATATGCCGGCTCCTGCTGGTGAAGAAGAGGGGCGAATAAAACCTTTTTCCAGGTTTTCATTAACATAGACTCAGAGGGTCTCCAATTCTTTTTCTGACAGAGGGAATATCCTCCCAAAAGGAATCTCTGCACCTGGAAGAAGCTCGATAGGACAGTCGTAGGGTCTGTGCGGAGGAAGAGCTTCAGCCTTTTTCTTGTCGAAAACGTCTGTGAATTCCCCATAGACTGTGGGGACGTTCTCGGGAAGATCCAATACTGGACCGACGGCCAGGCAGGCAGCAGGGATATTGAATCCTGAAGGGAGGCAATGATTCAGACAATAGTTAGAGGCAAAGGTGATCTTTTTATTAACCCAATCAATTTGCGGATTATGGGCCTGAAGCCAAGGAAGTCCTAAGATGATAGGAAACATAGGTGAGGACAGGACATCAAAGCAAAGGAACTCTTGGTGATGAGAGTCCGTTGTGGTGAAGATGGGGTGTGTCTCTTCACTGACTGGTCCAGAACTGGGCAGGGTGCCATCCGCTAACAGGATATGGAGTTGTTGCTTCTTGGCTTGCAGAGGGACACCCAATCTCTTGGCTAGTGAGTGGTCCAAGAAGCAGCTACTTGCCCCAGAGTCAATGATTGCCAGGAGCGGAATCTTCTCTTCTGCTACCTGTAGGGAGACAGGGAGAACAAGATGAGCAGGAGATGGTTTGGCAATTTGACAACTCAGCAGAGGTCGGGTGTAGCACTTACTGGGCCTTACTGGGCAGCTGCACAAGAAGTGGCCGGATTCCCCACAGTAAAGGCAGAGATTGGCCTGGCGTCAACGTTGCCTCTCTTCAGGGGTCAAAGAGGAATGGATCAGCCCTATTTGCATAGGCTCCCTCTCAGGTCCCGTGGTGGCAGGAGGCCCAGGATGTGGTGCGGCAGGAAATGGAACCTTGGGCAGTACCCAGGTGGGTCGAGCCCCTGTAAGACGCTCCGAGCGTCTCTCCCGCAAGCGCCTGTCCAGCTGAATTGCTAGTGAGATCAGGTCTTCCAAAGATGCGGGGGCCTCTATCCGAGCCAGTTCGTCCTTAAGGGCTTCAGACAGTCCGTGTCGGTACTGGTACTTAAGGGCTGCCTCATTCCAGTCCGTGTCCGCGGCCCATCTGCGAAAATCCACAGTGAAATCCTCCACAGGACGTTTATTCTGCTGTAAGGCGTGCAGAGCGGATTCGGCCGTGACTGTACGTTGCGGATCCTCATATAGTTGGGCCATGGCCTCAAAGAAAGAGGTCATGGAATTCAGGGCTGGACTCTTTTGCTCCAGGAGGTTATGAGCCCAGGTCTGGGGCTCTTCAGCCGGCAGAGAGATTATAAACCCCACTTTGACCGTCTCGGAAGAGAAGGTTCTAGGTTGAAGTGCCAAGTACAGAAGACATACATTTTTAAAAGACCTGAATTTCCTTCGCTCCCCACGAAAGCGTTCAGGAGTAGGGACCCTGGGTTCAGGTGCAGTAGCCATAACTGGTCCTTGCGGAGAGGAGACAGGAACCGAGCTGGCAGGAGGTTGATTGGAGTCAGCAGGAGGTGGTGAGCCTGCGAGATTTAATTCTTGACCCTCCAGCTGGAAGTAGTCATCCTGCAGTCTTTAAACTGCTTGGGTCAGACTGGAAACTTGCTGACACAGTGCCTCGAGCTGGGAAGCTCCTCTGTCAGCCTCTGACATGGCTGGATTATACTGTCAGATCACTGGGTGGAGGCCGAAGTGCTGAGAGGGCTTCCCTTGCAGCTCGGTGCAATTCACCCCTGGAAGTGAGACAGGAGGTTACGCGACCCAAGTAGCACTGGATGCTTGTGGTGGGGCAGGTGGATGGCTGAGAGGGATATCCGGGTCCCTTCTGAGAAGCTCCAGTGAAAGCAAGCAGTGCAGTGGTAAATGCCAGGCTGGGGGTCTTACACATGTGGTTAGTCCAAGTAACAGCAAGCCGGGGTCAGTACACAAGTTATCAGGCAGAAGCAGATCCATGGAGCAAGCCGGGGTCGGTACACAGGTTATTAGGCAGAAGCAGGTCCATGGAGCAAGCCGGGGTCGGTACACAGGTTATCAGGCAGAGACAAGTCCATGGAGCAAGCCGAGGTCACAACAGGAAACAGGAAGCTGACGATAATCCAGCACTGGATGAGAGGGTGAGTGATCTTTAAGAGGAGGCTGGGTTGGTACAATGTGCATCATGACACGCGCACATGCGCACTCGCCTAGATGGCTCGTAGGCTGCACAGCGGCGTCTGAGTCCCTGACACCTAAAGAAACAAGGGTGAACATCGTAATAGACTTGGCCAATGCTTTCTTTATTGTCGCCCTGGATGAAGAAAGCCAAAAAAACTCTTTGCTTTCCAGTTTTAGGGAGAAATGTACACCTGGACAAGAATTCCACAAGGAATGGTTTCCTCCCCAAGTGAATTCTCAAAGGCCATGATGACCATCCTGAATGGATGGCAATCAGCCCATGAAGGCACAGTGACTAAAGTGTACATTGATGACATCTTGCTATGTGCAGACAGAAAAAAAACATTGTGAACAAGACTGTCTTTCTCTGTTGAAATATCTCAGTGAACGGAATTGCAGGGTGTCAAAGGAAAAGGTACAATGGTGTAGTGTGTGATAAAAATACTCGCGCCAAGATGTAAAAGGTCAGATATGGGAAAGCTGCAAGTATTCAAAGACACTAACTGAACAGGTAGTAGTCTCAAAATTGATAGGTGAATGGGTGTATATACTGCGCTAACCTTATAAAATTAAACCCAGAAAAGTGCACGTGCTGTGATGTGATTAACCTTCAGTGATAATAAATATTAAATATTAAATATTAAATAAATTGTTGAATATATAAACAATGGACTCCAAATGTGATGTGTCTTCCACTAAATTACATGTGCAAACTTAAGAAATAGTGCAAACATATGACTTAAAAATGAATAAAAAATGACATAAAAAATTCCATAAAATTTTCAATAAATAAACATTTATAAAATTAGGCATTATATAATATGGCAACAATTTAACTGCATTAATATGCAGTTGGTTTGTTTATTTTTATCGGCCATATATTTTTCCAAAATTGCACAGAAAATAGCACCTTAATTTTAGCGCAGTGTATCATCCTAAAGTGAGCAGGAATGACACTTGGGAATAAAATTAATTGATTAATGACCGATTACACATTTTTTACATTGTAATATTTAAATTGAATCTATGGAACAACAATTAATTGGCGATTTATAGTTATATAAAATATATTGTTACAATATATTTTTTACAAAGAGACCACTGCGCAATAACAGGCCATGTACTCAGTGAATTGCTTCCGGTTTCGCTGGGGTAATGAATAGGACAAACAAGCAGATGTAAAAGAGCGGAAATGAGTCCATATCCGTGTATATAACCAAGCTGGAACGCAACGTACATGCCACTTCCGAAGACGTCACACTCTGACGAAACGCGTCAAGTTGGCACGCACGTTGCCTCGCTTTGAGCCAGGAGCTGGACCGCACGCCGAGACTCTTACTTCCGGGTTCGGCGAGGAGAGCGGAGAGAACCAGCGCCCATGGTTACCCAGCCGTAAGGCGGAACTAGGAGCTCAATAGCGATCTATCCTTTTGCACTTTACCCCGGTACACTTGTTGGGGATCATTGGTGCTGTTTCTTTTGCTGTGTCACCTACGTTTTATTTGGAGTGTTTTTTTACCATTTGGGAGTTTTAGCATCAGCTGCAGCTTTTGATCGGGGGACTTTTTATGGTGTTTTTACATGGACAGTGTTTGTGAAGATTGATGTGAGAGAAGCATATCTTTCTTTCTTCCATGCTGAGTGTCCATCCTTCATCCATAAAGAGAACGTCCACCTTGGTATCCATATAGAGGAGCAGCAGCAAATTAAGCGCTTTAGATTCCACTAGGCGTACGCCATTGGAATCCACACCGTCCGGTAAGTGTGATACCTTACTCCACCCGGCACAGAGTGGTAGAACCTGTAAGAATCACCGTTACGCACGATCCCATCCAGCACAATAGAGACTGTTTTTGAGCACGTTTATTGCACTTTAAAGAACTTTCCACGGACTATCCTCTGATGTTTATTTATTGAAAATTTTATGGAATTTTTTATGTCATTTTTTATTCATTTTTAAGTCATATGTTTGCACTATTTCTTAAGTTTGCACATGTAATTTAGTGGAAGACACATCACATTTGGAGTCCATTGTTTATATATTCAACAATTTATTTAATATTTAATATTTATTATCACTGAAGGTTAATCACATCACAGCACGTGCACTTTTCTGGGTTTAATTTTATAAGGTTAGCGCAGTATATACACCCATTCACCTAGGCCTCATGTGAAATTCTTTGGTCACTGTCTAGGCCCTGGAACCAAGCACATTGACATTGAAAGAAAATGGACATTAATTGAAATGCCTCAGCGGAATAACCACAAGCAACTTAGAGAATTCATTGGGATGGTGTCATATGTGAGACAATGAATACCAGATAATATATAGAAGACAAGCTCAAAAAAAGGGGGGAATTTAAATATCCTGATAGGATATCAAAGATATAGGTATCCATGTCCCAATGAAATAGTAATGGTATAGTAAATATGAAGCAATTCTGCTTGAATCAGGAGAGACAGATGTAAGGAGATGTACTAAAATCAACCCTACCAGCTTTCTTCCAAAGATGGAAGAAGACCTTGACAAGGAGGGTGATTACAATTGCTTGGAACTCATAGAAGAAGAAATGCAGCAAGTCTGCCCACTAAAGGACACTCCTCTTGAAAATCCTGATCTGATCCTGTTTGTAGACAGTTTACGCCTATACAAGGACCAAGAATGGCATATATATGATGACAACACTGGAGGAAGTGGTTGAGACCCGATTACTCCCTTCAACACTCTTGGCGCAGGTTGCCGAATTGGTAACAGTCACTAGGGCTTGTGAGACCGCAAAGGATCAATCAGCTAACATCTAAGCCGATAGCAGGTATGCTCTAGGTGAGTTATGGCAAACCTTGGCACCCCAGATGTTTTGGAACTACATTTCCCATTATGCTCATTCATTCTGCAGTGTAGGTGAGCATCATGGGAAACATAGTTTCAAAACATCTGGGGTGCCAAAGTTTGCCATCACTGCTCTAGGTGTAGCTCACGACTATGGACCCATATGGAAGAACAGAGGATTCACAACTGCTGCAGGAGAACCAATTCAAAACTGGAAATATGTTCAAGCGCTTTTTGAAGTGGTCACCCTCCCAAAGGAAGCTGCTATCCTGAAGATCAATGGACAAACCATGGAAGAAAAAGGAAACCAGTTGGTTGCCAGGAAGACCGCTGAAACACAAATGGAGAAAATGATGACTCTAGTCACTGATTTTTCAAAAGAAGAAGAAGAAGCTCGTAAAAGATTTTAGGAAAGTAGAGAATGAGTACAGAAGGCGAAAGAACTAATCAGAAAACTGCAAGAATCTGCACCTAATAACTGGTATGAAATAATGGAAAGGGATAGAGCAAGGAAAGGCCAAGATAGACTCTTGTGCAAGAAAATGAAATATGTGTCCCACCCCAAACTGAGAAAATGATCATGCAATTAGCCCATGGACCAGGTCATGTAGGCCCTAAAGCAATGGAGAGAAACATTAAGAAGGCTGGATGGTTTATTCAATACTCCAGGAATGCATGTCAAGACTTTGTTGAGGGATGCATAATGTGTGCTAAAAATAACCCAGGAAAGCCAACTAGAGGGACATAAAGACATTTGGTCAAGCCACTATTCCCTTTTCAAAGACTTCAGATTGACTACATCCAGTTACCTAAATCAGGCCAATACCAATATGTTTTAGTGTGTGTGGACATGTTTACATGATGGGTAGAAGCCTGGACAGTAACTAAAGAAAATGCCAAAGAAGCTACTTTATGAAGTAATATGCTGTTTTGGAGTTCCTGAAACCATAGAGAGCAACCGTGGAACACATTTCACTGGATAGATCATGCAAATTATATGCAAAGACTTGGGAATTGAGCAGGCCTTTCACGCCCCTTATCACCCCCAGAGTTCAGGAAAGGTAGGAAAAATACAATGGGATTATTAAGAACAGGCTAGCTAAACTAATGCAGGAAAGAGAGAAAGGGTCAATGAAAAAACAGTGGCCAGAACTATTGCCTTTTGTTCTTTACAGCATCAGGACTACCGCTACCTATAAGATAGAGAATTTGAGATTTTGTTTGGAGCCCACCTAAGACAGGATTGTATTTTCCACATTAGACTTCTGTAATGTATAATGATATTGCTGCTTCTGTAATTGCCTAGCACAAGCAACTAACTACAATGCACAAGCTTGTTTTTTATTCTATTCCAGATAAAATAACTGGAACACATGACTTACAGCCAGGTGATTGGGTCTTAGTGAAAGAACACATGAAAGTACCTTTGGGACCAAAGTTTGAGAGACCCTACTAAGTGCTCCTGACAACTGCCACAGCTGTAAAGTTGGAAGGAAAACAGACATGGATACACGCCAGCCATTGCAAGAAAAAACAGCCACTCTTAAAAGATGAGTAAATTGGTGTTATGCCTTTGCTTGATCCTAGTAGGCATAAGGGGTAACTTGAATAATTGCTGGTTCTGGTCACATAAACCAAACAGTTCAAAAGGTACACCTGATTCCCATTCCCATTAATTTAACCACCTGGAAAACTGTATTTTTATTGCCAGGCCAAAAATTGGCCTTGATAGGGCCCCAGATGTTAAACCAATATCCCTTTACAATGATTTTAAACAATACAAGGCTGCCCAAATACAAGTGTGTCTAGAAATGCCACAAATGTTTTACTATTTTGAATATACACTTTATGCTAAATATAACAAAAGACATTTGGGAATATCCCCTTGCTTGGCACAGACAAAAGATTACTACAATGACAGTTAGGACTAAGGAAGATGACCCCAAGGAAGAGTGTTACCAGATAGTCAATCTAGCAGATACATATGGTTCCAAGATGAGTGATACGAATGAATAAAGCCTAGTATCAAAATACACCCTAAGAAGAACGTTACTCCACTTAGCAGTGAAGTAGTACTTTGGACCCTTGGTGTTGTATTAGGTAAGGGAAATAAGGTAGTGACCCACCAAAGGGGTCAAGAGGAGGGAATTGAGTAAATATATATAGGGGGTCTGATAAATGTGTTCTCTATGTATTATATATTGTTACTTCTGCTTATTTCTGTCAGTTGATTGTAAGAACTAATGTATATATTTCTATTAACTGTAGGAAACAAAAGTCTGAACCTGTGATGACACCCACTGCCTGATGAAAACCAACCACCTACCTTCCTGTTTGATCAAAGAATAGACATTTGTGGTCAGAACCAGTTTGAACCAACAGCTGTCATGGTGGACTTCTACTAGTTCCCTTTTTGTCTCAGTCACATGATGTTAACGCCCATTTAATTATTAACTTGCCATTCAGAACATATAGACACTGATTGGATTGATTATACTGTCATACTTAGATTACAACCTAGAACACACCTATGTCTTATGCATATTCATTACTATAAATGAGTTAGTCTAATGATTTTTTAGCCAGAGATACTTCTCCATTTTGCTCAGCTCACACGAATTGAGCCTCTGTATATTGTACCTCTCCACTGCAGTAAATAAATGCACCTTTTCTTTCATCAATTTAGACTCACTATCTCATCATGAAGGCCTTGTTTGAAGACTCCCTAACCAAAAGTAACAGTACAGTAAAACAGTAGATTGTGGTATCTGCAAAGCAAACTATGATTAACAATAAAAGACAGTAACAATAAAACATTACAGTATAGCAGTATATTATAAAGCACAGTAAAAAAGTAAGGACAGAAAATTAACTCAATAAAACGACAACTGTTTTTGGCTTTTTTATTTAAAAAAAAAATTTTTTTTTAAACTTTTTTTTTTTACACTTTTTTTTTAACTGTAAAAAAACTTTACACGTTCCAGGCTAGGGTCTATCATCTTTCAAGACCCTGTGTGAAAGTGTGCCCTAGACTGTGCCATGCTGTACCCTATAGTAATACTATACTAGTATGTGGCGGAAACAGTCCCCGATGCAGAGACAAGGTTGGCCAGGACAGGATGGACAAAAAAAATTGGGTGTCACGCCTATATCTGCATTATCTACAGATACGACATCTTCTTTGGGGTGCTTTTGGGGGGAGGGGTACCAGGGAGGACATCTGAAAAATGCCTTTCATGCAGCCGGCTCACTGCATCTGGATTGTGAATTTGGGCCACAGCACCTTCTGGATACAGAAGGGCTGTGATGATCTCTTCCTGGAATTTTTAGGAAGGATCCACTTCTTTCCAAAGTTTTGTATAGCACATAAGCGTTCAGCAGAGCAAATTATGTACCAGCGTCTGGCCTTACAGGCAATTAGGTATGGCACCATCATCTGGTCATTGAAGTCCACCCCTCCCATGTTAGGGTTGTATTCATGAACACAGAGGTGCCTCTCAACAACTCCAGTCGCCGTTGCAATTTGCACTGTCGTATCTGCGTAAATGGAGGACAGAACGAAAATATTCCGTGTGTCCCTCCACTTTAATAAAAGCAATTTATTACACTTCAAGCAGGCTCTCTCCCCCGTCTAAGTCAGGAATCTACAAGGTGTTGGGGAAAGCCCTGGTGTGTAGGTTTCACGGTGCCACATTAAAAATAAATAAATTGATCGACATACAAATTGTTATGGTCCACAATAGATCTGTAAAGATTAGAGATTGACCGATATTGGTTTTTCATTGCCGATACCTATACCGATATTTTGGTCATTGCATATCAGTATCGGCCAATATGGGCTGATATTTTGTACATTTAAAGTTTAAAAAAAAAAAAAAGACAATTTTTGACACAAATCTGGTACTGAACATGTGGGGTAGGTCTTTTAGCTGTAATGTGTGGTCTTCCCTTCCCTCTCTGCCTGCCAGGAATCCTGTGTTAACCTAGTTTAGTGTCATTAAAATCCTAGAATGCACTTTATTAGTGTTTTATATAATGTCCAGTGTGTGTTTTTGTTATAGAATAGTGGGAAATATCTTCATTACATTGCTGCTCCGGGCTCTCCTCACTAATCTCCCACTCTGCTATTTTCTCCTTTCATAGCTGTCAGAGGAGGATCTCAGCCCCTCCCCTCTGCAGTGTACACAGAAGCACCGGATATTAGATTAGAATATTGTGAAATACCTTCATTACATCTCCCACTCTGCTGTCCTTCTCTCCTCCCCAACTGACAGCCAAGCGGCGATGTAATGAAGGTATTTCACACTATTAGATTACAAAAACACACACTGGACATTATATAAAAGACTGATAACGTGGATGCTAGGATTTTACATACATTAATATTACATACATCAGTAACCTCCAGGTCCGATACCAATATATCGGGAAAAGCGCATATTGGCTCTCGATATATTGGCCTTGCCGATATTCGGTCGATCCCTAGTACAGATCTTCTGTGAAAAATAGCTCATAAAAATCAAGTGGAGTAAAATTTATGGAAAAAAAAAATCAAGTGGAGTAAAATCAGCTGTTTCCACCTGAATTCCGGGTTTTCCAGTGAATGGGGGAAGTACGGCGCTGCAGAAGTGGTGGGCTCCCAATTAGGATTTGCAAGCGCATCAGGAAGGACACTATTGGCTCTACAGACCTGTCTTCGAATTCTTGGTGGCTGCGGGACACTACTTGTGCTAGCCACTTATGAGACACGCCACGTCACTTACTGCAGTGCTGATTTGACTATGACCAGGATGTTATAGACCACTGGTGCTTGCCAGTTCACCAGAAGGTTGAGCAGCACTAGTACTCTATTGTAAAAGGTAACTGATGCTAAAAAACGTCAACCACCCGCCCGGCGCTAAAATATATATATAAATCAGTGTAAGGTATAAAGAAATAAATATATCTACTCAAATCATGAATAAATAGTAAATAAAATCATGTAGATAAAATCATGTAAAACATGTCACTCTGTGCATCCTTTTAATGCACTAGCTGCCACTGTAAACGTAAAACTTGCAAAATCAAATGTATAATAATAGCCCAATCTGTGCGTCTCAGTTCGTTATATCATACATTCAGCGGCGCTTCAGCACACACAATGTATGTGTGCAAGTATATTAGTCAGTTCCTGCAGTGCTTCAGAGCCTGCAATTGCAAACTAGTCCCAACTCCACAGGATGTGCAGTCACAGCCAGCAAAAAGATTTCTCCTCTGATGTTCAGCACCAGTGATTGTACACACAGTATCACTAATCCTTCACCACACCGACTGTGCACCCCTATGAAGTGGCCACTCACCGAATTGCCCTTGAAATATCGCCTTTATGCATAAGCTGCATGAGCCCTTGCTTCTAGTCGGTCTGTCGTTGCTTAGGCACGTCCAGATCCTATCTGTCCACCAGGGGTCACTATCAGGCTGTATATCTCCTCAGTGCAATTTGTAAGCAAACGACATGAAGCAAGAGAGTAGTGTAATACTGTTTCGACTTTATTAATTAAATAAAACGTCCCTCCCCTTCAGCGTATATGCTTACATTTCAATCACCCTTTGCACGCATATCATAAACACAGAGGCTTTGAAAGGTACCGCCGCTCGCCGACCGCGAGCTAGTCCCTGCTGTGGATTACAGCGCTCCTGCGGCTAACAGGCGAGATCCAGAACAACAGCGGTATCCTCCCTTCGTCTCCTCAGCAGCAGCGTACGTGCATCCTGACCGGTTTCGTCTGGTAGACTTCAACAGAGTCCTCTGTTGAAGTCTACCAGAAGAAACCGGTCAGGATGCACGTACGCTGCTGCTGAGGAGACGAAGGGAGGATACCGCTGTTGTTCTGGATCTCGCCTGTTAGCCGCAGGAGCGCTGTAATCCACAGCAGGGACTAGCTCGCGGTCGGCGAGCGGCGGTACCTTTCAAAGCCTCTGTGTTTATGATATGCGTGCAAAGGGTGATTGAAATGTAAGCATATACGCTGAAGGGGAGGGACGTTTTATTTAATTAATAAAGTCGAAACAGTATTACACTACTCTCTTGCTTCATGTCGTTTGCTTACAAATTGCACTGAGGAGATATACAGCCTGATAGTGACCCCTGGTGGACAGATAGGATCTGGACGTGCCTAAGCGACGACAGACCGACTAGAAGCAAGGGCTCATGCAGCTTATGCATAAAGGCGATATTTCAAGGGCAATTCGGTGAGTGGCCACTTCATAGGGGTGCACAGTCGGTGTGGTGAAGGATTAGTGATACTGTGTGTACAATCACTGGTGCTGAACATCAGAGGAGAAATCTTTTTGCTGGCTGTGACTGCACATCCTGTGGAGTTAGCACTAGTACTCTGCTGCAGACGAGAACCCTGCGATTGTTTTACCTTAGAAACAGAAGAACGGGGTCGGGTACGCCTGACCTTAGCAGGGTCCACTACTCTGATGTCAGAGCTATCTGTCAGGGTGCCTCTGCTTTCTACAGGATCGAATACTGAGCCTGATTCTGACGGTGAGGCTTCCCCATTGTTCTCATCTGTCATGCTCAGCATCGTGTAGGCCTCTTCACTAGTGTACCTCTGTTTGCACATTTTGTCCAATACATTTATAGGTACCTTGTTTGACTCACAGGTAAGAAAAGCCCCTGGTTGTTAAGGACTGTTTGAAACACTACCAAAAAAAATCTAACTTCTAGTGCTAGCAGAGATCAGGCCTGACTCAGGCCTAAACTCTGCGATTGAGTGTGCTGTGTATTGGAAGTGACAGTAATCTGCTGATACTGTCCTTCTTGGGGGCTGGGCGGAGGGACTGAATGCAGGCGCTGGCAGGTGTATGGGGCTGATCCTGCTAATGCTGCATTTTGGGAACACTATAATAAATTATTGGGGGATGCTAGTATAGTTCTGATCTGATCAAAGATTTTTATTCATTCAAAAACTATACTAATAATGGAGGTGTTTGGTGTGTGTGTGTGTATCACTGGCAATCAAAGGGTTAAAATGTATTACTAACTATGCGGCAGGCAATCTGACGCGGCCCTGGATTGATGCTAACTAACGATAACGCTAACTGATGTCACCTGTGACACTAATACAGTGATCAGAAAAAAAGATCTGTACACTATAATAGTGACACTGTGACAGGGCAATGAAGGGGTTAACAGGGAGTGATCAGGGGGTTAAATCTTTATTAGGGGATATATGGCGGGTACCCTAAACCTATCTGGGACTGCCACTAAACTACCACTAACTGCCTCTCACACTAACTTGCGTCACAAGTAACACTAATACAGTGATCAGTAAATTATCTGTATACTGGCCTGGACCAGATGACTAATCGATTTTGAATCGAATCAGCACATCGCAGGGACAGCAGGCGCATATGCGCGCCCCCTACCCCCATGCGTGACCGGCATACAGTTACGCCGGTTCACGCAGCCTAGCCACCTTGCCGCAGTAAAACTTCGGTGGGTGGTCAGCAACTGGATAATTATAAATACATAAAAGACTAAAAAGGGTATTACATAAGAATGCTGTGCAAAAAATGTTTTTTTTTTATTAAAGTGTCCCATGCAAAAAAGTTAATTGACCCTTCAATTTATGTGTGCAATCAAAAAGTCATCACATTTTCAGATGTGATAAGTACATAAGTTCATAAGATACATAAGTGTCTTATGTAACTTAAGTCTTCCAAAAATATAATAAATCCACCTTCAAAAAAGGGCCATTGTGTTTTGTGCAAAACAGATTCTTCTTAGTGTGCCTTATACACCACAAGTCCTCCACCTCCACACACTAATGAACTCACCCAAGGTCTTGTCAGACCCAATCCCTCAAGATTTAGATCATTATGGTAGAGCCAAAAACCATAGAATTATTACCCATTTATTTAACTTTTGCATTTCCAGCAAAAATAGTTACAGAACATCTCTCATTCACCCCAGGAACCATCAGAGCATACAGGTAGCAGTAGGTTAAATCAGGCTCATCTCTCATCCGAGACCATGTATATAAAGAGTGTACACAGCGCAATACTGTAAAACTCTATTTTAATCGCCAAACATAACATACCAAATGCTCTTACATCTGTGTGTGTCTTTCCTGACACTAAGGATAGACCGCTCAAACTCTTTGTAGAACGGTTGGCTCCAGCTGAACTCACAGGCTGCGAGTGGACATACTAAGCGGGATGATGTTGTCCCGTCAGGCTGTTGAAGCAAACTGTGCTCTTGCTACACCATAGTGGAACTGAGGGGACCGCTTCCACCTAGAAAGCAGACTGCTAAGCACAGAAGTCGAAGACCCTTTCACCCAGAGAGCAGACTGCTAAGCCCAGGAGTTGAAGAGAGGGCCGCGAGCCCACATTTCTTTTCATTGTTACACACCAGAGACGCTGATAGCAGGACATTTATGTGTTAGAACCCTCTTACACTCAACTCAACCCAGTTCTCGTATAGTTTATAACGCACCATACCCCTCCCAAAGAGTCTGAGCTGTAGGAATATTGAATTTCACCCATACCTAATTGCAGCCTATACTAAAACAAGCTGGTACTCATTGTCTATTTTCTGTCTGCAGGCTCTTAAAGAATTTTCACAAAATGCACCAACATCTTAAAGGGCCCCAATGGTAGTCGGCAGAAGATCCATATCTGAGACTACTCCTCCCATTACTATTGCTACACCCTATTAGTCTCTTTAAGTGTTCAGTAATTTCTATATTTCCTGGGCCGATCCAGTCAGTGCTGCCATCAGTGCATGTTAGAATTATTGCCTCACTCATTCGTTTAGATCTATTCACTGCTTACTGCTGTACTGCTGGTAGCATTATTACAGTTTATGCTGATCTGGTGGAGTCCAAACATTATTTTATATTCTTCTAATGGTACCTTGTATGTCATTTCATGGTAATACTTTGCCTAATATATTTACTGTCAACCCAGTTATCTATTGACTTAAATCACAATACAATAAGTTACCTCTTACCACCTTTTCTGATTTGATGTTTGTCTCTCTGGTAGGACAATGTTGCTGCGTGTCAGGCACTGCCCCAGCAGGTTTTGTGGTGCTATACATGCCTTCACCCAACCATGTGAGTCAGAGAGGTTGCGGCATCCAAGAAGCTCAACAGAATGTCCCATTCTATTCAGCGGCTCCTACAGTGGTAGTGCTACACATGAAAAACCTTGTTTAAAAGTACATTTTCTTTAAAATACCCAACACGTATAACATATTTGAGTATGTGCTTAAGTCCTTCAAAGATCCTGTTATAATCTTTACAGTAGCACATTACTGGGGTCATTTCAACTTCCGTTATTGCAGAGAGAGAAGAAGATGCTATGTGTAGTAAAGTTTACCTTCAAGCTAAGAGACACAGGCAACGCTGTCACTTCAATTTACCACGCCACATTACAGTCCACGCATGTGCCATGTCTGGAGAGTCCACAGGCTACTGCTGTGACCTACATTTCTCTCTTTTTTTTTTTAAATATTCATATTTTACTGACAAAGAGGCTGTGGATTTTTTAATTCGCTGATCAGAAAAAGAACAAACATTATTTACGCTTGCCATCCGGAATATAAGCTAAACACAGCTTTGTTCCTTTTAATGTATACATGCTGCTGTTTTGGTAATATCACACACTGAGAGCATTTTTCAGTTTATGCAATTGCATGCAATAACAATATATAAAAAAAAAAAAAAGAAAACAGTCTATACTAAGCTTTCTTTTCAGATACGCCATATCATATAGGTCATTTTTCCAGAGGAGGGAGTATTTGGGGTTCTTAATAACCAAAAGAAATGTTTATAGATTTGTGAAGACTGCTATTTTGTTATGTACATGTTTCTAAAATGTTGCTGTTTTCTACCTGTAGAAAGGTAAGGTAAAGTTTTTCTGAGTGTGCAAATTTTTAGCAATTATTAATTAAAGTGCATTTGTGGCCAGGCTATGGCCATTCTTGTATTTACATATTCTAAACAAGCATCAACTTTAAAACAAACCCTCACTGATTGCTGTATCTGCACCTACTGAGGAGCAATTCATCCTCAAAGTTCAAGTCATTCTCTCAGCAGCTCCCCATGTTCCTCCTCCAAGAGCTCCTGCTCTATGTTTACATTCGAGGAGGGGGTGGGCAACTACTGTCTCCCTCCAGCTGTTATAGAACTACATGTCCCATGAGCCATTGCAAGACTGACAGTTACAAGCATGTCTTCCAGAAACATGATGGGACATGTAATTCTGCCCACCCCTGCATTAAAGATTATAAGGCTGGAGGCTGCTGAGTCTGCTAGGAGGGGATCTATGTGAGTTGAGCTGCTTTGAATAACTTCATTGCTTCAAATTATGAGCATGAATTGCACCACAGTGTCTGCAGCTACAAAGGTCAGTAAGGGCTTGTTTTAAAGCTTCTTTACAGCTTGGATGACCATAGTCTGGCCACAAGTTCTTTTTAAAATAATTTGCGATGTGACTTTAACATTTTAAAATGCTTGCTATTTCATATTTTGCTTACAGACACTCCAACTGTAGTGATTTACCTGGTGCAGTACCAGATTTCAAACATGCGCACCATTTCTATCCTGTACCAGGTATCCTTTACTGTACCTGCTCTATAATGTCTTGGCTTTTTCTTAAAAGTGGTACTCCCTCTGCCCACTTTAAATTGTCACATGACTGGTCTATTCCCCTTCTCAGCTTTTTGGAGTTTTTTTACCCATTCATTCATGGAATGGGCTGTGCCTACTTTGCAGTCCTAAAGCAAATATAGTACTAATTCCCTACATTAAATATGTCCCTGTACTACCGTACTGCTTTATAAATGGGGCTTCTATAATGTGATTTCTCCTCTCCCGCTGTAATTATATACAACGGGAGCTGATCTGGGGGTACCGCGGACTTGACAGCACAGATACAGAACAACAGTTTGCATATGTAAACAAGGCACATTGGCATTCTGACAGTAGGGATGGCATAGATCCTGTGTCTCTGCAAAGCAGGGACATAGATCCATGTCTTCCCCTAGTAAAATTGCATCCCACACTGTAATGAAACACAGGCTAGGAACACAGTTAACCCTTAGATCACCCCTGATGTTTAACCCCTTCCCATCCTGTGTCATTAGTACACTGACAGTGCATATTTTTAGCACTGACCACTGTATTGGTGTCACTGTTCCCCAAAGAGTGTCAAAAGTGTCAGTTAATGTCCTCTGTAATACCGCAATCCTGCAAAAAGTCACTGATCACTAGTAAAAAAAATAAAAAATAAATATCCCATAGTACAGTATGTAGATGCTATAACTTTTGTGCAAACCAATCAATGTATGTTTATTGGGATTATTTTTACCAAAAATATGTAGCAGAATACATATCGGCCTAAATTGATGAAGAAATTCGATTTTTTTGATTTTTTTTTTATTGGATATGTTTCATAGCAGAAAGTAAAAAATATTGTTTTGTTTTTGTCAAAATTGTGTTTTTTTTTTGTTTTGTTTTTTTAGCGGGAAAAAAAAAACCCGCATAGGTGATTAAATACCACCAAAAGAAAGCTCTATTTGTGGGAAAAAAGGAAGTACATTTTATTTGCACGACTGCGCAATTGTCAGTTAAAGTAACGCAGTGCTGGACTGCTTATGAAGGAGAGTAAACCTTTCCGGAGATCAAGTGGTTAATATAAAATATTGAGAATGCATTGGTAGGAGTGGGAACATGGGCCAGAAAACATAGGGCTGGGTAAGATGTGTGCCAGGAACTTTGGCAATGAGATCTAGCTGCTTTAGTTCCCAAGAAATACTAGAAGCCAGTGAATTTAGGAAGTCTGTAAGACTCTATTTCTAACTGAAATATCACATCTGGGTGCGCCAACCTTTTCAAGCTCTCTAAACCTTCCTAACCACATCATTTATAGATGCTCCATGAGAATGGGCAAATACGTAGTGTGAGCCAGAATACAAGATGACTGTGTTGTGGATGATGAATATTTAGTTCTGCTGCATTTACAGCTGAGGTTGCTGCTTCAGCAGTGAATGGGCAGAAATTGATGAGGAGATACTGCGTGTATGATGGAAATGGTGAATAATCATTCTGTGCTGATTCCCTGCTGTCTGCGTGAGATTAGCGAGCTGGCGGCAGCCGTCCTTCTTAAGCTGTTAGGCTGCTTTGTTTGAGCGACACACTATAAACTACAGATGGTGCGTGTTTTCTAATAATGTGACTAATGAATAATGTGGCTGAGCGTAACACGCACAATAGTTCCATGACTGTAAATGAGTTTCTGTTAGATACACCATAAGAAATGTGCAAAAAAAAAAAAAAAAACAAGACATTTCTGGCTACCTGTGCTTTAAAGGGCTGTTTTCCCCTAAAGCTGAACTCCAGGCTAATATAAAATACACAAATGAATGTAACTCTCTCTTCATTTATATATTGCTAAATTTACTTTTTCTTTTTTGTAATTCAAGCACTGTAAGTATCTGAATTTGATTTGTTATCAGCCTCTTGCAATCTCTGTACAACGGCATTTAGACGGGGGTAGGAAAGAGCAGCACAAGGAGGCAATCTGTAGTAGTGCAAGGAGTATGACCATAGGAGGAGAGTAATGCCTCGTACACACGTTCAGATAATCGTACGAAAAAAATCACTTTCGACTTGATCGCATGATAATCTGATCGTTAGCACACAACTTTCGACAGCCGATCACGACAATTCGTTCAACAGAATCCGAAGGGACAAACAGGAAAACGTTTGTTGTACGATAGCCTAGCGAATGACAATCGCTTTAATCAGTACAGTATGCGTCCGCTAAAAATCGATAGACAAAGACCACGCATGATCGGAAACACTGAAATAACCCGGAAGGGGATTGGAGAATGTAAACAATTTTGTAACCGTGAAACATATGACCCAAAAATAATTTTGCAGGCTATTCCCAATGTTTCCCAATGCAAAGATGGAAATCGGAAGCCCTGTGTCATGCATTCCTTGAAGTACAGTTCTCTGTTTGTATTATAGGAACAAGCGAATAAACGCAAGCAATCGATTAAAAGTGGGGAGGAATTCACGGATATGCCTCTACAATACGCACTGAAGAATGGGAGAGGAAAAGGAGTGTCAGATACAGGAGTCACATGTATGTGACATCACTTCCGTTACGTAGCTACGCATTCAGGTAGCTTTCACACAATCGTACAACAAAATCATATGGTTAGTACACATTGTTGAATTTGACATTTTGTATAAAGCATCAAAACGCAAACGATATGTCATACGATTATCTGAACGTGTGTACGAGGCATAAAGCTGGATACACACTATACAACTTTTGTTGTTAAATTTCCTTTAGATTTACCTTTAACTATGTAGTGCAAGGGCCTGCCTGATTGTATACAAATTGAAAGTGTTTAGGTTTGACCTCATACTATGTGGTTTTGGTAAATCTAAAGGAAAAAATCTAAAGAAAATTGTATTGTGTGTATTCAGCTTAAGGGCTTATTCACATAGCAAAAGGCTCTATCGCCTGTATCCCCCTAAAAAGAGAAAAGTGGTGGATCACTTTTTCGGGGTTGGTTTAGAGCTGGTTTACAGGAATTTAAGATGTGATACTGCTGTATGCTGAATCCAGAGAGGATTTTACATTGAAATACCACAACCATGTATGGCATGGTCACATTGACTGTGATGTAAGTTTAGTAAGTGGCACTACTTGTGGTACCTAGCCCAAGATGCTGAGTAAAAATTGCCGTAACACGTAGTGAGGCATCACAGCCATGGCAATGGAAACAGACCTGAGCTGCCACCATGTCACATTGTAGGCAGTAAAAATGAAGATGAAGAACCTGTGTGAAGCCTAACAAAGATGCAAACTGTTAGTCCTTTGTGCTCTTTCAAACTGGCAGTAAAGATTAGCACCAACTGAAAAGCAGCAGATTGCTTTTTAGGAGGTGGTTAGCAATGGCTAGCAGGAATTTAAGAGGCCCTACTGCTGTTTTTTTTTGTTGTTGTTTTTTTTTGTTTTTTTATTGTATTTGCCTTGTGGTTGTGGTGCAGCCCCATTGACTTCAATAGGCAAGTTTGAAAGACATTGTCTTCTGACAAACTCTGCAGCCCGAAATAAAAATGTCACAGCCACAGCAGGTGTACAGCTCTGTCAGGCTGTAATGTTGGAATTCAAGTGGACAGCCAGGGGCCTGTCTTTACCCCTTGGCCACCAGTGTGAAAAAGCGCTTAGTGTCCAGTCATAGGGTGGGCAAGGAACAAGACCTGGATAAATCTAAGGACTGGATGGACAGAAATACCAATCCTTCGACAGAAAATGAGCCCCCTTTTACGTGTTGCATCTGTGTTTTTAAAGCTGGACTCCTGCTATGAAATTTGATTGCATATTTACATGTAAGTATGCATATGCGATACTGTTGGTGCGGAGAATCACTCTAATAGTCATTGCTGCTACAGTGATTGCTGCCATCTACTGGGTCCTTTGCTGAGTGGCTGCCCTGCTGCATCGTGAACAAACGGGGTCAGTTGCTTGGCAAAGCTGCCACAGAATGCTTTGACATTTTCTCTATTGATGTAAGGCGAGTTCTCTAATTGTACGAGGTGGAGAAGTTGGGTGGTGACATCATGAATTCCACCACATCTAATCAGAGAAAACTGTGCATTCATTGGTAAAAATCCAAGGCATTCTTTGAATGACACCCATGCCAAGCAAGCTAGCAAGCCCCTGTGGTTACTATGCAGCAGGGCCTGGAAGAAAACAGTAATCAAGGTAGTAGCAATGACTACTGTAGTGATTCTCTGCTTCTGCAGAAGTCCCACAGATATAGCATATGCATACATATACTGTATAGCACTACCCCCACAGCAGCCACATGGTAGATTGGGTTTTCTGTTCTTCTGCCTTGACTCTGAGAACAACCTTGGCCCCTCTTACACATCAGGTTAAGCGAATGGATACTGCACTGCTACTGGGAGCACATATATAGATACCCTGCATACAACCAAGGTTCAGTATCAAAAAGCAAACATCAGACTGGTTAGTGGTAAATGAGCCCAATATATTGTCATGGGTTGCAGTAAATAGCAGTATGCACATAAATAAGGAAGTAAAGAATTAGGTCAATCACAGTTGACTGGACAATACGTATGTTCACTAGGCTTTAGCAGCATAGAATAGAGTTTTATGCAGCTAAGTTGGAGTAAACATGGTAACCCACAAAATCAGCAATAATTAATGACATTAGAAAGCAGTAACAGCAATGATAATCAATACTGCGCTAACTCCTCTGTAAACAGTAGGTTTTATCCACTTCAGAGTGCACTGTATATGATTGACAGCAATACAATTTAGGCCTCCCTGAAGAGGTAGCTCTTAATATAGACAATAGGGAAAGTTCTTGTGAAGCAACTATCTGAGTGAGCAGTCTTCAGCCCTAGTTCTTCAGCTGACTAATATTGGGGCCCAGTCTTTACAGTGGTGCACATGAGTACATTCCCAGTAAAGTCTGCATGCAGTAAATAATGCTGCTAGTTAGATGGCCAGTCTCTATGTGCTCAGTGTCTGTTAGCAGTAACAGGATTATGGCAACATTATCCTTTTACGAGTTTCAGCAATACAGAAACAGGGGTCCCACTGTTCAGATGTCTGCTCACTTCTGGATTTGCTGGAGCGACTCCAGTCCTCAGCCCATAATTTTACAACACTCCAGTCCCTGTCTTAGCCACAGGCTTGAAGTAGGTTGATGGGCACACTTTGGGCTCCTCGCAGCAAAGAAGCAATCCCTCGGTATTCAGCCTGTGAAAATACATTGTTCTCCTTATACCTTGCTCGCATTGGGAATTGTAGACTAATAGTCCGTCAGCTGTCAGTAAAGTTTCTTTCCCGAACTTCATCTTCCATGATTTAAAGTGATGCTAAAGGCTCGCTTTTTTTGCCTAACAATAACTAACATGTTATACTTACCTGCTCTGTGCAGGGGTTTTGCATAGAGCAGCCCAGATCCTCCTCTTTACAGGTCCTTCTTTGGCTCTCCTGGTCTCTCCCTCCTGCCGAGTGCCCCCACAGCAAGCAGCTTGCTATGGGAGCACCCGAGCCGAGCCTCAGCTCTGTGTATCCATTCAGACATGGAGCTGCGACTCACCCCTGCCTCCACTCTCTCCTTATTGGCTTACTGTCTTTGATTGACAGCAACTGGAGCCAATGTCTCAGCCAATCAGGAGGGAGAGTCCTGGACAGCCAAGTCTCCAGTACAACATCGCTGGATCGAGATGGGCTCAGGTAAGTATTAGGGGGGCTGCTGCACTCAGAAGGTTTTTTATCTTGATGCATAGAATGCATTAAGCTGAGAAGGCTGACATGTTCACTTGTCTTCCTTCTGAGTTTGCGCCCTCCGGCCGTCTGATTGGGCATGATGACGTCCCTCCCACGCATGCACGGCAAAGGTGGCCGTTTCTTCAGAGCGCATGCGCTAGTGATGTCACTGGCTGCATGTAAAGTAAATATCTCCTAAACTGTGAGATATTTACAGTACCTATATGTAAGCCTTATCATAGGCTTACCTATAGGGAAAGGTTCCAGTGGGAAGTTTACTTCCTCTTTAATAGCATTATCTGATCTGACTCACACCAGCAAAGTCTTATTAATATTTGGCTCATGAATGAGTTGAAAATCTTAGCAATACATCTGATAAGCAATAATTTGTGTAAAAAAATGAAATTGGCACTTATGTATTCACTTAGTGAAATGAGAACTTCTTATCTTAACTAATGCAGTGTCCTCCTTACTCATGGAACCAGCAAATGATGAAGACGTATAATAGCAGCAGAAAGTAATATTAGGTTCCATCAAAATAGGCTCTTATATCTTTATGTTAACTACACTGGAAGCACAGTTTTTGACAAAGGTTAAAATCAAAAGATTCAAAAACTTTCCAAAACAGTTTTCTTCTAAATGACATTTAAAAGGGACTATTATTCTAGTAGAGTAGGTCATTATAAATTGACTGCTAAGTCTGCCCTTTGGTTCCCAATTAAAAACTTTCAAAGAGAACTCCACTAATAACTCAGTGTTATATATTTTATCGTCACACAAGCTATTTTGTAATTTAAGCCATGGGTCGATCTCTGCACGCAGCCGCACTCTGTGCTATGGCCACATACAAACCAGCCAATTACAGTAGCTGTCGCCGGTTTGTGTGTGGCCAGAAATTCCAAGGAAATGCCATCCCTGGGCACACACTGTCTGCATCTAGGGTCAGTCAGAGACACAGGCACTGTTTGAATGTAACCGCTCAAATTAATGGTTACATACTAACAACGGAAGTGCTGGCCATTGATTTCAACAAATTTGACAGCCACTGCTGTTTGCACATGCTCTGCTGGCAAGAATCCACTGACTCTCACCGTTGGCTTTCCTTGGCCACCTACATAAATGTAGCCTTAATGTTTTGAAATTACCTTTCCATGTCAGTCTCCATCCAGCTAAGTTTTTCTTTTTTTAAACTGCCCAAAAATGAAGGCCAGGTTCACACTAGCTGTGGCCGAGGCTCGCATCAGGGGGTCCAGTGCGTCCTTGTTCTCTGCTTCAGGTGCGAATCAGGTTTGAATTTTTGCCAGAATTCGGACCTGAACTGGAGCCAAAGACACACAGGACCCTTTTCCAGTGCGGATAGCGGCGGTCCCAGAGCTGTGTTAACCAGCTCCATTGAGAGCCCGCCACATTCTCCTGTCATGTGAATTGGATGCAGGGAAATCCACATCCAATATGCATAAGTGTGAACCCAGCCTCAATGTTGTTTCTTTGTAATGATGGCAACACTATGAGCAAATTTAGAAAGCAGTGAATGTAACATTCAGTAAAGATTTACCACAGGCAAATCCTTCAGATGTAAGTGTTTTAAAATTACAACAGTTGTTTTTCAGTCACCACCAGGGAAAGTTTGGCAAAAGACACATTCAGTGAGTTATAAATAGACTTTTTACAGAATGCCATTAGAAATTTTGGCTTAGGCCCCTTTCACATGGGCCGTGTCCACTCCAATCAGCAGGGGATCCATGAAGAGATCCCTGCTGAATTGAATCTGAGCTGCAGGGCCAAAACTAGGGGGTTGGCAGGGGAGCACATGCCTCGGGCGCCCTCATCTGCACTGGGAACCACTGCTCTTAGGACAGGACTGCTGCCTGATAAAGTGTAATAGACAGGCAGCTCCTGCTGCATAGTTTGCCAAATACCGGTGAAACAAATACAAGGAGGGAGACCGCACAGGTGCACTAGCGCTAAATCATTACACTCCCCCAAACCGTCCTATAGAAAAGCATTTCAGGGCAATGCTTCAGCTACTGTTGCTATGTTGCTAAACAAAAAAAGTGATTCAGCGCTATAGTGCCTGTGCCGCCAACTCCTTGTATTTGATTCTCCGGTATTTGGCAAATAATGAAGCATGTGCTGCCTGTCCATTACACTTGTTTGGGCAGCAGTGGCACCCTAGAGCAGAGGCACCCGGTGCGAGTGGCACTCCCGGCGGAGTGCTATGAAGTCTCCCTCCTAGTCCTGCCCAGTACCCCAAACAGCCCATGTCTTTTCTGATTGAGGCATCCTAGCTTCAGTACAAGTTTACATGGGAGAGCCTGCCTGGAACTGGAAGGCATTTATTAGGACAAGGAGACTGTGTTTGTGTGCACAAGGCCCTGGACTAAGAAAGTGGGGCTGGTATGGCAAAGAATTAGGGGGACTGGGGGTGGTGCAGAGAAGGCTCTGGACTTGGGGGAGGTAGCGCAGAGATAGCCCTGGACTAGGGGGGTGCAGAGGAGACCCTGGACTGGAGGAATGCAGAAAAGACCCTAGGCTAGGGGGAGGCAGAGGAGGCCTTGGACTGGAGGGATGCAGTGGAGACCCTGGGCTGGGGGGATGCAGAGGGGCCCTGGGCTGGGGGGGGTGCAGAGGAGGCCCTGGGCTGGGGGATGCAGAGGAGACCCTGGGCTAGGCAGGGGGTTGGTGCAGAGTAAACCCTGGACTGGGGGGGGGGTTGCAGAGAAGTCCCTTGACTGGGAGGTGCAGAGGAGGCCCTGGACAAGGAGGGAAGTACACATGCCCTGGACTGGGGGTGTAGAGGAGGTCTAGGACTTAAAAAGGGGGGTTGGTGTGTCAAAAGACCTGGATTAAAAAGGCAGGGTGCAGAGGAGACTCTGAACCTGGGGGGGGCTGTAGATGAAACCTTGGACTAAGAGGGGGGGGTGCAGAGGAGGCCTTTGACTAGGAAAAAGGGGTTGGTATGGCAAAGGACCTGGATAGGGAGAGTACAAGGGAGATACTGGACTAGGTGAGGGGGTGTCTGGAGGTCCCAGATTAGGAAAGGTGGTGTCTGGAGGTCCCAGATTAGGAGAGGGGGTGTCTGGAGGCTCTGGACTAGGACAGCAGGTATCTGGAGGCCCTGGACTATGAGAGGTGGATTTGTGGAGGCCCTCTTGACAAGGAAAGAGGATGCCTGAAGGAAATGCCAGCTTCAGGGAGAAAGAACCTGGATCTAAAGCCTGGGCTGAGGAAGAGCCTGCTGGGCCCTGGCGGGTCATCCTAGAGTCAGAGAGTTCACAACATAAATGGGGACATTTATAATTTTTTCCAAGTAATGCCAAATGGGAGCAGAGACACAGGTTGTGGGGTAGATGTATTAATAAACCAGCATCTCCTCTTTCCTGCTATTTTAACCACATGACGATTAGGCCTTATTCACATGGTGCATATGCATTCATTCAGAGCGTGATAGCCGTGTACCGTTTGGGGAGGCACAGGTGTTCTGTGCATCCCTGTGCAGGCAGTCCAATCAAAGTCAATTGGGACACAGCAGCTGCATGAACATAGTCAAATGTCAAAATTTGACATGTATGAAATAAGGGATGCACGTATCCTAATGCACAGTGTCTGCATTTGGATCTGTGCACCAACTTATAGGTGAGGTGGATACAGATGCAGCAAAAATTGGCTCTGCATACAGGACGTGTCTCAACTAGGAATGGGCTCTATGTTGGAGTCGAACATAAGTTAGACTTAAACATCAGCTGTTTGTATGTACGCTGAACACTCAAACAAATGGGGCACTCGGTGGGAAGTTTGCCCGCCGATGAGCGCCCCATAATGCACTGCGCTGTTGCAGTGCATTGATTGCTGATGATTGGCCAAAGCATGTACCTGGCCTGTATGCTTTGGCCAGTCACAGCATAATGTTCTGTCAGAGCCACGATTGGCCAAAGGCAGGGTGCCTTTAGCCAATCATGGCTCAGGGGCTAAGTCCACGCCCCACACTATATAAGGCTGCTGCTTACACAGCAGCCGTATATAGTGTGTTAAAATAGAAATTAGGCTGGTAGTCAGTGGATAGTGTGTTGAGTCAGTTTAGTGCAGTCAGTGTAATGTACAGGCATACCCCACTTTTAAAATGTATGGATATTTTGTAGTCCTGGGTCCCCTCCCGGTGCTTCCCAAGTTTTGTGTCCCTGTCACTTATAGTTCCCAAGCAGTGCCATGTCAAGCTGTTCAATATTTCCCATAGATGCCAATGTTAAAGATGGGAAGCAGTGCCATGCCAAGCTGTCCAATATTTCCCATAGAGGCCAATGTTAAAGACGGGGAGCAGTGCCATGCCAAGCATACCAACATTTCCCATAGATACCAATGAGCACTGAAAGCTGAATATTGGTCTAGGCAGGAAGGGGATGAAAGTGCCCCATACTTGGGTGGTTAAGGGGAACCCTATGACAGAATTAAAATAAAATAAATAAAAAACAGCATGGGTCCCCCCCCGCCCCAAAATCCATACCAGGCCCCTTGGGTCTGGTATAGAGTTTAAGGGGAACTCCACGCCAAAATTTAAAAAACAAACAGCGTGGGGTCCTTCCCCCAAAATCCATATCAGGCCCTTTGGATCTGGTACAGATTTAAAGGGGAAGTCCACGCCAAAATTTAAAAAAAACACAGCATGGGGTCCCCCAAAATCCATACCACTCCCTTATCCGAGCATGCAGCCTGGCAGGCCAGGAAAGGGGGGGGGACAAGCGAGTGCCTCCCCCCTCCTGAACCATATCAGGCCGCTTGCCCTCACACTTGAACAAGGTGCTTTGGGGTGTTCCCCAAAGCACCATGTCCCCATGTTGATGGGGACAAGGGCCTCTTCCCGACAACTCTGGGCTTTGGTTCGGAGGGTCTGCAGTTGGGGGGCTTATTGAAATCTGGAAGCCCGTCTTAACAAGGGGGCCCCCAGATTCCACCCCCCCCTTATGTGAATAGGTATCGGGTACATCGTACCTCTACCTATTCACCAAAAAAGTGTAAAAAGGGAAAAACCACAGAACACAGTCCTTTATTATAAAGACAAAAAAAAAACAACAGTGTCCCTTGATGTAAATCCATTGTCAATCACGATGATGATTGCTGGAATGAATTCAAAGAATGCTCTTTAATTGTATTAAAAAATTCCAATAAAATGGAGTATATAAACTCAGTTGGTCCACATGGTACAAAGTATAATTCCTTCACCACACCATAAAAACAATGTTACTTAATTAGGACATCTGGCCTATAAGTCCATGTGTGGTGCCCAACCCTGTGCAATTTCCACATAGGTAGCTGCCTAATATACAGACTGTGCAGCCCACATGTGGCCGTGGCTTACCTAATCATGCCTTAACAACAGAGGTACCTCTGGCAATAAATCATAAAAATATTGCATGAAGTGAAAACAGCATAAATAGTTATTTAGCCAGTGTCTTGTCACTGTGCCGTTAAGGGTTATTAGTGAATATAGAACCTACTATTAGTAATGTCTGATGGGCCTATGTTAATGGCCTTAATGTATCTTTTGAGGGGAAAAAAAGTGTGGCTCATATTTAATATCATGATGAAAACCAAGGAAAGCAGAGTTTGAATGAGCCAGTTCCTTCCTTAATTATAGGGTGACGTGTTGTACATACACTCTACCAGTTCCTGGATGATAGCATGTCTGGGAGTGTAAGGAGTGAGCTGATCTTACCTAGCCCCATCTGTGTCCCCATCAGAGCCTTTCCACACAACTATGTCCACATCAGAGTCTCCTACACATCTGTGTCCTCATCAGAGTCTTGCCGCACATCTGTGTCCCTATCAGAGCCTTTCCACACATCTGTCTCCACGTCAGAGCCTTGCCGCACATCTGTCTCTCCGTCAGAGCCTTTCCACACATATGTGTCCACATTGGAGTCTCCTACACATCTGTGTCCTCATCAGAGTTTCCCCCACATCTGTGTCCCAAATCAGAGTCTCCCCCACATAAGTGTCCCCCATCAGAGTCTCCTGGATATCTGTGTCCTCAGTGTTATAAATATTCAAGTCCAGCACATTGCCATTTACATTTGTCTGCATTTGCCTCTTACATTGCTGTCACTGGCACAGTGAAGCTCTCCTGCACCTCCCGTCTCCCACCCACTGCTACACAAGGAGGCTATTTTGTGTGGAAGGATTGCTCATTTAAACAGCAGGCGGGAGCTGGGAGGTGCTGCACTGATGTCACTGGTTGTCAGGACGCCAGCGGTTCTAGTAACCAGTCCACGGCACGAGGGGTGGGGGGAGCAGCTGTGTCTGATGTTTTTTGGGACTTCCTGCTGAGAAAAGTGGGAGGGGGGGGCATGCAGTCCAGCATTTCTGTGCCTGCAATCTCGGCAGTATCTGAATGAGCTGCAGGCTGGATAGAACATACAAGTGGGCCGGATGTGGTTTGTGGGCCTGGGTTTGGTGACCCCTGCTCTAGGGCCTCCGCCTCTGCTAAAAATTATATATATATATATATATCATGTTTAAGGGTTCTAAGTAATTTCCTAGCAAAAAAATTATGATTTTTCATGTAGGGGAGAAATGTCAAAATTTGCTTGGGTGGGAAGTAGTTAATATTTGTAAAAGTTAACATTGTAAAATGTAGATCCAGTGGGTATTTGATTGCTTTTGAGATCAGGAAAGGATTTTTTCCCCTTTACTACATAAAAAGGTTTTTTTTTTTTTTTACCTTTCTGTAGACCAATTGAGCTTTTTGGATTTGGAAATTGCTTTTTTTTTTTTTTTAATTTGATGGATATATGTCTTTTTTCAACCTGAGTAACATACTAATGTAATTATGTGACTCCACTGCCAGATGGATTCTGATTAGTTGCTATGGCTACTGCAAGTTATACTTATTGCTTTGTTCCCTGCACTGTTTTAATTGAAAAAAGGACTATATTGAATATGTAATGTAACGTTTTATTATGACCCCTGTTGCTTACCTTCTTGTTTACCATTCAGTTTGTAATGCACATCCTGTTTGTTTTAATAATAAAACATATGCCAATACAGTATATCCATTCGGACATTTGCTTTTGGGTTTTTGGTATAAGGCTGGTTTCACAACAGGGGGTCCGGTGCGTCCCCAATTCACCAATTGGTTTACCAATTCAGGTGTGAATCAGGTCTGAATTTCTGCCTGAATTCCCACCTGAATCAGAACTAAAGACGCACAGGACCCTTTCCAATGCAGACCGCAGTTGCCCTCTGTGAACCGGCTCCATTGAGAGACGGTTATACTCTCCTGCAATGCAAATTGTATGCAGGGAAACCAACATTTAATTCCCATATATGTGAACCCAGCCTTATATTTTACTTACTACTTTAGGCTAAAGTTCTATTTTTAGGTTTCATGCACACAGAGCTTCAAAAATGCCTCTTAAAGGCGTTTTGCATTTTTTTTCAGCTTGTAAAAACACCTCTAGGCTAACCATGTGTCCATACACATATAGGGGTTTACAGGCCTAATAGACTATGAGCGTTTACAGGTCTATTCAATTAGGTGCCTTTACAACCTAAAAAAAAAAACAACACACCACCTGCGTGCTCAGGAGAGGAGCTTTTGAGCTTAAAAAAAGCTTTAAGTGGTTGAAAAGGCAGAAGGTTTTTTTATCTTAGCAAAAGGTAGGATATCCAGCGCACTAAAAGCTATCAGTCCCAATAACTGGATAAATTTAAACAACAACAAACAGTCACATAGAAGGGGAGTCCAATGTGCTAGATTACTGGCAGCCTCTGTAGAGGAGCTAGAGATGATTCTGCAGACAGGACAAGAAGAGAGGTAGCGCCATCTAAGTATGAGACTTTAATAGCCATAATAAGTAAATAACTCACAAGATGATGGTATGTAAGCGCTCCTCAATAGAAAAAGTCCCCGCTGTGTACGACCGGATGGTCGGCGATCCTAGTCAGGGAAGCTGGATGGAGCCTTTGGCTGTTTGAGTAGATAGCAACACTTCCCTGAGCTTGTCCAAGGATCCTGGGGGGAACCGACGTCTCGGGTGTCACAAGCGATTGGCGTGGCACGCGTTTGGAGCATGCGTGCTCCTTCTTTGGGCTGTGGGAGGACCGTGTTTGAAGGTGGAATTTATGTGCGGCCAAATCAGCAAGGTACACCAGATGGCGCTTAATATAATCATGGAGAGACAACCCCCCCAACAAATATCAATGGACGAGCATTGGAACATTAAATACACAAGGAGTGAATTATTAGTACTAAAGGGGCTAGCATACTTAAAAACAGATGGGTGTTTTTTTAAATAAGATTAAATAAATGTATATAATGAATAAATTAGTAAATTAGTAAAAACTAAGAATTAGTTATAACACAAGCCACTAAAATAAATTAACGAGGATTTTAAAAAAACCTTTGGAAAAGGAACCTTTTGCTGTGTGTGCTTGTGACCAAGATAATGGGGGTAGATGGATGGTGGTACCCTCCAACTGAGGAAAGGGGAAATGAAGCTAATCTGGCAAAGGATGTATTAATAGTTTATTGTTTTGTGTTTGGGACCAAAGTAGGTAAGAAGGATTAAAGTACATAGGATTTAGATGGGTCCAGAGTTAGATGGGGGTCACAGAACGCTATGGATCTCCAGGTCTTCATTTATACCTCCTGGTGACAAGGTATCTAATGTGTAAATCCAGTAGGTCTCCCGTAGTGTACAAACTCTTTAATTAAGTACACACAGCAAAAGGTTCCTTTTCCAAAGCTTTTTTAAAATCCTCATTAAATTTATTTTAGTGGCTTGTATTATACTGTAAATCATTCTTACTTTTTACTAATTTACTAATTTATTCATTTATTAATTTATACAGGACCTTTAAGGTCTTTTTATTTAATCTTATTTGAAAACACTCATCTGTTTGTAAGTATGCCAGCACCTTTAGTACTAATAATTCACTCCTTGTTTATTTAATTTATGTTCCAATGCTCATTGATATTAGTAAGTGGGGGGTATGTTTCTCCATGAAAAATTCCACCTTCAAACATGGTCCCCCGACGGCCTAAAGAAGGAGCATGCATACTCCAGACGCGTGCCACTCCTTTCGCTTGCGACACCTGGGACATCGGCTCCCCCCAGGATCGTCGGACCAGCTCCAGGAAGTGTTCCTATCCACCCACACAGCCGAAGGCTCCATCCGGCTTCCCTGACTAGGATCGCTGACCATCCGGTCGTACACAGCGGGGACTCTTATTCTTTTGATGAGCGCTTACATACCATCATCTTGTGAGTTGTTTAGTTATTATGGCTTTAAAGTCTCATACTGCTACTTTTAGATGGTGCTGCCTCTCTTCAGGTTTTTTTTATCATAGGGCATTATTTGCATTAAGATAAAAAGCATCAGCCACCCTAATACTTACTTGAGCCCCATCTCGATACAGTGATGTCCACGAATGCCTTGGCCGTCCAGGACTCTCCTTCCTGATTGCCTGAGACCCAGCAGCGGTGCTATTGGCCAATCAAACTCAGTTAGCCAACGAGAAGAGAGAGGGGGCGGGGCCGAACCACAACTCAGTGTCTGAATGGATACACAGGGCTGCGGCTCGGTTCGGGTGCCCCCATAGCAAGCTGCTTGCTGTGGGGGCACTCAACATGAGGGAGGGGCTCGGAGCTCCAGCCAGGGACCTGAGAAGAGGAGGATCCAGGCTGCTCTGTGTAAAACCACTTCAAAGAGCAGGTAAGTATAACATGTTTGTTAATTTAATAAAAAAAAAAACTGGACTTTATAATCACTTTAATGCATACATCTTAAAGCACTTGAGTGTACATTCATTCCAATGGCCAGAATAAATTATTATTCTGGTGAATAGAGTCCTTTAACACTCAATCTCTTGATCTGCCTGGGCACATTTTTTAAGCAGCCTTTCTCCTGCCAGGAGTTAAAGACGTTCAGAGGAGAAAATCAAATGCCCTCTGTGCATGAGCCCCTAAAATTACATTTTCCACATACATACTTTTTAAACCTGTACGGAGGGCAAATGGCTTAAAATGTACAAAAATAACCATTGTATGTAATCTATTTCTTGATTACCAGACCATTTTAGGATTGCTTAAACCCTTGAAATGCAATTATTTCTTTGTACCATTTGTACCAAAGGATTTTTAGTTTGCCTAATGCAGCGTTATGGATGTGGTGTTATTAAAAAGCATTTTTAAACTCTTTTTCACGACTTGAGAATGTAACTTACTCATAGAAGGATTGTCTGGTCCTTTAGATATTCTATACTGTGCAAAGGTTTTAGGCAGGTTAGAAAAAATGCCGTAAATTAGGAATGCTTTCAGAAACAGAAGTGTTAATAGTTTTTTTTTTTTTTTTAAATTAAAAAAATGGAAAGTAAATAAACAGAAAAAAAAATCCAAGTCAAATCAATATTTGGCGTGACAACGCCTTGCCGCCCTTGGCCAACCAATGCGTCCACAGTCCACAACATTCTTACTACCACCACTTAAGATGTGGCTATTGCTGTGACAAATTCCCCCAAAAATTACCACCAGTTATAAAATTAGGAAACTGGTGGTAGTTTTTTTTTCATCTTAATGCATTCTATGCATTAGGACAAAAAAGCCTTCTGTGTGCAGCAGCTCTCCCCAACCCCCTAATACTTACCTGAGCCCCATCTAGATCCAGCGATGTTGTATGAGTGTCTCAGCTGCCCGGGACTCCCCTCCTCATTGGCTGAGACAGGAGCGCGGCGCAATTGGCTCCTGGTGTTGTCAATGTCAGTCAGGCAATAAGGAAAAAAAGGGGACAGGGCCGGACTGTGGCTTTGTTTCTGAATGGACACACAGAGCTGTGACTCAGCTCAGGTGCCGCCATAGCAAGCTGCTTGATGTACAGGCACTCAACAGGAGGGACCGATCACTGAAGAGGGACCTGAGTTGAGGAGGACACAAGCTGCTCTGTGCAAACAAACTGCACAGAGGAGGAAAGTGTAACATGTTTGTTATTTTTAATAAAAAAAAAAAAAACGAGACTTTATGATCACTTAAAGGCCCCTTTCACACTTGTGTGACTTGTTCTGCGACTTGAGATGGCAAAGTCACATGACAAGGCCTTCTCCAGGATTTCCAAGAGTACCATTCATATCTGGGTGACTTCAAAGTAGTCCCTGCGCTACTTTGGTCCGACTTTGATGCGTTTTGAGGCTCATAACCCTCAAGATTACACAGGCATTGCTTTAAGTCCAGTCAAAATTGTGGCAAAATTGCAGCAAAAAATTGTGGCACACCCATGAACACCCATTCTATCTGATTCTGGTGCGGAGGGAAAAAAAAGGGCCCTGCACGAATTTGGTCCGAATGTGATGCAAATCCAGCCATACAGTTTGTATGGCTGAATTTGCATCGCACAGACATCGCATGTGTTTTGCACAGCAATGAGGTGCGAATCACATGCGATGTCTGCCGCCATCGCACCAGTGTGAACCGACACTAAGACCAACTCTGAGCTGGTGTGCAGGACAGGGGAGGGCTGGCAGCCTTAGGCCTGGGGGGCAAGTTCAGTCAAGTGCCCATTGAACCACCAAACCAGCTCACTATCCACGCCCATTTGTTTTTTACTGACAAAACAGGAAATTTACTTACAGCTAATTTTTTTACTGGCAACCTGAAATATGACAGAATTTCCTATTAGAAGTTAAAATAATTGATATTTAACCACTTCAGTCCCAGAAGATATACCCCCTTCATGACCAGACCATTTTTTGTGAACGGCAATGTGTTACTTTAACTGACAATTGCGTGGTCGTGTGTCACTGTACCCAAATAAAATGTATGTTCTTTTTTTCCCCACAAATATAACTTTCTTTTGTTGGTATATGATCACCTCTGTGGTTTACATTTTTTTGCGCTATAAACAAAAAAAAAAGATAATAATAATTTTTACTTTCGACTATAAAACACATCCAATCAAATGTAAAAAATTAAATCTCTAATATGTATTCTGCTACTTGTTTTTGGTAAATAAAAAATCTCAATAACTGGATATTGGTTGGTTTGTGTAAAGGTTATAGAGTCTGCAAACTATGAGATATTGTTATGGAATTTTTATTTATTTTGTTTTATACTAGTAATGGTGGCGATCAGCGACTTATAGCGGAACTGCGATATTGTGGCGAACAAATTGGACACTTTTTGGGGACCATTGACACTAATACAGGGATTAGTACTAAAAAATATACACTGTTACTGTACTAATGACAATGGCTGGGAAGGGGTTAACATCAGGGGCGATCAAAGGATTAACTGTGTGCCTAGCCAGTGTTTTCTTACTGTGGGGGGGTGCTTTTACTAGGGGAAGGCATTGATCAGTATCTCTGCTTTGCAGGAACACAGAGTCCATGCCTTTCCTACTAACAGAATGGCAATCTGCCTTGTTTACATAGACTGCCATTCTGCCTGTGTAACAAACCATAGGTGGGTACCAGCAGACATCGAGTCTGCAATACCCACTGATCCCGCTGTGCTCAATCACAATCGGAGCAAGCCACCGGCGGTGCGCATGCACACCCCAGACCTGGAAGTGTGGGTTTAGGTATATATAAGTGATCCTGCACACAGCTGCCGTCCTGTAGCAGTAAAGCTACAATAGGGCGATCGGCAAGTAGTTGAAGCATATAAATATGTCAATATTACCAATGCCTCTAACAAGCAATCTGTTTGGTCTCACAATGAAAAATCAAAACAGCGAGACAAAACATGAGCATGACTAGGATTATGGAGTACCTGGGGAACCCTGCGATGGAGCCACAAAAAAGGTCCTGTGGCACATGTAGAAACATTGTGGCAAACAATGGTGATAGTCCAGTTGTGCTCAACAGTGGGATTGGCTTAAAGGGGGATGACTAAACAGAAGCTGAGTCTAGTTGGTGTATACAATGCATACATATACCACACTCCTTGTACCCATATAATTCCAATGCCAAATACTAAAAATTTTAAATCAATAAACCTAGCAATGTAGATGGAATAAAACCCTATGCTTTTCACTACGTACTCCACAACATGACTAATAATCGGTGTACAATGTGCATAAAATAACCATTGATGTGTTCCAAAAACACAGGGCACGACAGGGAACACGGCTGGAGAGAAAGAGGACAGGGGACATGGCTGGAGAGGCAGATGACAGGGAACACGGCTGGAGAGGCAGACGACAGGGGACACGGCTGGAGAGAAAGAGGACAGGGGACATGGCTGGAGAGGCAGATGACAGGGAACATGGCTGGAGAGGCAGAGGACAGGGAACATGGCTGGGGAGGCAGACGACAGGGGACACGGCTGGAGAAGCAGAGGATAGGGAACACGGCTGGAGAGGCAGACGACAGGGGACACAGCTGGAGAGGAAGAAGACAGGGGTCACGGCTGGAGAGGCAGAGGACAGGGGACATGGCTGGAGAGGCAGTCAACAGGGGACATGGCTGGAGAGGCAGAGGGCAGGGGACATGGATGGAGAGGCAGCTGACAGGGGACACAGCTAGAGAGGAAGAGGACAGGAGACAGGGCTGGAGAGGCAGACGACAGGGAACACATCTGGGGAGGCAGACGACAGGGGACACAGCTGGGGAGAAAGAGGACAGGGGACACGGCTGGAGAGGCAGACGACAGGGGACACGGCTGGAGAGGCAGACGACAGGGGACACGGCTGGAGAGGCAGACGATAGGGGACACAGCTGGAGAGGCAGATGACAGGGGACACGGCTGGAGAGGCAGACGATAGGGGACACAGCTGGAGAGGCAGATGACAGGGGACACGGCTGGAGAGGCAGAGGACAGGGGACACGGCTGGAGAGGCAGACGATAGGGGATACGGCTGGAGAGGCAGACGACAGGGGGGCATGACTAGAGAGTCCAGTGTGCATGAGGACTAAATGGGAATACAGGTGATATCATTACCCAAATATGGCAATAACCTTATTGTGGAAATGACTTGTCAATGGATGGGTAGAGCCTGATGGGGAGTGACTAGTTCCCCATTAGGGCCGCTTCACATTGCATTGCCAGTACACAGTAGTGCACTTTGCATTGCCAGTACACAGTAGTGGGTGGATTCAAAATTGATTCACTCCCTGCAGTGTGTTTGTCAATCAAAAGTATAGCGGACCTGATTTCTGTTATCGGCCCAAATTCAAGCCATAGGTTGCCATGTGGGCTTGTCAAACTTCAATTGACAGATCGATGGAACTGGAACTGGAAAAATGTTGTCCAAACAGTGACTGCATCCAATCAGCTGCAGTTCAGGCATTTGTCCATCTGTACTGTTTAGCATGAAAGGGGTTATCTATGGACTTTTCTCGTTCAGATATCCTTACATGTACAGTATGGCCAGCTTATCTCAACAGTTATGGAACAGTCCTTCCCACTGTCATTCACTCGGCATGGCCACCATTAGGAGAACACTTTGCATTTTCTCAATGAATGTAAATAATTTCCTGATTGGACAAGGTGAAGAGATGGGGTGGTAACGTCACAATCTCCTCTGCGTCCAATCAGAGAATGCTTGGTATTCAACATCCTATGTTCACTAAGCTGCTCGGCATTGGAGCTGGAAACTATTGGTGATCACTGTAGTAGCGGTGTGGACTACAGTGATTTCCAGCTTCCACATTGGTCCCACAGGTATGGCATATGCATACTTATTGTGATCCAAGCTGGACCAATGTAATTATGCAAAAATAGTCATACCTAAACTTTAGCTTTGCAATGTTTCTCAACTTCGGTTCTCAGGGCACACTAACAGGCCAGATTTTAAGTATTACCTTGGGGAGATGCAGACTAGAATACTGCAATCACTGAGCAGCAAATGATATCACCTGTGATGTATTTCAGTTTTCTTGCAAACCTGGCCTGTTAGTGTGCCCTGAGGACCGGAGTTGAGAAACACTGGTCTAGAAGACGTACTTGAACCTATTCTCCTCTGCACTCCCTAACTAATCCACTGTGTGGAGTAGTGCCATCTACTGGCGTAGCGGGGGATCAGGTAAGTAAAAGCTCTGTCTTCACCTCTCCTCTAAAATTAACAAGCGATTAACCCGTACAGTGCAGGCACAGTCCCACTGCAAGGGGTATCTTTCAAATTTCCCGTAGTTGGGCTTTAGGAAAAGGGATGTTTTTGAGGATAATGTGGTGCACATTTTGGACAGATGGGGACATTGATCTTCTACATATTGTGGTGATTTAACATATCTACCCTGGCATTTTTACAGTTCACACCTTTAGCCATGTGAATTGAGGAATTAACACCTATGAAGCCTTTCTTCATACCCAGGATGGAATTACTATGTAACTAGCACAGGATGATTCCAAAATTGTCATACCTTCCATCTGTTCTTGGACAATAACATCTGCCATTCTAAGGTAATTTGAATACTGTAGCTGTGATAACTGTGTTAATATATATGTTGTTTTTTTTTTTTTTTTCCTGAAGTTCATTAGAACTGAAGAAAAGGCTTGGAGAAGCTATGAAATGTCTTTAACATTACAGAAAAAGTCCAATTGTATATGACTACCTACTTCTAGGAATACCATGACCCGAAAAAATGAAAACCTTAATAGACATCCTGGTAATAATTATCATCTGGTAGAAAACATGGAGCCATTCTTCCAGATTGGGAAGAGTTTCAAACAATATCCCCAACACACAAGTTCCTAAAAAAGGCTGAAGAGTGAGGTCACATGCTTGATGAAAGGGTCCTACGTGGCTCTGAAACGTCAATAGCTTCTGCTGTGATGTGATCAGTCAATAAAGCCTTGGACCCTTTTATCGAGTTCCCTGGTGTGCTGAAGATTTATTTCTTGGCTGGGAAGAGTTTTAGGAACATGATCATTAATATTTTTGGGGGGTGTTATAATTGATTTAACCCAAGCTAAAAAAAAAAAGTGGAGTATGAAGCCTTGACATATGTTATTTTTCTCAGATGCAGAATTTACCTTCTCCAAAGCCCAAGTACAGCCAAAACATTGCATTACATTTTTGATAAAGCAAGGAAGGGTTATAGCTTCTGTTTTTATTGCTATCTGTGTCCCTGTTAGGATAATTTTCCTTCAGTTGCTGCCAGGACAGGAAGAGACTAAAAATCTCTCTCCATATGACATAGATAACGTAAAAACAGATGTAGCACCCTCCTAGTTAGGTAGGTGCTCGGTAAAGCCTTCATTGCTCCTGCTGCTTATCAGGGGAGCCTGATCTATTAGGTTGCCTGTCACATGTTTTCAGGTGTGATTCACTGGGTCTGAGGGAGTGTCCCCACTGCATCCAATGAGGGAGCTTGTTGGACAGTGGAGGAAACCTAGCCAGTGACACATCATGTTTTATGGCAGTCCCAGTGGGAGGGCATTCTGCAATGCATCCTGGGATTGACCATAAATGCGGCAGGTATATGTGACAGGGCATTTTTGGTGGGAAGCAGAGTCCCAGGAGGAGGTGGACGGTTGTCTCTCCTCCTGCAGTGTGAGAGGAAAGTGGTCTTGAGCGGTCGGCCCAGTGAACCGGGTGTGGAGCTGAGCTGCAGAGGATTCAGAGTGCTGACATTGGAGCTGCTGGCGGAATCTCTCGTGAAAAACAGTGTCTGTGAGTACCAGGGACCAGGGACCTGTCAAAAGGTCTGGCCCAGGAAGGGGGACCACTTCAGTAAAGTCAGGGGATCAAGGAGCTAGCTCACACAGAGAGTATGACAGTAAAGGGGGTGCCATGTAAAAATCCCTGAAGAATAGGAACAAAAGGGGGTGCCAGGAAGGACCCTGAAGTGTGTTCTGCAGTACAGTATAGCTTATCTAAAGCGGTTCATTTATTACTACTTCATCGCTATTGACAAGGTGAAGCAGCGGCCTTGCCGCATTCAAGTGCAGTTAAACGTTCCAGAAAATTGTGCATAGTGTATTCAAGTTGGAGTATCCCACTCATTCCCTTCTCCTATCCAAGTTCTCAATAAAACAAAAAAAAAAACCCTAGACTGTTTCTTGACTGAGCCAAGCACTTTAAAGTCGCTAAATTATTGTGCTGTTGCTTTAGGTAACCCACGAGAACCCGTCACCAGCGGCTCCCAAGGGAGTAGTTCTACACACATTTTTTGTAACATAAGGAAAAGTTGGAAATTCCGACAATATTAATATTACTGTCTGTGCATTATTCCAGTAATGAAAGTTTTCCTTTTATTTCTAGTATGACAATCACAGGCACAACTATTAAGCTAAAATCTTCCCAATGGAGTCATATAGAGAAGAAAAAACTAATAGAAATGTTTTCTTTTCTCCAGTCTATCCAAAACAAAAAATCACAATTTTTGCCTTGATTTAAGCCAGCCATACATGGATTGAATATCATCAGTGCTGGGCCTGGCCAAATGTAAATCCATGTATTAGCACTCTGGTTGTCAGAAGTCGATGTACCGATTAACCTCTGTACAACCAGCCTGTTGGGCTTTTTCCCAATTGATCAGTGCTGCTAGCTATAGCCGGAAGCACTGATCATTGTTTTCTGACGATGGGGGAGGCTACCCGCAGTTAGAACATAATAGCACAGCAGGAGGATTCCTCTATCCACATTGAATGTGTGGGTAGGAGGATCCAATTATTTTTTCCTTCACCCCGCTGGTTAAATTAAAAAAAAAAATGCATTGGCTGCCTTAGGCTTTACAATTTTCCAATCATCATCGGTATTCTATACTGTATCCTATTTTTTTTTAGTTTTGCACTTAATTTGGTGAGTGCTGTAGGATAACCATGCTAGCCATGACTCCCGGTCTCTCTTTTATCGTTTAACTTTTCAAGTTTTCTGGCATTTGAGCATTTAATGTGTATGCAAACAGTCCAGTTTACATAAGTAAAATGTTCACACGTAAAGAAACACACAGGACTTTGCATCCTTTTAATCCCCATGAAATCTTTTGAAAACAGGTACAAATTTGTGCGTGAACTGGAACAAGTTTCATTTTTTCCCCACAAGCATAGTTTGCACTGTCTGTTTAGTGAAATTGCCTGATATCTTCCCCTAGATCAGTGGTTCTTAACCTTGTTGGAGGTACTGAACCCCACCAGTTTCATATGCGCATTCATCGAACCCTTCTTAATTGGAAAAATAAAATATGATTTTTTCAAATTCAAAACATAGGTATATATTTATACATAGGTGCACAAAATGAACAAAGCCATTAAAGAACAAAACCATTGCATTAACACTGACCGCTGACCATTTGCATTAACCACTTTACCACCGGAGGATTTTGCTGTCTTCCGTCCAGGCCACTTTTTGCGATTCGGCACTGTGCGACTTCAACTGACAATTGCGCGGTCGTGCGACGCCGTACCCAAACGAAATTTACGTCCTTTTTTTCCCACAAACAGAGCTTTCTTTTGGTGGTATTTGATCACCTGCGCGATTTTTACTTTTTGCGCTATAAACAAAAAAAGAGCGTTTATTTTGAAAAAATAACAATATTTTTAACATTTTTTTATATGAAATTCCCCCCAAAAAAGATGTAAAAACCAATTTTTTTAAAAATTTTTGGCCAATTTGTTTTCTGCTACCCATGTTTGGTAAAAAAAATCGCAATAAGCGTATTTTGATTGGTTTGCGCAAAAGTTATTGCGTTTACTAACAAAGGGAAAGATTTCGGTCATTTTTGGTGGTTTTTTTTTTTAACGCGTAATGGCGGCGATCTGCGATTTTTTTTGTGGGACTGCGACATTGCGGCGGACAGATCGGACCCTTGACTGACATTTTTGACACTTTTGGGGGTACCAGTGACATTACTGCAGTAATCAGTGCTATATATATGCACTGTTACTGTAAAAATGACACTGGCAGGGAAGGGGTTAATTTTATTGGAGAGGGAGGGGTTAATGTATGCCTGGTGCTTACTGACGTGTAGGGGGGGAGGTGACTGAGTGAGTCATGGACAGATCGGATGTCCAGCTATGCTGAACAGTCCGATCTGTCACTCCCTGTCACTATGGAGATCCGTCCGCTTGTGTTTACACAGGCGGGCGGATCTCCACACTAGATCCCGCTGCTCCTCCCCTGGCCCGACTCCCGCTGTGAATGAAAACAGCGGGAGCGAGCCTCCGGCGGCGCGCAAGCGCCGCCCAGAAGGGGGAGTGTCTGACGTTAATACTACGTCGTCAGACGATAACGAACCACTCTGCCGCAGTAGTATTATTACCGCGAGCAGACGTAAAGTGGTTAACACTGACCGCTGACCATTTGCATTAACACTGACCGCTGACCATTTGCATTAATACTGAGCACTGACCATTTGCATTAATACTGAGCACTGACCATTTGCATTAATACTGAGCACTGACCATTTGCACTAATACTGAGCACTGACCATTTGCACTAATACTGAGCACTGACCAACTTTAAAAAAAAAAAAAAAAAATGCCATACCAATACTACACACTCACTCACTGTGTATAACTGTTATACACAGTGTGTGGGGGGGGGGTGCCTTTTTAGTAAAACACTTCTCTGCAGAGAACACCACACCACCACATCTACCTACCTTAGTCCTCCTGATTCTGGGCTGGCTGCTGCGCTGGCCTAGTAGTGCGTGGCCTGCTCTGGCCTGGGTCTGGTGCCAGACTGGTGTCAGACTCACTCATTGAGTCACTTGAGTGAGCCACCACTCACTAAGCCTCCTCCTAGGCCTAGGAGTTGGACCTCTCTCCCCTCTAGTCTCCGAGTCCCCGCTCTCACTCTGCTCAGTCTGTCCTTGTCCTCGCCGTCAGTGCACTGACTGTGTGTCAGTGTCACATGACATGTGAATCACTCCTCCAGGTCCGGTCTCTGTACTGTGGGGATGTTTTGTGTTTCCATGATGACGGCGCAGAGCGGGAGCGGAAGGACACGCCCTGAAATTGGAGAAATAGTCCCTGACAGCGGAGTGGTACTAGAATCATATGAGTCCTCCGCCGAACCCCAGAGACTGACTCACCGAACCCCTGGGGTTCGATCGAACCCAGGTTAAGAACCACTGCCCTAGATCATGGCACTTTCCTCCTTTGTGGCACTGTAAAGTTAGGTCTTATTACGTGTCATAGTTCAGCACCTGTCCATTGTGTACATGCTCAGTGACTGAAAAGCTGTAGTATATGGGACAGAAATGTGAGGTCACGTGGTTTTGAAGCAATTGGCGTTAAGGCTGACTTAAGTATTTATCTTGAAAATTACGTTGTTTCATCACAAAGAAGAGATCAATGAAATCAGAGATATGAATTGAACTATTAAAACAAGCTATAAAATTATATTGTTTCACATAATATTTCCATTATGCCTCATGCATTCCTGCAAAACTATTGAAAAGTGGAATTACATTTTTAAACACCAATTTCAGGCAACAAGTGCATAATTTAGTAAATTGCTAATACTATCCAGAAAATACTGCAGCTGTGCTAACGTTGTAAAGTTCACCAAGCATACCTTCCATATGAGTTCTACATAATCCTCCTGAGCCATATTCCAGCTAGAGCCTTATAAGGAGGTGAATGGTGGTTTAATTGATGTACAACCAATCAGGTTTATACTTCCAAGACTGTTTGGATCTGAGTAATGGCAGTTTCTAAGTAAGTGTAACCTGGACTGTAGCTGATAACTGCTGTTAAACTTCTTCCTTTGTTGCTGCTGCATTGTCCTGCAGTGTTGAATAGGTTTAGGCAGTAATAAAGTTCAGGATAAAAAAGCCAAGGTAAAGCCATAATGTGCTAGTAAGCATCGCACACTAGCACATTATGAAAAGACTTAGCTTGAAACCAAGCCCTTGTGCGGCACGCTGTCACTGCTGTCCATCTTCACCTGATCTTACTTCCGGGTTTGTGGGCTATGGTAGCTTAAATGACTGCGTCACGATGACGTCACTCCTGCCCATGTGCACTGGAGTCATGGCCGCGGCACGGAGCTCGGAAGGAAGGGGACTGGTATTCCGTTCCTTCAGAGCGCATGTGTTGGTGACGTCCCTGTCTGCTGCTTACTAGAATATCTCCCAAATGGTGATCATTTAGGGGATATTCATTTAACCTACAGGTAAGCTTTATTATGAAAAAAAAGGAGAGTTTACCACCACTTTAGGCTGAATATACATTAAATCAGAAGTGCAGCATCCATCTATAGGAGACCACTTTGCTCATCTATGGAGTGTCTCAAGTGCAGGGGACAGCCATCTTGGCTGGGTCTGGATTTAGCCTGGAGAAGAGTGACTGGCTGATGCAACAGAACAAGGAGAAGCCAGGGGGTTGCTGAGAGGAAGGGAGAGAGGATAGTTTTAAAGACTGGAGGGTTGTGGAAAACAACTGGGCTGCTGGCTAAATGGAACTCTACGATTGCTGATCACAATCAGGGGAGAGCACTCCTACTGCTTTTAAGGAAGGAATAGAGGGACTGAAAGACAGAGATTACAGCAACTTCTATCCCTGTCTGACTTGATGTTTGATTTTGACTGAATCAGAACACGTGTCAAGAGACCTAGGAAAGGGTGCCCTGGGTCTGGTAAGAGACTAGCATCACATAAATTAATCTGTTGTCTGCTGGAAAGTGTTGTGCTTTCTTCAAGGGCCCCAACTTTGCTGGCTAACGCTTTTATTTTCATCAGTCATCAGTCACTGACCAGTGTAACAAAACGTGGACTGTTATAACAAGTTAGGACTTTATACATACTTTCTACATTTGCAGGGCTCGAGTCCTGGAGGAACGCATGGGAACGGCGTTCCTGTACTTTTTCCACAGCAGGAACGCCCTTCCTGTTAGCAGCCTTGTCCTGGTGCCCCCCCAACAGAATCCCGGCGCCACCTCCTGCTCTAGGATGGCGGGTCAGTAAGCCCAGATTGCGGGTTGCCGACCCGCCATTTCTTGAGCATCACTTTGAAGGAACACAACCGGCACAAGAGGAAACAGCACCCACCAACAGTACCCAGTAGAACCCACCAACAGTACTCGCCAGCAGTACCCACCAACAGTAACAGCCAGCAGTACCAGCCAGCAGGGACCCAGCAACAGTACCAGCCAGCAGTACCCACCAGCAGTACCAGTCAGCAGTACCCACTGACAGTACCAGCCAGCAGTACCCACCAGCAGTACTCACCAACAGTACCAGCCAGTAGTACCCACCAGCAGTACCCACCAACAGTACCAGCCAGCAGTACCCACCAGCAGTACTGTCAGGTCACCTGTGGCCCAGGTGACAACTGAACCCTGTTGGAGGCAGGGGTGCAGCGCAAGGTAGTGAACCCGATAGCTGACTGCTGCGAATGGACCGGAACGTGAGCCCAAGATTCCTCATGGCGCGTAGTCTAAGATCCAGCAGGTGTTCACCAGAGCCTCTAGTGGTAAGGATGGCCTTGGCTGAAGCTGGGCCCAGGTCGCGGCCCCTGGGGTCCCCCGGGTCACGCTCCGTAGGTAGAGAGGGGAAGCAGCCACTCAGGACACACGGAATGGTGATGGGTAAGCCGAGGTCAGGACAACAGGCAGACGAGGGAAACCAAGGGACAGGCCAAAGGTCAGGGTCACAGGCAAACAGGAGTAGTCAGGGACAAGCCAAAGTTGGTACACTGGAAGGTAGATCAAGCACACGGCAGACAGGAAACAAGAAACAAACACTGTTAAACAGTAAAGCAGACCTGCAGTGCACTGGTTAATATAGACTTCCTGTGATAGCCTGGGGTGGGGCTGAACAGGAAGGAAAGATGATAAAAAGGAGCCAGAATGGGAATCTGGCCTCTAATGCAGACATGAAGGAGCAGGTAAGCTGCCAAACACTATAGCAAGCCCAAGTACCAGTCAGCAGTACCCACCAGCAATACCCACAACAGTACCAGCCAACAGTACCCACCAACAGTACCCACCAACAATACCTACTAGCAGTACCAGCCAGCAGTACCCACCAGCAGTACCAATCAGCAGTACCCACCAACAGTACCTACCAGCAGTACCCGCCAGCAGGACCTACCAGCAGTATCAGCTAACAGTCTTAGCCAGCAGTATCCACCAGCAGTACCCACCAACAGCACCAGCCAGCAGTACCCACCAACAGTACCCACTAGCAGTATCAGCCAGCAGTACCAGTCAGAAGCACCCACCAACAGTACCAGCCAGCAGTACCCACCAACAGTACCAGCCAGCTCTACCCACCGACAGTACCAGCCAGCAGTACTCACCAGCAGTACTCACCAACAGTACACACCAACAGTACCAGCCAGCAGTACCCACCAGCAGTACTCACCAGCAGTACCAGGCAGCAGTACCCACCAACAGTACCAGCCAACAGTACACACCAACAGTACCCACTAGAAGTCCCAGCCAGTAGTACCCACCAGCAGTACCCACCAACAGTACCCACCAGCAGTACCAGCCAGGAGTACCTACCAACAGTACCAACCAGCAGTATTCTCTAGCAGTACCCACCAACAGTACCAGCCAGCAGTACCCACCAACAGCACCCGCCAGCAGTTCCCACCAACAGTACCAGCCAGCAGTACCCATCAGCAGTACCAGGCAGCTGTACCTGCCAGCAGTACCCATCAACAGTACCCGTCAGCAGTACCCACCAGCAATACTTAATAATAGTACCTGCCAGCAGTACCAGCCAGCAGTACCCACCAACAGTACCCACCAGCAGTACCAGCCGGCAGTACCCACTAACAGTACCCACCAGCAGTGCAAGCCAAAAGTACCCACCAGCAGTATCTGCCAGCAGTAACCACCAACAGTATTCACCAGCAGTACCTGCCAGCAGTTTCAGCCAGTAGTCCCAGCCAGCAGTACCCACCAGCAGTATCAGCCATTGAAGACAGCCAGCAGCAGCCATCAGCCATACCGCCTGGGGGACAGCGGCAGCCAGCGATACCTGGAGTAATCCTGAGGAAGAAGTGAGGATTAAGGTCAGGTGAGGTACAGGTAAACTGCAGTGCATCCATGTAAAAGCAGCCTTAGGCCCCTTTTACACGATCGGTCTGATTGGGTCTGCCTGTCTTTTTTTTCAGGTGGACCCCATCAAACCCTCCATTCACCTCTATAGAGTGGCATATGTAAATGGGCTTTTGTCAGTTTATACCCGCCTATCTCCAATTCGATCCACTTAAAAAAACAGAAGGTGATCTGTCCCCTTCTGTCTGGGCAGATTGGATTGGAGGGCCCATAGAGTAGAGCGGGTTGTGTCCGTGTCTGCTCTGTATTTGCTGTGTGGACATAGACCTATCATCTACCCACTCTGCTCATTGTGGCTGACGACTGGTTACCAATTAGTGAAAATGGCCCTCGCTCCTCTATATATTGTATACTGAGGTATATATACACACACACTTTTTTATTTTTAAGGTGGGGGGGATCTTGGGTGAGTTCCCACACTTTTTGTCCCAGGACTTGACTCCTGTACATATGTCTTTATATGTAGGTAAATGCAATTCAGTTATGTTAACTATTGTTAGTCAAAATACTGCAGGTGTTTAACCATAATGTATCTCTCAGAGTAACGCTATTGTCAAATTGATTGTAAAAGTACACTTGTAATCCTTTTTTCTCTCTCGATAAGTTTTGCGTAATAAATTCTTTGAAATGCCCTTAAGGTGTGTGCTAGGTGAGCGAGGTGTGTCATCTTCGGGTGTGCACAGAAATCACAAGACCATTCAGCGGCTCCTCTGGATGTAGCACTACATTAGTATTTCTGTATGTGAGATACAGTAAGATGCCTGCAGCGGATGTGTTTGGGAATAGCTCTCCTGCATTATATACAGGTAAACCAAAGAGTGTTCCAAGGTCATCAGAATATTGACAAGAGGGAATCCCGCATGGCAGCAATGCCTGGCGAAAAGAGGAAGCACTGAGAAGGTAGGTGCTTTTCTCTATATACAGCTCAAGACTTTAATTCATTTCAGTGTTACCTGAATTATACCTTTAAAGTATAAGTAAACCCAATCCCTAAACTCTCAGATAAACTTTAACATGTTGTTGTCACTTCAAATGTAAATTTCAATATTTAAATGTGTAGCTTTCATTCAAATACTATCTGGTGGCCCTGTCATACAGTACATCATTCAGGCACTTCCTGTTATAGGGTGACAACACTCTCTCCGTGTCTCCTAATTGTGCTCCTGTATGGCGACCTGATAATTAAAGAGTGTGGTGCACCTCAAGCCAATGGGTGATCTCTTCCCTGGACCCACTGACAGACAGGATGGCGGGGTATCCAAGAACCGCTCCAGAGGGCTAATTCATATCATTAGAAAGAATTGCTGCTCTCCCGATCAGCCATGTAGACAGGAGTGAAAGGCAGCCTCAGTCTGCAGGTCTCTGCCAAAGCCACGCCACTGACACGTTTCACCAGACCCACCAGGACTTAGTCATAGGGTGCTCCTGTATTGTCACACTCGTCTCATTTATAGTCTTCCAGTGGATTCTACAAGTGGCCATTTCAGCACACATTATACAGGCATGGTCCACAATCAAGAAACCTGCCTTATAAATGCAACGCAGGTGTCATTTACACAGGAAAGTGTCTGCAATGAGTCTGCAGGAGATCAGCAGCACTGAGATGTAACAAAGACTGAAAAATGGTGAAAACAGTATTGTATTTAAAACATGGCAATTGTTTATCCTACACCATGCTTGAACAAGCTAAATGTCACTCAATTAGGGTTTACATCTACCTGAAGGATTTAGGAGGCTTCTGCAATGGCTGTTTCCTTCTAACAGACTATCTCATAAAATACTGGAAAATTATATCAGACATTTTGTAAAATGAATAAGGACACATTTATTCGGAACTTTTACATAAAGTAATTAAAATAAATTAGCTTATAGTTAGAATTGATACATAAGGCATTCAGAAGAACTATACTAGAACAGTTACTTATTGAAATGGGCAATCACAATGTCTTTTCCTTGATTAATGCTCACAATGAAGACTGAAGCCTTGATTTAAGTACCTTATTGATGAGTAATAAATTTAACATGAATTGCATCAGTAACACTGAGTCTCTGCTGCTGACATTTGCTCTTTTAGTCTCTGAATGAGAGTTGGTAAAGCAGTGCACATGGCCATGTATATGTATGTGTGTCTCGTTACATAGCAGGCTCGGCTGAATTAAAGACACATGTCCATCATGTTCAGCCTTTCACAATACCCCAGCAATGAATACATGTGCAATGCAGTGGAGAACTGGGCAATATGGATTTATGAGGACTCCCTCCCCCAAAGCTGATCAATCTCATAGGAAAGCTTAGACCAGCTGGACTGCATTTTGTTGGCCAGTTTCCATTGTCTTCCCAATATAATGCCAACAATGGAAGTGTCTGCACAGTACATACAGTGGGTACGGAAAGTATTCAGACCCCCTTAAATTTTTCACTCTTTGTTATATTGCAGCCATTTGCTAAAATCATTTAAGTTCATTCTTCTTCCTCATGAATGTACACATAGCACCCCATACTGACAGAAAAACACAGAATTGTTGACATTGTTGCAGATTTATTAAAAAAGAAAAACTGAAATATCACATGGTCCTAAGTATTCAGACCCTTTGCTGTGACACTCATATATTTAACTCAGGTGCTTTCCATTTCTTCTGATCATCCTTGAGATGGTTCTACACCTTCATTTGAGTCCAGCTGTGTTTGATTATACTGATTGGACTTGATTAGGAAAGCCACACACCTGTCTATATAAGACCTTCCAGATCAAAATGCATGTCAGAGCAATTGAGAATCATGAGGTCAAAGGAACTGCCTGAAGAGCTCAGAGACAGAATTGTGGCAAGGCACAGATCTGGCCAAGGTTACAAAAAGATTTCTGCTGCACTTAAGGTTCCTAAGAGCACAGTGGCCTCCATAATCCTCAAATGGAAGATGTTTGGGACGACCAGAACCCTTCCTAGAGCTGGCCGTCCGGCCAAACTGAGCTATCGGGGGAGAAGAGCCTTGGTGAGAGAGGTAAAGAAGAACCCAAAGATCACTGTGGCTGAGCTCCAGAGATGCAGTCAGGAGATGGGAGAAAGTTGTAGAAAGTCAACCATCACTGCAGCCCTCCACCAGTCGGGGCTTTATGGCAGAGTGGCCCGACGGAAGCCTCTCCTCAGTGTAAGACACATGAAAGCCCGCATGGAGTTTGCTAAAAAAACACCTGAAGGACTCCAAGATGGTGAGAAATAAGATTCTCTGGTCTGATGAGACCAAAATAGAACTTTTTGGCCTTAATTCTAAGCGGTATGTGTGGAGAAAACCAGGCACTGCTCATCACCTGTCCAATACAGTCCCAACAGTGAAGCATGGTGGTGGCAGCATCATGCTGTGGGGGTGTTTTTCAGCTGCAGGGACAGGACGACTGGTTGCAATCGAGGGAAAGATGAATGCGGCCAAGTACAGGGATATCCTGGACAAAAACCTTCTCCAGAGTGCTCTGGACCTCAGACTGGGCCGAAGGTTTACCTTCCAACAAGACAATGACCCTAAGCACACAGCTAAAATAACGAAGGAGTGGCTTCACAACAACTCCTTGACTGTTCTTGAATGGCCCAGCCAGAGCCCTGACTTAAACCCAATTGAGCATTTCTGTAGAGACCTAAAATGGCTGTCCATCAACGTTTACCATCCAACCTGACAGAACTGGAGAGGATCTGCAAGGAGGAATGGCAGAGGATCCCCAAATCCAGGTGTGAAAGACTTGTTGCATCTTTCCCAAAAAGACTCCTGGCTGTATTAGATCAAAAGGGGGCTTCTACTAAATACTGAGCAAAGGGTCTGAATACTTAGGACCATGTGATATTTTAGTTTTTCTTTTTTAATAAATCTGCAACAATGTCAACAATTCTGTGTTTTTCTGTCAGTATGGGGTGCTATGTGTACATTCATGAGGAAGAAGAATGAACTTAAATGATTTTAGCAAATGGCTGCAATATAACAAAGAGTGAAAAATTTAAGGGGGTCTGAATACTTTCCGTACCCACTGTAAATGTTCAAGGGGGCCTGACCACTTCAACTCTCGCACCTGATTACCCTGCATGGATCAGAGCAATTTTTGCATTCCTTCTATTCTATTGTATTTCTATTGGAACTTACTTTTGGAAACATTGTCTTGCAAAAATTATTTGTTTATGCAGATCAAAAATAAAATAAAGAGTGTTTTCAATTTTCCTATTTTTCTAATGTGACACTAAAAAGAATGAATGAAAAAGGAATAAACATGAAGAAAAATAAATATATACAGCGCATCCAGGAAAGTATTCACAGCATTTCACTTTTCCACATTTTGTTATGTTACAGCCTTATTCCAAAATTGAATAAATTCAATATTTTACTCAAAATTCTACAAACAATACCCCATACTGACAACATGAAAGAAGTTTGTTTGAAATCTTTCAAAATTTATTAAAAATAAAAAACGAAAAATCACATGTACATAGGTATTCCCAGCCTTTGCTCAATACTTTGTTGAAGCACCTTTGGCACCAATTACAGCTGTAGCACTCTCCTAGGTAGGTGCTAGAGAGTGAGTATAGTTTTGGCTCTGTCTGCCTTATCAGAGGTGCAGCAGGTAAATTCTATATTGCTCTGTGCTTAACAGTGAGCAGGATCTGTGAGTTACGTCTGCTCTATGTGGTCAGTGTGTGATTCATCTGTTCTAGGGGAGTGTTTCACACTTGTCCAATAGGGTGGCATGTTGGACAGTGGAGAAAACCTGATCATCTAAAGGATGATCAGTGAAAACAGGATGCACAGGCTTTAAAAGAGCCCCAGAGATTGGCACAGACTGCTGTCTCAGTGCATTCTGGGGTGGGGTAAAAAAGCCAGGAGCACATGTGCTCGGGGTCTTTGGCTGGTGAGCAGAGGAGGGTGGTGGCTGCCTCCTCTTCTGCAGCAGTTGGTATATGGTCACAGACAGTCGGCCTGGTAAGCCAGAAGGAAGGAGATGAACCCAGAGGTACAGGATAGCTGACTAAAGGAGTTGAGACACTGGAGAGCCTGGAAAGCATTATCATGAGTACAGGGGATCGTGTCTAAGGACCTGACCAGGAAGGGGGCCACTCCAGAGTAGAGTAGTCAGAGGATGGGTGTCAGCTGGTGGAGTTAAAGGGAGTGCTAGGCGAGTGCCCTGAAGATAAGTGCTAAGCAGCTGTCTATTCAGGAACTTTACCTCAGATTCATCTAGTGGCAAGGTGAAACAGCGGCCTAGCCGCATCCTCAGATAGAAGTCTACAGCATTGTGAATAGTTCAAGTTCTGGAGTATCCTACTCATCCCTTCTCCCATCCCCATATTAAATAAAACAACAAAAACAACAACCCCTAGACTGTTCATTGACTGAGCCGGAAAGTAAAGTGTTAAGTTCTGCATGCAGTTTCTATCGGTAACCCAGAGGAACCCGAAAGGTTAGAAATCCAGCAGGCCTCAAGGGGGCAGTGCTAAACAGCCTCAAGTCTTTTTGAGTATGATGCTACAAACTTGGCACACCTATTTATGGGCAGTTTCTCCCATTCTTCTTTGCAGGACCTCTCAAGCTCCATCAGGTTGGATGGGGAGCATCAGTGCACAGCCATTTTCAGATCTCTCCAGAGATGTTCAATTGGGTTTAAGTCTGGGCTCTAGCTTGGCCACTGAAAGACATTCCCAGAGTTGTCCCATAGCCACTCCTTTGTTATCGTGGTTGTGTGCTTAGGGTCATTGTCTTGTGGGAAGATGAACCTTAGCCCCAGTCTGAGGTCCACGGCGCTCTGGAGCAGGTTTTCAACAAAAAAACTGTAGGGATGGTATTGGCCAGGTAATGAGCTGTGCCTTGTGTAGCGGGGTTAAACATGCCTAAAGACACTGTTTGATATGTGGGAAGGAACTAGGCTCCCTCTAGTGGTAGCTGCATGGAATTTCCCGGGCTGTGACTTCCTTTTCACAAGATGAAGAAACTACATCTCCCAGGCTGCTTTGCAAGATCCAGGAACTAGGCTCCCTCTAGTGGTAGCTGCATGGAATTTCCCGGGCTGTGACTTCCTTTTCACAAGATGAAGAAACTACATCTCCCAGGCTGCTTTGCAAGATCCAGGGTGCACGGCTGCACCGCACGGCACTATGGGGGAGGTTATTTAAAGGAAGAGAGAAGCGCGCGAAGGGGGGGGGCCTTTCTGCGCTGGACTCTGAGGAACCAGCGAGCAAGAGTGAAGGACTGACACTGGATATTGGGCCAGAGCCTTTTAGCCTGGAGGGACGACGTGGAACCGTCCCATCTCAAGCACGAGGCACATTCCTGGAGGTCATACTGCTGTTTGCCGAGACCGGAAGTCATCCGCCAGAAGGACCCCGCGCGGCTGGCATATAGCCAAAGGACTGAGACCGCAGTGGAAGCGCGCGAAGGAGAAACTTCTGTTGGTGAGAGGGCACATGCCCAATAACTGACTTTATCTGCTGAAGAGACAGTTTTATCTACAGATAGCGGTAGCGCAGCAGGAGGTGATAAAACCCTGGGGTTTATCACCATACTCTCTCAGGAGACTCATAGACAAACAATAAGGTCTGTAAAGGAGTCGCCAGAGGCTTATCTCTCTCGCAGAAGTTATTGCTCAGTTACGCAGACACCCTGCGGTGACAACTAACAGCTCGATGTTTTTTTTCTCTCTTGATCTTTATTCCTAATCTGGATTACAAATGAGCTCTATTCAATAACCTTGCTAGCGAAGATCAACAAGAAAGAAGAGAACTCTGGGGGAGGGACTCAGATAGGCCCACCTACCTGGTACTGTGTCTAGCCTTAATGCAGGAGGAGTGTGGGGGTATTCTTTTACCTTTTTAAAGCTGTTTTAAATAACCTTTTATGGACTTGTATTGTATTGTATTGTATCTCCCCTATTCAATTTGATACATAGTAAACTAAGTTTGGTTAATTACAATCTTGTGCGTTGTTCCATTGTGTCACCCAGAAGGACTACTATTCAAGAAGGTAACAAGGTATTGTTGCATAGTGAAGTATTGTATTCCAACCTGTGTATCTATTTGATAGTCCAGTCCTATTCTGGGTCAGTTGTGCCTGAGGAGGGATCGAGCCAATTTGATTGGGTTGTTAGGCAGGGTGTAGACCCAATAATATAATCAGCAGCTCCTGCGGGGGTGGTGCTACACGTGGGGGCTCGTCCGGGATTTCTACAGTCCTGCAATACAACCCTCTCAGCCATAGAATCCCCTCCACACGCAGAAATGGATCCTGTCGCTGCTGCTGAGTGGTGCAAGGAAGAGAATGTCATAGTGGAAAATGGCCTGGTGGTTGAAATCAAGGGAGAAGCCTGGACTGAAGAAAAGCTCCTCCCTGTTTTGAGGGCACTATCCACAGACAGGAAATTTTGGGTGATTGACATGAAAACTGACACCACTGTCCCACACACGTATGCACTGTGTGAGTGGAGGAAGGGGGTCCCTGATTATTTCAACGGAAACAGTGTAAAAACTACTGACCAAACAGAACTTTTCCTGATACATCCAGGAGTTCCTATTGCGGGTCCCTCATCCACCACCCCTGGGGTATCCAGCCAAGAAAAAGGTGTCCAAGAAGGGCATCCTGAGTCATCACCTTTGTCGACTTTTAGCTCAGAACTGTGTGCTGTTCTTGGGGAGATTGTGGCAAAATGTAGTAGGGACTCCTCGAGCTATTTGATGACTGGATATAGGAAGCTCCGGACATTCTCTGGGAAACAGCCTGTGCCTTCAGCAGAAGATGGGTTCGAAGAGTGGTTAGATACCGCCACTCAGGCTTTGGAGGAATGGGAGGTACCAGAACAGCACAAGAAGCAGAGAATCACAGAGAGTTTAAGGGGACCTGCATTAGAGGCTGTACGTAATCTAAAGCTTAGCAAGAAGAACTGCACTGCACAGGATTATTTGGACATTCTGCAAGATGTGTTTGGTCGGACGGAGAACGCGGCTGAACTTCTCTACCAGTTGGACCACTGTTATCAAGAAGAGGGGGAGAAGTTGTCCGAATTCATTAAACGTCTGGATAGGATTATCCACCAGATTCTGTTAAAGAAAGGAATAGACCACCGGAAAATAGATGAGACTCGTGCACGACAGGTTCTGAAAGGGGCTCAACCTTTAGATCCCATTGCCATACTGTTACGAACTCGTCGAGATGGCGGCATTCTAGAATACCCCGATCTGATTCGAATGGTCAGAGAGGAAGAGGTTATGTTGGACAACAAGAAGAAAAGTCGGCAGTTTGACTCAACTGCCCGGGTTGGAGTGATAAGTGTGGAAGAGGGTGACTCTCAAGTTGAACTCCTAAAGACCCAAGTGTCTCAGTTGATAGAAATGGTGTCCATCCTGACTGGTCAGGTATCCACTCTACCCAAGGGGAGTATATCGGAGAGGCCAGATGAACCTGTTAGTCTCAGCACAGATCCAGAGCCACGGCCTGCAAGATTGTTAACTTGTTTCAACTGCGGGGGAGTTGGGCATGTTAGAAGGGTATGTCCCAGCTCAGGAAATGCTGCCGCGAAACCTCGCGAGCCAGCGGGAAACTTCAGAGGACACCGGTGAAGGAGTCAACCGGGTGTCCGCCAGTCTTAAGGGACTCCAGAAGTGGTGCAGGATCAGGGAAACTGAGTCAGGGGGTCAGACCCAAATATAATACCCCCAGTTCTAGACTCCGGGTTACTGAGGGAAGGAAAGTCAATGCACACCGGGTTCAGCGGGGGCCCAGATCAAGGAAGAAAAAGGAGAAGAGGGCCAGGGTACAGAGAACTGAATCAGACAACCAGGCTACATCAAGAGAATTCCCAACTAACTTGGTCGGGCCCTCCCCAGTGGTCTCGGTTCAGGTGGAAGGAATTTACACAAGAGCCCTCCTTGACACAGGGGCCCAGGTGACTCTTTTGTATAGAGACTTCTATGATAAATATCTTACCCATCTACCTTTGCAGAAGTTGGAAGATCTGGAGATATGGGGTATTGGGACCCAAAGTTTTCCCTATGACGGGTATCTGCCAATCAAGTTGACCTTTGATCCATCAGTGGCTGGTGAAGCGGAAACCTTCGACACCTTAGCGGTGGTCTGTCCTCGTCCACCAGGGGCCAACAAAAGCTCTCTCATCGTAGGAACAAACACTGACCTGGTAAGGCGCCTTCTGATACAACTGGTCCAGGGACAAGATGCTCAGGCGCCAAGGATCCATCCCATGCTACGGCAGGCCTACCAACGATTAGTGTTGGAGCAAGAGACCCCCGCAGAAGGAGTTGGACGACTCTGGAAGCTGGATAGAGCAGAAAAGGTCTTACAGCCAGGAGAGGTGGCCTGTTTTAAGGCTTCTGTTAAACTCACATGGCAACAGCCGGGTCCCTTCATTATCTTTGAATCAGGTCAAAAGGAGAGACAGAGAGGGATAGAAGTGATCCCTGAGGTGATCCCTTTGAAGGTGTTACAGGAAAACCGTGGAAGGGTTTTAGTGAGTGTCAGAAACACCTCTATTACACCAGTGAAGGTACCGGCCAGAGTGCTCCTGGGCCAAGTCAACCCGGCTACCCCAGTTGCCCCCATTGATTTCAAAGAAAAGGAACAGGGTGAAGCGGTTATAGAGGAGCTTTGCTCTGGAAACGCTGCCCTCCCGCCGGAATGGGTGAAGAGGGCCAAGGCACAACTTGCTCGATGTAGGGAAATATTCTCTAAGGACGAGTTTGACGTGGGATGTGCCAGGAGCGCTACTCATAAGATCCGCCTGAGTGAGGACAAGCCTTTCAGGGAGAGAGTCCGGCGAGTCCCCTTAGGTGACTTAGAAGATCTACGTCAACAGCTGGCAGAGCTCAAAAAGATCGGGATTATCCGAGAATCCAGGAGCCCGTATGCTTCCCCGATAGTGGTAGTCCGGAAGAAAAATGGATCTTTGAGGCTTTGTATCGACTACCGAACGCTGAACAGAAGAACCATCCCAGACCAGTATACCACTCCTCGAATCGAAGATGCCCTACAGAGTCTGTCAGGGGCGAAGTGGTTCAGTGTGATGGACTTAAAGAGTGGGTATTATCAGATCCCCATGCACCCTGAAGATCGGGAGAAAACAGCCTTCATCACCCCTGTGGGGTTCTTTGAGTTCAATCGCATGCCTCAGGGGTTGTCCGGGGCCCCTGCTACCTTCCAAAGGCTGATGGAGAGGACCGTTGGAGATATGAATTTGATAGAGGTACTGGTATACTTGGATGATGTTATCGTGTTTGGCAGAACTTTAGAAGAACATGAGGAGAGGTTGGAAAAGGTCTTGAAGAGGCTACATGAAGAAGGTCTGAAACTTTCTCCTGAGAAGTGCCAATTCTATCAGTCCTCGGTCCATTACCTGGGCCATATCGTGTCTGAAGAAGGGGTGGCCACTGACCCGGACAAGCTGGATGCTGTTGCTTCCTGGCCGAGACCCACAAATGTGACCGAACTCCGGTCATTCTTGGGCTTTTGCTCCTATTACAGGAGGTTTGTGGAGGGGTTCGCCCAGATTGCCCGACCCCTAAATGAGCTCCTGAAGAATGAAGAAGATGATGTCCCTGAGTTGGTAAAGCCGGCGAAGTCCACCATAGGCCCCCGGAAGGCTAAGGAATCCATCCAGGATCAGTGGACCCCGGAATGCGAAGGGGCCTTTGTCCAGCTGAAGGAAACCCTAACCACTGCCCCTGTGTTGGCCTATGCGGACCCCACAAAACCATATGAACTGCATGTTGATGCCAGCCGAGATGGGCTGGGGGGGGTACTTTATCAGGAGCATGAGGGTCATCTGCGACCTGTTGCCTATGTGAGCAGAAGCCTATTGCCTGCTGAAAGGAATTATCCTACTCACAAACTTGAATTCTTGGCCTTGAAGTGGGCAGTGGTTGACAAATTGAAAGACTACCTGTACGGAGCTGAATTCATTGTCAAGACAGATAATAATCCCCTCACCTATCTGTTGACTACGGCCAAGCTGGATGCAACAGGACATCGATGGTTGGCTGCCCTCTCTAGCTTCAATTTTAGCCTGAAGTATCGGCCAGGAATCGGAAATAGGGATGCAGATGCCCTATCCAGAAGGTTGCATGTTCCACAGGAACCTGCGGAAGAATGGACTCATTTGGCTCCAGAAGGGGTGCGTGCCCTATATCAGGGAACTGAATTTCGATCCCGAGGAGGGTCAAGAGCAGAAGAGATTGGGGTTTCGGCTATCGGAGTACCCAAATGCTACTGCCAGGTGACCCAAGTTGAAGGGGAGGGTTTGCCCCGGCTGTCCAAAAGGGACTTGCGGAAGGAGCAGTTGGAAGACCCTTTGGGAAAACTTCTCTTGGAAGCTCTGGAGATCCAGAGCCCTGAGTTGCTTCTAACTGACTCCCCTCAGGGGGCCCGTCTGTTACATAGAGAGTGGACCCGGTTACAGATCAGAGAAGGAGTGGCCTACCGGAGAGGTCCATCTGAAGATCTGGAGGAGAAGTGGCAACTGTTCTTACCAGCTAAATACAGAGAGGGAGTTCTGGCCGCTCTTCATGATAATCATGGCCATCTGGGGCCCGAAAGAACCTTTCAGCTTGTCAGGGACAGGTTCTACTGGCCTTGTATGAGGGCCGAAGTTGAAGGATACTGTCATTCTTGTGTCCGGTGTATACAGAGGAAGACTCTGCCACGTCAAGCAGCCCCAATGGGCCATCTACAAAGTCAGGGACCCATGGAGCTGGTGTGCATTGATTTCCTTTGCTTAGAGCCTGATCTGAGTGGCCAGGGGAATGTCCTTGTGGTAACAGACCATTTTACCAGATATGCTCAAGCATTCCCAACAAGGGATCAGAAGGCCTCAACGGTAGCCAAAGTTCTTGTAGAGAAGTTCTTTGTACATTATGGGTTACCACAACGCCTCCATTCTGATCAGGGAAGGGACTTTGAAAGCAGACTGATCAAGAGACTGTTAGATATGTTAGGCATTCAAAAGACTAGAACCACTCCCTACCATCCACAGGGGGATGCCCAGCCTGAACGATTTAACAGGACTCTTTTGGATATGTTGGGGACTTTGAGCTCAGAGAAGAAACAGCATTGGGGCAAGCACGTAGCTGCCATTGTGCATGCCTACAACAGCACTGTCAGTGATGCTACTGGATATTCCCCTTATCGGCTGATGTTTGGAAGGGAGGCTCGGTTGCCAGTGGATTTGGCCTTTGGCATTTCGCCTGATCATACCTCTTCAGCATCGCATAGAGGATATGTGGACCGACTGCGGAAGAGTCTGAAAGCGGCCTATGACAAGGCTCAGGCCACATCTGATCAACGTGGACTGCGGAATAAAAAAAATTTCGACCTAAAAGTTCGGATCCATGACCTGCAACCAGGGGACAGGGTTTTGTTGAGAAACTTGGGTGTCCCGGGAAAACACAAGTTGGCAGACCGCTGGAAGTCCCAACCTTATGTTATCTGCAAGCAACTGCCAAACCTTCCTGTGTACCAAATTCGGCCTGAAGGAAGTGTGGGTCCATTGAAGGCTTGGCATCGGAACCATTTGCTGCCTCTCTCTGAAGCGGTTCGTATGCCCCCTGTGGAAGACTTGTCAGAGGCCCCTTCGACTTCTCGCCGGTCCAGACCAGTTACCAGATCTCAGACGACGCTCCCAGATGAGGGTGAGGGAAGTTCTCCATCTGAAGATTTGGAAGATGAAGAGGAGGTACCCGACTGGTTGTGGTCATCTCAGTTGCCAGAACCCACACCTGCCTCCCTGTCTTCATCTGACTTGGCTGATAGAGGAGCCCTTCGGGCAGAAGCCCCTGAATTCATACCCTTTCATATGCTTCCAGAAGAAGCAGCTGAGGATGAAGATCCTGAGGAGGAGGTTGCACCCTTCTCTGAAGAAGAACTGACCTCTCTTGAACCATCAGGTTCCTCTGTGTTGGAACATGAGGAGGGGGACATTGAAGAATCCTCAGAAGTGCCTGATCCTAGCACCTCTGAGAGCATGCCTCCACGGGAACAGAGGGAAAGGAGAGTCATTCACCCACCTAAGAGACTGACCTATGATCAATTGGGTGAATGTTCGGAAGAAGCTGTTTTTACCTCCAAAAGATCTCCTGACCAGCCTAGTTCCTCCACTGTAGATTTGGTGGGGGACAACCCTAGCTCACCCCCAGGCACAACTGTACAAGCCACCCAAGTTTTGGGGGGTCTGTGAGAGATCATGAGAACAAAGTATTGAAGTAGAAAACGTTTGCATTTAAGTTTGTACATAAGGATATTGGGTTTGGCCATTATAATAAGCACAGTTTTTGATGTTCACAATTTGGTTTACTTTGTGAGTTAATGTTTGCGCACATTTTGTTGCTCTGACCTCACTATATGTTTTTTTCTCTTTCTCACCTTTTGATGTTTTTTTTTTCAACACAAACTTTAAGATGTAAGTGTTTAAGAAATTGCAAAGGCACATGTGCTTTTTAAAGGAGCACTATATAAAAGCACTAGAAATCAGCACTATATTAACACTGTAGAAATCACTTATTTGCTTATTAATTGCACTTTATCGTTTTACTGTTGCACTGCTATTAGAATACAAAATTGGATGTATTCAGATTGACTTATTTCAGCAAAATGTTAATGTTTTTGTTGTATAATGCCAACCTATGCACTAGGGTACATACTGTTGACCTCTTTGGGGACCAAAGTTTCTCAAGTGGGGGGAGTGTGTAGCGGGGTTAAACATGCCTAAAGACACTGTTTGATATGTGGGAAGGAACTAGGCTCCCTCTAGTGGTAGCTGCATGGAATTTCCCGGGCTGTGACTTCCTTTTCACAAGATGAAGAAACTACATCTCCCAGGCTGCTTTGCAAGATCCAGGAACTAGGCTCCCTCTAGTGGTAGCTGCATGGAATTTCCCGGGCTGTGACTTCCTTTTCACAAGATGAAGAAACTACATCTCCCAGGCTGCTTTGCAAGATCCAGGGTGCACGGCTGCACCGCACGGCACTATGGGGGAGGTTATTTAAAGGAAGAGAGAAGCGCGCGAAGGGGGGGGGCCTTTCTGCGCTGGACTCTGAGGAACCAGCGAGCAAGAGTGAAGGACTGACACTGGATATTGGGCCAGAGCCTTTTAGCCTGGAGGGACGACGTGGAACCGTCCCATCTCAAGCACGAGGCACATTCCTGGAGGTCATACTGCTGTTTGCCGAGACCGGAAGTCATCCGCCAGAAGGACCCCGCGCGGCTGGCATATAGCCAAAGGACTGAGACCGCAGTGGAAGCGCGCGAAGGAGAAACTTCTGTTGGTGAGAGGGCACATGCCCAATAACTGACTTTATCTGCTGAAGAGACAGTTTTATCTACAGATAGCGGTAGCGCAGCAGGAGGTGATAAAACCCTGGGGTTTATCACCATACTCTCTCAGGAGACTCATAGACAAACAATAAGGTCTGTAAAGGAGTCGCCAGAGGCTTATCTCTCTCGCAGAAGTTATTGCTCAGTTACGCAGACACCCTGCGGTGACAACTAACAGCTCGATGTTTTTTTTCTCTCTTGATCTTTATTCCTAATCTGGATTACAAATGAGCTCTATTCAATAACCTTGCTAGCGAAGATCAACAAGAAAGAAGAGAACTCTGGGGGAGGGACTCAGATAGGCCCACCTACCTGGTACTGTGTCTAGCCTTAATGCAGGAGGAGTGTGGGGGTATTCTTTTACCTTTTTAAAGCTGTTTTAAATAACCTTTTATGGACTTGTATTGTATTGTATTGTATCTCCCCTATTCAATTTGATACATAGTAAACTAAGTTTGGTTAATTACAATCTTGTGCGTTGTTCCATTGTGTCACCCAGAAGGACTACTATTCAAGAAGGTAACAAGGTATTGTTGCATAGTGAAGTATTGTATTCCAACCTGTGTATCTATTTGATAGTCCAGTCCTATTCTGGGTCAGTTGTGCCTGAGGAGGGATCGAGCCAATTTGATTGGGTTGTTAGGCAGGGTGTAGACCCAATAATATAATCAGCAGCTCCTGCGGGGGTGGTGCTACACTTGTTTCCTCCAGACAAGACGCTTTCAGGCCAAAGAGTTAAATTTTTGTTTCATTAGACCAGAGAATATTGCTTCTCATAGTCTGAGAGTCCTTCAGGTGCCTTCTGGCAAACTCTAGGTGGGCTGTCATGTGCCTTTTTACTGAGGAGTGGCTTCAATCTGGCCACTCCACCATACAGGGCTTATTGGTGGAGTGCTGCAGAGATGGATGTTTATCTGGAAGGTTCTCCTCTCTCCACAGAGAAACGCTGGAGCTTTGTCAGAGTGACCATTGGATTCTTGGTCACCTCCCTGACTAAGGCCTTTCTCCCCCAATCGCTCAGTTTGGCCAGACAGCCCGCTCTAAGAAGAGTCCTGGTGGTTCCAAACTTCTTCCATTTACAGATGATAGAAGCCACTGTTGTCATTGGGACCTTCAATGCTGCAGACATTTTTCTGTACCCTTCCCCAGATCTGTGCCTTGATACAATCATGTCTCAGGGGTCTACAGACAATTCCTTGGACTTCATGGCTTAGTTTGTGCTCTACAATGAAGAGAGATAACACCGCTCAGGCTAGTCAAAGTCCACGATTCAAGATGGTTGCTGAACCTCGGCTCGCCATCAGGAGAAGCGTTGAAGAAGAAAATGGTCGCACACCACCACGGAATCCAATAAAGAAAAGTTCCTTTATTCACATAAGCAGGGTAGGACAGTAGATTAATGTCACACAACTGCAATGTGCTTGTGCACTACCTACAAAAGGACATCTCTACAGGTCACGGCTTAGGTTGTGCTCTGACATGCACTGTTGGCTGTGGGACCTTATATAGACAGATGTGTGCCTTTCGAAACCATATCCAATCAACTGAATTTACCACAGGTGGACTCCAATCAAATTGTAGAAACATCTCAAGGATGATCAGTGAAAACAGGATGCACTGAGCTCAGTTTTGAGTGTCATGGCAAAGCCTGTGAATACTTATGCACATGTGATATTTTCGTAATTTATTTTTATTACATTTGCAAAGATTTCAAACAAACTTATTTCACGTTGTCATTATGGGGTTTTGCTTGTAGAACTTTGAGGAAAATAACAAATTTAATCCCTTTTAGAATAAGGCTGTAACATAACAAAATGTGGAAAAAGTGAAGGCGCTGTGATTACTTTCCAGATGCACTGTACATGTTAATAAAAAAACTGAATTAAAAAATCATCAGCAAAATATTAGCTAAGGACAGAAGGGGGGGCTAATTCGAGCTTATTAGGGTTGAATAGAGGTTATTAATGGGTTAAATCAGAACACATTTAGGGTGGCTTTGACACTGCCCCAGTGAAGTCCTGCTGCTCTTTGAGCAAAGCACAGCTAACATAGGTTTCATGCAGGTTAGCTGTTCTTTTCCATGGTCTTCTATGATGTCCCATGGTTTTGGTGCTGTTCCGAAAGTGCTCCAAAGATGCAGTATGCAGGAGTTTTGGTGTGTTTCCTGAAACCGCACCAAAACTTCGGGAAAATCACAGGTTGGCTGTGCTTTAGCAAAAGCACAGGAGGCAGTCTGAAGCCGCCCTAAATATAAAAAAAAATATATATATAATTTTTTTTTTACTTTTAACCTCCCTGGCGGTATGATTCTTTTGGATTTTAGGTGCTGAAAGCGGTACCATTATTTTGCATGTAATTCTTGTGAATAAGCAGCCCAAACCAACTGTATACATTTATTATATATATTATATATATATATGTATGTATACATATATTATGTATACATATATTATATATATATATATACATATATAATGTATACAGTTGGTTTGGGCTGCTCATTCACAAGAATTACGTATATATATATATATACATACATTTACATAAAAAGTACAGTAAAACTGCAGGAAAGGGCACTGGGGGGCAATGTAATGTGATTTTTTTTTATTTTGAATGGTATCAGTGTGTTTGGTGTGTTTTACATTTGAATTTGACGCCGGTTCCACCCCCCCCCCCCCCGGCGGGCGTCACGTCGCCGGAGACGGAAGCCGGGGCTCGCAGATGATCGGGAGGAAGCTCCGCCGCCGCATACCGCCCGCATTCTTCGCTGGATCCCGGAGAAAAGGTAAGTAAAGCCTCTACCAGGATCCAGCGATCTTCCTAGCGCTACCCCGAGTGTGGCTCGGGGTTATCGCTTTTGGCTCTAAAATCTAACCCCGAGTCACGCTCGGGAATACCGCTAGGAAGGTTAAAGAGGAAGTAAACCCTCCTCTGACACTTTTACCTATAGGTAAGCCTATGATAAGGCTTACCTATAGGTACTGTAAATATCTCCTAAACATATACAGTTTAGGAGATATTTACCTTACATGCAGCCAGTGACGTCACTGGCGCATGCGCTCTAAAGGAACGGCCGCTGGTGCCGTTCCTTCAGAGTCCCATGCCGTGACCGTCGGCTCCTGCGCGCGTGCGCGGGAGTGACGTCACCGCGGCTCCGGCCAATTAGATGGCCGGATGCCGCGATCCCGGAAGACGGGCGACTTGACATGTTGCCCGTCATACAGGTAAGCGGGCGGCACGGCTGGGGCTCGTTCTAAGGTAAGTATTTCATAATGAGCTAGTATGCAGTGCATACTAGCTCATTATGTCTTTCTCTTTCAGGTTGCGAAAAAAAAAAAAATCTATGGGTTTACATCCTCTTTAAATAAGGCTATTTAAACAGTCATCATAACAAGAAAACAATATTATTACATTGCAGTTGCAGTGCAGTATTCATTGTGGAAAAAGGCTGTTCGACTGTAAAAATACAAAAAAACAAACAGGTGTAGCACTGCCCCTTTGAGGGCTTCTAGATTTCTCACCTTTTCAGGTCCCTCTGGGTTACCGATAGCAACTGCGTGCAAAATCGTAACACTTTACGTTCCGGCTCAGTCAATAAACAGTCTAGGGGTTGTTGTTTGGTTCTTTTTATTTTATATGGAGATGGGAGAAGGGAAGAGTGGGATACTTCAGAACTTGAACTATTCACAATGCTGAGGACTTCTATCTGAAGGTGCAACAAAGCCGCAGTTTCACCTTGCCACTAGATGAGGTAAAGTCTCTGAATAAATGCTTGCTTAGCAATTATCTTCAGGGTACTCGCCTAGCACCCCCTTTCTCTCTACCAACTGACACCCGTCCTCTGACTACTTTACTCCGGGGTGGCCCCCTTCCTGTTCAGGCACTTAGACATGATCCCCTGTTTACTGTTTTCCAGGTTCTCCAGTGTCTCAACTCCAACTAGTCAGCTCTCCTGGACCTCTGGGTTCAGCTCCTTCCTTCTGGCTCACCAGGCTGACTGCCTGTGACCATACACCAACCGCTGCAGAAGAGGAGGCAGCTGCCACCCTCCTTCCGAGACTCTGCTCACCAGCCAAAGACCCCAATCACATGTGCTCCTGGCTTTTATACCCCACCCCAGAATGCATCGAGACAATCCATCTGTGCCAATCTCCAGGGCTGTACCAATGTATGTATAGAGAAGGGTTGGGACTTTAAATGAGGTTACAACTAGCCATTGTACCTCCATCCCTAATATTCGGAAGCAAAGAGAAAAAGGGTTGGGACTTTAAGTGAGGCATAAGACTGAGTCTGATTGTAAAGCAATGACATAGAGATGTAAATATTAATCAATTTTATTGAATACAACAAATAATAATAATGTTGAAAATGTATAAACACAAGATAACATGCATGGATGTACCAGTCTGACCAGGACTTAAATGGGTATGTAGTATCACAGTGGTCTAAATGCTGGAATTCCAAAATAAAATGAGAATATGGTTGAGACAGACATATGTATGTGGTATGGGAAGAAGTTTCCATGTAGATTGCGTCTTGTAATGCTCTACGCGTTTCGTGTTTCTACACTTGTCAGGAGCAGAAGCAATCATGTATCTACCAAGGAATAAAAATGTCAAAAGATATGCCAAGATGTCTAATAGTATTATCGACAAAGTATGGCAATGTCTGTCAACAAAGGATGGTCTACTTACAAATTGATACAAGATTCCGCCACATAGGGCTTACAGAGAAGGGTACTCTGAAACCGTCTCACCCGGGAGCTGAGGAAGCAATATCCTGCACTTGTGGAGTGGGAAAACAAAGATGTGAGATGAGTGTTATCTCCATGGGAAAAGAACCACAGCCTCGGCTAGTCATCCAATATAGTACCTAAGAATATATGTAATGAAGTAAGTTAGTAAGTAAGTACAGGGCTGTACCAAAGCCTGTGTACTCATTGGCCAGGTTTCCTTTACTGTCCAATGTGCTTTCCCATTGGACCAGTGGGAACACACCCCTAGACCAAATGAATCACACACTGAGCACTCTGAGCAGACCTAACTCTCAGTTCCTGCTCTCTGTTAAGCAGAAAGCAATATAGAATTTACCTGCTGCTCCTTTGATAGGCAGACAGAGCCAAAACTATATTCACTCTCTAGCACCTATCTAGAAGGGTGCTACACAGACAGCAGTATCGCCTTCCCCAGTTGTGCAAGCACCACTCCACATTACCTCCACTGCAGAATGCTTTGCACAGACCAACGCAGGTGTAAACGAGCCGTAGGAGTGGAGAACGGAGTGGAAATAGCCAAGAGACGAGATATGGCTTGCTATGTATGCCATTTCTATTTCAGTTAACTTTTTTGAGTGTACAAAGCATTCCAAAACTTGTTAAGAGTATATTGTGAATCTCGTAAGGAGCTTTCCATGTGACATACTTGCTCTGAGATTGGTGGATTTTGGCTGCCGAGAGAGACCACCCATATATGATGTAATGTGGGGCAGAGTATCGGTGACATGAAGAATGAGTGAAAGGTTGTCTGTTTAACCCCCAAGAAGATAAATAACTTCCATGTAGCCAGTGTTCGTGTTTATCCACCCCAGAGGACTATGGGACCATTGGCCCACCCCAAGGGTTTCCGAGTGTTTCTTTTCTATGAAGTTGAAGTAATGAGGGAAAGTTTCCAGTCTGTTGTGCAGGTTGAGTGGCCTAAAGGCTCGGTTCACACTGGGGCGACTTGTCAGGTGACTTAGTCGCCTGACAAGTCACGCTCTATTCAGTGCAATGGAACAGTTCTAATCGGAGCGACTTAGAAAAAGGTGCCTGCACTACTTTGGGTCGACGTCAGAGTGGCTTGCATTGACCTCTATTAAAGAAGTTATTTGCAAGCTGCGCTGAAGTCGCACTGTGCAAAACGGCTTCAAAGTCGAGTGACTTTGAAGCTGCCCCAGTGTGAACCAAGCCAAAGTGTTCCTGTTGATGCTACCACTGATGATGTAGGACATCTCCCTAATCATGATGTTAAAAGTAGCAAGGATTTATGCTATCATAGGTGTGTGCTGCGGCTGCCTACTGCATTAGAGTGTGTGCCCCAAAGCTCAAACACACATGCACAAGATAAAACAGTATTGAGTTAACCACTTTACCACCGGAGGATTTTGCTGTCTTACGTCCAGGCCACTTTTTGCAATTCGGCGCTGTGCGACTTTAACTTTAATTGCGCGGTCGTGTGACACCGTACCCAAACGAAATTTACGTCCTTTTTTTCCCACAAACAGAGCTTTCTTTTGGTGGTATTTGATCACCTGTGAGATTTTTACTTTTTGCGCTATAAACAAAAAAAGAGCGTTTATTTTTAAAAAATAACAATATTTTTAACATTTTTTTATATGAAATTCCTCCCAAAAAAATGTAAAAATCAAATTTTTTTTAAATTTTTGGCTAATTTGTTTTCTGCTACCTATGTTTGGTAAAAAAAATCACAATAAGCGTATTTTGATTGGTTTGCGCAAAAGTTATTGCGTTTACTAACTAAGGGAAAGATTTCTGTCATTTTTGGTGTTTTTTTTTTAACGAGTAATGGCGGCGATCTGCGATTTTTTTTGTGGGACTGCGACATTGCGGCGGACAGATCGGACCCTTTACTGACATTTTTTACACTTTTGGGGGTACCAGTGACATTACTGCAGTAATCAGTGCTATATATATGCACTGTTACTGTAAAAATGACACTGGCAGGGAAGGGGTTAATTTTATTGGAGAGGGAGGGGTTAATGTATGCCTGGTGCTTACTGACGTGGGGGGGGGGGAGGTGACTGAGTGAGTCAGGGACAGATCGGATGTTCAGCTATGCTGAACACTCCGATCTGTCACTCCCTGTCACTTAGGAGATCCGCTCTGTTTACACAGGCGGGCGGATCTCCAAACTAGATTCCCCGACGATCGGAGAAGAGCAGCGGTGATCGCCGCCGCTCCTCCCCTGGCCCGACTCCCGCTGTGAATGAAAACAGCGGGAGCGCGCCTCCGGCGGCGCGCGAGCGCCGCCTACAGGGGGAGGAGTCCAGCGACGTAGGTCTACGTCGCTGGACGATAACGAGCCACTGTGCCGCAGTAGAGGCACAGTGAGTGGATGCAAAGTGGTTAATAATAATAAGTTCTGCATGTGAATGAGGTCTTGAGGCCCATTCACATATATGCTGTGGCCTGTACAGTGTAAATAAGTGTTTGTTTTTTTAACGTGGCTGGAGCTGTGTGTAGGCAGCTTATATTACACTCTGGTGATGCAGCAACTGTACGAACACAGCCACAGGTCCTAATTTGCAGGCATGTAGATGCAAGTCTATGGCCCGAAATACAGACAGCATGCATTTGGGGCCCCTTAGCCACACCTGCACACCTGTCAAATTAGGGCCTGCGGCTGAATCCTCAAAGAGTAACAATTGGCTCCAGTCGGACAAACAAACTACTCTGTATGGGCTAGAGAACCCGTGTAAATGAGCCCTTTATTTTTTAATTATTTGTTACTTTACTATTATTTGGTTGCATTTTTTATTTTATTTTTTAATTTATTTATTTGTATTTATTTAATTTTTTAACAACGCTGTTTGGGGCGGGGGGACTGGACAGTGAATGAACAGAAGGCTCTGTACAGAGGCCCCTATTCATTCCCAAACTGAAGCATTGTAAACTCAGTTTACTATGCTTCAGTTATAAATGAGCACAGTGAGTGATCTGTACTAATCACTAACTGCGTTCATTCAGAGGAGGACACAGGGGAGGCTCACGTAGCAGGGGGATCTAATTCTGGACAGGGAGGGTTATCAGTGTGGCAGCCACAAATAAAATAACTAATCCCACTGTGCATCTCTCCCTGCAACACCTGAAAACTGGTTGGAAAGTGAGGAGGAGAAGCCAGATTTCAGCTGCTGCAGGGAGAGACAAACAACAGAATAGGTTCTTATAGGAGCCCCACTGCCTAACAGATCACCCCCTCTCCTGCCAACATCCCATTCCTAAGCTGCCTGGGCCACCTGGAGCTACTGGCACAGGGGGTGATAAGGGTGTGCCCAGGCTCACCCAGTCAGGGCCGGTGCAAGGATTTTTTCCGCCCTAGGCAAAACAAAAATTGCCACCCCCTATATGCTATCCCACCCCCACCCCAAGTTTCTGAAGGGGTTAAAACCAGTGGCGGCTGGTCCTCTATCTGTCGGGGGGGGGGGGCGGCAGACAGACATGGCCACGGACCCCCCATCACTCCAGAGTCCAGTCCACACCATATCCCCCCCGCAGGCGCCAGTTCACTTACCTTGTTCCTCTGGACAGCGATGGCTTCCCCCTCATGACCTCCATGTCCCCTCTCGGCGGCCATCTCCTCTCTCCTCCTCCACCAATGGGATGCCTTCTCCTTTGGCCAATTTGGGAACAGGTCTCAGGACCCGTTTCCTGATTGGCCGGGAGGAGAATCAGTGTGGTAATAGCAAATATTCATCCTCTCTCTTCCCCTGGGAGACCGCTGGGAGAACAGCTCCTGAGGCAGCCCCACACTCGCCCTCAATTATTTTCCACTCGCAAAATGCGAGGAAATTTGAGGGCTGCTGTACAGTATATATTCTCTGGTAGAGCAATGTGACAAAATAAATTTCCTGTTTTTTTGCTTTAGCCTTAGCTTTTAAATGCAGCACTGCTGTTCAGATGGTGAAGTATTCAATTATTCAAAAGGAAAAGCAGGGATACATATACCTGAAAAAGAGAAAAAGACCTCTGTATTCCAGGTGGAGAAATACCCATGAGAAAAAGACCTCTGTATTCCCATCATGTGGTTGTTGTATCTAAAACTGCTCAGCATTTTTAATCAGGCAAAGCTTTGGGACTTTTGGGTCAAGGCATTCCTAGCCCCTTCCAGATCTAATACATTCCTATTGGTCACTGTGGTTGTATTTATTTTTTAATCAGGGAAAATATTTGTGGTTGTATTTACTTATCAAACTTGTAATAATAATTATTCTGCAATTATTCTTCAATTTACTGTGACCCTCCACTAATGTTCAATAAGGATGTTACTACTGCATGCCACCATATCGGTATTGATTCTCCAGCAAATTCACAAACTTCTATTTGGTGTTTAATCCAAGAAATACAGAAGACATTTACAATTAAGATATAATTCTGTAGGCAATTGATGAACATTACTGAATTCCAATGTTGACATTCAATCTTCCAACTCAAGTTTCCAATTGTGACTGGATTACTTGGACAGTACATTAAACAACATGGAAAGTATGACATTACAATTGGATGTGCTGTAATACAATGGTCTACATTTGAATTATAATTCCAGGGCTGGAAAAAATAGCTCATAGTGGACATTTGGATGTGAGCCCTCTGATAATTAACAATAATGATTGGTGGGTTCTATTGTGTCATATTAATCATGCTAAAATCTTTCCAAAATGAAATGCAAATATGTCAGTAAAGTTTTAAAATGGACTCTCTTTCTCCCTCTCTCTACAGTATACGTATATATATCTTTGCGTACTTAAGTTGGAGCTGCCTCCCTTAATAACTGGTAGTCTAATAACTGGTAGGGTAATGGTCAAAAAGCAGCAGGAGAGGTGGAGATGGAAGAGATCCACAGAATGAATGAAGTAGGAGTAGAGAGATATGCTGAAGGGAGAAAACGCTGCTCCAGGTGTGTGATGGTAGCTTAGAGGTGGAATATCCCATAGAGTGCTAGCCCCGGCCCGCCTCTGTAGAAAACTTGTAAGAAAAGAAACGACCGCACATCCAGGAATTCCAATTGCCTTTAATTTCCAAAGTGATGACACCAAAGACACCAACATAGGGTCACGTAGATGCGTTTCACACATACATCGTGTGCTTGATCATTACCATCTAACCATAATGATTAAGCACAAGATGTATGTGTGAAACGCGTCTACGTGACCCTATGTTGGTGTCCTTGGTGTCATCACTTTGTCATCACTTTGGAGATTAAACGCAATTGGAATTCCTGGATGTGCGGCCGTTTCTTTTCTTACAGGAGCAGAGAGATCCTTGCATTTCAGGTCATTAGGTACAGCTTACTGTCCAACAAGGAGATCATTGAACGGCCTGACAGGGGTTCTTTCCCACTCCATTCATAACTTGAAAAAACATTTTGGATAACAAACCTTCCCACTTGCCATTGGATGTTACAAAGCAATGGCATAAATGTTTGGAAGGGCAGGACTGTGAACTGTTCAATACTTCCTTTCTTGAGGTGCTATTGCTATGAATTTCTCCTGCATTATTTTAACTCTTTGTCTTTAAAACCTGCTTGATTTTTACACTTTTCTTTAGTTTGGATGTTTACTCCTAAGACAAAGTAGACGTGCTTATAACAATATATTTGCTTCTATTTTGGGAATGTGTGTGTGTGTATGATATCCATTCACTCATATCCAACTCTTAGCAATTCTATGGCCAGTTTTCTGGGCACCTTGTCCAATACATGAGAGACTTTTCTAAAGAATGTTTTTGGGAATTTTTTTTTCGAGGTCACCAGGTCTTTTCCCAAACTTCCCCATTTGCATAGGGTCATGCAAAATATAATAACACACATGCATAGGCAATTTATACACACATACAGTACTAGGACCAATCTAGATTTGAACCAATTAAGCTACCATCATGTCTTTGGAGTGTGTGAGGAAACTGGAGTACCCAGAGGAAACTCACACAAGCACAGGGAGAACATTCAAACTCCATGCAGATAGTGTCCTAGATGAGATGTGAACTAAGGACCCGGTGCTGGAAGGCAAAAGTGCTAACCACTTTGACAATGTGCTGCTCTTATTAGCAGGGATGTGCAGTCAGAGGAGGCAGGGGATACAGAGCCTCTCCTGCCATGAACATAAAAAACAAAAACAAAATTGCACTTCAAGGGTCCATAGGCGTGCGCAGCCTATTGCATTAGGGTGTGCACCCCAAAGCTCAAACACGCATGCGTGTATATATATATATATATATATATATACACACTTTGTACACATACACACACACTATATATATATATATATATATACACACACTTGTCAAAAGTATTGGGACACCTGCCTTTACACACACATGAACTTTAATGGCATCCCAGTCTTAGTCCGTAGGGTTCAATATTGAGTTGACCCACCCTTTGCAATTATGCCAGCATCAACTCTTCTGGGAAGGCTGTCCACAAGGTTTAAGAGTGTGTTTATGGGAACGTTTGACCATTCTTCCAGAAGCGAATTAGTGACGTCAGGCAGAGATGTTGGACGAGAAGGTCTGGCTCGCAGTCTTTGCTCTAATTCATCCCAAAGGTGTTCTATCAGGTTGAGGTCAGGACTCTGTGCAGGCCAGTCAAGTTCCTCCACCTCAAACTCGCTCATCCATGTCTTTATGGACCTTGCTTTGTGCACTGGTCCACATCATTTGGTTGCGGGGGATTATAGTGTGGGGTGTTTTTCAGGAGTTGGGCTTGGCCCCTTAGACTCTTAGGGAGTCAGCATACCAAGACATTTTGGACAATTTCATGCTCCCAAATTTGTGGGATGGCCCCTTCCTGTTCCAACGTGACTGCGCACCAGTGCACAAAGCAAGGTCCATAAAGACATGGACTTAGCATGGGTGGTGGAAAATTAACTTCAAGTGCAATCATTTACATTATAATAGTAACTCAAACATATAAAATTAAGTGTAACAATCTAAAAAATAAAAATTCCAAAGTGCTCTACTGGTGTGAACCTTCCAACTAAAAAGTTTTTGCACTTAAGTTAAATTGTATGGCAAATATCTGTACAGGGGTTCCACCATCACTGCTAAGTTTTGAAAAAGATGTACAGTATGCCTTATTTTCCTTTTGATGTGTATTACATGTGAAATTACATGTGAGGCACTGATATGGACTGATAGGCAGCACTAATAGGCACTTGTTCTCAGCACTGACTGGCACTGATGAGGCTGCACTGATGGGCACTGATTGGCAGCACTTAGAGGTGGCACTTATTGGCAGCACTGATGGGTACCGATAGGCAGCACTTCTGGGCACTAATAGGCATCACTGATGGCTACTGATAGGCGGCTTTGGTGGGCACTGATTGGTGGCACTGATAGGAAGCACTGATAGGCACTGTTAGATGTCACTGATGAGGCGGCACTGCTGGGCACTGATAGGTGGCACCGATAGGCACTGATGAGGCGGCACTGCTGGGCACTGATAGGTGGCACCGATAGGCAGTGATGAGGCGGCACTGCTGGGCACTGATAGGTGGCACCGATAGGCACTGATGAGGCGGCACTGCTGGGCACTGATAGGCACTATTAGGTGACACTGATGGGCACTGATGAGGCGGCACTGGTGGGCACTATTAGGTGACACTGATGGGCACTGATGAGGCGGCACTGGTGGGCACTGATAGGTGGCACTGGTGGGCACCACTTATGGACACTAACAGGGGAGAAGGGGAGTTTCACATTCAGCAGACAGTGAGACTTGCAAGAAGCGCTCAGTCTGCCTGCAGAAAGAATAGGGAAATATGAATTCCTCTATATGCAGCTTTCCCATCCCCCCCTATCCAGCACACACACTTGGGCAATGGGCACTCACTCACCTTCTTCCCGGAGAGGCTCCATCCCTTTTTCCCGCTGAGGCTCCGCCCCCTTCTTCCCGCTGAGGCTCCGCCCCCTTCCCGCTGAGGCTCCGCCCCTTCTTCCCATCGCGGCTCCGCCCCCCGCTAGCAGCACGGACTGAAGGAGCTGCCACTGCAGCTGCCTTCACGCTGCGATGCGGGATCTCAGAGCACGCCGGCTGACACCCCCCAGGGCTTGCCCCCCCCCCCCCCCATTGGTACCCCACTGTGTGTATGACACTTTCATGTATGTAGCTGCTTTCAGGGAGAAAGACCAGCTGTCAAAACTTAGCGGTGATGTCGTGGGTGGGCGGATGAGCAGCTGTCAAACACCAGCCAATGATTGGGCTGCTTATGAAAGAGGCGGAGCCACATAAACAAAGCGGCCGCCCAGACCCCATCCCATTGGCTGGTGTTTGATAGCTGTTCGGTCCTGCCCACCCCCGACATCACCCCTGAGTTTTGACAGCTCGTCTTTCTCCCTGCAAGCGTTAACATTACCTGACAGCGTCACACACACACTGCGCGGCTCTGGCAAGCCTCACTGTCTGCTGGAGCCAACAGCACAGCGGCCTCTCCACCAAGTATCTCACTACCCTCAGTGCCAAAGATGGAGATCTGGCCCTACACTAACAGACACAGGATGATTAGGGTGTGCCCAGGCACACCCGGCACACCCCGTGCGCACGCCTATGCAAGGGTCATAGCTCGGCAACCTGGGGTCACAGAGACCCCACATTCGGGGGGTAGGTACCTGAAGTCCCATCCCCCCCCCCCCCCCATTGGTCAGGGGTTCCCAGCACCTATGGTTCCGGAGATACAGAGCTCCTTGTGCAGCCTGTCAGAATCTGTTTGCAGCAGACTGAGAGGATGAGATCACAGTGCCTCTGATTTCTTGTCAGAGGAACTGAGCTCAATGGACAGCTAGGACCCTTGGACCAATGGTAAAGCATCATTGGTACAAGCTGTCCAATACAAAGTGCTGCAGTGGAGGCTCTCTTCTCACTGCAGTGTCATAGAAGGAGGCATGTGTCTAAAAGACAAATGTTGCCTTCCAGCCCAGCTCTCTTAACCACTTCAATACCGGGCACTTTCACCCCCTTCCTGCCCAGGCCAATATTCAGCTTTTAGCGCTGTTGCATTTTGAATGACAATTGCGCGGTCATGCAACACTGTACCTAAACCAAATTTATGTCATTTTTTTCCCCACAAATAGAGCTTTCTTTTGGTGGTATTTGATCACCGCAAGGTTTTTTCTTTTTTTTGCTAAACAAATTTAAAAAAAGACCGAAAAGTTTAAAAAAAAAAAAAAGTTTTTTGTTTATGTTATACAATTTTGTAAATAGATACGTTTTTTCCTGCACTGATGAGGCTGCACTGACAGGCACTGACGATGAGGCACTGATGGGGTGGCACTAATATGCGGCACTGATAGGCAGCACTGATGGGCACTGATATGTGGCACTGCTGGGCACTGATAGGTGGCATTGATTGGCACTGATAGGTGGCACTGATGGGCACTGATAGGTGGCACTGATGGGCCCTGATAGACAGCACTGATGGGCACTGATAGACAGCACTGATAAGCACTGAGGGGCGGCACTGATGGGCATTAATGGGCACTGATAGGTGGCACTGTTGGGCAATAATGGACACTGGTGGGCGGCACTGATAGATGGCAATGATGGGCACTGGTGGGCAGCACTGATGGGGAGGGCACTGGTTGGCAGCACTGATGGGGAGGGCACTGTGGGGCTCCCTGAGCCCTGATTGCCATCCCTGGTGGCCATGGTGGGCTTCCCTGGGGTCATGGGTGGGCATCCCCTGAGGGTCTGAACTGGTAATCAATGATCTGATTACCAGTGCAGACCTCCCCTGTCAGGAGAGCCGCAGATTGGCTCTCCTCTACTCGTGCCTGTCAGGCACAAACTAAGGAAAGCCGATCAACGGCTCTTCCTGTGTACTTTGTTACCAGCTGTGATTGGACACAGCTGGTCACATGGTAAAGAGCCTACGACATGCGCAGAGCGCATTATCTTGCCGCCGCCATATGACGTCCGGTCAGGATAATGCAACCACTTTCCCGCCGTCAATCGCCTATAGGGCAGGCGGGAAGTGGTTAACTACAAGGGGGAAAAAAATTGGTTTATGGGTATAAGGTTTACCCATAATCCCATGTTTGCTCATTGAAGAGGGAGAATATGCTGCTGCTGAAAAGGTATTTTTTTTATCAAGAAAAATAATATGCTATATGTTATAACTATTATCTATTTACTGTGAAATAACTGGTTTGAAGTTATAACTTCAAACTTCAGTAATTTTTCCGTTAAGCCACCTGCTTGAGTACAGTTTTTTTTTTTTAAATATAGTAAATTACCTTAAAAACAATATATAATAATTATTTGTACATTACTTCTTACATGCTAAAATCATATTTTTTTTGCTAGAAAATGACTCAGAACCCCCACACATTATATATATATATATATATATATATATATATATATATATTAGCAGACACCTTAGGGAATAAAATGGTGGTTGTTGCAACTTTTTACGTCACACGCTATTTGCGCAGCAATTTTTCAAACGCATTTTTTTTGTTAAAATAAAACATTCATGAATTAAAAAAAAAAAAACACTAAAGTTAGCCTGATTTTTTTATTTTTTTTTGTATAATGTGAAAGATGATGTTACGCCGAGTAAATAGATACCTAACATGTCACGCTTTAAAATTGTGCTCACTTGTGGAATGGCGACAAGCTTCAGTACTTAAAAATCTCCAGTAGGCAACGCTTTAAAAACTTTTACAGGTTACATGTTTAGAATTACAAAGGAGATCTAATGTTAGAATTATTGCTCTCGCTCTAACGTGGCAATACCTCACATGTGTGGTTTGAACGCCGTTTACATAAGCAAGAAAGAGTCCTTATGTTGGTTAAATTAGTAAACTATGAGAACTAATGAAGGTGCCATATATAATCTATATAATCAGAGAATGGTTCAGGTTCTATTCTTTTATTATATAGATTATATATAGAACTTTCATTAGTTCTCATAGTTTACTAATTTAACCAACATAAGGATTTGTTTTAATAAAATCAGGACTGTTGGAAGCTATATAGAGCAGAGTGTCATTTTTATTTTTTATTTCTGCATTCTGTAACAGCCCTGTACTAGACCAGTGAAGTCTCAGGATTTACAGGGCTGTTACAGAATACAGAAATAAAAAATAAAAATCTGCTGTCCAATAGATTCCTTTCACCAGAGGTTTATTTGTCTGGGGGAATCTGATTGACTGCCTGCGTCCTGATGCGCAGGTTTTTAAGTGTAAGCCAATTGGCTGAAGATGACATTTTTTATCTCACAGCGTTCGGCTAAGCTGTGGGTGTTTGTTCCCTAAATTGTGATGTGGGGGTTTATTCACTAAATAATGTGGGGGTTGTATCTGCCATACTAGCCAGTGCCTCACCAGTCACTGACCTCACTGCATGTCCCTGCCCATTGGGGATAGTAACTTTAGCCCCTACACACCGACATAACACATATATGTGGCCTCACTGGACTGGGCTTTTTTTCCATGGGGCTGCATAATATGCTTATCCCTCTTTGTGCTGGGAGCGCACCGCACAGCGAGCTCCCAGCACAAAGACCATGGTCTCACCAAGAGCCGCAAGTCCCGTACTAACAATTAGTACCCAGAATTCCTGATTCCGTGTCACCTGATTGATGTGGTAGCCACTGATTGGATACCACAGTGATCAGACACTGTGAAACCCGCCCCTTTGTTTCTCTCTCTCTCTGTGAATGGAGGGGAGAGATACATTATATCAGGGCCAGTATATTTTAGGCAGGATTTTTCTTTTCTTAAATTAGTATCAGTGTTAATCAGTGTCAGTGTGTTTTAGGTAGGACGAGAAAAAGTAAAATGTGCACTATTGTTTCAGGGCTGTACCCATGGCGCAGACAACAAGTAACATACACATATGTGGTATCGCTACGATCATCAGGGCAGGAGAATGTATTTTGGGTTGTTCTTTGGTGGTAGGTTATGGTAATAATGACAAATATACAGCTTATACATATCTAAAACATTTTTTTTTTTTTTTACTTTTTTGGGCCAGTTTTATCAGGAGATATCTGTTACCATTTACCACCAAAGGAAAGTCCAATTTGTCCTGAAAAAAGCAAGGTATAATACACCTTAATGTACAAAGTATTTGTGGTGATATGTATGGTTTTTTTAACACATGTCAAAGTTGCAAAATTGTGCTTAGACATTTAGATTTGTGGGGTACACACTAGTAGAAAATCTGCCGAAAATTCCCATCCGACCGTAAAATCGTACGATTTTCGGCTAGTGTGTACACAATTTTCAGCAGCCGATGCTGACATTTTCAACGAAAAAAAAAAAATGGACAAACACCAAAATCTTTACCGTCCATCCCCAGACGACCAATTTTCGTTTAATGTGTATGCAGTACGTCCATGAAAAATCGGATACGAAAGACCACGCATGATCTGAAGTTGCTGACAACCCGGAAGTCTAGGAACAAATGTTTTCAGTTCATTTGCATTTGCACTTTTGCACTATTCACTATTGAGATTATTTATTTCACAGTGTCATCTATTAACATTTTTTTGTGATTTGTTTGCATGATTCCCAATATTGATTACCACTCTAATAGATTTTTATCATATTTGATTGATTTATGATTTGAGTCACTTTGGCGCAGCAATACTGATTTATTTTATATTCAATGGTGCAATGTGTTAACATTGTTAACATTGCTTGCTGCCTTGCTTTTTATTATTGTGGTTTTGCGCTGATTATTATACATGTAGTATGGTAAGCAACGGGTTAAGTTGCTGTCTGCAAAATGTTACAATTATGTATATGTCTGGGAGCTGGGTGTGGCTGAAGTTAGTTGCATGCTGATGTGCAGTGAATAAAGAAGCAACCTGTACAGCTTGTCTGTGTTAATACACTACATTTTGGCGACGAGGATGGCTAGCTTTCTGGATTTACCGGCTATCGGACCGTTTGATGTGTCTGGAGACCACACTAGTCTCTCACAGCGCTGGGACAAGTGGAAGAAGGGATTTCAGCTCTATGTTATAGCCACAGGAGTGACTGCACCTGCTCAGAAGAGAGCCATGCTGCTGCATCTAGCTGGACCTCAAGTTCAGGACATTTTTGAAACCCTGGGAGCAACAGGGGAAGATTCAGACTATGAGACAGCCATGAATAGACTGAGTGAGTACTTTGAGCCAAAGAAAAATATTCCCTATGAAAGATATAAGTTTAGACAGGCTGTGCAAGAACTGGGAGAAACCACAGACAGTTATGTGACTAGGCTGAAATATCTGGCAAAGTCTTGTGATTTTGGGACTGTAACTGAGGAGATAATCAGAGATCAGGTCATAGAGAAATGCACATCTGTGCACCTTAGGAGGAGATTATTGAGAGAACCTAGTCTCACTCTTACTAGTCTGCAGGAGATTGCAAGAGCCATTGAACTGTCTGAGCTCCAGGCTCTGCATATTGAAACCAAGAACACTGCATCTGTCAATACAGTCTCCAAACCTACCTATAATAATAGGAATATCTGGAGTAGGAAAGAGAGTTTTCCAAAGAGGACTTTACATATCACCTGCAATAAATGTGGCAGGGCGGGACACACAAGTCAGGACTGCACTGTGGTACAGAATAAAATGTGCTATGCTTGTGGAAAGACAGGTCATTTTGCAGCTGTGTGTAGAAGTACAACCAGAGATAACAAAACCAAAGGACAATCTGCACAAGTAAATGTTATAGCTGAGGATAAAGAGAGTGCTCCTGACTGTGAATTTATATTCTCCCTGTGTTCTCTGCAAGCTGGGACATTAACCATCAAGATTGGAAATACAGATGTGTCAGTGTTGATTGACTCTGGAGCTACATGCAATGTTATGGACTTGGCTTCTTGGCACAGTCTTAATGGCAGAGAAAATCACCTTAAATTGTGTAACACCACTAAACAGATTTATACTTATGGCTCCAGTACACCACTGCAACTTAAAGGCAAATTTTATACCTCTGTTCAAACACATGAGACTGGTCCTCCATTGCAGACCGAATTCTATGTTGTAGATGGCACAGGGTCGCCTCTGCTTGGTCGTCAAACCGCAATGGCACTAGGGGTGTTACAGATTGGCCGTGATGTAGGCAGCGCAAGAGTGAATATGGTGTCTCCTGCTATTTCTGCATTGAAAGAGGAATTTAAAGATTGCTTCTCTGGGTTTGGAAAATTAAAGGATTTTCAGTTGGAGCTTCACATTGATCCACATGTAAAGCCTATTGCACAGCCAGTACGCAGACTTCCTTATAGCCTGAGATCACCTGTTGAGCACAAACTGGCAGAGCTGCTAGACCTTGACATTATTGAACCTGTGGAAGGGCCCACTCCGTGGGTATCGCCGTTAGTTGTTGTACCAAAGGGCACAGATATTCGGATTTGTGTGGACATGAGATGTGCTAACCAAGCTGTGCAGAGAGAGAGACATCCAATTCCCACTATTGAAGATGTTCTGCATGCAATGAATGGGGCAAGTGTCTTCAGTAAACTGGATTTGAAATGGGGTTATCATCAGATTGAATTGACCCCAGCATCTAGAGTCATCACTACATTTGCAAGCCATAAAGGTCTTTTTAGATACAAGAGGTTGATGTTTGGCGTATCGTCCGCACCGGAGGCCTATCAACATGTGATTCAGCAAGTGCTACATGGTTGTGAAGGCACGCATAACATTTCTGATGATATAATTGTGTGGGGAACAAACATACAGGAGCACGACGAACGTCTCCGTGCAGTGCTAAATCGCTTGAAGGAGAAAGGGTTAACATTAAATGAGAAGAAATGCACATTTCAAATGAATAAAATGACTTTTATGGGCCATGTGCTGTCTGACAGGGGCATTGGTCCGGAGGACTGTAAAATTAAAGCTGTGTCTGATGCCAGAAATCCTGAAAACCCTGCAGAAGTACGCAGTTTTCTTGGGCTAGTGAATTACTGTGCCAAGTTTATTCCAGATATGGCGACTGTCAGTGAACCTTTGAGAGTGTTGACTCGCAAAGCAGTCCCGTGGAAGTGGGGCTTTTTGGAACAAGGTGCATTTGATGAACTTAAGAGACGGCTGACTTGCGCCACAACTTTGGCTTATTTCAATCCTACTGCACACACCCAAGTTATTGTAGATGCTAGCCCTGTGGGGTTAGGCGCCATCTTGGTTCAGAGACAATGCACAGGCGATTACAGGCCTATTCAGTATGCAAGCAGATCCCTCACTGATGTAGAGAGACGTTATTCTCAGACCGAGAAAGAAGCTTTGGCTGTTGTTTGGGGATGTGAAAGGTTTCACACCTATCTCTACGGCCTTGATTTTGAAATCATCACAGACCACAAGCCTCTGGAAGTGATATATTCGCCACGCTCAAAACCATCCGCCAGAATTGAGAGATGGGTTCTCAGATTGTTACCATATCGCTTTACAGTGCGGTACAGACCTGGACCGACTAATGCGGCAGATGCACTTTCCAGATTGCCTCAGTCTTCTGCACCTGTTCATAACCTGGCAGAAGAGTACATTCGTTTTGTGGCTACTAACGCCATGCCTCAGGCATTGACACCGCGGGAGGTTGAAGAATTGTCATCTGTGGATCCGGAAATTGCTCGGTTGAGAAAATGTGTAAGACAAGGGGTTTGGGTGGATTGTGACCCAAGCTATCACAGAATCAAACAAGAGCTGAGTATTGCAGGACAACTAGTTCTACGTGGCAATCGTATTGTGATGCCTAAAGATTTACGGAAACGTACATTACATTTTGTAAAGACAAGAGAACGGTCGCCCAGGCGGGACTTTATATGAGGTTGCCACAATAGTCATGAAGAGTCAAAGAGTAAAATTTATTAGTAGAGTAAAAGCATACAATCGATATAAATGTATAGCCATAAGTATAGTTACAAAACATGTACAGCATGTAGAAAACAATTGACAAAATAGCAGCAAATTGCGCATGATGACAGCATTGCAGCATCCGTGTAGCATAGTATTGGGTATATCTTGTATTGTAAACTCTACGCGTTTCGTGGGTCTAATATGCCCACTCATCAGGAGTATATAAGTAGGTCTGTCTAAAAGTAAATAATAAAAAATAAAATATCAATATTTGCTGTGCGTTTATATTGGGCAACAACTGTGAAGTTTCAACAAATGTATGACCCAAGTGGGGAAACAACACTTACATTGGGCCAAATCAGATTGAGAAATGCTGCCATGAGGTGGGGTGCCAACGTCTGATCCGGGAGCTGAAGAGACAAGAGTACAGACAAGAAAATGGGGAGCCGGGCAAGGAAACATGAGTGATGAAAAATGTGATATGACACTGGCTGAAAAATGCAAGAAATAGTATATCAAAGTATTAGAATATGGGCTGTATCACATAGTAAAACATAAAAGTATTCAATGTACAAGGTATGTTCCAGCAGAAACAGTGTCAACATTAGAGAAGGAGAGAAAAAAAAAAAAAAAAAAACGAAAGAAAGCACCGAAGAAAAATGCAGAGACTATTGTGGCAACCTCATATAAAGTCCCGCCTGGGCGACCGTTCTCTTGTCTTTACAAAATTTTAGGGATGGAGATGTACACAATTGCAAGTGCTAGACCAGTTTTCTTTTACCAGTATTTCCCGGGTGGAAGACACCCATTGCCCGCCTTTGGTCTCGCATTGCTTTAGTCTAACCGATGTAACATTACAGCATCAATTCATGTAAGCATTGTACACATTGCATTAATTATTCATTTTACCATGCGTTTTTGCAGGTACACTTCGGCACCTGCATTTTAATGGCTTATGCGCTTCCCCCTGGTGGTAGGTGCAGATCTGCTCCGGGAGCTGCGATATATTATGGGGAGGTTTTCCTCCCCTGCTGTCTCCTCCCCTCTAGGGTGGAGCCACCTATATATCGGCGTCATGTTCCTGCTGGTCACATGCACCGCTGCAATTGCAGCGTCTACATGTGCTAGTTATGGTTGTAACATCTATGGTCATGGTTGCCAGCCTGTGCTGGCTTTTTCCATGTTGACGAACAAGTTCGGTTTGTCCTACCATACACATGGCGCTAGGGACAAGATCTACGTGCAACCTATGTGGCTATTCGGGTGAGGAACTCAACTTTTATGCACTTCTGTCCTCTCATGCACTGATATCCTATATTTTCTCTCTCCAATGGGTTCACTATGTGGACATAATTACACACCTTGTCTAATTCCCACCACTTCCTTCACCATCTCCACCTCCCATTCTTTTAGACACTTCACTCTTTCAGTCTCTCACTACTCCCAGCATTGCTGTCCTTAGAACAGGCACCACCCTGCGAGCTCATTACTCTATGGTTCCTACACCTGTCTCAATTTTACTATATATTTTTATTTATATCATCTTTATTTATTATATTGATACTTTTTTGTACTTTCAATATCCTGAGATACTATGCTCACTCAACCAGTGTTATGAAACCATATGAGCTCATCTTCCTCACTTTATTTTATTCATCACAGCTTTCTCATCACTATTCCTGGTCATTGGTTACACTGTGATCAGCACTTTTTCTGGGGATCTGCATTTTTCTTCGGTGCTTTCTTTCGTTTTTTTTTTTTTTTTCTCTCCTTCTCTAATGTTGACACTGTTTCTGCTGGAACATACCTTGTACATTGAATACTTTTATGTTTTACTATGTGATACAGCCCATATTCTAATACTTTGATATACTATTTCTTGCATTTTTCAGCCAGTGTCATATCACATTTTTCATCACTCATGTTTCCTTGCCCGGCTCCCCATTTTCTTGTGGGTACTCTTGTCTCTTCAGCTCCCGGATCAGACGTTGGCACCCCACCTCATGGCAGCATTTCTCAATCTGATTTGGCCCAATGTAAGTGTTGTTTCCCCACTTGGGTCATACATTTGTTGAAACTTCACAGTTGTTGGCCAATATAAACGCACAGCAAATATTGATATTTTATTTTTTATTATTTACTTTTAGACAGACCTACTTATATACTCCTGATGAGTGGGCATATTAGACCCACGAAACGCGTAGAGTTTACAATACAAGATATACCCAATACTATGCTACACGGATGCTGCAATGCTGTCATCATGCGCAATTTGCTGCTATTTTGTCAATTGTTTTCTACATGCTGTACATGTTTTGTAACTATACTTATGGCTATACATTTATATCGATTGTATGCTTTTACTCTACTAATAAATTTTACTCTTTGACTCTTCATGACTATTGTGGCAACCTCATATAAAGTCCCGCCTGGGCGACCGTTCTCTTGTCTTTACAAAATTTTAGGGATGGAGATGTACACAATTGCAAGTGCTAGACCAGTTTTCTTTTACCGTACATTACATTTAGCCCATGAGGGCCATAAAGGCATTGTACGCACCAAACAAAGATTACGTGAGAAAGTCTGGTGGCCAGGAATTGACAAGGATGTAGAACGTTTGGTTTCTTCATGTCGAGCATGTCAGTTGGTGAGCAGCAAACCTAAACCAGAACCAGTAACTCACACTGTTCTACCTGAGGGACCATGGGAAGATTTAGCCATTGATCTGTGCGACATTCCATCTGGACACCATCTTTTAGTTGTTGTGGACTATTATTCAAGGTGGCAAGAGGTGGTAGTTCTCACTAAAGCTACATCATAAACTGTAATTGAGGGGTTGGAGAGCATTTTTGCATCTCATGGGTTGCTTAAACGGATTGTGAGTGATAATGGTGCCCAATTTACTTCTCAGGAATTTCAGGATTATCTGAAATCAAATGCTATTGAACATCATCGTACAACTCCATACTGGCCACAGGCTAACGGGGAAGTGGAACGCCAGAATCGAACCTTGCTGAAAGCTTTGCGGATTGCTCATTTAGAGAGAAGAGACTGGAAAAAGAAACTGTGGCGTTTTCTTTTGGCTTATCGCACAACTCCGCATACTGTCAGTGGCGTTAGTTCTGCGGAACTTCTTTGTGGTCGCAAATTCAGGACAAAATTGCCAGACATTGGGGGTCCTCCTACAAGTCAGAAACCTTTTCGGCATATTGATGAGGAAAGGAAGATCCGGGCTGAACAGTATGCAAACCACCGCCGCCATTGTCAACCTAGTGGCCTTCAACAGGGTGATAAGGTGTTGCTTCAAAGTGATCGGTTTAACAAACTGGCTCCGTCCTTTGAACCTGAGCCTTATGTTGTAAAGGAGAAAAGAGGTACTCAAGTGGTTTTAGAGGATTTAGATGGACACACAAAAGTGCGTAATTCCTCATTTGTGAAGAAATTTATTGAGTCAGAAGGTCAAGTATCGGAAGATGGCGAACAGGCAAAGAGTAGTGATGATACTGCCAGTGATCCAGACTTCAATCCACAACCATCCACATCGGAATGGCCAAGAGAAAAACGAGCAACAAATCCACCGGCCTACCTTAAGGACTATGTGTATAGTCAGGAGTTTATAGTTTAAATTTTTAGTTGTTCATCCATGCATTTTGTTAATCTTATTAATACGTTGTGCATGTTATGTTTTATTCAAAGAGAGGAGGGAATGTAGTATGGTAAGCAACGGGTTAAGTTGCTGTCTGCAAAATGTTACAATTATGTATATGTCTGGGAGCTGGGTGTGGCTGAAGTTAGTTGCATGCTGATGTGCAGTGAATAAAGAAGCAACCTGTACAGCTTGTCTGTGTTAATACACTACAATACACTTTTGGTTTCATGTTGGAATACTGCCCTGCCGCCCAGTCTCCAGAGGTGGGGGACTTGAGTCACATGACTTGACTTAAGTCAGACTTAAGTCACCAGTTTGAGGACTTGAGACTTGCTTGACTAAAATTAATAAAAGACTCGACTTGACTTTGACTTTGTATTCATGACTTGAGACTTGACATTGACTTAAGAGATATGACTCGAAATGACTTTACTTTTTTAAGTTATTAAATATTTTCATTTTCTCAAGATGTGTTGAAGCTAAATTAACCACTTCCCGCCCGCCCTATAGGCGATTGACGGCGGGAAAGTGGTTGCATTATCCTGACCGGACTTCATATGACCGCGGCAGGATAATGCGCTCTGCACACCCCCGGGGGGGCACACTGACACACCGCATCTCCTATCTCGGTGTGTCCTATCTCGGTAAAGAGCCTACTAACGTAGGCTCTTTACCATGTGGCCAGCTGTGTCCAATCACGGCTGGTCACATAGTACACAGGAAGAGCCGTTGATTGGCTTTCCTCAGTACGTGCCTGACAGGCACGAGTAAAGGAGAGCCGATCTGTGGCTCTCCTGACAGGGGGGGTCTGCACTGGTAATCAGATCATTGATTACCAGTGCAGACCCTCGGGGGGGGGGAGGGTTCCACTAGAACCACCAGGGATGCCCTCCCATGACCCCAGGGATGCCAACCCATGACCCCAGGGATGACCACTATGGCCACCAGGGATGGCAATCAGGGCTCAGGGAGCCCACCAGTTCCCTCCCCATCAGTGCTGCCTGCCAGTGCCCATCATTGCCCACCAGTGTCGCAATAGTTTTCATACCTGCCTAAAACTATTGCACAGTACTGTAAATGTGTGTATATACTGTATATATATCGTGTTTCCGCCGAAAATAAGACCGGGTCTTATATTAATTTTGGCTACAAAAAACACACTAGAGCTAATTTTCAGGGAATGCCTCATTTATTTACGGCATGTACAATGATGATCCTAAAGTGGTTGTAACCCTAAAAAAAATGTAAAAAAATAAAAAATAAAAAATCCTGATGCTTTAAAGCATGATAGACAGCACAGTGCTTGTGCTGTGTCATTTACCCCTCTCTACGGTATGTTCTAAAAAGTCTAAAATAAAACAATAAAATATTTTTTAGAAAGTTCCCATGTCTTCTGTCCCCCTGTCAGCTCAGGAGTCAGCATTATTATTATTATTTATTCCAGAGGGAGGGGCCGCAGATGTAAGCCGGGAGGAGAGGAGAAGACCTCCGGAGGGTCATGTGAGTGCCCAGCATTATAACATAATTTTAATCCTCAAAAGCAAACCTTGGTTAAAGTCCTTATAAAATTATGTAATCTGTTTTGTAAAAAGAGTATAAGGTGCAGTGTGTCTCCCTTTGTAACTGTATTGTGGAAAATACCGCATTTACAGCGCCGATGGGCACTCACGTGACCCACCAGAGCTCTTCTTCTCCGCTCTGAATACTGCAGAGGGAAGGGCCGAGATCCCCGGTTGACGTCAGCCCACTCTGAGTACTCCAGAGGGAGGGGCCACATATGTCAGCCGGGAGGAGAGGAGAAGACCTCCGGAGGGTCATGTGAGTGCCCTGCAGCGCTGTAACAAAGGTATTCTCGACAATACAGTTACAAGAGAGACACACTGCACCTTATACCAGTATAATCTTTTTACAAAATGGATTACATGTTTTTACAAGGTCTTTACTAGGGCCTATTTTCAGGGTAGGACTTATATTGCATCCCTCCATGAAAATCATGCTAGGTCTTATTTTCGGGGAAGGGCTTATTTTCGAGGAAACACAGTATATATGTGCATGTGTGTGTGTATCCTGTGTCTAGAGCCTTTCTCAACCAGGGTTTCTCTCCTCCAGAAGTTGCTAGGCACCAATGTCATTCGGCAGAGGCAGAGACCTGGGACCAATATAAGGGACACAGCACTAGCCAGCTAAATAACAGGGCAGTAGGGCATTCATTCCACTGAGCCTCAATTTAACAGAGCATTCTTTCCACCTCTCACAAATATAAGTGGGTCATTCTCCCACTGACCACCAACATAAGGAGAGTCATTCACCCCATGACCTCCCGTGTAAGGGATACTTTCCCTCTGACCAACATATAGGGTCCTTCACCCATTCACTACCAGTGCAAAGCAGGCTGTAGATTATGCATCTTCCTTTCCAAGAAAAGAAAGAAAATTGCTTGATTCCTCATCAACACAATCAGTGTTGGTGGGGGAATCCCTCTCACTGTTATTTTGTTCTGCTTGTGGGGAGCACAGGGAGCCTTCCCTGCTGGCAGAACACATAGTTCACTGCCGACGGCTATTTTTATTATGGCCATCATCAATATTTCATGATTACTACTAAAAATAAACACCATATTTTTCTTCTTTTATTTATTCCTATTTTTATTATTTATTAATTATACTGTGCGCTGTAGATATAATAATTTTTAGTTAGGGGTTCCTTGAGACCTGAACATTATTTCAAGGGTTCCTAGATGCCAAAAAGGTTGAGTAATGCCTGATACACACGATTGGACTGCTCGTCTGCTTTTTTTTTTTTTTGCATGCTAATCTCATATCGAAAATGAAGAGGTTACTAAACTTATGAAAATTCTCGTATAACAGAAAAAAAATTCAGAAGTGATGTACAGTATTGTATTGTATTTGTATTGTGTTTTCAGGTGAAAACTGTACTGATTAAATGAAAATCTGACAATCTTGTATCGTACGAGAAAAATGTTCGTGCTTCTCCCATCGAATAATATCGGATGAACTGTCGTGATCGGCTCTTGAAAAAACGATCAGATTATCATAGGATCGCTTCGAAAGCGGTATTTTTCGTCCGATTTTCTGATGGTGTGTACGGACCTTAAGGCTGGTCTAGAGGGAACTCATTTCCATCTCTTGAGTCAAGCCTAGAGCTAATTTACTAGTCCTGTGTTTACTCTGTAACTAGACACTTCCTGTGGCTTGCTGCTGAGAGCTGTGCTGCTTTGTCCTCCCAGCCCTGGTGTGTGATGTATGGTGCACACTGACTACTCTCCTGCAGCTGCTGGATGAGCTGATATTCAACAGACGCCACCTTGCATCACCAGCCTGACAAGCCACAACAACAGAACATCAAATCCAACCCAACTTGGACACATAGATCAGCAGGGAGCCATTGTATGGACTTATACGGGAAGGTAAGTCATCTGCACTTATTATTATGTCTGAACATGCATGCAGTAAAAAAAAAAAACAATAAACGACCGATGAGATATTTTTAGCTGAGATTTAAAAAAGTACAATGAGACGGCTAAAATAAAGATCCTCATCCTTGTGTTAAAGCTTTGTCAATGGAGTCTAATGTATCATGGGTATTTAAGCATCAGCTGTGGCATTGGCCCTTCTCAGTAGCATCCCTTATTAATTTAAGCTAAGATTAAGAAAAAATAAATGACAGTCAAATGACTAATATAGGGATCCTTATCTTTGTGTTAAAGCTTTGTGCATCAAGCCCAGTGCATGGGTATAAAAGCTACAGCTGCAGCATTTGCCCATCTCAGTAGCATGTTGGGGATCCCTTTCACTTTTCTACTTTAGGTTACACTATTGTAGAAAAAAAAGCTGTCAGATGGAAGCTGTGTGCTGCTGCATTGTGGGAGTTGTAGTTTGTGCATGCCATATGCTATAGCTATATGTATGGATGGATCAGCTCCTCCAGGACTACAAGATCCAGAGGAGGCGAGCCAGACAGGCAGTACATGTAAGGAGTGGACAGCTCCAGTGCTGATCTTACAGCCGGCCAGGAAGCAGAGAGAGAGAGAGTGCTGCTGAGAGATCAATCAGCTGACAGATACAGCCAGGAGCCTTCAGCTGTCATCCAGCCTTAAAGCAAGGCAAGAGGGAGAGCCACAGGCAGCATGAGACACGAGGCTCCCATGCAGGTCAGTAAGACAATGCAACTGAACGAAGCCTTTCCATGTGTGCACCATATTATGTGTAGGGCAGATGGGCAGGCTAGCCATAGACAAGGAGAGTCTTCATTGAGAGTAACAGAAAATCAGGCTAACCTTGCATTGACAGGATATGCTTTGACATTACCCCCTAATTTACATTATAATACAAAAGGGTTCATCGTTTATCCAAGGAGAATAAAAATCGCAATCATTCAGAGGTAGCCGATATGCCCCAATGTGTCGGAAAATGTGTACATGCCATTACCAGAGCATCAGAAGCTTGTATATTAATCCACACATTGGAGTTCAGCCAATTATTCTACATATTGCCAGACTCCCCGGAGAGATGCTAGGATTTTACCCCCTAAATCATCTGATTATCATAGGCTTGAAGAATTTGCATTTCCTGCTAAATTCATGACAAATACAACTGTTCTTAGAGGGTCCATACACCGTCTAACTTTACACTTTTAGAATCACTACTAATAATTATACACCATAAGGATCATGGAGCTGCGGACTATGAGTGAGTATTGGATAGAAGGCGATCATTTGATCATTTCAATCTCCATAATTGCTAAAAAACAATATGTGTGATTCAAGAGGGCATGACTGGTGGGCACTGAATGTCACATTTTACAACATCTCAGGATATCTTTATAATTTGCCAACATTGCAATCTTTGCATTCCATAGTTCAGTGGTCTGAGACTACATTATAGGATATAGTGCTATATATATATATATATATATAAACCCATATATAGAGATCTCCGTTGCCAGCAAAATATTACTGAAAGTGCAGCCTGTAATCTAGCTTTGGCTTGAAGACAATGTATGCAGTAGGAAATTACAATGGCTTTATGTACATCCATAGTACACTAGGTACAGTGCAAAGGCTTTCCTTGTAAACTATTTGAATGTATTTATTGGTATTGATTAACCCTTTCATTAAAATGCATTTAATTGCAACCCAGAATTGAAAGGGTCAATCCTCTAATGATGATTGGATGCCCATTCCCAGCAGCCTGTCAGTTTATGGTAAATACACAAACCAAGGTTCACATTGCACCTCACATCTGTGTACTGCTTGAATGAATTCTGCTCTAACACTTATGTTTTGCACTTAGGATGTTATATGAATGCTTGAATGGATTCTGCTAAACCATGTAAGCCATGAATCACAACTTACACAAATTTTGCTAAAACAGGTTCTGTTTTAAGGTGTTTGTTACATGCTGTGTGTATATACGGTGCATTTATATATATATATATTGTATATACTATATATACGGTATATATATATATATATAGATATATATATATATATATCTATATATATACATTTTTTTATTTTTTACGTCTTAATTTTTCTATAGTATAGTTTAGTGCAATTGTAAAGAACTGTTCTGGTTGAACATTATAAATCTAAAAAATCTGTACAGTGAAACTAACGCACGTATGGTGATTATCTGTTTTTACAGGCATGCTATAATTAGCATGTGGTTTGTGGGAGATACACTTACTTCCACAACAGATGATAATTACCAGAGCCATAGGAATCAGCAATCTTTTTTTATCATTTGACTTAAGCAAACTGAAATCTGATTGGTTGCTACGATTTAATATATTTTGCGTGTTTAAGCTTTGCTCTTTGACCCACCTTATGCAAAAAACTCATACTGAGTAAAGGGTGTACCAAAAATGATTTTCTAGTTTTTAAAGGTTTCTGGTCATTTAATTTACTCCCTGACTTTTCAGGGACCTTGAGGGTTAGATCTCCCCTCCATAGATCTATTCCCCTTACAACTGTTAAAATGTGAAGTAAGGGAAATCTCACTGCAGCAAAAACTCTGTTATAATGGCCACAGCAGGTGGGTGGAGTTGGGGACTTTGATCTCATGACTGGGGATATAAGGAGCTTTTAAGAAAATCAGCCTTTCATTCTTTCCCAAAATCTGTAATATTGGGTTTGGGTGTATAAAACCATCCTATTATAGGACCAATCAAGAGACATGAATATGATTCTACCTTTTGTGTATATCAAATAAAATAATATTTAACCATTCTTCCTATATATAATATTAACCAGGAATTGTAAATTATAATTCACTGGAGGATTCTGTATTCACTTCTGCTTTTAGCTAAACAGAACATACTTTACCAGGGAAATTCCACCTCCAACACACACATGGGCTTTTCCCTGTATCCTGCTCATAACATACACAATGGACTTCTCCCTTCATCTTACTGGCAGCACACACATGGGTCTTTCTACTACATCCTGCCCCCCCCCCGACACACACATTGGTCTTTCCTCTGTATCCTGCCCCCAGCACACACATTGGTCTTTCCTCTGTATCCTGCCCCGGACACACACATTAGTCTTTTCCCTGTACCCTGCCCCCAGCACACTCTGTTTTTTTCCCTGTATTCTGCCCCCGCACACATATTGGATTTTCCCCTGTATCCTGACCCCCGCACAAACACATTGGTCTTTCCCCTGCATCCTGCCCCCAGCACACATTGTTTTTTTTCCTGTATCCTGCCCCCCCCCCCCCCCCCCGCACATGCATTGCTCTTTCTCCTGCATCCGGCCCCCAGCACATACATTGGTCATTTTCTCTGTATTTGCCCCCCAGCACACACATTGGTCTTCCCCTGCATCCTGCCCCCAGCACACACATTGCTCTTTCCCCTGCATCCTGCCCCCAGCACACACATTGCTCTTTCCCCTGCATCCTGCCCCCAGCACACACATTGGTTTTCCCCTATATCATTCCCCCAGCACACACATTGCTCTTTCCCCTGCATCCTGCCCCCAGCACACACATTGCTCTTTCCCCTGCATCCTGCCCCCAGCAAACACATTGCTCTTTCCCCTGCATCCTGCCCCCAGCACACACATTGGTTTTCCCCTATATCATTTCCCCAGCACACACATTGGCCTTTCACCTGCATCCTGCCCCCAACACACACATTGGTCTTCCCCCTGCATCCTGCCCCCAGCACACACATTGGTCTTTCCCCTATATCATTCCCCCAGCACACACATTGGTCTTTCCCCTGCATCCTGCCCCCAGCACACACATTGATCTCTCCCCTGTATCCTGCCCCTAGCACACACATTGGTCTTTCTGCTATATCCTGCCCCCAGCACATACATTGGTCATTCCCCTGCATCCTGCCCCCAGCACACACATTGGTCTTTTCTCTGTATCCTGCCCCTAGCACACACATTGGTCTTTCCTCTGCATCCTGCCCCCAGCACACACATTGATCTCTCCCCTGTATCCTGCCCCTAGCACACACATTGGTCTTTCTGCTATATCCTGCCCCCAGCACATACATTGGTCATTCCCCTGCATCCTTCCCCATCACACACATTGGTCTTTCCCCTGCATTCTGCCCCCAGCACATACATTGGTCATTCCCCTGCATCCTGCCCCCAGCACACACATTGGTCTTTTCTCTGTATCCTGCCCCATCACATACATTGGTCTTTCCTCTGCATCCTGCCCCCCCCCACACACATTGGTCTTTCCCCTGCATCTTGCCCCCAGCACACACATTGGTCTTTTCTCTGTATTCTGCCCCATCACATACATTGGTCTTTCCCCTGCATCCTGCCCCCCGCACACACATTGGTCTTTCCCCTGCATTCTGCCACCCGCACACACATTGGTCTTTCCCCTGCATCCTGCCCCCCGCACACACATTGATCTTTCCCCTGCATTCTGCCACCCACACACACATTGGTCTTCCCCTGCATCCTGCCCCCAGCACACACATTGCTCTTTCCCCTGCATCCTGCCCCCCGCACACACATTGGTCTTTCCCCTGCATCCTGCCCCCAGCACACACATTGGTCTTTCCCTATATCATTCCCCCAACACACACATTGGCCTTTCACCTGCATCCTGCCCCCAACACACACATTGGTCTTCCCCCTGCATCCTGCCCCCAGCACACACATTGGTCTTTCCCCTATATCATTCCCCCAGCACACACATTGGTCTTTCCCCTGCATCCTGCCCCCAGCACACACATTGATCTCTCCCCTGTATCCTGCCCCTAGCACACACATTGGTCTTTCTGCTATATCCTGCCCCCAGCACATACATTGGTCATTCCCCTGCATCCTGCCCCCAGCACACACATTGGTCTTTCTGCTATATCCTGCCCCATCACATACATTGGTCTTTCCTCTGCATCCTGCCCCACACACACATTGGTCTTTCCCCTGCATTCTGCCCCCAGCACATACATTGGTCATTCCCCTGCATCCTGCCCCCAGCACACACATTGGTCTTTTCTCTGTATCCTGCCCCATCACATACATTGGTCTTTCCTCTGCATCCTGCCCCCCACACACACATTGGTCTTTCCCCTGCATCCTGCCCCCCGCACACACATTGGTCTTTCCCCTGCATTCTGCCACCCGCACACACATTGGTCTTTCCCCTGCATCCTGCCCCCCGCACACACATTGATCTTTCCCCTGCATTCTGCCACCCGCACACACATTGGTCTTCCCCTGCATCCTGCCCCCAGCACACACATTGCTCTTTCCCCTGCATCCTGCCCCCAGCACACACATTGGTCTTTCCCCTGCATCCTGCCCCCAGCACACACATTGGTCTTCCCCTATATCATTCCCCCAACACACACATTGGCGTTTCACCTGCATCCTGCCCCCAACACACACATTGGTCTTCCCCCTGCATCCTGCCCCCAGCACACACATTGGTCTTTCCCCTATATCATTCCCCCAGCACACACATTGGTCTTTCCCCTGCATCCTGCCCCCAGCACACACATTGATCTCTCCCCTGTATCCTGCCCCTAGCACACACATTGGTCTTTCTGCTATATCCTGCCCCCAGCACATACATTGGTCATTCCCCTGCATCCTGCCCCCAGCACACACATTGGTCTTTTCTCTGTATCCTGCCCCATCACATACATTGGTCTTTCCTCTGCATCCTGCCCCACACACACATTGGTCTTTCCCCTGCATCTTGCCCCCAGCACACACATTGGTCTTTTCTCTGTATTCTGCCCCATCACATACATTGGTCTTTCCCCTGCATCCTGCCCCCCGCACACACATTGGTCTTTCCCCTGCATCCTGCCCCCAGCACACACACATTGGTCATTTTCTCTGTATCCTACCCACAGCGCACACTTTGGTATTTTCTCTGTATCCTGCCCCCAGAACACACATTGGTGTTTGCCCTGCATTCTGACCCCAGCACACACATTGGTCTTTCCCCTGCATCCCTTCCCCAGCACACATTGCTCTTTCCCCTGTATCCTGACCTCAGCACACACATTGGTCTTTCCTCTGTATCCTTCCCCAGTACACACCTTGGCCTTTCCGCTGCATCCTACCCCCAGCACACACATTGGTCTTTTCTCTGTATCCTGCCCCATCACATACATTGGTCTTTCCCCTGCATCCTGCCCCCCACACACACATTGGTCTTTCCCCTGCATCTTGCCCCCAGCACACGCATTGGTCTTTTCTCTGTATCCTGCCCCATCACATACATTGGTCTTTCCCCTGCATCCTGCCCCCCGCACACACATTGGTCTTTCCCCTGCATTCTGCCCCTCGCACACACATTGGTCTTTCCCCTGCATCCTGCCCCCAGCACACACACATTGGTCATTTTCTCTGTATCCTACCCACAGCGCACACTTTGGTCTTTTCTCTGTATCCTGCCCACAGCGCACACTTTGGTCTTTTCTCTGTATGCTGCCCCCAGAACACACATTGGTGTTTGCCCTGCATTCTTGCCCCAGCACACACATTGGTCTTCCCCCTGCATCCCTCCCCCAGCACACATTGCTCTTTCCCCTGTATCCTGACCCCAGCACACACATTGGTCTTTCCTCTGTATCCTTCCCCAGTACACACCTTGGCCTTTCCCCTGCATCCTACCCCCAGCACACACATTGGTCATTTTCTCTGTATTCTGCCCACAGCGCACACTTTGGTCTTTTCTCTGTGTCCTGCCCTCAGAACACACATTGGTGTTTGCCCTGCATTCTGACCCCAGCACACACATTGTTTTTTCCCCTGCATCCATCCCAAAGCACACATTGGTTCTTCCCTGGCATCCTGCCCCCAGCACACACATTTGTCTTTCCCCTGCATCTTGCCACCAGCACACACATTGGTCTTTCCCCTGCATTCTGCCCCCAGCACACACATTGGTCTTTCCCCTGCATCCTGCCCCCCACACACACATTGGTCTTTCTCCTGCATCCTGCCCCCAGCACACACATTGGTCTTTCCCCTGTATTCTGCCCCAGCACACACATTGGTCTTTCCCCTGCATCCTGCTCCACCACACACAATAGTCTGCCACCTGCATCCTGCCCCTAACACACACATTGATCTTTCCCCTGCATCCTGCCCCCAGCACAGATTGGTTTTTCCCCTGCATCCTGCCCCCAGCACACACACTGGTCTTTCCCCTGTATTTTGCCCTCCCACACACACATTGGTTTTTCCCCTATATCATGCCCTCTTCACACACATTGGTCTTCCCCCTGCGTCCTGCCCCCAGTACACACATTGGTCTTTTCTCTGTACCCTGCCCCCAGCACACACATTGGTCTTTTCTCTGTACCCTGCCCCCAGTACACACATTGGTCTTTTCTCTGTACCCTGCCCCCAGCACACACATTGGTTTTTCCCCTTTATTCTGCCTCCCACACACACATTGGTCTTTCCCCAGTGTCCTGCCCTCAGCACACACATTGGTCTTTTCTCTGTATCCTGCCCCCTGCACGCACATTGGTCTAGTCCCTATATCATGCCCCCAGCACACACATTTGTCTGTCCCCTGCATCCTGCCCCCAGCACACACATTGGTCTTTCCCCTGTCCCCTGCCCCCAGAACACACATTTGTCTTTCCCCTGCATCCTGCCCTTAGCACACACATTGGTCTTTTCTCTGTATTCTGCCCCAGCACACACATTGGTCTTCCACCTGAATCCTGCCCCCATCACACACATTCGTCGTTCCCTGCACCCTGCCCCCAGCACACACATTGGACTTACCCCTGCATCCTATCCTCAGCACACACCTTGTTCTTTCACCTGCATCCTGCCCCAAGCACATCCATTGGTCTTTCCCCTTTATCATGCCCCCCCCCCCAGCACACAAATTGGTCTTCCACCTGAATCCTGCCTCCATCACACACATTGGTCTTTCCCTGCACCCTGCCCCCAGCACACACATTGGACTTACCCCTGCATCCTATCCTCAGCACACACCTTGTTCTTTCACCTGCATCCTGCCCCAAGCACATCCATTGGTCTTTCCCCTATATCATGCCCCCCCCCAGCACACACATTGGTCTTCCACCTGAATCCTGCCCCCATCACACACATTGGTCTTTCCCTGCACCCTGCCCCCAGCACACACATTGGACTTACCCCTGCATCCTATCCTCAGCACACACCTTGTTCTTTCACCTGCATCCTGCCCAAAGCACATCCATTGGTCTTTCCCCTATATAATGCCCCCAGCACACATTGGTCTTTTCCCTGCATCCTGCCATCAACACATACATTGGTCTTTTCCCTGCATCCTGCTCCCAGCACACACATTGGTCTATCCCCTGCATCCTGCCCCCCATCACATACATTAGTCTTTTCCCTGCATCCTGCCCTCAGCACACACATTGGTCTTTCCCTGTATCCTGCCCCCAGAACATACATTGGTCTTTCTCCTGCATTCTGCCCCCAGCACATACATTGGTCTTTCCGCTGCATCCTGCCCCCAGCACATACATTGGTCTTTCCCCTATATCCTGCCCCCAGCTCACACATTGGTCTTTTCTCTATATCCTGCCCCCAGTACACACATTGGTCTTTTCCATGCATCCTGACCCCCCCCTACCCACACACACACACATATTGGTCTTTCCCCTACTTTCTGCCCCTGGCGCACACATTGGTCTTTTCTCTGCATCTTGCCCCAGCTTACACATTGATCTTTCCCCTGCATCCTGCCCCCCAGCACACACATCGGTCTGTTCCCTACATCCTGCCCCCAGCACACAAATTGGTCTTTCCCCTGCATTCTTCCCCCAGTACACACATGGGTCTTTCCACTGTATACTGCCCCAGCACACACATTGGACTTCCCCCTGAATCCTGCCCTCAGCTTACACAATGGTCTTTTTTCTGCATCCTGCCCCCAGTTTACACATTGGTCTTTTCCCTGCATCCTGCCCCCAGCACACATTGGTCTTTTCTCTGCATCCTGCCCCCAGCACACATTGGTCTTTTCTCTGCATCCTGCCCCCAGCAAACATTGGTCTTTTCTCTGCATCCTGCCCCCAGCACACATTGGTCTTTTCTCGGCATCCTGCCCCTAGTTCACACATTGGTCTTTTCTCTACATCCTGCCCCTAGTTCACACATTGGTCTTTTCCCTGCATCCTGCCCCCAGCACACATTGGTCCTTTCTTGGCATCCTGCCTCCAGCACACATTGGTCTTTTCTCTGCATCCTGCCCCCAGCACACATTGGTCTTTTCTCTGCATCCTGCCCCTAGTTCACACATTGGTCCTTTCTTGGCATCCTGCCCCCAGCACACATTGGTCTTTTTTTCTGCATCCTGCCCCCAGCACACATTGGTCTTTTCTCTGCATCCTGCCCCCAGCACACATTGGTCTTTTCTCTGCATCCTGCCCCTAGGTCACACATTGGTCTTTTCTCTGTATCCTGCCCCTAGTTCACACATTGGTCTTTTCTCTACATCCTGCCCCTAGTTCACACATTGGTCTTTTCCCTGCATCCTGCCCCCAGCACACATTGGTCCTTTCTTGGCATCCTGCCCCCAGCACACATTGGTCTTTTCTCTGCATCCTGCCCCCAGCACACATTGGTCTTTTCTCTGCATCCTGCCCCTAGTTCACACATTGGTCTTTTCTCTGTATCCTGCCCCTAGTTCACACATTGGTCTTTTCTCTACATCCTGCCCCTAGTTCACACATTGGTCTTTTCCCTGCATCCTGCCCCCAGCACACATTGGTCCTTTCTTGGCATCCTGCCCCCAGCACACATTGGTCTTTTCTCTGCATCCTGCCCCCAGCACACATTGGTCTTTTCTCTGCATCCTGCCCCTAGTTCACACATTGGTCTTTTCTCTGCATCCTGTATCCTGACATTCGGTCAGTGTGTATAGCTGCTGTCTGATTGAGGCCGTTCATGAGAAAACCAGCAGCCAACCAGCGTTGCAGAGTGTTATGGCGGGGGGAATCTCCCTGTTAGAACACAAAGGCACATCAGGGGAGATAGCCGCACCAAAATCGCTTGTGTTGGTATGGAGATTTGTCCCTTTTTTTTTCGTTCATCCCGCTGGATTAAACAAAAAAAAATCTCAGTGTGTTTTCCCAGCTAAAGGTATCCCTGTTGGCACCACCCAGCTCAACAGAAGTTGACTGAACAATCAAACAGTCCAATCAGATGCAGGCACTGTTTAGATATACAAAAGCAGGCAGCGGGAAATTTGTCCATCTGTGCTATTTAGTATGAACGGAGGAGTCTGTTTGATTTCCTTTGTTCAGTCCCCAATTTGAACTAAAAAGCTTAAAAATATATACTGTATACATTTATGGTCAGCTTTAAGCCTCGCCCACATGAGTAGTTTTTTTTGTTCAACCCAGAACACTCCAGTCTGATCTGGAGCCAATCGGTAGACCTTTTTCAGTCATGCTCCTTCGACAGAACGCCAGGCTTCTGTCGGACCGGCTGCAGTACACTTGCCTCGGATAAACTGGTGAATGAGTCTGATTGTGATTTTAGATTCACGATCCTGGAAAGCTTGAGAGCCGATGATATCCAATAAAGAGATTCTCCTCCAACAAGGTAGATAGCTCAACTTGCCATATAATGGAAGTGTGAACAAAAGGAAAATGCTCATGGTGTAGTATGAAAATAAAATTTAAAAATACATTTCTAAGCCAGTACAATGTACAAAAGTAAAAATAGAACGGTAAACAAACTCACATCAGAAGCCACCATTTCAAAAATGGAGTGATAGCTGGACCTTAGGCGTTGAGGTAATAGCTCTACGCCCATTTCGCGTCAAACGCATCATCAAGAGCTTTTAAAATCATCAGGAGCTCAAAAGCTCCTGATGACGCGTTTGACGCGAAACGGCCTTAGAGCTATTACCTCAACGCCTAAGGTCCAGCCATCACTCTATTTTTGAAGTGGTGGCTTCTGATGTGAGTTTTTTTACTTTTCTTCTTTTACTTTTGTACATTGTAGTACTGGCTTAGAAATGTTTTGTTAAATTTTATTTTCATACTGCACCATGAGCATTTTCCTTTTGTTCACCCTTCCTCATATGGCAAGTTGAGCTATCTACCTTGTTGGAGGAGAATCTCTTTATATCATCGGCTCTCCAGGCTTTCCATGATCGGGAATTCCATTGACAAATGATATTGCTGTCCTATAACTTAGACAGCATTGGGCTCTGGTGAGTTTGAAATTTACCAACCTGGTGGAGGATACATCAACACGTGTGACCACAACCGCATATTTTTACACCGGGACACTTTAAATTAGTACTTGAATTAACTTTTTATCTTCATTTCAGTTGTTTTAATGCATTTTATATCCTTTCATTGGGACATTATTCACATAAATTCTGTGCACTTTATGCCTTTGCACTTTATGGTTTTGTGAGCGCTGCAATATTTGTATTCATGTTTATTTAGTGTATGTATATTTGCACTGTTTTGACAGCAGCTTATGTTAGTTTCACAATTTTCAAGCGCTGATTCGCCTTTTTATCTATGATTTTGGATTAGCTCAGATCGTTGCTTATTACTCTGTTGATAAACAAAGCTTTCTGGTATTAAAATGGATCTCCTATACGAAAGCATCTGAAGTAATTAAGGATGCCTCATAGCAAGTAATCCAGTTGAAATAAAGACTAGACAACTTAAACATTTGAATTTATTTGGTTTGTGTTCATGAAAATTCTTATTTCAGGCACCCAAGTTATTGTTGGCCATTGAGTTTATTCTAAGAAAACTGGGGCTAATTTATAAAAATTGAAGCAAAAGTAGACCTGAAATGTGGAGGTTCATTATTTGTTTTACAATGAAATGTCATGGACTGCTATAAACAGCAGATCCTCTATGTCTCCAGTGCCTCGTTTTTCACTTGGTCTGAAATGCAGAATGACTGTATTGCCTCCTGGCAACCAATGAGGTTGCGCCCTTCACTGGAAAATAACCCATGGGAAAAGAAAAGAGGAGAACCTGAGTGGCTGTTGTAGGACAATAGGCTCAGACATTCTGGCCAATCTAGCAAATACCAGAAGTCTGGTGCCTAAATGTATATGTAGGCTGTTGTCTTTTTTTTTTTTTTTTTTTTTTTTTTAGGCTGTTGTCAATTTGTGGGAGTTGCATAGCATCCAGTAGATATATTTATTTAGAAACATAAAGTTCCCTAGCAGCCCTTAAACAATCTAAACTTTAAGTTTCTATGGCTGATTTGCAAGGATGCAGCAGAGGCATTGCTACATTGAAAGTTTAAATTATAATTTCCCACTCTTTACCTAGATTTATTTTTAATCACCACTGGCATAACCATTTTTATAACCTTACATATAATATATACTGTATATGAACAGTGTACACGCAGGAGCCATTGTTTAGTTACAAACAAAATGGAAGGAACTCCTACCAACTCAGAAGGAACATATACACTCTGTATACCAACTCAGAAGGAACATACATTTGTATCCCAATGATGCCTTTCTCAACATCTTTAACATGTAGGAACCCTTTAAATAACTTTCATGTCTCAGTTAACCCCTGTTAATAATTACTATATCTACAGCTTACAGTACTTTAGTATAATGGTCATTGGGAAGAATGCTCCTTAAATTTGTCAAGTAGTAGCTAAAAATGTATGTAGGTACATATACAAAGTATATTCCCACGCGCCACTGGGAAGGGTAGGTTATAAAGTGCAAACAGTTTGAATAATTAAAAATATATAAAAATTATATAAATATGTGAAATATTTTTACCACAGCAAGCGCTGTATTTGGTCCATTGGACCATTCACCTACCAAGTAGCTAAAAATGTTGGTGCTTTAAGTGGAAACTTATCTGAAAGTCAAAAATTGCTCATTGCTCTAGGAACCCCTAGCAACCTCTGTAAGAACCTTGGTTGAGAAAGGCTGCCATAATAAGACCTTAACACAGGGCACCAGCACTGCAAAGCTACAGTGCTAATTGCAAAAGCACAGATGGGTATATTCATATTACAATGAGTAATTGTTTTAATTGAAAAAAATTCTGTGCTCATAAAAAACTTTCAACATCTTGATTGGCTCAGGCAGTGATTGAGAGAAACACATCTGCTGCCATTGTCTCTGACCACGATGCCCTCCAGATACCCACTAGAAGTCCACATTTGCCCCAGGTTTGAAACCTGCACCCAACTCTATATAGCGTTGTTACTCCTGAAAATTTTGCAGATAAATGTCATCAAATCTGGCCAAATCCAGTTACAGGATTCAAGCATTTGTAAAAAAAACCAAAAAAAAAACAAAACAAAACTCTGTAGCAAGGCGCTATACTAATTTGCTGGTTTCTTTTCCCAATTACAGTGGGAGAATTCAGTAGAACAGTAGAGTTGTATAATGTTATATTATGACATTGTGCTATAAATGTATTAGACTGTCTGTCTATGACGCAGTTGCAGTTCTATTCCTAGTTGTAGTTTCTTTATCTTTTGTGTCAAGCTGTCGGAGGAATCAAATCAGTGGTTGACTGTAATGGAAGCACAGTAATCTCTTCTACAGCTTCCGTCTTTTTGCTGCTCTTGCGCTCTCCACTGCCAAAGTCACTGAGCCCTATGGGAGGCTGTGTTATTAAAGCAAGATGTGTTCTGTTATCATTGGGAATAATGTGGCTAGATACAGCTGTGCGCTGCAGAGCATATTTGATTTCAGGCTTACCATTAACCTTCTTTATTGTGTTTGGCACACCAACTGGTATGTGTTGGACAGAAGAATAGAAAGAAGAGAGCATAGTAAATAAATTATTTCACTACTTAAGCATGTGCTTTCTATTAATAGAAGTTAGTTGTTCATGTCTTTAAAGATATACGTATTTATTCACATGCATACACATATATGGTTTTAAAGATTAAAAGCACTTAAAAAATACAGTAGCTGATACCTTCCATATACACAGGCAAGCAAGTTTTAGCTTGTGCTGTGCTTACTAAGGGTCCTACTTTTTAAAACTTCCTTCTTATTTTTTCTAATAAAGTCATCTGCGGTTTATGTCGCATTGTATCAAAGAAATTCCAGCATCCCTATAACTGTACCTATTCCCTAGGCTGGTCCACTACTGGCTGGCACAGCAGACTAAGAAGTGTTCAAAGTTAAAAGGATGACGAGGATGTCCTTTTTGCGCATTACACTTAAAAACATTGAAGTCCCTTTCCTTCATCTGTGGTTAGCTCAATTTTTTTTGTTCTTCTTTTTCCATCTGTTTTCCATTGGGGAGATTTCCCATCACTACCTGTCCTATATGCAAAACGGGAAGTGAGTGGAAACCCTCTAAAGTGAAAGAAATCCCAGGTTGCCATCAGGGACACCAGAACTAGTGTCCCCATTGGAAAATTTCCTCTTTATTTCTGTTCTGGTGTTAACCCACAATTTGGGATTTTTGTTCATTTTCACTCTTGGTGATAATGGTAAACAGGATAAAATAGAGGGGATACATCTCTTACAGGGGAACAGACAGCAATAAAAATCTGACAGGTCTTCCATTCCCTCTTTGCTCTATGCAAAACTAAAACAAAAAGGTTTGCGCTGTAATTTCAAAGCCTTTGTTTCTAATTTTTAGGGACTCGTTAAGGACTGGAATAGTACCACTAGATTGGCGTAGGGCCAATGTGGTGCCTATATTTAAAAAGGGATAAAAGTCTTTGCCAAGTAACTATAGACCTGTTAGTTTAACTTCTATAGTCAGGAAGATACTGGAGAGTTTAAGAAAAGACCACATAGATGTGTTCTTGCTGGAAAAAATATTTTAAGCAACTTACAGCATGGATTCATGAAAGACAGAAGTTGTCAAACAAACCTAGTTTCTTTTTATGAGGAGGTAAGTAAAACCTTGGACAGAGGGGTGGATGTGCATGTAGTGTTTGACACAGTTCCCCACACATGGCTAATGTGTAAGATAAAGTTTGTAAATGCATAGAAAATCAGGCTTAGATTACTTTCCTCCGGGTAAAGGGAATACACCGTATTAAAAATGGACTCGGTCCGACTGTTTGTGTTTAAAACTGAAGGACGTTCTAAAGGAGAACGCCCTTTGTACATTGTCAGAGTTGTGAGATATGTATGGTACATCACCGTGGGATGTCTGGGGATATAGACAGCTACAGCATTTTGTGGAGTCCCTTCCTAAGCCGTTGCGTTCCACTTGTGAGCTTGGCGCATGGGAGAGACTTGTGGATCAGGGGGGAGTCAGCAGAGGGATGATTTCGACCATCTATAAGATGCTCATATATCCCTGTCTGATCCTGGTCCCGGGGGGCTCCTTGGGGGTTGGGAGCACGAGTTGAGCGAATCATTATCAGAGAAATTAAGGGATAAGGTCATGGATTTTGTACACTCTACTTCAGTAGAGACAAGAATAAAAGAGGGGAACTATAAATTCTTAACGAGATGGTACTATGTCCCATCTAAATTGCATAAGATTGACGTCCTTTTTTTCCCACAAATACAGTAAACCCCCCTCCATTGCGGGGGTTACGTTCCGGACCCAGCCGCGAAAAGTGAAATTCCGCGAAATAGAAAAACCCTATTAAAATGCATTGTAGGCATGTTTTTTTCACTGTCACTGTATGTGTAAAAGCATTTTAAGGTCTTTAAACACACTTTTAAAACAATAGAAACTCATTTAAACACATAAAAGATACTGAGAGACATAGCAAGAGCTATGGAAAACACAAAAATATTTCATTTTTAATGATTTATATAGTAAAATAACATTACAAAAAAAAACGCGAATTACCAGGACCGCAAAAACTGAACCGCGATGTAGCGGGGGATTACTGTAGAGCTTTCTTTTGGTGGTATTTGATCACCTGTGCGATATTTATTTTTTTTGCACTATAAACCAAAAAGAGCGACAATTTTGAAAAAAGAACAATATTTTTCACATTCTTTTATATGAAATTCTCAAAAAAAATGTAAAAATCAAAATTGTTTAACATTTTAGGCCAATTTGTTTTCTGCTACATATTTTTGGTAAAAAAAATCACAATAAGCGCATTTTGATTGGTTTGCGCAAAAGTTATTGTGTTTACTAACTACGGGAAAGATTTATGTTATTTTTATTGTTTTTTTTTACTAGTAATGGCGGTGATCTGCAATTTTTTGCGGGACTGCGACATTGCGGTGGACAGATCGGACCCCTAACTGACAATTTTGACACTTTTGGGGGTACCAGTGACATTACTACAGTTATCAGTGCTAAAAATATGCACTGTTACTGTAAAAATGACACTGGCAGGGAAGGGGTTAACAGTATGGGTGATCAAGGGGTTAAGTCATGTGAACCAAGTCTTAGACTGGGAGGCATCTAGACTGAAAATACTTTCAAGGGCGCCCTGACTGGAAAAAGATTGAGAAACAATGATATAGAGGAACCCATCTCCTGTTAAGAGATTGCTTCCTTTATTTGCAGCTATCCCCACAGCTCCTCCTATGCAGCTTCTTTCTGCTGCCCCCCCCCCCCGTGTGCTCTACAGCCCCCCGTGCTTCTTCCTGCCCCTCAGTCCCCCTCATCCCCACAGCTTTGCAAGGTTCCCCCCTCCCCTCTCCCACTGGTGCTACAGGGGATCTGTCAGGATGAAGCCTTTTCTTAATGAAGAGTCAGTGATCCATACCGATCCCTGACCCTGTCTATTCATAACTGAAACATAGTAAACTGCGTTACAATGCTTCAGTATGTGAATGAATGGGAAGCTCTGTACAACGCTATTCCTATCCATTTATTCTGTGCAGTGGAGGCTTCAGAGAAGGAGATGGAAAGCCGTGTCTCAAAGGTGGAACATCAGAGGTCTGTTTAGACTTATTTCAGCAAAGCCCCCCAACGGGCTCCTAAAAAATTGTAAAAAAAAATGTTAAAAAATTATATTGTAAAAAAAAATTAATAAAACAAATGGTAGAAAAATTTTATAAAAATAAAAAACTACTGACACCAGTGGCAGAACTACCACACAAACATCGCACTTGAGACCGGGCTGGGAGGGAAGGGTCCCATCCAGGGTCAGGGGGCCCTTCATGGTTTCTTGCATCGGGGCCCTGAAGGTTCTAGTTACGCCACTGTCATATCCCAAGTTACATTAGTCCAAGCTGGATTAATGTACCTATGTAAAACATGACAAAGCCTGGAATAAAGGTTTCTCTAACCCATTCCCCCACCAAAAATGTAATATATTGCAGCCTACCAGTCCTTAAATGTGCTGGCTGCATTAACGCTTTTATTTTCACCAGGGGCTCCAGTTAGTTGGAGGCTTCATCTCCCAAAGTGTCAATGCTTACTCACCATACTGTGTCTTTGAAGGAGCGGTGTTGCTGCTCTCCTAATTTGGATGACAAACACCTTCTCCATTACATAGGGAAGAGCGGTAGCTCACAGAAGATTGATAAGGCCACAGAAAGTTTATCAGGATCATCCTGTATTTTTATGTGTTTACAAAAAGTGTACTTAGCCTGCATGGGCTTGTTCACCACCCCACTAAAAAAAAAGATCCCCAGTAGATCACTTTTTGGAGGTGTAGTGGTTACACCAGGAGGACCCGCTTGGTATGATGGGTTCTCTATACTTTGCCATGGCCCTGAAAACTGCTTCATCCCCTTTAAAACACCTGGTTAGGTAATGAGATGCTACAAACACCAACGGGCTCAGTTTTTTGTGTACTATCCACAATTGTGTTAGCATAAAGAAATAGGTACCAGGCTATGCTAAAGTAAATAAAACTATTATATTATCACCAAGTAAAAAAAAAATGGCAATGCACAGAAATCAATAAACGGTAAAGGAGTCTGTTTGAATACAATAAACTAACTGACGAGACTACTAGGCTAATATGACAGTAAAAGTGGTTGTAAAGGCATTTTTTTTTTTTCTAAAATAAAAAACATGTTATACTTACCTGTTCTGTGCAATATTATTGTATAGAGTGGCCCAAACCTCCTCTTCTGGGGTCCCCCATCCATGCTCTAGACTCTTCTTCTTCTGTGTGCAACACCATAGAAAGTCACTTGCTATGGGGGCGCACATGTGGGCTTGCACTTGCACTGATCTTTGTGCATCCATAGACACACACAGTGCGGCTCGGAGATGATACGTTGACTCCTGAATACCTGTTTTAACCAGTGACAGCTCATTGCACCACAACACAACCACAGGCATCACATATGGTTGCTACTGTATATTCTCCAAAAACACTCCAGCACTAAATCTAGGGGTTTTCCAAATCCATTCTTCAGTCCACAATTCCTCTTTGGGGTGCAGTCCTCCTCAGACTAGGGAATCTTCAATACACTGCAAAAATACACAGAAGGGCGCAATAGACAATTTTATTGAATCCACCAAGAGAAATGGATACTCACAAGCAGATAAAAACAACAAGCATAAAACTGGTGTATTTCAGCAAAGCGCAGTGTACCCATCTTAGGACCAAATGATTGGATGGTTGACGCATTTTGGGTGAAAGACCCCCCTTCCTCAGAGTCACACCATGTTCCGCTGAAATACACCAGTTTTATGCTTGTTGTTTTTATCCGCTTGTGAGTATCCATTTGTCTTGGTGGATTCATTAAAATTGTATGCACAAGGTGTTAGTCATTGGAAAAGGGGGATATCAGCTTCCCCAAAATGTTGGGTTAGATTTCCATCTCTTTTTACTCACCAGGATGTTGGTGTGTTCTGTGTGCTACCTATATATGCGTATATGTACAGTATATCCACCTGTTATTTACTAAAATGTTACGCCTGGTACACACGGGCCGAATATCGGCCAAAATCGTCCGGTTCATCAGACACAGGACGATATTCGGCCTATGTGTACACCAGCCTGTCCGCCAGAAGGCGGTTGAACGTCCAGCTAAAAAAAACAATGTTTGTGAGCGCTTCCCTGTGTGTTCTGGCGGGGGCGGTCCCCCTGTCGGGTCACAATAGCTCAGCGGGAGATCGCTGTACTAACATCACATAAATAGTACAGCAGGCTCCTCCCAAGCTCTGCAGCTTTTTTTTGTTCAGCCTGCTACCAGACATTAGTCTATGTGTATTGGCCATCCCCAGGTGCATATTTTGTATAACATATCTGTTTTGATTAAAAATATTTTGTATTGGCAATGCCAATGTCCAGAGAGCTACAACTCACAGCAGCCAATCAGATTTCAGATTACTCAGTTCAGATCAGTCAAACATCATTTCTAATTTAACTATACTTTTCTTGTTGCCTATTATGCATGAAGGTATTCATTTGTATAAATTTAACATTTTTTTATGTTATTTTTTTCCTATTTTTAGTAAGTGCTCATTAGACAATAGAAGTGGGATTGATTTGCTTACATTACATGCACATTTTCGATACACGAATACTAGGGTGTAATGAGCATAATTATGATAATTGTATTCATGTAGATATGCTATCGGGCATGAATATGAAATTAAGCGTCCAGCTTACATTAAAGTTCACACTTTGCCCTTGGAAAGCAAGCAGCGGGTGCTGTGTTCTCATTCATAGGGCTAGACAAACAAAAATAAACCACATCGAATAAAAATTCTGTGTACATTGCAAGTACAAAAGAATGCCAACATCATCATGTCTACAAAAATTACTTTATTAAAGAAGAACTCCACAATGAAAGGCTTTCCCCTACTTTGCAGAGGGTTTCTCATTTTCTGCTGTGTTTTCAGAAAAGAAAGTGAAGGATAATAAAAAAAAACAAAAAAACTGACAAAGGTTGTAGCCCTTCCATATACTATCCAAAACTCAAAAGGTTTGGGTTTTCAATATACGGAAAGGTTTGGGTTTTCGATATACGGTATTTTGAAGTACAGTGTATCAAAAACCAAACCAATTTAGCATAGGAGGGATCGTCATCATTGCATAAGCAAAAGTTAAAGCAGACCTTCACTTGTTCCTTCCTCACACAAAAAAACATGTTTTCCCATTGTCTTCTTTTCTCCAGCCAGATTTTTTTTAACCACTTAAGCCCCGGAAGATTTTACCCCCTTCCTGACCAGGGCCTATTTTGCGATTCGGCACTGCGTGACTTTAACGGACAATTGCGCGGCCATGCGACGCTGTACCCAAATGAAATTGATGTCCTTTTTTTCCCACAAACAGAGCTTTCTTTTGGTGGTATTTGATTACCTGTGCGATTTTTTGATCATGTGCTATAAACAAAAAAAGAGCGTCAATTTTGCAAAAATAACAATATTTTTCACATGTTTTTTATATGAAATTCCCCCCCCCCCCCCCCCCAAAAAATGTAAAAATCTAAATTTTTTAACATTTTCGGCCAATTTGTTTTATACTACATATGTTTGGTAAAGAAAATCGCAAAAAGCGTATTTTGATTGGTTTGCGCAAAAGTTATCGCGTTTACTAACAAAGGGAAAGATTTTTGTCATTTTTGTTGTTTTTTTTTAACGCGTAATGGCGGCGATCTGCAATTTTTTTGCGGTACTGCGACATTGCGGCGGACAGATCGGACCCTTGACTGACATTTTTGACGCTTTTGGGGTTACCAGTGACATTTCTACAGTAATCAGTGCTATACATATGCACTGTTACTGTAAAATTACACTGGCAGTGAATGGGTTAACTTGTTTTGAGAGGGAGGGGTTATGTGTGTCCCTAGGGGCGTGATTCTAACTGTGATTGGCTGTGGCTTGTGGTGTAGGAACAGTGATCAACGGTCCTACATAGTAGAACTGTATGATCACTATTCCTACACAAGGGAGAATGACAGGCGGCTTGTTTACATCAGCCTCCTGCCTTTCTCCCTCTGCACCGACGATCGCAGAGTGACCGGTGGACATCGGGTCCGCCGGTCACACGCGCGGGGGGGGGCCGTGACCTGCGGGAGCGCGCTCGCTCCCTAGACCCTCACAGGCTAGCGACGTAGTACTACGTCGCTCTGCCTGTGAGGGGCTGACTGCCGACGTAAATAGTCGTGCGGCAGTCGGCAAGTGGTTAAAAAGGAGACTCTTTTATTTACTTTTTTTGTTTTTTACTTTACCCCACCACCTCACCTCCATTCTGGCCTAGACATCAGCCTTGCTCATGGAGCCTCCTGGAACATGTATTTGACCCATCACAAAAGGCATCAGATGAGGTTTCACGCAGTGCAGGAGGGAGGACCTGGTGCCATGTCATCAGAAAGCTTGCTGCAGGAAAAAGACAGTTATCACTTTATTGTTATTATACAGCATTTATGTAGCGCCAACAGTTTGCGCAGTGCTTTACAGTATAAAGGGGGACAGTACAATTACAGCACAGTTCAATACAGAAGTAACAGGAGGGCCCTGTTCATGAAGCTTACAAGCTAAAGGGAGGGGGGGTTGGTAGAAAAGGTAATAGTTGCAGGAAATTATCTGATGGAGGTGACTGAAGTACAGCTTTAGGTGGAGGTTGGGTAGGCATTCCTGAGTAAATGGGTTTCAAAAATTGCCTAAAGTCGAACAGAGTAGGAGCTGAACAGACATACTGGGGTAGGGAGTTCCTGAAGATGGGAGAGGTTCTGGAAAAGTCCTGGAGGTGAGCATCGGGGGAGGTAACAAGGGAGCTAGAGAGCTAGATGTCTTGGGAGGAGTGGAGAGGATGCTTTGGGTGATATCTGCAGAAGAGGTTAGTGATGTAGCTGGGGGCAGTGTTGTGGGTGGCTTTGTATACTGTGGTTAGTATTTCGAATTTTATACGGTGGGGTAGTGGAAGTCAGTGAAGGGATTGGCAAAGAGGGACAGCAGTCATGGATTGGTTAGTAAGGTGTATAAGCCTGGCAGGGCGCATTCGATATCGATTGAATGGGGGTTAGGCTGTGTAAAGGTAGGCCAATGAGAGGAGGAAGTTGCAGTAGTCACAGCAGGATATAACCAAGGAGTGAATAAGTTGTTTTGTGGTGCCCTTAGTCAGGAAGGGGCGCATTCTGGAAATGTTGTGGAGGTTAAGGCAGCAACATTTAGCTAGTGCTTAGATCTTATATATAGGGCCTGAAGCAGAGGTCAGAGTCTAGTATTACACCTAGCACCCTGGAATGTGTGGAGGGATCAATGGTTGTGCCGTTGATCTCAATGGTACATTTAAGGGGGAAGGGGACTTGGGAGATGGAAATGTTTCATCGTCAGTTTTAGATAAATTACATTTCAGGAAGTGGGGTGACATGCTCACTGATAGGTCACTTAGTAAATTTGTGATAGCTGAGGAGATCGAGGGGGTGAGCTGGGGAGTAGAGAGATAGATCCAGGTGTCGTCAGAGTAGAGGGGGTATTGGTAGTTGGCCCCTGATGACATAGAATAGATGATGACAGAGCAGGACCAGGAAACGTTGTAGCAGAGCGAGCGTCAAACTCCAGAAGAATCATGATGAATACACTGGGCGTGCAAGTAAAATGTATGGTAGTTGCAGCTATCCCAGTATATAATGTATGAGAGGGTAAAAAAAATTACCATATGTGGGGGGGGGGGGGGAATTCTGTAACTGAATTATAAATGTGCATATTAAAAATCAACTAAGAGTATGGGAAATTTTACCCAAATATCCTCTCTTCCTGTAAAAGTTGGCTCTGGTGCCACTGGGACAGGAAAAGGACAGGAAAAGAATGAATACTTCCCACACAGAAGCTAGGGAACAGGCACTAATAAAAACCTATAAAACAATCAAGTAAAAGATGTTATATGCGCAAAGAATGGTAATTAGAAAGCTTTTCCCACTTATACGTAGAAGCTTAGATTTGCCCTCCGGGCTCCAACCAGCAAGAACATAAACAATATAAAAAGATCACAACGTTGCCACTTCCAAGATCTAGACATAATCTTTAGTTGGCTTAAAACCATTCTCAAATACATACAGGTCCTTCTCAAAAAATTAGCATATTGAGATAAAGTTCATTATTTTCTGTAATGTACTGATAAACATTAGACTTTCATATATTTTAGATTCATTACACACAACTGAAGTAGTGCAAGCCTTTTATTGTTTTAAAGCGGAGTTCCACCCTGGATTTGTTTTTTTTTTTTTTAATACCCCCGGGACAGTCAGGGCTAGTGCATTCCACAATGGCTAGCCTCTGATCTGTCCCGGGTTGCACTTACCTGCAAGACGAAATACTTACCTTGCAAACGTCTTGTCCAGCGCTGCCATCTCAGATGTGGGCAGCTTGAAGCCAGCGCGTCCTCTTCGGCGTCTTCTTCCGCCTTCTGTGGTCCCACGATGCTCTGCGCCGGCCCCAACGTCACTTCCGGGTCGCGCGCGTCACCCCTCCACAGCTTCTGGGCATGCCCAGAAGCTGTTTAGAAGGGGATGACGCGCGCGACCCGGAACTGACGTCGGGGCCGGTGCAGGCGCAATGATTCCTGGGAGCTATGACGTCCAGCTCCCAGGAATCATTGCAGAGCCAGGAAGTGACGACGGGCCGCGGCCGAGGAAGGAGGAAGAAGGAAGTAAGGTAAGTATATTTTGTTCGCTACGAGGTAAGTAAAAAAAAAAAAAAATGCGATTATCCATTTCTTTTTCAGGTGACCCGGAGCGAGAAGATGGAGGTAAGTATAAAAATAGGGTGGAACTCCACTTTAATATTTGATGATTTTGGCATACAGCTCATGAAAAACCAAAATTCCTATCTCAAAAAATTAGCATATCATGAAAAGGTTCTCTAAACGAGCTATTAACCTAATCATCTGAATCAACTGAATAAAACAAATTTATGCAGCGCTAGCAATGAATTAGTGAAGATATAAAATTATAAAATTATGATAGAATCAATCTATATCATACAAGAAATCATAATATAATGTATCAATCACACTAAGTGCATAAAATAACTACAATAATTATATAAAGTGCATGATAAACTAAAAAATTAAAAAATTAGGTATAGATTTCAAGTGAGAAGATTAAAGTGCATAAATAAATAATTTGGTGAAAAAAGTCCTTATTGATGATCCAATAGGTGCCAAAGTGCCAAGTGAATAAAGGTGCTTATAAGGTGAAGGTGCCCTCTTGGCTCCCCACTCACCGGATTGCGATTGTAAAAAAGCCCTTGGTATTATTGCACATTTGCCCAGGATCTGATGTGGGGTTCCTCCGATGTGACCTCCAAATTGAAATCGTCTCCGATATCACCATTAAAAGAAAAAAGGGCCATACATCGTGAAGTACGTAGGTATATTTTATTTCCCCAAAAAGCGATTCAATACTTACAGGATAAAAAGGTTAAAAAAGCATGTATCAAACAAAGCGAGTGGCGCCGCTCGTAGCGTGCGTTCCACATACAGGAAGTTCCCAACCGGAAATGACGTTACGTCCGCAACCGGAAGTGCGTCAATGCGTTTCGCCGTCACACACAGCGTCTTCAAAGGTCCTTTGAAGACGCTGTGTGTGACGGCGAAACGCGTTGACGCACTTCCGGTTGCGGACGTAACGTCATTTCCGGTTGGGAACTTCCTGTATGTGGAACGCACGCTACGAGCGGCGCCACTCGCTTTGTTTGATACATGCTTTTTTAACCTTTTTATCCTGTAAGTATTGAATTGCTTTTTGGGGAAATAAAATATACCTACGTACTTCACGATGTATGGCCCTTTTTTCTTTTAATGGTGATATCGGAGACGATTTCAATTTGGAGGTCACATCGGAGGAACCCCACATCAGATCCTGGGCAAATGTGCAATAATACCAAGGGCTTTTTTACAATCGCAATCCGGTGAGTGGGGAACCAAGAGGGCACCTTCACCTTATAAGCACCTTTATTCACTTGGCACTTTGGCACCTATTGGATCATCAATAAGGACTTTTTTCACCAAATTATTTATTTATGCACTTTAATCTTCTCACTTGAAATCTATACCTAATTTTTTAATTTTTTAGTTTATCATGCACTTTATATAATTATTGTAGTTATTTTATGCACTTAGTGTGATTGATACATTATATTATGATTTCTTGTATGATATAGATTGATTCTATCATAATTTTATAATTTTATATCTTCACTAATTCATTGCTAGCGCTGCATAAATTTGTTTTATTCATTTATTCTAAGATTTTTCTTAGTGTTTGCAGCAGCTGCACACTTTCACAGTTTATCACCATAATTTATCACTATTGTGCAGCGCGGGTTTAAATTTGTTTTTTCATCTGAATCAACTAATTAACTCTAAACACCTGAGGATTGAACCTGAAGATTCCTGAGGCTTTTAAAAACTCCCAGCCTGGTTCATTACTCAAAACCGCAATCATGGGTAAGACTGCCGACCTGACTGCTGTCCAGAAGGCCATCATTGACACCCTCAAGCAAGAGGGTAAGACACAGAAAGACATTTCTGAACGAATAGGCTTTTCCCAGAGTGCTGTATCAAGGCACCTCAGTGGGAAGTCTGTGGGAAGGAAAAAGTGTGGCAGAAAACGCTGCACAATGAGAAGAGGTGGAGAAGGACCGATTCCAGACCTTGGGGGACCTGCGGAAGCAGTGGACTGAGTCTGGAGTAGAAACATCTAGAGCCACCGTGTACAGGCGTGTGCTGGAAATCGGCTACAGGTGCCGCATTCCCCAGGTCAAGCCACTTTTGAACCAGAAACAGCGGCAGAAGCGCCTGACCTGGGCTACAGAGAAGCAGCACTGGACTGTTGCTCAGTGGTCCAAAGTACTTTTTTTGGATGAAAGCAAATTTTGCATGTCATTCGGAAATCAAGGTGCCAGAGTCTGGAGGAAGACTGGGGAGAGGGAAATGCCAAAATGCCTTAAGTCCAGTGTCAAGTACCCACAGTCAGTGATGGTCTGGGGTGCCATGTCAGCTGCTGGTGTTGGTCCACTGTGTTTTATCAAGGGCAGGGTCAATGCAGCTAGATATCAGGAGATTTTGGAGCACTTCATGCTTCCATCTGCTGAAAAGCTTTATGGAGATGAAGATTTCATTTTTCAGCACGACCTGGCACCTGCTCACAGTGCCAAAACCACTGGTAAATGGTTTACTGACCATGGTATTACTGTGCTCAATTGGCCTGCCAACTCTCCTGACATGAACCCCATAGAGAATCTGTGGGATGTTGTGAAGAGAAAGTTGAAAGACGCAAGACCCAACACTCTGGATGAGCTCAAGGCTGCTATCGAAGCATCCTGGGCCTCCATAACACCTCAGCAGTGCCACAGGCTGATTGCCTCCATGCCACGCCGCATTGAAGCAGTCATTTCTGCAAAAGGATTCCCGACCAAGTATTGAGTGCATAACTGAACATAATTATTTGAAGGTTGACTTTTTTTGTATTAACCACTTTAATACAGGGCACTTCCCTCCCTTCCCGCCCAGGCCAATTTTCCCCTTTTAGCGCTGTTGCATTTTGAATGACAATTGCGCGGTCATGCAACACTGTACCTACACCAAATTTATGTCATTTTCCCCCCACAAATAGAGCTTTCTTTCGGTGGTATTTGATCATCTGTGCGATTTTTACTTTTTGCTAAACAAATAAAAAAAGACCGAAAAGTTTAAAAAAAAAAAAAAAAAATTTTGTTTATGTTATACAATTTTGTAAATAAATAATTTTTTTCCTGCACTGATGAGCACTGATGAGACTGCACTGACAGGCACTGATGAGGAGGCACTGATGGGGTGGCACTGATGGGGTGGCACTGATGGGGTGGCACTGATAGGCGGCACTGATAGGCGGCACTAATATGCGGCACTGATAGGCACTGATATGTGGCACTGATAGGTAGCACTGATATGCAGCATTGGTGGGCACTGATAGGCGGCACTGCTGGGCACTGATAGGCGGCATTGATGGGCACTGATAGGTGGCACTGACGGGCACTGATAGGTGGCACTGACGGGCACTAATGGGCACTGATAGGCAGCACTGGTGGGCACTGATGGGCGGCACTGATTGGCACTGACGGGCGGCACTGATGGGCACTAATGGGCACTGATAGGCGGCACCGGTGGGCAATAATGGGCACTGGTGGGCGACACTTAAGGGTGGCAATGATGGGCACTTGTGGGCAGCACTGATAGGGAGGGCACTGGTGGGCAGCACTGATGGGGTGGGCAATGGGGGGCTCCCTGAGCCCTGATTGCCATCCCTGGTGGCCATAGTGGGCATCCCTGGGGTCATAGTGGGCATCCCTGGGGTCATAGTGGGCATCCCTGGTGGATCTAGTGGCATCCCCCCCCCGAGGGTCTGCACTGGTAATCAATGATCTGATTACCAGTGCCGACCCCCCCCCCCTGTCAGGGGAGCCGCCGATCGGCGCTCCTTTACTCGTGCCTGTCAGGCACGAACTAAGGAAAGCCGATCAACGGCTGTTCCTATTTACTATGTGACCAGCCGTGATTGGACACGGCTGATCACATGGTAAAGAGCCTCCGTCAGAGGCTCTTTACCGAGATCGGAGATGCAGGGTGTCAGACTGACACCCCGCATCACCGATCGCCGCTCTGCGCGCCCCCGGGGGGCGCCCAGAGCGGAGTTATCCTGCCGCCGTCATATGACGTCCGGTCAGGATAACTCAACCACATTCCCGCCGTCATTTGCCTATAGGGCGGGCGGGAAGTGGTTAAAAACACTTTTTTTTTATTGGTCGGATGAAATATGCTAATTTTTTGAGATAGGACTTTTGGTTTTTCATGAGCTGTATGCCAAAATCATCAAATATTAAAACAATAAAAGGCTTGCACTACTTCAGTTGTATGTAATGAATCTAAAATAAATGAAAGTCTAATGTTTATCAGTACATTACAAAAAATAATGAACTTTATCACAATATGCTAATTTTTTGAGAAGGACCTGTACATGCTGCAATTCTCTCATGGCTCAACTTAATATTACTTTGTTAAAGAGGAAATAAACTGGAAGCTTTGGCCACAAAAAAGGGCTGGAAGATGGCAAAGAACTAGTCAGTAGTATTGCCTGTGGTCTTCCGGCAGCTTTATTTTCCTCAGTACTGACTTGTCGCACCTTTTTCTTCATTGTGTCTCTGTATGGAGGCGGCCATTTTGCTAGAGGAAGTTGTTTGCTTCCTTGTGTCAGAGCCTCCAGCAAGGAGAACACTAAGTAGTGACATCACAAAATCTCAATCCAAACTTCATGAGACTACAGTTAGCGGGGGCAGTGCCTTGCATCTCACACTGCAGATATTCAGCTATGAGACTGCAGGTACAGATGCTTAGGCACCAGAGATGTATAGTAACTAAGTAGAACTACTTCACTACTGTACTTAAGTACCGAAAGGCGGTATCTGTACTTTCCTAGAGTAGAATTTTTTTCTCCTACTTCCACTTTTACTTCACTACATTTTTTCGATGATTTCAATACTTCTACTCCGATATTTATTTTTTTTGTGCTGCATAGTTACTCGTTACAATTATAAAAATTACCACTGACAGAACAGTAGATGGCAGGTTTCATGAAGCTCAAAAAAATGTGTATAATGTCATGTGTAAATCAGGTATAATAAATTTAAAACAGCGCTAGCATTTCATGTGAAAATTAATAAAAAGTGCAAAAAATTGTTAAAATGGACAAATATATAATGTAAAGGTGATAAAACAGTCCTTAAAAGTGATATATCCAATAAAGTGCTCAGGGGGATATATGGATATATCACTTTTAAGGACTGTTTTATCACCTTTGCATTATATATTTGTCCATTTTAACAATTTTTTGCACTTTTTATTAATTTTCACATGAAATGCTAGCGCTGTTTTAAATTTATTATACCTATCTTTCTAAGATTTACTTAGATGCACAGCAGCTGCACATAAATTGTTGCAACACAGATTTTAATAACTCATTTTTTACTATTAGCGCGGGTTTTAATTTATTATATACTCATGTGTAAATCAGCCCATACGAAAATAAATGCTACTGTATAAATAAAAGCTGCTATACCAAATCTTTCCACTAAAAAGAAAATATGAAACAAACAAATTGTGATTGTCCTTTAGGTTAATCATTTGAAATAATAAAAAACAATATGATGTTCAAACTTTTCACTTCTTTCTTCAATAACTACATAACACAGTACTTGTACTTTTACTTTCAATACTTGAGTAGCAATTTTTAAAAAAAAAAACTACTGGTACTTTTACTTTCAGTACTTGAGTAGCAACATTTTTTAAAAAAACTACTTGCAATACTTAAGTACAAAAAATGTTGAATACTTTATACTTCTACTCAAGTCACTTTTTGATCGATCACTTGTACTTTTACTCAAGTATGGGTTTCGAGTACTTTATATAACTCTGTTAGGCACACTCACATACCCAAATGTACACTGCTACTGTTTGGGAACAACTCAAACGGTATGTTATCAGGGTACTGCTTAGGCACAATCAACTCTTCTAGATGTTCCCTGTAACTAGAAAATCTTTAGTTTTTTTTTTTTGTGTTTTTTTTTTTTTAGTTTAGTTTCATTTTCAGGCAAACTTTTCTTTTATTTAGCAAAAACAAACTCAATGATCACTAGTCTCAAAGCGTTCCCACATTGTATCTCTTCACTCTGTTTCCAGTTCCAATGTCAGTGGTCATAATATCTTGTCTATGAATGTGAACAATCAGCGCAATCACTATCCAAAAACTAGTGCTGTAATATATACTGTATAAAACTTCTCAAAATGTAAAAAAACACAAAAATGTTGCTTGCTATAGCACCTACTTAGTGATTTCACCTCACCTGTGACTGAAAACAGCGGGAGCGCGCCTCCGGCGGCGCGCGAGCGCCACCTACAGGGGGAGGAGTCTAGCAACGTAGTACTACGTCGCTAGATGATAACGAGCCACGTTGCTGCAGTAGCAGTAGCAGCAACGTGAGCAGACGTTATGTGGTTAATGTGCATAAAGAAGCCAAGGAAAGATGGAAAAATCTCCAAAAGGCATCAAATTACAGATTAGACATTCTTATAATATGTCAACAAAAGTTAGATTTTATTTCCATCATTTGCACTTTCAAAATAACAGAAAACCAAAAAAATGGCGTCTGCAAAAGTTTGGGCACCCTGCAGAGTTAATATCTTGTACTGCCCCCTTTGGCAAGTATCACAGCTTGTAAACGCTTTTTGTAGCCAGCCAAGAGACTTTCAATTCTTGTTTGAGGTATCTTTGCCCATTCTTCCTTACAAAATTCTTCCAGTTCTTTGAGATTTCTGGGCTGTCTGTCACACACTGCTCTTTTATGGTCTATCCATAGATTTTCAATTATGTTGAGGTCAGGAGATTGTGAAGGCCTTGGCAAAACCTTCAGTTTACGCCTCTTGATGTAATTCCCCGTGGATTTCGAGGTGTGTTTGGGATCATTATCCATTTGTAGAAGCCATCCTCTCTTTTTTTTTTTTAAACTGTGTTTTATTAATTTTATCCCATGAACAGTACAACAGTACTGCAAAACAGTGAAAATACAAAGAATCATTGAATAGTACAGGTCATCTGCAAAATATCTCAATGGTTCAATATGGATAAAGGATATCCTATAGATATGCAAAAACAGAGATTCACAAACTTGCTCAAATAAAAGCAGATATCCTCGTTTATAACACAGTTAACATATGGGAAAAAACGAATCAAGGGCATAGGCAGACACCATAGGGAGGTCCGGCTAGGTCCCTGAAGGAGGGGGGATTTAAATGTGCCTCTATAAGTCACAAAACTATGCATATGTTTACATCAGACATGGCAACACATATATGTTAAAAGAATAACAAATCTTTATTTGTACAAATGATAAAAACAGTAAGTACGTCGTTCTATCTATATAGATGAACCATTAATATATGGTACAATGTTTAACAAACATATCAAAAGATGGCTGGAACTACGCGTTTCGCATTATGCGCTTCATCAGGGTCCAGCAATGGAATATATTTAGACAGAAATTCAATCTTTAGTAATCTAGAGGTACATAAAACATTTGTTATAAACATAATCATGTACATACATTATTTTTATTTATTTATGATTTATTGCATTTAAACTCTAAATATCAAGCTGTTCACTTAACCTCAAGAACATTATAATTATTCTAGAGAATCTAAAACAGATTCACAGTGTATAATAGAAGATATATAGAGGACTTTTCACATATGGCTAATGAGATATTTTACCTCTTCATCTTATGAGTTTATTGAGAAGTTTAGAAAGAATCTAAAAGACTTTATCAAAAACTCAAAAACTACGTCTAGACATTGCAGCAGAAAACTAAGTTAAAAAAGGAAAAGACAAAAAACAGGAAACAAAAAAAAAAAAAACCAACAACATAGCAAGGGGAAAAGACATAGAGAAAACGGAGAAAGGAAGTGGGGGAAAGGAAAATGGGGGGGGGGGGGAGGGAAAAAAGGGGGAGGGAGAAGGGGAAAGGGAGGAAACCGTGTGGAGTATGCATTACCACGTAGTCCAAAGGGGGGGCGGTGAGAGGGATAGGTTAATTCCACCAGATCAATAAATCCAGGAAAAAAAAAAATCCATCCACATAGGAGGCATGGAGGGGATATAATACAATGATACATATGAAACACCATATTTGCTTAAATAGATATGGGATACTCAGATATTGGGTTATCTTACCCTAGTCGCAAGGTCACAGTAGATAGGATGGATCATACTTATATTGATTTAAAACTCAGCTGTGAGGGAGGGAAGGAGCCAATCGCCCCTGAAGTTAGCATAAAAAGAACAGAGAATAATACCCATTAATTCTCAATGTAAAAGTGGATTTCACCAAAAGTGTAATAGTTATAGTATTTAGAGAGGCACTTACCGGAGACTCTTTCTACAGAGGTAATGCTGGTGATCATATGAGGATAATGGAAGCGTGCAGTGAGGTATAGATTAGAAAAAGGTTCCACACTGGTCATTAGCACATATCCCAGTTTTATAGATCAAAAGTGAATAAAATGGTGTATAGAAGGCGGGAGACCCGGAGGAGGAGGAGACCTAATGTTCAACAGGTAGTATATATAGCCCCCATGTTAGACAGCTCTCAATAGCATGTCTCCATGCAGACGGCTACATTATATTCTGAACTGCTGTGTCTGGTAAGTCTGTCCCTTGCATCAAAAGGCTTTCTTTTTCTTCTTAGGCTTTCCCACTTACTAATCCCCCCCTTTTTTCAAACATATATATTTCAGATCCTGGGTGGGAGTCAAGTGCTTGTCAGCACTCAACGATTCTTCCTTATTTAATCCTCATTTTGTTGGCACTATATTTATCCCCAATTTTGAAGGGGATCTTTTTCTTCTATACACCATTTTATTCACTTTTGATCTATAAAACTGGGATATGTGCTAATGACCAGTGTGGAACCTTTTTCTAATCTATACCTCACTGCACACTTCCATTATCCTCATATGATCACCAGCATTACCTCTGTAGAAAGAGTCTCCGGTAAGTGCCTCTCTAAATACTATAACTATTACACTTTTGGTGAAATCCACTTTTACATTGAGAATTAATGGGTATTATTCTCTGTTCTTTTTATGCTAACTTCAGGGGCGATTGGCTCCTTCCCTCCCTCACAGCTGAGTTTTAAATCAATATAAGTATGATCCATCCTATCTACTGTGACCTTGCGACTAGGGTAAGATAACCCAATATCTGAGTATCCCATATCTATTTAAGCAAATATGGTGTTTCATATGTATCATTGTATTATATCCCCTCCATGCCTCCTATGTGGATGGATTTTTTTTTTTCCTGGATTTATTGATCTGGTGGAATTAACCTATCCCTCTCACCGCCCCCCCTTTGGACTACGTGGTAATGCATACTCCACACGGTTTCCTCCCTTTCCCCTTCTCCCTCCCCCTTTTTTCCCTCCCCCCCCCCCATTTTCCTTTCCCCCACTTCCTTTCTCCGTTTTCTCTATGTCTTTTCCCCTTGCTATGTTGTTGGTTTTTTTTTTTTTTGTTTCCTGTTTTTTGTCTTTTCCTTTTTTAACTTAGTTTTCTGCTGCAATGTCTAGACGTAGTTTTTGAGTTTTTGATAAAGTCTTTTAGATTCTTTCTAAACTTCTCAATAAACTCATAAGATGAAGAGGTAAAATATCTCATTAGCCATATGTGAAAAGTCCTCTATATATCTTCTATTATACACTGTGAATCTGTTTTAGATTCTCTAGAATAATTATAATGTTCTTGAGGTTAAGTGAACAGCTTGATATTTAGAGTTTAAATGCAATAAATCATAAATAAATAAAAATAATGTATGTACATGATTATGTTTATAACAAATGTTTTATGTACCTCTAGATTACTAAAGATTGAATTTCTGTCTAAATATATTCCATTGCTGGACCCTGATGAAGCGCATAATGCGAAACGCGTAGTTCCAGCCATCTTTTGATATGTTTGTTAAACATTGTACCATATATTAATGGTTCATCTATATAGATAGAACGACGTACTTACTGTTTTTATCATTTGTACAAATAAAGATTTGTTATTCTTTTAACATATATGTGTTGCCATGTCTGATGTAAACATATGCATAGTTTTGTGACTTATAGAGGCACATTTAAATCCCCCCTCCTTCAGGGACCTAGCCGGACCTCCCTATGGTGTCTGCCTATGCCCTTGATTCGTTTTTTCCAATTTTGCATTTGGGGGAAGGTGCCATTATATCCTCTATTTAAATAGGCCCCCACCTCCCCTTTCACCTAATTGCTCACAGTTAACATATGCTCTTTACACAAGAAAGAAAAAAAAAGGGAAAAAAACTCAGCAGGAAATGCAGGTGGTGGTCAGAGTCACATCCCCATGCACTAGCGGAGCATGGGCCCAGAACAGACCCTCCTGTACCCGGACAGCCCTTACATTCAGAGCAGCGTGGAGCTGCACGTATCAGATAAAGCAACCCAAGGACCCCAGACCTTTAGGAATTTTTTCGGACAGCCCCTGGCTTCATAGGTCATCTTATACAGAGGTAGAACTTGGTTGATCATATTTTTCCAGAGATCAAGTGGAATCCTGTCCACCTGTATCCATTGCATCACTACAGTTTTCCTAGCATAAAACAACAAGAGTCGGAGAAGCTGTTTCTGATAGGTGCGGAGATCAATCTCCCCGAAAATCCCCAGTAAGCACCACTTAGGGCTGCAGACATTAGGGAAATCCAAGGAGGTTGAGAGAAAATGCGTAACCTGGGACCAGAAAGGTCTAACCTTTGGACAACTCCACAAGCAATGTTCCCTGGTCCTCTCCACACTTATGACACTCCGGTGTGGGCCTCTGCTTCATCAGAAACAACCGATAAGGAGTATAATAGGTCCTATGAAATACACGTAATTGTATCAGACGGTCCCTGGCTGAGATGGGCGTCCTAAAATATACCTCAAGCACCTCTTCCCAATCATCGTCCGAAATATCCGGGATGTCTCTCGTCCACCCAGCTCTAATAGCTTCCAGGCGCGATGGCACGCTAGTAAGAAGGACTCCATAGTAGGAGCTAGTCAATTTGGTGTGCTCATCCCGCAACAATTCTTTTTCCATAGGAGAATTGTCAAGCGTGACACTACCAGGCCCAAATTGGGCCAGGGCAGCGTGTCGCAGCTGGAGATAACGATATTGCCAAGAGCCGGGCACCCGAAAGTCCGCCCGGAACTGGGAGAACGTCTTAAAAATCCCCCCCTCAAACAATTGATGGGCATACTTCAGGCCCCGTTCTGCCCACTGCGCTGCATCCTGAGACACGGCGAAGTGAGGCAGACTAGGATTGCACCACAAGGGCTGATTCGGGGAACAGAGGCCCGGAGGCGCCGCCAACAGAGACTCACACCTGGCGTAGACCTGCAGAGAGGATTTCAAGAGTGCTGTATCCTCAGAGGACGCAACGCTGCGTCGGTAAATAAGATTAGCAAGTGTCACGATCCGGGGTCAGGCTCGAAGACCAGTAGCTATAGCAGTCGCAGGTCACACAGGAACCAGCAGGATAGGAATACTGACAGGTCACCCAGGCAGATGACGCAGGCTCACCTGAGGTGCGGAGTCTAAGTACTAACCGGTCTTCACCAGCGCTCCTGAAGGTGGAGATGGATTTTGCTGCGTGTTAGCACCAGGTCGCGGTCCTCAAGATCGCCCCACCAGGAAGTGAGCAAGTCAGAGTCCAGTAGCAGATAGGGATTAAACTGAAGCGTAGTCAAGGAGTAGCCAAAGGTCGGTAACCAGTAGTTGCAGGTTGGGATCAAACAGAAGAGTAGTCGAGGAACAAGCCAAGTGTCGATAACGGATGGTAGCAAAGATACAGACGGCAGCAGGAGAGACAAGCGAGATATCGGCTGTTGAAGGCACAATATTCTGGCGACCAGGAAGTGCAAAGACATGGTTTATAACAGGAAGTTCATGGGAGGAGCAAAGGGTTCAAGGTTCAAGGCAATAAAGATTCACAGCAGGATCATTCAAGGATTTGTCCAGGGAGCTGTCCAGCATTCCAGGTAGCTCAGTGAGTAGAGTCATTGCCAGACACCATGGAGGTCCCAGGTTCAAGTCCGGGTCCTGACAGTACTCCCCTCCTCCCAGGACGTCCGCTGGACGTCTTAGGACCAGGTTTAAGAGGAAACCTCTGGTGGAACTCCTTTGTTAATCTAGGGGCATGAACATTTTCTTCTGGCTCCCAGGAATTTTCTTCTGGTCCATATCCTTCCCATTGAACCAGATATTGTAATTTATTCCTAAACATCCTGGAATCAAGAATTCTCTCCACTACAAATTCTTCTTCACCCTGTACTTCAACGGGTGGAGGAGGCGGAAGAATTCTTCCAGGAAAGGGATTTTCCTTAAATGGCTTGAGCAGTGATATGTGAAAAACTGGGTGAATTCTCATACTGTCGGGAAGTTTTAAACGGAAAGTGACTGGATTGACCTGAGCAGAAATCTGGAAAGGTCCCACAAACTTTTGTTCCAACTTTGCAGATGGAACATGGACCTTCAAATTTTTGGTTGATAACCAAACCTTGTCACCCACTTGAAAGGTAGGAAGTGATCGGCGATGTCTATCAGCAGCCTTCTTGTAACATTCCTGAGCCTCCTTCAAAGTCTCAATTAATTTCTCCTGAATCTCTTGCAACATAGTTAATCTGTTGGCTACAGCAGGAATTGGAGTTGAGATAGGGAGATCAGGAATAAAAACTGGATGATAACCATTGTTTAGGAAAAACGGGCTTTGAGAGGTTGAGCTATGTCTAGAATTGTTGTAAGAAAACTCTGCCGTGGGAAGATAGTCCATCCAGTCATCCTGAAGATAACTAACAAAACATCGAAGGTACTGTTCTAAAGTTTGATTGGTCCTCTCAGTCTGACCATTAGACTGAGGATGAAAAGCAGAAGACAGGTTGATTGCTACTCCTAAAGCTGAGCAAAAGCTTTTCCAAAACTTTGAAGTAAACTGTACTCCTCGATCTGACACAACGTCTTCAGGAATTCCATGTAGTCTGAAGATTTCTCGAACCATCAACTCTGCAGTTTGTTCCGAAGAGGGTACCCCCTTAACTGGTATAAAGTGAGCCATCTTGGTGAGGCGGTCAACGACCACCAAGATAGTGGTCATTCCTTTTGAGGGGGGTAAATCAACCACAAAGTCCATAGAAATTGACCCCCATGGTCTTGATGGGATAGGGAGTGGTTGGAGCAACCCCAAAGGAGAAGCTCGGGGTGTCTTATTGCGTGCACAGGTCAGGCACGAGGCTACATACCTTTTAACATCTTTCTTGTACCCAGGCCACCAAAAGGAGCGTGATAAAAGTTCCTCTGTTTTAGAAACTCCAAAATGTCCAGCAAGTTTTGAGTCATGACTCAACCGGAGGACTTCAACCCGAGCAGACTCAGGTACATAGAGGCGATGCGTTTTAATCCAAAAGCCATTCTTGAACTCAAGACTGATGTCCATAGGAGGATTATTGAGGAGTGAGTCATTCTCGTAACCTTCTTTGAGGAGACTCAAGAATGCCTTTGAACTTGTGACACCTAGGAAGTTCTTTTGAGACAGGATTGTGCATTCAGCATTGTTCTCCTGGGAAGGCCCAGACAACATCCGTGATAAGGCATCAGCCTTACCATTTCTTGACCCAGGTCTATATGAGATAATAAAATTAAATCTAGAAAAGAACAGCGACCAACGTGCTTGTCTAGAAGACAATCTTTTGGCCGAACAAATAAATTCTAGATTTCTGTGATCAGTGAGAACGGTCACAGGATGCTTAGTACCTTCCAGCAAATGCCTCCATTCAGAAAAGGCTTCCTTAATTGCCAGTAACTCCTTATTCCCTATGTCATAATTCCTCTCAGCTGAAGACATTAAACGAGAAAAGTAAGCACAAGGATGAAGCTGCATCTTTTCACCGCTTCGTTGTGAAAGGATAGCTCCCACAGCAGAGTCAGAAGCATCAACTTCCACTACAAAAGGTAGCTCAGGATTGGGATGTACCAATACTGGTGCAGAAGTGAACAGAGTCTTTAACTTATCAAAAGCAGCCTGAGCATTAGATGACCACACAAAGGGCACCCCTTTCTTTGTCAGCTGTGTAATCGGAGCTATCACCTTAGAGAAATTTCTGATGAATTTCCTGTAGAAATTGGCAAACCCGATGAATCTTTGAATTTCCTTAACGTTTGCAGGGACAGGCCAATCTACTACTGCTCTAATCTTCTCAGGATCCATGCTTACTCCATCTGGTGAAATAATATACCCCAGAAACTGGATCTGGGTTTGTTCAAACTCACATTTCTCCAATTTGATATAAAGTCGATTCTGCCTTAATCTTTCAAGGACAGTGCAAACATGCTTGCGATGCTCCTCTAGGTTATTGGAAAAAATGAGGATGTCATCCAAATAAGCAACTACAAATTGGTCCAACAGATCTCGAAAAACATCGTTGATGAAGTGTTGAAAGGTTGCAGGGGCATTACAAAGACCAAAAGGCATAACCAAGGACTCGAAGTGTCCGTATCTGGTTCTAAAGGCGGTTTTCCATTCATCTCCTTGGCGGATACGAACAAGGTTATAAGCCCCCCGCAAGTCAAGCTTTGTGAAAATCTTGGCAGAACGAAGTCTTTCCAACATTTCAGAGATCAATGGGAGAGGATAACGGTTTTTAATAGTAACTTTATTCATGTGCCTGTAATCAATGCAAGGACGTAAGGTAGAGTCTTTCTTTTCAACAAAGAACAAGGCTGCTCCAGCAGGGGATGTTGAGTGTCTAATAAACCCCTTCTCTAAATTCTCATCAAGCCACTCCCTGAGCACCTTTAATTCAGGTTCTGATAAATTGAATAGGCGGCCAAAAGGTATTTCTGCACCTGGGAGTAGCTCAATGGGGCAATCATATGGGCGATGAGGAGGTAACTGGTCGGCGTTCTTCTTATCACAGACATCCTGAAACTCATGGTATTGTGGAGGCAGTTTGAGATATGACTGTGCTGTAACCACATCCAACTGCGTTTCCTTAATCTGTGGAGAACTAATTGGACAAGGCTCTCTACAGTATTCCTCACAATGGGGGGATGTAAAATTTATAACGCGTGCTTCCCAATTGATTGAGGGATTATGGGTGGAAAACCAAGGGATGCCCAAGATCACAGGAAATTTAGGTGACGTAATCAGCTGAAAACTGATGGTCTCACGATGGTTAGCCTCAAATTGGAGAACCAAAGGGACTGTTTCATGGGTAACAGGTCCTGAAGTTAAGGGTGAACCATCCACTGTCTCCATATCGACTGGGGCTAATTTATTTCTTGTCTGAATCATATTGTTTTTGGCAAAGTCTATGTCCATAAAGTTCCCCCCTGCACCAGAGTCCAGCATAGCAGAGCAAGGAATCTCAATGCCCTCAGAGATAAGTTTAATAGGGAGGACAAAATGAGGTAGTGAAGAATTTACTTTATTTTCTTCCTGGACCAACGGGGAGATGGACTGGCTAATGGAGTTTATTTGTTCAGGCGTGATCATATCAACCGATGCAATTGTTCTTCTAACCTTGTTAGGGCAGTTAATTGCATAATGACCAGAATCTCCACAGTAAAGACATAGGTTCTCAGAACGTCTTCTTTCTTTCTCCTGAATGGAAATGGATCTCTTAATTGCATCTACCTGCATTGGCTCAGGAGTGTTAGAATTAGGAGCAACTTTGAAATCCTGCTGAACAAATGGAGTAGCAGAGAAACGCATGCCACTCTTACTTGCAAACATTCCCAGCCTCTCCTTCCTCCTTTCTGTAAGTCTCTGATCAATTTTGATACATAATTGGATGAAGGCATCAAGATCATCAGGAGTCTCAACTCTAGCGAGCTCATCCTTTACCTGTTCAGAAAGCCCTCGGCGGAACTGACTCTTTTGCGCAGCAGGGTTCCAAGTAGTATCTGCAACCCAACATCTGAATTCTGCTGTGTACTCAGCGACAGAGCGTCTTCCCTGCCTCATACTATGCAGCTTTGCTTCAGCAGTAGCACAGCGGTTGGGATCATCAAAAACCTGATCCATTGCGGTCAAAAAGGTCTGAAGATTATTTAAAATAGCACTGTCCTGCTCAATATATGGGGAGGCCCAAGCTAGAGCTTCTCCAGTCAGAAGTTCGAGAATCAAGGTTACCTTTCTCTTCTCAGAAGGAAATGCAGCAGGGTGTGTTTGAAAATATAAACGACACTGATTTAGGAAACCCCTGTAATGATGGCGGTCTCCATTAAACTTGGATGGTAAAGGCTGAGGCATATGTGTGATAATATCACCTCGGTCCAGTAGTAGTCTCTGCAGAGCATGAATCTCCTTCTGTTGTCTTTCCAATAGACTTTCTAGTTTATTAACTTTTTCTTGGCAGGTAACACCAAATTCTTGCAGCTCAGCAATTTGTTGCCTAAGAGGAGTCACGATGCTTGCTATAGCGGCCTCCATATTTTGGGCCAGAATATTCTGTCACGATCCGGGGTCAGGCTCGAAGACCAGTAGCTATAGCAGTCGCAGGTCACACAGGAACCAGCAGGATAGGAATACTGACAGGTCACCCAGGCAGATGACGCAGGCTCACCTGAGGTGCGGAGTCTAAGTACTAACCGGTCTTCACCAGCGCTCCTGAAGGTGGAGATGGATTTTGCTGCGTGTTAGCACCAGGTCGCGGTCCTCAAGATCGCCCCACCAGGAAGTGAGCAAGTCAGAGTCCAGTAGCAGATAGGGATTAAACTGAAGCGTAGTCAAGGAGTAGCCAAAGGTCGGTAACCAGTAGTTGCAGGTTGGGATCAAACAGAAGAGTAGTCGAGGAACAAGCCAAGTGTCGATAACGGATGGTAGCAAAGATACAGACGGCAGCAGGAGAGACAAGCGAGATATCGGCTGTTGAAGGCACAATATTCTGGCGACCAGGAAGTGCAAAGACATGGTTTATAACAGGAAGTTCATGGGAGGAGCAAAGGGTTCAAGGTTCAAGGCAATAAAGATTCACAGCAGGATCATTCAAGGATTTGTCCAGGGAGCTGTCCAGCATTCCAGGTAGCTCAGTGAGTAGAGTCATTGCCAGACACCATGGAGGTCCCAGGTTCAAGTCCGGGTCCTGACAGCAAGTGTCTCATAGGAGGAAACCACCGCCGCTTCGACAGCCGTAGCCGCACTGCTCCTCTGAGGGAAGAGCCAACCATGGACATGTCCCATTTGTGCTGCATAGTAATATAAGCGCAAGTTTGGAAGGGCGAGGCCCCCCAGTGCCACCGGCTGTTGCAAGGTGGCAATAGAAAGTCTAGGCGCCTTCGGGTACCATAGGAAACCGGAAAAAAGAGAATCAAGATCCTTAAAGAACTTATTTGGCACAAACAGTGGAGAGTTGGCAAGGATATACAGAAATTTTGGTAACATAACCATTTTAAATAAGTTGACCCTACCAGTCAGAGTTAAAAGCAGATGCTTCCAGTGCTCCAGCCTAGACCTGAAAAGGTTCAGGCAGGGAAAAAGATTGTTTTGGAAATACAAGGACACAGGTTGCTGAACTTGAACACCCAGATATTTGAATGAGAACGTAAATTTCAAGGGGCAGTCATTCGGTAACGAGAGCGGGATGTCCATATCGACGGGAAACAGGCTAGACTTAGCCCAGTTAACCCGAAAACCGGAAAAAGAACCGAAATGTTGAATAAGACGGAGAACGGGCATAAGCGATGTGTGCGGATCAGTTAAATACAACAACATGTCGTCGGCATAGAGAGAGACCCTCTCCTCTAGAGACCCCACGGACATCCCCCGGACAGCGGGGGAAGTTCTCAGCAGCTGAGCTAGAGGTTCTATAGCAAGCGCAAAAAGTAGGGGGGATAAAGGGCAACCCTGCCGCGTGCCCCGTCGTATCTGCAGTGGACCGGAGACCATCCCATTCACCCTAATACGGGCAAGAGGTTGTGCATACAGGATCCGAAGCCAAGTTAAAAAATTCTTTCCAAAACCAAATCTCTCAAGTACATAGAACAGGTACGGCCACTCCACAGAGTCAAAAGCCTTCTGTGTATCGAGTGAGAGGACCACCCTAGGCAAATGAGAGGGGTTCGGGGCCTGCAGATTGGTGAACAACCGGCGGATATTCGCATAAGCCGAGCGCCCCGGAATGAAGCCAGTCTGATCTATCCCCACGATAGAGCCAATTATCTTATTAAGACGAAGTGCAAGAATTTTAGTAAGGATTTTAAGCTCTACATTAATAAGTGATATGGGTCTGTAAGAATCCTCTCATTAACTTCATCTTTTTCACAGATGGCATCAAGTTACCATTCAAAATTTGCTGAAATTTTATTGAATCCATTTTTTCCTTCTACTCGTGAGATGTTCCCTGTGCCAATAGGTTCCACTCAGAATTGGCCTCGCCATGGTTGACCAAAGAAGTTGAGTGCACATGCTCAACAACTTATCTAGAGGTTGTCTTTAAGAAATAGACGTATGAGTGCTGCCAGCATTGCTGCAGAGGTTGAAGGGGTGGGGGTCAGTCTGTTAGTGCCCACACCAAAACGCAGTGCCAGAAAGGTGCGTTCTGTGTGGGCTTCCTCTCACACAGGTGAATACTCTGCCCTTGCGAGACGCATGTGGTTGCCAATAAATTCTTAATGGAACCCCAATATATCACAAACACAGCATGTTTGGGGCAAACCAAATAGCATGGTGCCACAGAACCATGCCATTTGGTGCGATGCGATCTAAAAAAGTATTGCTTGCACTACTTTTTCATGTTCCAGTGTGTTTTGCTGCCCATTGAAATCAAAAAACAGGAACAGGAACTGATGGGAACAGCTTAGAAACATTTGCTTGTTTTTATTAGAGGGCTGGCAGACTGACAAGATTCTGGTCTTGAGAAAAGCTGAGGTTTCATTTTCTGCTTTGTGAACTTTGAAAATTATTTTCTCCATGATGCTTATCAGTACAGAGATGAATGAAAAGCTTGTTTTAAAGTGCTTTCACTAATTGTTCAGAATATGTAAATTCTTTAGTATGTGTGGTTTGGGCACAGGTTCACGTTAAAGGTTAATAAATCAACCTAATACTTTATCAGCCAAGGCTCACTTTTATTATACCTCAAGGGGCCTTTTATTCCGTATTAGGCTTTCCTATATAAAAGCCATAAAAAGCATGTTTCTATACTGTATATTCCTTGTTAAATCCTTACCTTATATTGATTCTCATTGCCAGGAAAAAACACATTTCAAAACTGCATTATACTTTTAAATAAATTTATGAGTCAATGCACTGCAAGTCTTTAAAATTCTGTTCGAGCCCAGAATGATAAACTGGCTAAGCTAGCAGGAATGACTGATACACTATATTTCCAAAAGTTTTGGGACACCTGCCTTTACACGCACATGAATTTTAATGGCATCCCAGTCTTAGTTCGTAAGGTTCAATATTGAGTTCGCCCAACCCTTTGCAGCTAGAACAGCTTCAACTCTTCTGGGAAGGCTGTCCACAAGGTTTAGGAGTGTGTCTATGGGAATGTTTGACCATTCTTCTAGAAGTACATTTGTGAGGTCAGGCACTGATGTTGGAGAGAAGGCCTGGCTCACAGTCTGCACGCTAATTCATCCTAAAGGTGTTCTATCGGGTTGAGGTCAGGACTCTGTGCAGGCCAGTCAAGCTCATCCACCCCAAACTCGCTCATCCATGTCTTTATGGACGTTGCTTTGTGCAATGGTGCGCAGTCATGTTGGAACAGGAAGGGGCCATCCCCAAATTCTTCCCACAAAGTTGGGAGCATTAAACTGTCCAAAATGTCTTGGAATTCCCCCCGCCTTTACAGTTCCCTTTACTGGAACTAAAGTGCCAAGCCCAACCCCTGCAAAACAACTCCACACCATAATCCTCCCTCCACCAAATGATTTGGACCAGTGCCCAAAGCAAGGTCCATAAAGACATGGATGAGCGAGTTTGGGGTGGAGGAATTTGATTGGCTTGTCCTGACCTCAACCCGATAGAACACCTTTGGTATGAATTAGAGCGCAGACTGCGAGGGGTTTATTGATAGAGGATCAAATACTTATTTCACTCATTAAAATGCAAATCAATTTATACCTTTTTTGAAATGCGTTTTTCTGGATATTTTTGTTGTTATTCTCTCTCTCACTGTTAAAATAAACCTACCATTAAAATTATAGACTTGATCATTTCTTTGTCAGTGGGCAAATGTACAAAATCAGCAGGGGATCAAATACTTTTTTCCCTCACTGTATGCCCAATGTACCTGCTGACCACCCTTTTTACATGCTTTTTGACAGCTCACACACCATCTGATATAAACAGAGGTCTTAAAGCTGAGCTCCGGGCTTACAGCTTAGTATACCACTGAAAGACATAAACGGGTGCTGCTTTACTTGCAAAGTTATGTGAATTTCTGCCCATTCAGTTATGGGAATTACCCTATCTTTTATGCACATTATGTCTGCACATAGGCATCGTCACTTCACTTGTAGGGCATTTTTTATGAAATAAGCTTCACCAAAATGTCACCAAATTAAAAAAAAAAAGGATTTTTTGTGTAATTAAGGTAGTTTAGTTTATTTAATTTAGTGTTCATTTTATTTGTGTGTTCCCATTTTGTGTGTTATTCGTGCAATGTCTATTCATTTTTTTTTTTTTTTTTTAATTTGACAAAATAGTAACATTTTGCATAAAATCCCCTAATTATTACTAAAATTTCAGGTTTATGAAAACTCTAATTTGACTCATCCCTTTTCATCACACATGCCATAATTTGCTGTGTTTTGTTCATGGGAATTCTGTAGGCCAACCTCAAAAGAGTGAATAGGGTTTACTGGGGTGGAAATGTTTTTAACCCTTTAAGAAGGTGCTGGGGTTTTTAGGGGTGGAGGTGTTGGATGCAAATGGAGGTATGAAAGAGCTGAATGTTGAGGGACATCGCAGCTGTGTTTGTTGTATGGTGGGGTAATGTCAGCTCATACAGGGGGCCCAGGATCCTCAGTCTACACCAGGGGTGTCCAACCTGTGGCCCCAGGGCCGCATGTGGCCTAAGGCTGCTATAAATGCAGCCCAACACAAAAGCTTACTTAAGGATATTGATTTTTGGGGGGCTTTTTTTGTAAAAATACATTGATACTTAGCGAACACATGCGGTCGAAGAAAAATTTGACACCCTCCTTTTTTTCTAAACTTAGTTTATTGAAAAAAAAAATTGCACATATAAATCATACTTGTCAAGCCAATGCAGTGGCAAAGCACTATCCAACACACAGTGTATACAAAGGCAATTGTCACAGCACTGGAGTATCAAAGCCTGTATACCCTGTATATACCGAAGCAACATATAGGTACAGCCATGTACAGTATATGCACAATCAGAAAAATCAAACAGAAAGAAAAATCTTACGTTAAACTAGTAACAAACAAGAAAAAAGCAGAGTAAGCAAACAGACAAAATAACACTGCATTCATGTATGTTATTAAGACTGACTCACCCAGGCGACCAGCACCAAAAATAGTTCCCAAAGGAAAAAGAAAGAGAAAGGCACAATGTTAGTCATTGTCCCAAAAGTTATAATAACACTCTGACTTCCAGCCCGACAGGGGTAGCAGCAAGAACAGCTGGGAGGGTTTGACTTAAAGCATAAGGTAACTAATGTCTCATTACTGGACTTTTATAAAATCTTATGTTCCCAAAGAAAAGCTTTCCACTCTTCACAATCACACCTTATTCATGTCATCAGTTTTCGGCAGCTCCTATATTTGTGAGCAACTATTTTCAAGGATGAAGCACATGAAGGGCAAAATTAGAACCAAAATATCTGATGAGCATCTTGAGAATTCATTGAGAATTGCCACTACATCCATAGAACCAGATATTGATGCTTTAGTTGATCAAAATCAGTGTGCATTTGTATTATGTTGACATCTTTTACTTTTATAATAAAAAATATTACAAAAAAATTGTTTTTTTTACTCAGATAGGTACATTATCTATATCAGTGATCATTAACTTGTGATCTGCCTAACTGTTTATGCTCATCAGCTATCATTATTAGTGTATTTTAGATGTGACCCAAGCCAATTCTTCTTTTTCTATTGTGGCCCAGTAGGGTCAAAAGGTTGGACACCCCTGGTCTACACCTTCTTTCTTGATAATATTGACAAAGTTCAATGTTCAGTGTAATTGTTGGGAGGTGTTGTTGGTTGGATGATGGGGAAATGTAGTGTCTTGCACTGGGTCCATGATCAACCAACTCCTGGATTCTTAACCAATACCTCCTTTGCTGATATCAGTGACAAAGTTCAATGTTCAGTGTAATTGTTGGGAGGTGTTGTTGGTTGGATGATGGGGAAATGTAGTGTCTTGCACTGGGTCCTTTATTGATATCAGTGACAAAGTTCTAAACACATGTATGAAGACAAGGGTAATGTTTGTGTCCATAGATGTTCCATTGATCAGTGTAAAATAGAAGACTACAGCTAATTTAGATGTGTATGTCTCTGTCTCTTCCAGATGGCCTCTGTACAGGATTCCAGATATGGACAGAAAGAGTCTTCCGATCAGAACTTTGATTACATGTTCAAGCTGCTCATTATTGGAAACAGCAGCGTCGGCAAAACATCATTCTTGTTTCGCTATGCTGATGACTCCTTCACATCTGCATTCGTGAGCACGGTTGGAATTGATTTCAAGGTTAAGACAGTCTTCAAAAATGAAAAAAGAATTAAACTGCAAATCTGGGTGAGTTATTGGATTTATGTTCTATAAAATGTTGCTTGGTTTATCTACCAGTTGTTACGAGGACACAAAAACTCATCACAGACAGCACATAAACATGAATGTTTTGTGTTAAACAAAGTGGCGACATCCATAAATCATCTCAGATTAGACGCAATAGTGTCTTTCAATAAGAATAAATAATGCATGTAGCTATTGCTCATATTTCATCAGGTAATGCAGGTCTCATAAAGCGTAGGGATGATAAGAATCACAATTACTACTGAGGACACTCAGACAGATAGATTTTGTTGGACAACAAATAGCCATAAAGACGTTCAGCTATTTCAGTGTCTGAATTATAAATTGCATGGCTAGTTGTGATGTCTGAATTTATGGAAAGTCGCTGTACATTATAGAGGCTTGGAGGGAGGATTTCAATGTCATAGCACTCTGATTCATGTCCTAAATGTCTTACGAAAATAATTGTTGCATATTAATTGAGAATGAAGGTGGACCTGTCTCCTGTGGTGAGCTAGCCATAGATGTAGGATGGCAGTCACCACATCAAGCTATTTTTAATTGGAAGAGCTGATGATTCCATATCTCACTGGTAGACGCCCACCATTCATCCCTTCCTCAGAGGTGATGACCATTTAGGGTGGGAAATGACATGAAGTCAGGAACACCACGAATGAGCCTTCTTCCTCTTGCTCCCTCCTTGTCCATAAACATTTATTCTCAGACAAGTACTGTATATGTTATATGTTTAAGAACTGTGCTCAACAGGGAGTTCACTCTTAGGGCTGTTAAATAATTCCTAAATCTCTGAATGACCTTTTAAAATCAGTTTACAGTTATTATTTAAAGTAGTGGAGAGTGTCTAAGATAATGGTATCCAATCAATCCAAATGACTGTTTTAAAGGTTAATTTGAGGTATCAAGTAAAATCAATCAATGCAATGAGAATGCTGTGTAGAGAACATTGCAAGTGCAACTGTACTACAGTCAGAAAGTCCAACACTGGAAGGTACCTCCAGTAAAGAACAAATGTAATACTCACCCCTAAGTTCTGCTGCCTTTACTGCTTGGTCACTGCTTTTTTGCATTTGCACCATGGCCCACTTCATTTGTATGGGTCACATTTGAATCTCCTGTACTGTATATATATATATATATATATATATATATATATTTATATATATATATATATATATATATATATATATATATATATATATATTGTAAGCTACAGGTTATTTTGTATCACTGTGAAACAAAATACTTGTCTGATACCGGTGCATTGTTCATTACGCTTAGTAAAAAATGTATCAAAACAGAATGGGGTCGCATTTTGGAGTGGTACTGCCTGCCAAATGCAACCTGTTGTATAAAAATTTTACAAGCCACCGCAGCGGTGTGCACGAATGTGGCCACTGGCCATGTTAACTTCAGTCAGGGAGGTGGTAGAAAGGTGGTAAAACCCCAGCTAAACTACAGAATTTTAATGCAACCCGTCAGCCTGAGTGAGTATACAAGGCCTTAGGCCCCTTTCTCATGGGGTGGATCGGCTTGGGGGACTCTGCTAGCTCAGCGGGGATTGCTGTGCAGAGACGGACCTATCAGAGTCCCGCTCTCCTCTATGGGGAGATCAGATGAAAAGGACAGCATGTCCGTTTTCATCCGACTCCATCTGATCTGACCCGTTGGACAGATGGTGAACGTATCACCATCCGTCTGTTTTAAACGTATCTTGTCAGATTGGATGACAAATGGGTGTCAGTGGACACATCTCCGATGACATCCGCCTTCCCATAGAGTAGAATGGGTGGCCCGATAAGGTCCACCTGAAAAACGGACAGGCGGACCTGATCGGTCCGATCGTGTGAAAGGGGCACAAGTCTAAGCCAGATTACCCTTTTCACAGTGCTTTCTGTTGAAACGGCTGCCTCCTATTGTATGATGTTGTGCTGTGTATGGTCAACGTTGTAGGGGGGAGTCACACAATAGAATTTAGAACCAAAAACCACTTGAGAGTACTCTAGAGTAAAACCCAATCCAGTATTTTTATTATTGGTTGTTTTTCTCTATTTTATTTTATTATTATGAATGAAAAGTATGTTTCCAGTTCACTAAAGGTTTTAATGTATGATTCAGCTCAATTTGCAGTGTGCACAGTATTGATACTGTACATAGTATTGCTTTTTGTGGTATTTTCTATGTAAAAGTTATTTCTTAAAAAAAATGATCCCAGGGCGTTTTGCTTGTTAATTATCACTAGCTGCAGGGCTGGTGCAAGGATTTTTGACACCCTATGTAAGACCTCATTTTTATCTTAATGCATAGAATGCATTAGGATAAAAAGCCTTCTGACTCTACAACTCCTTTAAAGCTGTCAGCCTTCAGTAGACTGGACAGTAAATACACCACTCCATTTTTGTTCTATAACAACAAAAAGAAAATACCGCTATGATCAGGAAAAACTTTTCCACACCAGAAATCTTGAATTCTGTTTAAAGGAGATGTACAGCCAAAGCTCGTTTGGCTGTACATCTCCTATGGATCACAGGAGTGCAGTCCGTTCTGCACTCCTGTAACCCATTTTCAGCAGAGAGTGGTCTGAAGTCAGCTCTCTGCTGACATCACAGAGTCGGTCCAGGCAACGCGTCATCACGACCACGAGTCAGGATCTGCCAGGTGCTTGGACCGACACCCGGCTCAGCCTCTCAGCGAGCCGATGAGAGCCTGAGCCGGCCCCTCCCCGCCCCTCCACAGCCCAGTGCTCCAATGAGTGAGGAGGCTGGCAGAACAGAGAGCAGTGACTGACAGTCAGCAGCTCTCTGCTCGGGAAGCTGTCATAACCAAGCGATTGGCGGTGTTCGATTGCTCGGTTCTCAGTGCAGAGGGGCCGGGGGACAGATGCAGCATCCACCTAGGTAAGTATAAATAGGCAATAATCCTATTACTTCTCTTTTAACTCTCACCTGAAAAGTGAGAAAGAGTTATATCTGATGTGGATTAAATACATTTCTCGATATGACAATGAGAAGTAAAATAGGTCCAGTTCTAGCTCTGGTAGTATATTACTATTAGCTGCAATGTGTTTATGTATTCCACTGTCATAGCGGTGCACAGCAGTGCTTCCCAGTTATGGTGTAAATGGTATAGATGGTTTGAATAGTGTAACTGGGTCAGAAAAGTAAAATCCAGCTGAACTTCTGCACATTAATAATAATCAAATTCATTTGAGCCAGCATAGAGCAGACTGCAGCTTCAGGGCTTAGCAGTAGCAGACTAACATAACAGACTACAACAGCAGATCCCAACTGTTTGTGTGCAGGTTAGGTAGATGAAGCAATAAAGATGGAGGGAATTACTGCAGGGAAAACTTGTCAGCACTCACTGACCTCATGGCTACAGGCAAAGACACATGGGGCTACCAGCTCAGCTCTTCCTCCCAGCCCAGTGCGATTTCAGCCAGAGAGAGCACCAATGTGTGAGTCAGTCACACAGCCGCCCTCCCAGCCCACCAGCTCTATTATCCCAGGAGAATCTACTTTTCCACAGGCATACAAGAGTCCTTACAGGCTTCAAGACCCAGGAGGCTAATCGCTGGGTACTGCAGCCAGGGACAAAGTCAGAGGCAGCTCTTGCCAGTCCCCCTTGCAACCCACCCAATGGAGTGGAGGACTGCCTATAGCTTATGGGTGGTGGTGGTCAAACTGGTGGGTGGCTATGCCATCTCCAAGCACCCGTCTGGCACTGCCCCTGCCCTTTACGGTCACTTGACATCTGTCAGTTACTGCCCCCTGGCTTCATCGGCCATGCAATAAACTGCATGGCTGGACGGATGGCCGCACAGAGGCCAGGTGAGTGGTACTGGCCAAAGGAGCATCCCAGCTGCCACAGCTGCCTTGGGCCCAAGAAACACATGCGATCCCAGCCCACTCCGCCCCTGCTGGCCGCCCCTGACTGGTGTGCGCTCTAGGCCGGCACCTACCTTGCCTATAGGTAGCGCTGGCCCTGACTAGCTGTGTTTCCTGTAAATCTAAACATAAGGTTCTGTGAGGGGTCTATAACGGTAAAACGATAAGCGTGCACAGAAGCATTTAAAGGAGATGTTTGGGATTACAAAAAAAAAAAAAAACATATACACCTCCATGCTGCAGTATTGGTGTGATGCTGCAACTGTCCCCCTCCAGCTCTAAGACTGAGATCTGAGTGATCACATGACTGTTAATCGATCAGTTCTTGGTCCGCTCTGAGCAGACAGACTGTCAGTCACCACTCTTTGCTCTGCCCCTCTAGTATTGATAGCCAGGCTGGGGCGGTGGCCGGAGCGGCTGACTCAGGCTCTCAGCGGTGCACAGAGAGGCAAAGCCAGCTGCCAATTAGGCACACAGGTGGATCCCGACAATATGGTCAGAATTCTTCCAGACCCTGACCCGGCCCTCTGAATGGATGGATACAGATTAGAACCTCTGTTGAGTTTGAAAGACTGACTCAAACTTTCTATCCTGATGATCCATTGTCAGTTGTTACCACAGCAGGATGAAAAGGGGGATATCTGTCTATAACACTCTACCAAAAAAAAAAAATAAAGCATTAAGGCCCTATTCATACTTTGCACAGTGGGAACTCTCATTCCCACTTGCGGCTTTGTTTAGGCGATCTTTACGCATTTCCGCATGTGACAGATAGGGCAGCCCATTTACTTGGGCTGCTCTATACGCGTATCTCACCCAAAATAAGCTCTTGCTCCTTTTTGGGCAACAAGGTTCATGTCATTTTTAAAGGCACATTTTGTCGCGATTGCAGTGCAATTTGGGTGCAGCAAAATATCACCATGTTTGTAGTGCCATTTAGATTGAATGGCATCAAAATGCGCCTCATGCTTTTTGCAGGGATTCCGTTTGTGATTCCAGATCTCCAAATGTGAATGGAACCTAAGGTACACTGTTGTACAATATTGCACACATTCTGATGTGCTAAAACCCTTATGTCATGGTTCACCATAATAAAGATGGAGTCTGTTCCCATCTCTGTGCATTTTTTAAAATACATGTCTTGTTTTTCTGAGTTTTAGTGTGTTGGAAGGCCCAAAGAAGTTAATGCATCAAAATTAAAATAAAATGCATTTTGATACGCGCCTTACTCATTGGCTGTAAATGGCTATTAACCCTAATCACTCCAAATTCTAAATTCAGAAATATAATGAAAATGCTGGTAAAATGCAAGTCAATGCAAAAAGGTTACCAAAAAGCACTTTTTACTCACACGCACACATTGGGTTGATTTACTAAATGCAAATAGACTGTGCACTTTGCAAAGTGCAGTTGCATTCTGCAAGAGCAGTTGCTCCAGTGCTTAGTAAATGAGCAGAAGCTCTGCTAACTTCCATCATCCAATCATGTACAAGACAAAATGCTGTTTTTTTTTTTTTTTTTTCATTTTACTTGTATGTGATTGGGTATTCTTTGCAAAATGAATCTTTACCTCATTTACTAAGCTCGGAAGCAACTGCAAAGTGCACAGTCTATTTCCTTTTTGAAAATGAACCCCATAGATGTAAATGGGTTAGAACATTGAGCCAGGCTTGGGCAACATAAATTATACTTGTGGTTGCTTTCCATTGTATAAAATGCTTATCTTTAGGTTTTTAATTTATTACCAAGTGACATTTCAAGGCAAGCTTAATTCAGGAATAAATCTAAACATTTTATTATGCTATTAATGTAAATTCACTAATTAGTTTCTCCATATCTTAAAAATGAAATGGCATATTGCTGCCCTTTATAATGATGTCACTACCCCTGTGATTGTAACCCCTGCTCTCTGATGACAGAGAGATTACAGGTTTATAGTATTTCACAGCCAATATTCTGTGCAGCGCTGACAGTTGTAGTTTCCAACCACGGTGCAGAAAAAATATCATTGGCTTCCAAGGCCTTCATGGTTTTACTTTTAACCCCGTAGAAGCCACTGGTGAATAGGGATCCCCCATCCTGCACAGCGAGGCACACTGAATTTTCCACAGGCTCACTGAGACAGGAAACAGTCCATGCACCTTTGTTTTGTTTTTTTAGGGGTTAAAAACTTGGATGGGGATAGGGATATTATGGGATGCCCACTTGGCTGGAATAAAAGTCTCTTCAGGGACACTCAACTATATTATATACACTCACTATATACACTCCTCTTCCCCCAACACGTCACTTGCTTAAAGAAACTCTCAGGCCTAGCTAGAACACTGTTTGAGGGATCTGACAAGGGACCAGATCCAGTAAGAGTCCTTTACAGGCAGGGACCGTGGGCCCCTTTGGAGTGTACAAAAGTTCCAGTGTCCAGCTACCTTCCTGTGGCTACTGATCCCAGCACTACCTCTTCAGGCACTGCCAGCCCACCTGGTTGCAGCTGCCCCTTTCACTAAGCATCCTGGCTAATCTTTCACAGTCCTCCCAGACTGACTCTACAGCCATCCCAGACTGCCACTCCTTAGTCCCCTCAGACTGTCCCTCAGTCCTCCCCTACTGTCCCACTCACCAGCCACCTGGTTGTCTTCCCCCTGGAGATCTTCTGGATGTGCTCACTGGCCTCTGCTGTCCTCACGCCTGCTCCTATACCACTGGACAGGACCTCTCCAGCCAGTTCCTCCTAACCTCCTTTCCATTCTTTTGGAAGCTTCTCCAAGGACCTAAGCTGAGTTAGCCCCCCAAATCAAAAATTTTGAATAAAACGTATGCAGATTGTTAGATAAGGTTAGATCAACTGTTGTTTGCGTTAGATCTCACACAGAAGAAGAAATATTAACAATTATTTGCTGGGGGGGCAACCTGTCATAAGCCCCGTTTAACAAAAAACTTACCAAAAAGTTAGCTATTTTGGAAGCTATTTGTTAGATCCGTTAAGATCAAATGGTTTTATCAATCAAATCAAATTGTTTGGCCAAAAATCATTCATACTAATAGATATTCTTTAGATCCAGTAAGATCAAGTGGTTTTAACATTAGATCTCGCATAATTTCAGAGATATTCCCCATAAAAATATAAATATTAAGTGGTGGTACATAAGGAGAGGCTACACCCCCCCCCCCCCCCCCCCTACACATGCAATTTCCTGGCCAAAAGTCATCCAGGCTAATAGGTATTTGATAGATCCGGCAAGATCAAGGGGTTTTAACGTTAGACCTCACATCATTTCAGAGATATTCCACATAACAATAGAGATATTAGGTGGTGGTACATAAGGACAGGCTTCGTTAGATCCGGTCAGATCAAATGGTTTTAGTTTCAAAATTTTTATTGAAAAATTAAAGTAATACAAAAATACAGAGTACAACAAAACAAAACAAGGAATGTGCAATCCAGGTTATGAATGAACATAGGCATGTTACATACCAGAAATGCAGTGCTCGACAAAAAAAAAAAAACAAGGACGGTATCAGTGATCAAACTTGGAACTTTCCTGGATATCAGACATGGAGCAGCATCTCACAGATAAAGCTCAGTTTTGACTCTGAAAACCTTATGTAAGATATTATTTAGGCTTCATCTGGATATTTCTGATGTAGTCCCCTTGTATGAAGGTTATTTAAAACAGAACATATCTCGATACTAAAAACGAGTTCAGTGGAGGATAAGTCGACAACGAAAAAAGGGACAAGGGCTTAACAAAAAGTCTTAAAGCGGAGTTCCGGGCACAGAAGTCATTTTTTAATAAACATACCCCCGGGACAGTCAGGGCTAGCACATTCCACAATGGCTAGCCCCTGATCTGTCCCGGTTCGCACTTACCTTTTAGAAGAAATACTTACTTATAAAATTTCTTCCACAGCGTTTCCATCTCTCTTGTGGGCAGCTGAAGCCGGCACGGTCCTCTTCTGTGTCTTCTTCCGCGTCTTCTTGTCCCAGAATGCGCCTGCACCGGCCCCTCTCGTCACTTCCGGTGCGGCGCCGCATTCCTAAACAGCTTCTGGGCATGCCCAGAAGCTGTTTAGCAGGGGAATGTGGCGTCGCCCGGAAGTGACGAGCGGGGCCGGTGCCGTCGCATTGATTCCTGGGAGCGATGACGTTCAGCTCCCAGGAATCATAGCGAGACAGGAAGTGACGGGGTGAGCCGCGGTTCCGAGGGAGGAAGTACTCTGAGGTGAGTATTTACGATCTTCAATTAAAAGGTGAGTAAACAAAAAAAAAAAATAACTATCCAATTCCTTTTCAGGTGATCTCGAACTAGCGGAGGGGCACAAAAAAAAAATATCATTTTTGTGCCCGGAACTCCGCTTTAAGTTGATATAGTTATAGATCAAGTGGTTTTAACGTTAGATCTCACATTATTTCAGAGATATTCTACATAAAATTATAAAAATTAGGTAGGGGGAAAATAAGGACGGCTGGCCCCCCCATATGCAATTTTCTGCCCAAGAATCATCCAGGCTAATAGCTATTCATTGGATCCATCAAGATCAAGTGGTTTTAACATTAGATCTCAAATAATTAGAGACTTATTAAGTGATTAATAACTACTTGATCTACTTGATAACTACCCAACAATGTGGACGAGCTGAAGGCCGCTATCAAAGCAACCTGGGCTTCCATAACAGTGCCACAGGCTGATTGCGTCCATGCCACGTTTATGCAGTAATTCATGCAAAAGGAGCCCAGACCAAGTATTGGTATAGTGAATACTATACCGTATATAGCCATACTTTTCAGCCAGCATTTCTTTATTAAAAATCCTTTTTTTTATTGGTCTTATGTAGTATTCTAATTTTCTGAGATACTGAATTTTGGGTTTTCACTAGCTGTAAGTCATAATCATCAAAATTAAAAAAAAAAAGAAAAGCTTGAAACATACCACTCTGAGTGTGTCGCATCTATATAACATATACGAGCTTCACTTTTCAAATTGAATTAATATTGAAATAAATTAACTTTTTAATGATATTCTAACTTTTTGAAAAGCTCCTGTATATACTGTATATACTGTAAATAAAAGATATTCACCTTATATACCCTGATTTCTGCCCAATGTGAGGCTTACATTACTCGAGATTCTTTGACTGGATTCTAGGAGAGCTGAGGATTCCAGATTAGTGTGAATGTGCTTCAGCACTGGGGTGTCTGATGGTATTCCGTACTGGACACACGAAAAGATGCAGCAAGCGGCCATGTTGTTTAGTCATTATAGGTCAGCCATGACAGTCTTGCAGAACAGTTACACATTACCGCAGTGATTTTACCCCCTCCCTCCTCTTTTAATTCATAAAATGCATAGGTTTTACACTTCAAAGAAGCCATTTTCTCAACCGAGAGACATCAAAAACCAGAACTTAGGCCTGTGCAGAGCTGCAAACCGCTAATTGAGTCCTGGCAGGATGTCTGTTTCTTCTGTCCAGGCCTATCATAAAACTAAGATCAAATCCATTAAGGATACCAAGACCTAATGGCAATCGTAAAAGGCAATCAGATAGACCTGCCCAATTCCAAACTGAAAAAATCCACACACGATTAATAAACTCAGACAGAAATATGACACATTAATAATAAGTATATATTTGGATGAGAAATGTCATACTGGACAAATTAAGGTCATACATGACCACACTAGCACATATAGAAGGGAAGATAACTGTCAGATATTCCCTGGATGACATGTTTATCTGAACTATCCTGCGTTTAGTATCCTTGAATGTGAAATTCAATGCTGAACAATAATCTATCAGTTTCAAGAACCCAACCATTACATATAGGAAGGTATGAATAGTGGTTTAAAACTGTCTATAGAGGAGAGACCTGATATTGTCAAAAACTCAGGACAGCCCCTGGCTCTCTGATCCCAGAGAAAAAGGGAGATCCCTAAACACTTGAGAGTTTTCTTGGTATCATCAAAGCAGTAACATCTATCAAGTTTGAGAACTGATAACACCTGGCTTATCGACTGAAGTCTGATAACACCCGGGACATTGACTCCAAGTATTTTTCCTCCACAATTCTACCCTATTTTTCTATTGCTGAATTATGTCTCTATTTCTTTTAAACACCTTGTTTCTGTAAATATTTTATTTGCACCAACTTTGACCTTTTCATTATTAAAACCTTATTTTGAAAAGTGTTAACCTTGTATCTAGGCTTTTAATGCAAACTAAAAAAGAACCTGTCTCTTGAAGAGTGCTACTGTATAGGATAAATCCTATGAACATACCTGTCTGTTGTGACAGTGTGTGTTACAGATGATTATCCTAAGATCATAATTGGTATTGCTAGAATTACAAGCTTCCTCCTGCTCAGACCAATTAGCCCAGTGACAATCGCTCTCAGGCTGCTGGCACCTAGATTGTGGTCCCGCGAGCTGGAAAATCTTTCTGCAGGGTGCAGCTGAGAGTGGCATTGTTACATAAGTGACAGCATGGTGTGAGATTGGCTGGTCCTTTGTCACAAGTTAGTGAGAAGGACAGGGACCTGATACCTGCGTCCGTCACAGTGTCATCTCATGATATTTGGGATCTTCAGGTTCTCAGGGTCTAACCAGAAGGCCAAGTAACTTTACTTTCACCTAGACTCCGCAGCCAGATATTTTCTTTTTTGATTTTCAACTTTTGAATTTTACATGGAAGGTGGGGGTCTACAAGATAAACAGACCTTGGATTTATATGCATGTCAACTCGCGTTTATAAATACAAGAACTTTTTGGTCTTGGCCGCAAGTTGCTACTTTTGAAGAAACTTCAGTCCAGTAACAATTTATAATTGCTTACAGAAACATTGTGGGATTTGGAAATAATCTGGTTGGATAGGTCTGGTGTTGTCAGTTAGTCATGTCATAACTGCTTCTTTCAATGTACAAGTCATTGGAATTGCAAAAGCAGCTTGAAGTAGGTAAAAAGAGGACAAATACTGGACTAAAGAAGGCCATCTACTGATCTCAAACTGATGCCAGATGCTCCTGAAAGTAAGCTGAATTTGCCCATCAACACATGCCCAAACAGAGTATCTGCGCAAAGCCATGCAGCAGTGAGGTGTGGCACCATCTTTGTAAATCTTTGTGAGTCTTGCTTTTTATATGGTTTGTTGAGGCCAAGTTTTTAAAATAAATACTACTCTATATGAGCTTTTGTGGGTTCTGTAGTGAGCACATCTTTTACACAGCCGCACTACATACATACTGCAGGTGTGCGCAGCCTATAGCATTACGGTGTGCACCCCAAAGCTGAAACAAACATGCCTTTCTCTGCAGCCTGAGCTGCACTCTACAGTGAATAACAGGTCCCCAGGCTCTGTGAAGCCACATAGTTACATGGTTAATCTGGTTAAAAAAAGACAAAAGTCCAACAAGTGCAATCAAGTTAATGGGAAGTGCTCTGTGCTAAGCTGCTTTCTGTTCATTCACAAACTGAAGCATAGTCAACACAGTTTACTATGCTTCTGTTATAAATGAACACAGTGAGAGAGTGTGTTCACTGTGTTCATTTGGAAAATAAAGGGCCAGTAAATAACATATTAATCAGCCCCTTCCTTCGCTCATCATTCTGAAACATCCCCTGCAGCAGGTGGGGAAGAAGGAGGGATGCCAGCAGCACTGTGGGGGGCACAACAGGGGGAAGGGTGAGCCCAGGCAGTAGGGGCAATTGGCACTGCACAGAGTGATTTGGGTGTGCCCAGACACACCTGGCACACCCCCTGCACACTCCTATGACTACATATCTGCTGGCCCCGGAAAGTGACAGCCTTATCAATACCATCACCAGAGGGTTATTATCCCTAAAGGGCCTGCTGCTAGGATACTAGGATCCATCCTTCTTGGGAAAATATCAAAATGCCTATATGCTATGCTATAATTTAGGCAGCCACATCTTCTGGTGAGTATGGTGTGTTGGTGGGGGTTATCACTGTGGAGAAGTTCAAAAGTGGACTAGAATCATGTGGATATAAATATTTAAAGGAGACACATCCACATATTTCATAAGTTTCAAATTGACTTGAATTTTTTTCAGACTGGTAACTTGATGTATAGATAAACTGAATGATATATTACTTACACACTAATGCTTCATGTTATTTAAAGGGACAGATATTATTTATTCGTTTTTTGCTTTTGAATTGCACATATACCATTCACAAATTATTGCCCCATGTTCTTTAAAGGGACAGTAACCATTTACTCACTTGGATTCTTCACTGGTTATATTTATATTTTGGGACATAGTTTTTATTGATTTTATTTATTGTTGCGTCAAGCACAGCGCTGTTTTTACTATTTCACCGGGAAGGTTTGGTTTATTGATCTTTTAGTGCTAGCTGCTGTTTTCTTTCCTTTGTTCACTAAGTTCTGACTTTACATTTTTCACCTGTGTGTGAATGGAGACACTAAGCATGGCTTGGGAGCGAGCCTGCTCGAGTGCCTTCATAGCAAGAGTCTTGCAATTGGGGGCACTTGGCAGAGGGGGGATCAGAACTGTGCTGGCAGGGGACCCAAAAAGAAGAGGATCGGGGCTGCTTTGTGCAAAATCATTGCATAGGGCAGGTAAGTATAACATGTTTGTTATCTTTTTTTTAATTGTTATCTTTAGAATCACTTTAGGCTCCGTTCACATACTGGCATATCGGATTGCTGGCAGAATCACCACGATTCTGCCCGCGATCCCGAATCATTGCAAATCGCGGGATGCCCATGTGATTCCTATGACTTGCAATGACACCCCAAATGCGACGCGATTTTGCCACAATTCTCGCCCGACGATTCGTGGTAAAATTGCGCAAACAGAATCACGGGACGCCTGTCACATAAAAAAGTACAAGAACTTCTATTGGGCTACAGGCGTCTCGCAATTCTGTTTGTGTGAGTTTACTGCGATTCGTCGGTCGTCAACCGCGGCAAAAACACGTCGCATTTGGGGTGTCATTGCAAGTCATGGGAAACACACGGGCGTCCCGCGATCTGCCATGATTTGGGATCGCGGGTAGAATTGCAGCTATTCTGCCCGCGATCCACTACGGGCCAGTATGTGAATGGAGCCTAAAGTGATTCTAAAGGTAACAATTTGGGGTGCCATTGCAAGTCACAGGAATTGCACGGGAATCGCATTTGCAGTACTTTGGGATCGCGGCAGAATTGCCGCGATTCTGCCCGTGATCCGATTTGCCGGTATGTGAACGGAGCCTTAATTAGTGGATGTGTATGGATGATGTTTGGAGAATAAAGATATTGTTTACTATAACTTGAAATATTGTTTATAATCTTGAAGGGAATATGCCTTCAGACAGCAGCAGGCTGAGCATATAAACTATGTATTGCTAATGCCAAATCCTTAAATATTGATTAGAACATGGAAGGTTGGGAGACAAGGATTTTGTTGGCACTTGAAGTAGTTAAAATACCTTTTATTTCATGTTTGTTTATAATCTACTTAAATGATTGTTATTGAGGTGACAGGTCCTCTTTCAAATTCTTTCCTCACCAAGAATTCTAGTTGTCATTGTTTGATTAGGAGATGGGATGGGTGAAAATGTATAAGGATTATGAAAGGATGGAAATCCTGTTGCTCCAGACTGTGCTGGGTCAAAGCAGGCTCGGCGAGTACAATCAGAATAAAGTGTTTGGGACAGATTCCAGGCTTGTTGTAGGAGGGAGATTCAATTACACAGTGACAAACAATCTGCTTAATAAATCTCTATACAACAGAATGTAAGGAGATTGATGGTGCTTCTGTACAGAGGTCAGACTGACGGAGCCTATTTCATAGAGTGACTCATTGCAGCACTTGATGGGGAATTAAAGTTTTATGATGGGCACAGTATGATGGAAGTGGGGCTGGAGTATGATTGTATGTAGTGTACTTGGCTATGTATGTGCTCTGATCAGGAGGTCAACCCATCACAAAGGTAGTACAGTATATTGCCTTCAAAAGTGTGATTTCAGTTAATATTTTTGTTAATTATCAGTTTATTTATTTCTTTGTAAAAAAAGAGGTTTCCAGCAATCTTTGTTCCACTGATAAGCAAAGAAGGGGTGGGGCCTATTAATCAGAGGCTTGTCACAATGACCCTTCCAATTCCCTTTGCAAACCAGATTGGTAACAATCACTGCCATCTGCCATCTGTCAATGCATTCAGGAGAAGACCAAACATGGCATACATACATAAATAATTATATATATATATATATATATATATACACACACATTCATGTTGCTCCAGTGACGACGTTCATTAGAACAAAACCTACGTCAGGTTAGTGGTAGCGGTGAAGTCCTATCGTCTGTAAGGACGCCAGACGAGGCTGTGTGTGACCGATTTGCCTATAATATCCTTCTTTCTTGTAAGTACATGTCTATACCAATAAATTGTTTTTATGAATGTCTGTGCAATGAGTTGTTTCCTCCTTTTTCATGTGTGACGCAACGAGCTGGAGTGTGGATTACTAGAAGAGCTTGATATTAATGAGATGTGGTTTATCCATCCATACTGAGAGCCTGGATTTACTAAGAAAGTGTCATCCCATAGATGAGGCGCTCTTTTTTTGCATTGAAAAAGCTGCAAAAAGGCTGGTTTAGAGCTGCAAAAGTCAATATATCTGGTCAGAGGCAAATCCTCTTTTGTGTGCAGTGGAGCATGGTGTATTTAAATAGGTTCACAAATTTATACAGGAAAAATCACCTTTAAATGGTTGTTGGGAATCTGATCACACTATCTTGTGCACGGGACTTTTTTTCATCTATTTTACCATGGACTCGCTTTTGGTTTAATTATTTCACTTTGTTAATAAAACAACACCCTTTTTTAATTGATGCTATTAGTGATATTTTTTAGCACTGTTTTGGATGAGCGCATTTATTTTTTATACATGGTGTTTTCTATTATTATGTGCAATATATTTAAGTGCTGCTATCCTCATATTTGTTTGAATTCACATATATGTACACATTTTGTTATTTCACATGTTAGTTAAATACTATTGCCGATATTACATTTTGTAATTTGAATCACTGCCATATCAATGCATTGCAGAAGCAGACCAAACATGGCATACTTATGTATGTATGTATGTATGTATGTGTATATATATATATATATATATATATATATATATATATATATATATACACACACACACACACACATAGTGGGTAAAAAAAACACGTCACTATTTTTCTAGGTAAATATATTTCTAAAGGTGCTGTTGACATGAAATGTTCACCACGTCGGTAACAACCCATGTAATATACGCATACAAAGAAACCAAAACAAATGAGTTCAGAAATTAAATTATGTGAAATAAAATGGAATGACACAGGGAAAAAAATATTCTTTTGTCCAATATTGGTGAGCCTGTGCGAACTGTAGCCTCAGTTTCCTTGTCTTAGCTGACAGGAGTGCCACCCCTTGTGGTCTGCTGCTGCTGTAACCCATCTGCTTCAACATTCTATGTATTGTGCGTTCCGGGATTGTATTCTGCATTCCCTTGCTGTAACGTGTGGTTATCTGAGTTACTGTTGCCTTTCTATCACCTTGAACCAGTCTTCCCATTCTCCTTTGACCTCTGACATCAAGAAGGCATTTTCATCCGCACAACTACTGCTCAATGGATATTTTCTCTTTTTCAGACCATTTTCTGTAAACCCTAGAATTGGTTGTAGGTGAAAATCCCAGTGGATCAGCAGTTTTTGAAATACTTAGACCAGCCCATCTGGCACCAACAACCATGCCACATTCAAAGTCACTTAAATCCCCTTGCTTTTCCATCCTGATGCTCGGTTTGAACTTCAGCAAGTCATCATCCCCACGTCAAGATGCCTACATGCATTGAGTTGCTGCCATATGATTGGCTGATTAGCAATTTTTGTTACCAAGCAATTGAACAGGCGTACCTCATAAAGTGGCTGGTGAGTGTATAAATCTATATACTGTATGTATACAGTATATATAATTTACTGTATGTGCATACACAGCTTAGTGTATAGGGGTGGACAGGCAGGTAGGAAACTTTATTGCAGAAAAGACATAGCATGTCTCTTCTGCATTAAAAATCCTGCCTGTACCCTAACTTTTTTTTACTTGAAGTTTCATTTTAAGGATACTTAACTGAATAGATTTATTTTTAAAGTTTTAGAGTTGTCACTTAACCTCCCTGGCGGTATGATTATGTCAGGAATTATGTACCAAAAGCGGTACAATTTTTTGCATGGAAATTTGGCGTTATGTATTATAGGCCTACAATCAGTGCTTTAAGTGGGCCGGTACGCACCGGTACTCAGTACCGCCACTTCTGCAGAAAGCTGTTGAGAATACCGCCACCTCTCCCTGCGCCCATTTTAGCATACCGGTACGCAGGGCCGATCCACAACAGTAAATGCAGACACAACAGTAAATCCATCGATGCCGGCCGCACCGCTGACCAGAGCCTCTGCTGTGCTTCCTTCCCAATCCCTCTGTATCACAAACAGTGACGTCATACGCCCGGCCTGCCGCCCCAGCATTCACAGCGGAGGAGGAACTTATTCCTCTGCGCGCGCGCCTAAAAAGTGCTCCATCCCTCACCCCCTCCAGCAGTGCCCTGCGCGGTGTGGTGTCCTGACTCCGGCATCTGCAGACTCCGGAGAAACAAGTAAAGCCTGACTGCTGCTCCTTGTCACCTCACAGTGCCCTAGCTGCCTGCCTGCCTGCCGCCTGCCACCACAGCACCTGCCTGGCCTGCCAGTGTCACCACAGTCAGTGCCCTGCCGTGCCATCCTTCCTGCCACCAGCACAACACATCAGGTGAGTTACCAGGCCCAAAATATCCTGGCTTCGTGCCAGTTCACACTAGTGCGGCTGCGGAGATCGATCGCATGTAATTCGGAGCGCACTGCTCCTTCATTACATGCGATCTCCTGTGCGGATGCGAGTTCAGCCATACACTTTGTATGGCTGAAATTCGCACTGTATCCGCACAAAAGACGCACATGACGCATTTTTTCAGCCGCATTAGGATCGAATCGCACAGTGGTTCACACATCCGATCCTGTGCGAACTGTCAGATCGCACTGCGATATGCGATCAAACTGGGGCTGTCGTTAACATTTAATTGACACCCCCTGCATATCGCATATGGCAGTGTGAACTGCCAGATGTGCGGGTGCGATGCGGGAACAGGCTGCGAATTCGCATCCGCACATCCGATCGCATGTAATGAAGGAGCAGTGCGCTCCGAACTACATGCGATCGCCGCACTCGCAATAAAGTGAACCGGCCCTAAATATTTGTCAATGCTTTGTCAAGGTCAGAATTTAGTGATAATGTTGTTAGTAACACAACTTGTTACCTCAGGGGATGAGGGGAATCATCAAAAAAAAAAAAAATTTATAGGCTATTAAATAGAGTACCGGCACCTCTTTTGGGCCACTTAAAGCACTGCCTACAATTCTTAGTAATTACTGACTTAAACCTGACCAAAACAAGACTCTAGTAGACATCCCAGATGTGATAAATTTGAAACACAAACGCATGAATTATAATCGAATCAATAATATAATTTTATTATATAATATATAATATATATATATATTTATATAAAAAGGGGGTGATACAATGTAATCTGAAATTATATATATATAAATTATATAATTTATAATTTCAGATTACATTGTATCACCTCCTTTTTATGTGTTTGTGTTGGTGCAACGTTTGAATTTCCCTCCCAGTTCCGCTCCCATTGCTGCTGCAGGTAACAGAACCAGGAAGTCATCAGACCGACAGACGAGCGTCGGGGATCTCGGCGGCGATCACAGCAATGGGAGATCATCACTGGATTGCCGGGAGAAGGTAAGGAACCCCGCTGCAGGCTCTGCACATCTACCCCGAGCGTGACTCGGGGATACCGATAGTAGCATGGAAAAACCACCCCGAGTCACGCTCGGGGATACCGCTAAGGGAGTTAAGAGTTGTCCCCAGATGATGAGTTAAGGGGAAAGCTTCATATGGGGACAAGAGTCTGAAACAGTCCATAGATTAGTAGATTCCCCCATCCACACAGGATGAGGGAATCCTTACACTGAGCTATTGTATTCTGAGAGTGGAGAGACTTCCCCACCGTCAGAATACACTGATCAGCGCTGCCGGCCCGGAGTGCTGACTAATGGCCTGTGCAAATGATCAGAAAATCGTATGAAAAATACCACTTCCAAAGCGATCGTACAACAATCTGATCATGACAATTCATGAAAAATTATCCGATGGGACAAGAACGAAAATTTTTTTGTACCAGATCATACAATTTTAGTTTAATCAGTACAGTTGTCGTTCGAAAATACAATACAAATATCCTACAACACATGACATCACTTCCTAATTTCTATTCTGTCATACGAGAATTTCCATAACTTTAGTAAACTCGTTATTTTCGATATGAGACTAGCATGCAAAAAGTGGGGAAAATCCGACAGGCTGGTTGTACAGAAGTTGATCGATAGACTTCTGTTCAACCTGCCTGCCCATACATGGATTGGGGCTTGGTTCACACCTATGCGTGTGTGCGGGCCTCGTTTGCTCCCTGTGTTTCCCTCAGAAAAAGGTGCATGCACCTTTTTCAAAATGTTGCCTACAGGGAAATCGCATGGTCATTTTTACAATGCAATTTCCCTGTGGTTCCTGCACCTGCAAACACACATGCGTGAGGTTGCCTTTCAGAATGAATGGTAGCCCCATGCATTTTCTCACAGCAGCATATTTTCACTGCGGGTGGTTGTGGGTGTGGGAATTGCTGCGATTCCCACACCCGCAGCCATTCACATAGATGTGAACCAAGCGACAAATTTGGCTGGTCCCTGCTCAACCAGCTGAATTTTAATCCATGTAGGGCCGATGTTCTGTCAGATTAGCGAACCCGTCCGATCAGCAACAAGAAGTGACGTTCCGTTAGCTGACTGACCAAAAAAACTACTTACTGCGCAAGCGTTTCACCGCTAGCAGGTTTGCTAATCTAACAGAACACCTGCAGTCAGAAGGTGGGAGCGGACATCTTGTTACACCCAGCCAAGTCTTGAATTTCAAAATCATTATAGCAATAAAGTAAGCATATATGCTTATATACAGTATTTTGAAACCCGTGAGACTGTTTTTATGTTTAATTTATAAAAACCTATAGGTTTGGCACTGAGCAGTGCTGGGTGTAACAAGATGTCCGCTCCCACCTTCTGACTGCAGGTGTTCTGTCAGATTAGCAAACCTGCTAGCGGTGGAACGCATGCGCAGTAAAGCCTCGTACACACGCACCGATTGTTGGCCGTGAATTTTCGGCCAACGTCCGATCGGCCGATTGTCGGCTTGTTAGTATGACGCTTCCGACAACCGACTGCGACTTTTCGGCCGAACAAAATCTGGTGTGCATGCTATAAAATTTTTGTTGGCCGTCAACAGAACGGCCGATTTTCCGTCAGTCAGTACAGATTTCGGCACACAAAAATGTGATGAGCAAGACTGGGCATGCTCAGAGAAGAAAAAACACGGAAAGTAAACCAGAACATGACATCACTTCTGAAGTTGGTTTCTGTCGGCCAACAAAAGTCCAGTGCAAGTCTAGAGCACATTTTAACCAACACAACAACACTGGACAAAAGACGGCCGATCGGTCGGCCAACAATCGGTGCGTGTGTACGAGGCTTAAGTCATTTTTGGTCAGTCAGCTAACGGAACGTCACTTATGTTTGCTAATCTGATGGGTTTGCTAATTTGACAGAATACCGGCTTAGGAGGGGAATTCCCTCTAACTTCTAAGTCAACGAACGAACAGTTCCCCAATGGTACACAGACAGAATGAAAAAAAAACTGGCAGGGGTTTTACCCTTCCCTACTTTATCCAAAACCAACATAAAAGTTCATACTTATACTTTCATTTCGGGGGTGTCATGCAAAACTGCTGCACCTCCTTTTTATAGACTATGTATTCAGCCGTACCTTTGTCCCTCTCTCCATTTTCTGTCTTCTGTCTGGTGCTGGAGCTTATAGAACGTTTAGGCTCTGTTCACATACTGGCGTCTTGGACCGCGGGCAGGATCGCGGCGATTCTGCCCACCATTTCAAATCATTGCAAATTGCAGGACGCCCATACTATTCCTGTAACTTGCAATAGTACCCCAAATGCAGCGCAACTTTTTTGCGATTGTCGCGCGACGGATCACGGTAAAATCACACAAACAGAATCGTGGGATGCCTGTCGCCCAAAAAAGTACAAGTACTTCTTTTGGGCGACAGACGCCCCGCGATTCTGTTTGCGCGATCATGTTTGGGGTGGCATTGCAAGTCACAGGAATTGCACGGGCATCCCGTGATTTGCAATGATTTGGGATCGCAGGCAGAATTGTGGCGATTCTGCCTGCGATCCGAGACACAAGTATGTGAACTAAGCCTAATTCTGATAAAAAAAAACCAAAACAAACAAAAAAAAACAGCAACCTGCATCCAAGAGAAAGTTCAGCACATGACCCTGTAACTTTTATTTCTGCTTCTAAACAAAACTATTTACTACTGCTTATGATAGAAGAAAATATCCTCTTGTCCGTTGAGGCAGAAGGGTACTAGATGATTATTTGAGTGCAATTGATAAAGCCGACATTTAATTAGTATGGTAAACGCCAATTATTTTGAGACGATCTTACAGGAAGAACTTCTCTTCTTTAGTTGATGACATGTCCACATTGGTTGCTAAGCTGTTCCCTAGCAACCTGTAATCTCCAGGGAACAATGATAATAGGAAGTAATTGTTTACTTACTGTACTTGCTTTTTTTTAGCTTATGCAGTGGAATCGAATTAGACATCGATCGCTGGGCTCATCATAATGAACTTTTGGAAAAGTCTTAAGCCAGTCATAACTAGATCAAAAATTGTCCAGTTAAGCAGCGATCAGCTGAATTTCGCTCCATGTATGGGCAGGGAGGTTGTACAGAAGTCGATCTACCAACTGACTTCTGTGCAACCTCCCTGCCAGATTCTCCCCACCTCTGGCTATAGCAGGGAGCGCTGATCAGTGTATTCTAACTGTGGGGAAGTCTCCCCGCCACCAGAATACAATAGCTCTGCGGAAAGAATTTCCCTATTTATATTGAATGTGTAAATTTGGGAATTGAGTCAATTTTTCGGTTTAACCCACTGGTTGAGAAAAAAAAAAAAATAATACTCCTCTATGTATGGGCTGCTTTTCTGTAAAACCTAATTTGAATAAAATTCTTTCTAAACCTCCTCCTGCCAACATATTGCATACATGTGGCATCATGGAAAGTAGACTTTGACTCCAACATGCCACACATACACTACATTACCAAAAGTATTGGGACGCTTGCCTTTACATGCACATGAACTTTAATGGCATCCCAGTCTTACTCCGTAGGGTTCAATATTGAGTTGGCCCACCCTTTGCAACTAAAACAGCTTCAACTCCTCTGGGAAGGCTGTCCACAAGGTTTAGCAGTGTGTCTATGGGAATGTTTGACCAGAAGCACATTTGTCAGGTCAGGCACTGATGTTGGACTAGAAGGCCTGGCTTGCAGTTTGTGCTCTAATTCATCCCAAAGGTGTTTTATCGGGTTGAAGTCAGGACTCTGTGCAGGCCAGTCAAGTTCCTCCACCCCCAAACTCACTCATCCATGTCTTTATAGACCTTGCTTTGTGCATTGGTGCGCAGTCATGTTGGAACAGGAAGAAGCCATCCCCAAACTCTTCCTATAAAGTTGGGAGCAAGAAATTGTCCAAAATTACTTGGTATGCTTAAGAGTTCCCTTTACTGGAACTAAGGGGCCAAGCCCAACCCCTGAAAAACAACCCCACACCATTCTCCCCCCTCCACCAAATGATTTAGGCCAGTGCACTAAGCAAGGTTCATAAAGACATGGATGAGCAAGTTTGGGGTGGAGGAACATGACTGGCCTGCACTCCAACTTAATATTGAACCCTACAGACTAGGACTGGGATGCCATTAACCACTTCAGCTCCGGAAGGTTTACCGCTGGACCCGCTGATTGGCTCCCACTGTGTCCAATCACAGCAGGAGTGGGACGCTGGCGGTGAGTGGCACGCCCCAGTGCACGAAATCACGTACAGGTACATGATTTCACACAGGAGAAGTTCATGTAGGTGTAAAGGCAGGGGTCTCAATACTTTTGGTAATATAATGTATGCGTCCATAGACTTTCTGTGCTGAGAGCGTGCTCACTGCATCCTCCCAGCACAGACATCAAGCTGTCAAAGACAGTTCTCATTCTGTGCTCATAATCGGTGCTCAGCAGGACCGCCTCCAGGTTGTCATATTGCATTGAATTTTGAAGAAAATTATAGCACTGCAGTTTGAAAAGGAAAGGTAATTGTTAATAGCATAACATCCAATTGCAATATGGCTTGTGTAGCAGTTGGATATCACTTTTTTATTTGCTATTTTTTCCTCCACGAAAGAGGAGTTACCCTTTAAGGCTTTAGTTCCCCACAAGTGAGAGCAAATTTCTGTCAGAGGCACCAAAGATGCAGTTACACGTGAAAGAACACCTGTTATAAGAGACATAAGGGGGGGGGGGAGGGGCTAAAATACCTTGACACCTTCTGAAAATGTTGGTTTCCTGGCTGTGTGTCTCTTTAATATTTCTGAGACACAAAATTGGAACAAGGATGTAAAAATGTCACAATTCACAATCATTTCTATAGTTTAGTGACTTACAACATATTGAAGTCAAGTAATTAGCATTTTTAAAAAGAGAGTGCATGTGTGTACAAGCCCTTACTTAGTAAACCTTCAGGTGCTTGCATCAGTTAAGGGCTCATGCACATGGCGGTTTTGCCTGTACAGCGTACAATGCTTTTTTTTGTGGCTGTACACTAAGCAGGACTTGCGTTTAGGGCCGTATGCTTTCAGAAATGTATGCTTCAAACACAGGAATTCCATGTCCCTGAATGCATATAGCCCTAAACGCAAGTACCGCAGCGTGCATTTTACAACATGTCCCAACACAGAAAAAAAATGGGTGTCTACTGGACCAAGCTGTTCATCAGTTCTTGCAGGACCTTCAACTGACCACACTGACGCTGGGTCATTCTTCTCCTGCTGACCACTAAAGCTGGATACACACTATAAGATTTTCTGAAGACATTTTCCTTCAGATTTACCTTTTCTATGTAGTGCCAGATTGCATACCAATTGAAAGTGTTTAGGTTTGACCTCATATTATATGGTTTTGGTAAGTCTAAAGGAAAAAGTCTTCAGAAAATCTTATAGTGTATATGGCCCATTAGGCTGGGTTATCATTTAATCCACTGACCACAGACATTGGGGTACTTTTTCTCCCACTGTCCACCAACCAGGGCATTTTTCCCTCATAGGACTGTGCCATAGGTGTGCAGAGTATACTGCGGGCCTTCTCACACTTTTTAAGCCAAGCCCAAAATTCAGTACAATGTAGCCACCTTCAGTTATCACCACAAGATCTAAAGTAGAGATTACTTCTTTTTGTTTTTTTCCATAGCAACTAAACAATTTAAATCAAATCTGTCACCTAAATAAAATGGCCAATAAGTGAGCCTCTGCAAAGAATAAAGTTAACACTTTTCTCCCTGGATGCCCGCACCATGGAGCACTGATGTAATGCAGACAAAGTGGCGCATGAAGCTGACACTTCTAAGAGTGTTAATTTCCTGGATTGGCACAGAGCTCAACGTTCCTAGTCCTACCACTGGCTGAGTAACCAGGAGTCGTCAGAAGGACTCAATGAGAGCAGTGGGGGGCCGGGAATCCAACACTCCTGAAAGTGCTAAATTATAAAGATTATTTCGGTGGTGCTTGCTCTGGATGTATGTAGGAACATATATATTGTATGTATATCCAGGGCTTTTTTCAGCTGGAACTTGGTGGAACTCAGTTCCACCACCTTTATCTCAGACCCTTTGCTCCCTGCTCACCACTATCACTTGTAAACACAGAAGTCCAGCTTCTCTGTTTACAAGTGACAGCTTGTCTCCCAACGTGTCCCACAGATCTGATCTCCTGAGTGTCTCCCACTGAGCGCAGGATGAGGACAAGGGAGATGCAGGTGCCCGGGCTGCAGTGCAGATGCCAACAACCCCAGTGGATGATCTCCCTGGAAGTGAGAGAAGCAGAGCCAACTACAGAGTGCTGGGAAGTACTAGAGCCGGCTGGGTGCTTCTGCCTAATACAGCAACAAAAGTAAGACATGGAAGATGGTGGAGCTTTAAAGGAGGTGGGAGAAGATGGGGCAAGGGGGGGGGGGGTTGCATGCAGAGGTGACAGCTGGAGAGGGGCTTTGTGGTTGAGTTCCTGTACCTATTTTCTAAGAAAAAAAGCCGTGTGTATATTCACATATATCTGTGTGCATACAAGTAGCTTTTTCACAGAAGGTTTTACACTAGAGATACTGATCCATGAGACAATCAAGATGGGAAAAAAATGCACTTATAGCAAGTATAGTTTAGGGGAATTCGCTCAACCGCCTCTGAATTATTAACATTGTTATTATGGAATCTCATTAAGCTGGGATGGTACATTGAGGATTTCCCTGAGTTTAGTGAGCCATGTTTCAGAAGTCTCCATTAATGTGACGTGTATGAGTCAGACTTCTTGGGAGCCTCATTCATATTTAACAGCATTGACTGCAGTGGGGGAGAGTAGAGAAGATTATTGTGGATTATAGCCGTGTATCTGCCATACTGTGCGCCGGAGATTGACGCCATTACACGTGTGACAGATACATTGACATTTAGAGAGTGGAAGCATGGATAACATTGATTCTTACATGTGTTCCTCAATGACAGACACAGGCAGTACTCCATCAAACATTTTTTATAGAAGGTACTTCTGTATTATCCCCGGCCCCAAAACTCAGCTATATCTTCAGCTTCCTCATCCTAAGAGTCTTAGCCTGGAAGGTCATTTGTCAGCATAAAAAATAGTAAAAGCTCACCTAAATTGATCTGATATGTGGAGAAAAGCATGGTGAGCAAACAATTGTTTTTTGGGTTTTTTTTGGCCGGAATTAACCAGGCTGTGTTCAGTTGTGAACAATAGTCCCATTTTTGCTTCAGTTGTTTCCCAGTTTCCCTAACTCAGATCTAAAGGGACATCTATGAGTTGATTTCGGGTGTACACTGGTTCCCAGGAACTGAACACACGTACAGTATCTCACAAAAGTGAGTACACCCCTCACATTTTTGTAAATATTTTATTATATCTTTTCATGTGACAACACTGAAGAAATGACACCTTGCTACAATGTAAAGTAGTGAGTGTACAGCTTGTATAACAGTGTAAATTTGTTGTCCCCTCAAAATAACTCAACACACAGCCATTAATGTCTAAACCACTGGCAACAAAAGTGAGTAAGTGTCGGTTCACACTATGGCGATCCGACTTCGGGGGCGACTAGTGAAGTCGCCGTGCACCCTGACTTCGGCGCGACTTGCACGGACTTCACATAATGGAAATCAATGCAAGTCGCTCCGACTTCGGTCAAAAGTAGTGCAGGAAAAATTTTCTAAGTCGGAGCGACTTAAGTCGCTCCTATTAGAACGGTTCCCATAGCACTGAATGGACCACGACTTGTCAGGCGGCCAAGTCGCCTGACAAGTCGCGGTAGTGTGAACCGGGACTAAGGCTCTGCAGAAGATGTGGGTAGTGGAAAGCAAGTTCACACCTCCTCATTCCGTATGCCATTATCTATTCCACACCTCTCAGATGTGTACTTACCTCAATATCACTACTGCATCCTCTTTTGTTGTTTGTATTCTGTGTTGTACGATGGTGTTTTTTTTTTTTTTCCTGTTGGGAAATAAATTAAAAGAGCAGTGCGGGAATCTAAAAAGCAAACATTTATAAACAGCTCATATCGCATCTTTACAATGCACTCCTCCTCCCCTCCTCCACGGTATTAGCCTATGCCATTAAATCTAAGTGGGAGGGAGATCTGGGACCTGTGGAGGATGAGGAGTGGGAGGATGCTCTTGACAATTGCAAACTGGTGTCCCCAAAGCTGTCAGTTCGCTTGACCCAACTGTTCCTGCTGCACAGGGCCTATTTGACGCCAGTTCATATGGCTAAATACCATCGAAACGCCAAAGATACATGCCCTCTATGCGGGAGGGAGCCAGGCACATTCTACCACCTTCTCTGGAGCTGCCCAGAGTTGCAGGGCTTCTGGAAACAGGTGGTGGAGTTCCTGTATGACTCCATGGGCTCTCCCTTAACGCTGGCCCCAAACCCCTGTTTGCTCGGCATTTTCCCTGATGTCAGTATAAACAAATTTACCGCCCACTTCCTACACAAAACTTTGTTTCTAGCCAGGAAGTGCATTGCACAAAAATGGATGCGAGCCACCCCCCCCCCCCCCGACCTTTCATGACTGGCTTAGGGCAGTCAACAACACCTTGCCTTATAAGAAGTTGATCTATGTCCATCGTGGCTGCCCGTCCAAATACAACAAAATATGGGATAGGTGGGTCCAGGCCCCGGAGACGTGCATCTAGGCCTACCAGCTACCCTCTCACATTGCTCCTCTTGCGTGATGTTCCTGCTCTGGTTACTCCGCAGCGGGGACTAGGCGAACTGCTGTTGCCGGGTTGGGTATTTCCCCTGTGCCCTCTCGAGCCTGACCCCGCTAGGTGTCCTCCTCGGGTGTCACCGGATTGCATTGAATGCTACAACACCTATCATTGTGCCAATACGGCCATATGTCAATGTATTTTGCATTTATTTTGTACAAAGCACACAAATTCCTTGTTAATCTATTTATTTTGCTTCTTTTCAATAAAGACTTTTTGTTGATTTAAAAAAAAAGCAAACATTTATACTCCACTGCTCCAATGCTTCAGCTGTTCCCCTCCATCTCTACACTGAAAACTGAGCGACCAATGACAGCTGATTGCTCAGTTCTTGGTCTTCAGTGAACAGAGAGTCGGTAGCTGTCAGTCACCAAATCTCTGCTTTGCCTTTCCAGTACTCACTGGAGTACTGGGCTGTGGAGGGGCGAGAGTGGCTGGCTCAGGCTCTCAGCGGCATGCTAAGGGCTTGAGCCAATGTTGGTCCAAGCATCTGGGTGGATCCTGACAATATTGTCGGGAACCATGTAGAGCCTGGACCGGCTTTGTGACATCAGCCAGCAGCAGACTTTAGCCTAGAACTAAATTCACTAGATCTAAGTGATTCTCAGGAAAAGTATGGCTAAAATACCTTTGGCCATACTTCTCCTTTAAACAGTTTGCTATGAGGCCCTGTGAATACTAGTTGTGCCCCTGGCTTTATCTTGTTCCAAGGAACTTAACATTTTTATACAAGAAATCCCATGGTCCTTGCTCAGAGCATCAGTGCTCTTGGTGATCTATTTAAAGAAAATGTGCCATTCATTCAGTGAATGTAAATTGCGAAATGGCCAAAAACAATTGTTCCCTGGGCTATTTTTTTTTTCCTGACAAATGGTAGTAAAACACTGTGCTACTGCCATGGATGTAGCTGATTAGCATAGGAAAGGTACCATATATTGTCATTGTAACAAGAAATGCAATGTAACAATTCAAGAGAATGATAGAGGGAATCGGCAAATGAATGTAATGAATGGTTACCTTTATTTGATAATGCCCTCTTGAATGGTTATGTTTATTTGCTAATTTTCTCAGATTTTCTCTAGAACCAGGTTCTGGGTACCATTTAATTAAGCCTTGTTATTTAACATTAAATGCAGGACTAGGATTTCCGTAAGGACCAGGAAGCCTGAAATGATGTATCTTATATAGTTATTTCTACAATCTAAATTATGCTTGAGGGTTATGGTGATTGCTATGAACTGTAGCTGCTTGAATACCCTCTTAGACATTATTTTTTGTCTCATGTTTCAGGTGGGGCAGCTGGTATGCATATTCTGGCAGCACCCAGAATTTATGCCTTTACGAGGAGGCCGGGTTCATGCTACGCAAAGCAGAACTACCAGAGCAGTATCATATAAGCTAGTATGGTATAACATAATATAATATATAGTTGATATATAGTATGTATAATAAAATTTGTATTTTTTGTAGTGAATTCTGTTTTCTCCTATTACAGTTTATGGGTGTAGCAGCAAATATTTTATGACGCAATACTTTCTAGTATTTCCATTACCACTACCTACTCATCAGCTTTACTGCAAAAACTACTTAATAGCACATCAATCTTCAAGTATATGTAAAGCCAAAACTTGTTTTTATTTTGGATAGCGTAGTGAAGGGTTATAACCTCTAACAGGTTTTTATTGCTGTCTGTTTCCCTAGAACAAAGACACCACATTTTATGATATAGGCAACTTGAAACATGGTCCCAAATGTTGACTTAAGGCCCGTACAGACGATAAGAAAATCGGAAGTAAAATTTTGTTGGACGAATGATCTGCCGATTTTCGGATCGTTAATATAGTGCTTTCGACAGCCGATTACAAATTTTCGGATGACAAAAACTGGATGTGCAGGCTTTAAAAAGTTTTTATTGTACGTGAACACAACATCTGATTTTGTTTAATCATTACAGTTTTCCTCCAAAAAAAAATTATAAGGGTCCTTTCACATGAGCGCTCCGATCAGATCCGCCTGTCAGTTTTTTGGCGCAGCGGATGTCAGCAGAGACATGTCCACTGACACCCGCTGCCATCCGCATCCGATCCTGTCCGTGAAATCCGGACGGATGGAAACCCTATTTTCCATCTGTTCAGGGGATCGGATCGGATGGGATCGGATGAGAGTGGTCAGGCGGTCCGCTCTCATCTGATTCCCCCATAAGAGATGCATGGGGAACTGACACCTCCCTCTCCACACACAGAGCGGAGAGGGAGCTGTCACCTTTCTGCTCAGTGGGGATCAGTGTTTACGATACCCTGCTGAGCAGCACGGATCCACCTATGGAGGTGGACCGTGTGAAAGAGCCCTTATAGTAAGACTACACATGCTCAGAGAGGAAAGAACCCATACAAAAAATAAAAATAAAAAAAAAACAGCATCAAACAGTACTACGGCCAGAGCCTCAACAATCTATCATCAGCATGGCATATAAAGGGCAGTATAAAGGGCAATATAAAGGGCAGTATAAGGGGCAATATAAAGGGCAGTATAAAGGTCAAGGGAAAATCTCTGCCTATGCAAATAGTGACAGCAATAAAGTTGTTATTTGCATATCTTCTTCTGGGAGAGTTCCTGGCAGCCCTGCTTTCACATACCGTACAAAAAATATGTGTTGACAGCTACAGTATGCGCTACAACATGCTTGCATATTATTTTTGTGTCTCACAGGTTTACATTACGTTGTATAGTAGAGAACTGGATGTGGGGCACTTAAAATCTAGAAGGAAATCGCAGTCTTGTAAAAGGGGTCTCCAGACATCTCAAGTCTCCCGCAAGTCGCGGGAGACTCCCGGTTTCCGCCCTGAGTTCATGGACACCCGCGAGCTCAGAGCAATATCCCGGCTGTGTGTCAGCCAGTGAGTGTCATGTCGATGATGAGTCAGCCTTCAGTGAGTGCTGTAGGACCGGCTCACAAGCGGAGTGATATCACATGCACTCCGCCTGTAGGAGGAGCGACAGAGAGGAAGCAATGGCTTTGCTCTCTACTTCAGCCGCATTCGTCCACTCCAGGAGGCATTGTGGCGCGCGCGGGATCGGCCACAACACAGTGACCAACTCACCTAACCCAGAGGCCAGCACGCACCAGAGAGCAGCAGCAGTGACCAGACCAGCACCAGTGACCAGGCCAGTACCAGTGACCAGCACCAGTGACCAGGACCAGTACCAGTGACCAGCACCAGTGACCAGGACCAGCACCAGTGACCAGGCCAACAGCAGTGACCAGTACCAGCACCAGTGACCAGGCCAGCACCAGTGACCAGCACCAGTGACCATTACCAGTGACCAGTACCAGCACCAGTGACCAGGCCAGCACCAGTGACCACTACCAGTGACCAGCACCAGTGACCAGGACCAGTACCAGCACCAGTGACCAGGCCAGCACTAGTGACCACTACCAGTGACCAGCACCAGTGACCAGGACCAGTACCAGCACCAGAGACCAGGCCAGCACCAGTGACCAGCACCAGTGACCAGTACCAGTGACCAGCACCAGTGACCAGCACCAGTGACCAGTACCAGTGATCAGTACCAGTGACCATTACCAGTGACCAGTACCAGCACCAGTGACCAGTACCAGGACCAGTACCAGCACCAGTGACCAGTGACCAGTACCAGTGACCAGTACCAGTGACCATTACCAGCACCATTGACCAGCACCAGTGACCACTACCAGCACCAGTGACCAGTACCAGTGACCATTACCAGCACCAGTGACCAGTACCAGCACCAGTGACCAGTACCAGCACCAGTGACCAGGCCAGCACCAGTGACCAGCACCAGTGACCAGTACCAGCACCAGTGACCAGTACCCAGCACCAGTGACCAGTACCAGTGACCATTGCCAGAACCAGTGACCAGTACCAGTGACCAGGCCAGCACCAGTGACCAGGCCAGCACCAGGCCAGGACCAGTACCAGCACCAGTGACCAGGTATACTAATTACATTTTATTTCATTATTCTCTGGTTGTGTTAAATTGGAAAGGGGGGCGCGCGGTGGTGGCGGCGTGCGTGTGTGGGAGGGGGGCGCGGCGTGCGTGGAGGGGGGGCACCTCCCTGAAATTAATTTTTGCAGGTTGGGATGTCTGGGTCTCACTTCATTCAGAATGAATGAAAAGAATTTACAGCAGTGGCTATCGTAATTGCTTGAAAAGTGTTTTTGCTTTTTTGCCTGGGGTCCCTCTTTAACGTTTCCACTTGCAGATCTGTGTGATGTTGGATAGTCATGTTTTGATAAAATAGAAAACAAACTGCAGGCAAACGCACCCACTCAGTAATTCACATACCGTGCCGAGTATTCTCTAATGCTGTTTACTTTTTAGTGTCTAACCATGATGAATCTGCAATTGCAGAATCTAAGCTGCTTATCCCTAATTCACTTCAAAAACAAAATGTTGGAAAATCCCCTCATAAGCACATTGTCAATTCCTTGCTGCAGAATTCAGTAGCTTTGCACTCAGATACACTGTGTAATGTCAAAATTGACATTAATCTGTTCAAGTGCAGGCCGGAGCCATAAAAATATTCCCTTAAAGCTGAATTCCAGGCAAACAACTAAATACACAGATGAAATACACTGCTCAAAAAACAAAACAAAAGGAACACTTAGAAAACACATCCTATCTCAATGGGGAAAAATCTCATGCTGGATATCGATACTGATATGGACTTGGTAATGTGTTAGGAATGAAAGGATGCCACATCGTTTGATGGAAATTAAAATTATCAACCTACAGAGGGCTGAATTCAAAGACATCCCAAAGATTAAAGTGAAAACATGATGCAGCAGGCTAGTCCATTTTGCTGAAATTTTATTTCAGCAAGTCAAAATGGTACTCAGTAGTTTGTATGGCCCCCAAATGCTTGTATGCTGCCTGGCAATGTTGGGGCATCCTTCTCATGAGACGACGGATGGTGTCCTGGGGAATTTCCTCCCAAATCTAGACCAGGGCATCACTGAGCTCCTGAACAGACTGAGGTGTAACTTGGCGGCATCGGATCTACTAAAACATAATGTCTTAAAGGTGTTCTAGTGGGTTTAGCTCAGGCGATCATGGGAGCCATTTAATGGTTTCAATCCCTTCATCCTCCAGGAACTGGTTGCATACTCCTGCCACATTAGGCCGGGCATTGTCGTGCACCAGGAGGAACCAAGGACCCCCTGCACCAGCGTAGGATATGACGATGGGTCCAAAGATTTCATCCCAATACCTAATGGCAGTCAGGGTGCCATTATCTAGCCTGTAGAGGTCTGTGGGTCCCTCCATGGATATGCCTCCCCAGACCATCACTGACCCACCACCAAACTGGTCATGCTGAACGATGTTACAGGCAGCATAATGTTCTCCAAGGCTTCTCCAGACCCTTTCATGTCTGTCACATGCTCAGGGTGAACCTGCTCTCATCTGTGATAAGCACAGGGCTCCTGTGGCAGACCTGCCAATTCTGGTGTTCAATGGCTAATGCCAATCGAGCTCCACAGTGTTGGGCAGTGAGCACAGGGCCCACTAGAGGACATCAGGCCCTCAGGTCACCCTTATGAAATCTGTTTCTTAATGTTTGGTCAGAGACATTCAAACAAGTGGCCTGCTGGAGGTCATTTTTTAGGGCTCTGGCAGTGCTCATTTCCTTCCTCCTAGCACAAAGGAGCAGAGACCGATTCTGCCAATGGGTTAAGGACCTTCTATGGCCCTTTCCAGCTTTCCTAAAGTAACGGCCTGTCTCCTGGAATCTCCTCCATGCTCTTGAGACTGCTCTGGGAGACACAGCAAACCTTCTGGCAATGGCACGTATTGATGTGCCATCCTTGAGGAGTTGGCCTGCCTGTGCAATCTCTTTAGGGTCCAAATATTGCCTCATGCAACAAGTAGGTACACTAATCCTAGCCAAATGCAAAACTAGTGAAAAACAGTCAGAAAATATGAGTAGAAAAAAATACAAAATGCCAGTGGCCTCCACCTCTAAAACTATTCCTGTTTTGGAGGGCCTCTCATTGTTGCCCATCTAGTGCACCTGTTGTTGTTAATTTCATTAACACCAAAGCAGCTGAAACTGATTAAGAATCCCCTCTGCTACCTAACTGATTAGATCAATGTCCCAGGACTATAATTGACTTGATGCTATGCTCAAATTAAAAAGTGTTCCTTTAATTTTTTTGAGCAGTGTACTTATAAAGGAGCCATTTTACCTGCCAAAGGATTTGTATTTCTGTACATCCACTCATAAGATTTACACATCTCCATCATGCAGAAAAGTCTGCTGACTTACACCCTACCCTCTGAATGACCTCTCTACCCCCAACCTGCAGAATGGACAGTGAAAGTGTAGCAGGGGACAGATGAGTTTATCCCTCTGCTCATTCTGCTCCCTCCTCCAATCAGCTGATTCATTCTCCATATATTTTCATACTGATTGGCTCCCAGTCCAGCCCCTCCCTCTCCCAGTCCAAACCTGTCAATTCTGGTATGTACACTAGTTGCATTAAACATAAAGTTTAAAGGAACATAGAGCTGCATTAATGTGTACCATTTATATCTGCCTGGAGTTCAGGACTGCATAAAGTTGGCGCTGTTACTTTTAGTTCTCAATAGGATTAGTAAATTTTTTTTTTGCTTTATAACTGATGTCTAGGTGTGATCTTTGTTGCATTGTTATATTGATTCAGCTAGGACCAATGAAGGTATGCTTATTTTTTTATTATTGAGGGACCGCCATCGAAGGTGACAATCACTGTGTAGTCAGTGCTGCCACTGTGATTACCGCAAATTAAATGTCTTATTTTCTTAAATAAATACTGGGCATTCTCTGATTGGACAAGATGGAGAGGAGGGGCAAGGATGTCAAGATCTCCACCTGTCAATGGCGACAATGCCAATCGAGCAACCTCCTGTGGTCAATATGCAGAAAGGAAGCCAAAAGCACAAAAGACTGCAATGATCACTGTAGTAGTTGCAAGTATTTTGTGTGGCCACCATTATTGTTGTCATTATAGATGTCAATATTTTGTGTGGCCACCATTATTTTCTAGCACTGCCTTAACCCTCTTGGGCATGGAGTTCACCAGAGATTCACAGGTTGCCACTAGAGTCCTTTTCCACTCCTCCATGACGATATCACAGAGCTGTTGGATGTTAGAGACCTTGCACTCTTCCACTTTTGGTTTGAGGATGCCCCACAGATTATCAATAGAGTTTAGGTCATGAGACATGCTTGGCCAGTCCATCAACTTTACCGTCAGCTTCTTTAGCAAGGCAGTGGTCGTCTTGGAGGTGTGTTTGGGGTTGTCATCATGTTGGAATACTGCCACGTGGCCCAGTCTCCAAAGGGAGGGGATTGTGCTCTGCTTCAGTATGTTACAGTTCATGTTGGCATTTATGGTTCCCTCAAAGAACTGTAGCTCCCCAGTGCTGGCAGCCCCACACCATGACACTCCCACCACCATGCCTGACTGTAGGCAAGACACACTTGTCTTTTTACTCCTCACCTGGTTGCCGCCACACATGCTTGACACCATCGGAACCAAATAAGTTTATCTTGGTCTGATCAGACCACAGGACATATTTCCATTGATCCATACCCTTAGTCTGCTTGTCTTCAGCAAACCTTTGCGGGCTTTCTTGTGCATCATCTTTAGAAGAGGCTTCCTTCTGGGACGACAGCCATGCAGACCAATTTGATGCAGTGTGTAGCTTATGGTCTGAGCACTGACAGGCTGACCCCCCACCCCTTCAACCTCTGCAGCAATGCTGGCAACACTCATACATCTATTTCCCAAAGACAACCTCTGGTTATGACGCTGAGCATGTGCACTCAACCTCTTTGGTAAAAAAAGCTTTGACAGAAAAAACCTGGAAGCTGATTGGTTTCTTTGCACAGCTGCACCAGATTTTGCATTCTCCAGTTTTAGTAAATCAACCCCAATGTGTGTGTTATGTGTGGAACAAGCTCTTCACTATACATTCAAACTCTAAATTGTTACACTTGGTTTTGTGTTGTGTATTTTGAGCCACGATGTAAAGGAAAAACATTGTTGATTTATCCAATTATACTTTGAATAGTGGGGTTGGTTTACTAAAGGCAAATAGACTGTGCACTTTGCAAAGTGCAATTGCACTCTGCAAGAGCAGTTGCTCCAGAGGTTAGTAAATGAGCAGAAGCTCTGCTGACTTTCATCATCCAATCATGTGTAAGCAAATTTGCTTTTTTTTTTTCTTTTCCTTGCACATGATTGGGTATTCTTTGAAAAGTGAAGGTTTACCTCATTTACTAAGCTCTGGAGCAAGTGCACTTGCAGTGTGCAACTGCCCTTTGCAAAGTGCACAGTCTGCTTGCCTTAACCACTTGCCGACCGCCGCACGACTATCTACGTCGGCGGTCAGCCCCTCACAGGCAAACTAACGTAGGGCTACGTTGCTTGCTTGTGAGGGTCTAGGGAGCGAGCGCGCGCCCCCCGGGGCGCGCTCCCGCTCCCGCGTGGTCACGGACCCCCCCGCGCGTGTGACCAGCGGACCCGATGTCCGCCGGTCACTCGGCGATCGGCGGGGGAGAGGGAGAATGTCAGGCAGCTTGTGTAAACAAACTGCCTGTCATTCTCCTCGCTGCAAAGACACTGATAAAACGGATCTGGTATGTAGATCCGTTGATCAGTGTCCTTACAGCTAGAGCCACAGCCAATCACAGTAGAAACCACGCCCCTAGGGACACACACAGCCCCTCCCTTCCAAATAAAGTTAACCCCTTCACTACCAGTGTATTTTTACAGTAACAGTGCATATGTATAGCACTGATTACTGTAGAAATGTCACTGGTAACCCCAAAAGTGTCAAAAATGTCAGTCAAGGGTCCGATCTGTCCGCCGCAATGTCGCAGTACCGCAAAAAAAATCGCAGATCGCCGCCATTACGCGTTAAAAAAAAAAACAACAAAAATGACAAAAATCTTTCCCTTTGTTAGTAAACGCGATAACTTTTGCGCAAACCAATCAAAATACGCTTTTTGGGATTTTTTTTACCAAACATAGGTAGCATAAAATAAATTGGCCGAAAATTTTTAAAAATTTTGATTTTTACATTTTTTTTTGGGGGAATTTCATATAAAAAAATGTGAAAAATATTGCTATTTTTGCAAAATTGACGCTCTTTTTTTGTTTATAGCGCGTGATCAAAAAATCGCACAGGTGATCAAATACCACCAAAAGAAAGCTCTGTTTGTGGGAAAAAAAGGACGTCAAATTCGTTTAGGTACAGCGTCGCACGACCGCGCAATTGTGCGTTAAATTCACGCAGTGCCGAATCGCAAAATACCCCCTGGTCGGAATGGGGGTAAAATCTTCCGGGGCTTAAGTGGTTAAGTAAATCAACCCCATTGAGTCTTTGCGGTCTGTGTAAATGCGAGCGTAGCAGGGATTTGCCCTTTGCTGATGCACTTTGTGCTAAAATGTGTCCCTCCTTCTCATCTCAGAAAGCTAAGAGGTACTAAGGTATAATGATGACTTGGGCACCTGAGAACTCCAATATGGAGACCTCATTAATGCAATCACTGTAAAATATAAGAAACCGCATAACACAATAATAAACATGGGAAAACAGCCGGTAGATTGCATTTTTGATATTGTGCTCAACTATTCCAGATACATTTCTTATTTTTTACCCTGTGTACACTGTCTGTGCCAGAGCCCCAAGCCGGTTATTTCCTTTACTCATCATAATCAAGTCCCTCTTCTCATTCCAGCTTTGAGGGGGCATTTTTCATTAAGTCACCCCTCACAGGCAGAACAAGAAATCGTGACTGCGTTCTCATTTTCTCCTCCTACATTGTAACAGAGTTCTTACTGCCTAAGGAAATCTAATCAAATATTAAATCACAAACACTAACTTTTGAGAAACAGGCCTGGTAAAATAGCTTAAAAAAAGAAGTGACAAAGCTGCAGTTTGGTTGTCACCGTAGTGGTTGAATTTTTCATGTGCCATTAGGTGACGGCTGCCTTTTTATTGTAGAGCGTGACAAGAGAGGCCGCATTACGTCTCCTGAGCTGCCATTTAATGTAATAAGTCGGAACAGTTTGCTCCTCGGCTTTTAACTGTCATTTCAGTTCTGGGTAATGTGCAGAGTGAATTATTTAATATAAATATGTTCATCATTAAGTTGAATAGTTAAGAAAAAGCAATCAAAGCACAGCTGTACTTTCTACAAAAAACTACTGAACACACATGAAGAAGATGTCAGATGCCTTTGGAGATAAGAGACACTAAACAATATCCTTATTCCCCCAAAGTCATCTATAGACATCCACTACTTAAAGTAGAACTATAGGCAAAACTTTTTTTCATTTTAGATAGAGCGTGGATTTTTTTCGCCATCTGCGTATTATTTCAAATATTTCCCTTTACTTCCTGACCCATAGCCAAACAGGAAGTGAGAGGAAATCCCTGCAAATTAAGTGGATTCCCTGAGGACCACTAGAACTAGTGACCCCATTGGAAGATTTTCCTTCTATAACTTTTCTGGGGACAAGCCAGAATTTGGTATTTTCTTTTACTTTCACTTTCAATGATAACGGTAAACAGGACAAATAGGGAAAGTGAATCTCCATAATGGGGACACAAACAGCAATAAAAGGGGAAGACAAAATTAAAGTGTCTCTAAAGGCAGAAGTTTTTTTTATCTTAATGCATTCTATGCAATAAGATAACAAAGCCTTCTGTGTGTAGCAGCCCCCCCTCAGCACCCCCTAATACTTACCCAGACATCCCAACCTGCAAAAACTCATTTCAGGGAGGTGGGACTCCGCGGCACCGACGTCCCCCCCCCCCCCTGCGTGAGCGCACGACGCCCTTCCTACGCAACCACGCCCCCACAAACTAATTTAACCTTCCTAGCGGTATTCCCGAGTGTGACTCGGGGTAAGATTTTAGAGCCAAAAGCGGTAACCCCGAATGCGGGCGGTGTGCGGCGGCGGAGCTTCCTCCCGATCGTCTGCGAGCCCCGGCTTCCGTCTCCGGTGACGTGACGTCCGCGGGGGGGGAGGGGGGGGTGGAACCTGCGGGAAAAATTCGAATGTAAAACACACCGATACCGTTCAAAATAAAAAAAAATCACATTACATTGCCCCCCAGTGCCCTTTCCTGCAGTTTTACTGTACTTTTTATGTAAATATATGTATATATATATATATATATATATATATACACATATATATATATACGTATATATATATATATATATATATATATATATATGTGTGTATATATATATATATATATATATATATATATATATATATATATATACAGTGGGTACGGAAAGTATTCAGACCCCCTTAAATTTTTCACTCTTTGTTATATTGCAACCATTTGCTAAAATCATTTAAGTTCATTCTTCTTCCTCATGAATGTACACATAGCAACCCATACTGACAGAAAAACACAGAATTGTTGACATTGTTGCAGATTTATTAAAAAAGAAAAACTGAAATATCACATGGTCCTAAGTATTCAGACCTTTTGCTCAGTATTTAGTAGAAGCCCCCTTTTGATCTAATACAGCCAGAAGTCTTTTTGGGAAAAAAGTCTTTCACACCTGGATTTGGGGATCCTCTGCCATTCCTCCTTGCAGATCCTCTCCAATTCTGTCAGGTTGGATGGTAAACGTTGGTAGACAGCCATTTTTAGGTCTCTCCAGAGATGCTCAATTGGGTTTAAGTCAGGGCTCTGGCTGGGCCATTCAAGAACAGTCATGGAGTTGTTGTGAAGCCACTCCTTCGTTATTTTAGCTGTGTGCTTAGGGTCATTGTCTTGTTAGAAGGTAAACCTTCGGCCCAGTCTGAGGTCCAGAGCACTCTGGAGAAGGTTTTTGTCCAGGATATCCCTGTACTTGGCCGCATTCATCTTTCCCTCGATTGCAACCAGTCGTCCTGTCCCTGCAGCTGAAAAACACCCCCACAGCATGATGCTGCCACCACCATGCTTCACTGTTGGGACTGTATTGGACAGGTGATGAGCATGCATTGTGATCTGGAAGGTCTTATATAGACAGGTGTGTGGCTTTCCTAATCAAGTCCAATCAGTATAATCAAACACAGCTGGACTCAAATGAAGGTGTAGAACCATCTCAAGGATGATCAGAAGAAATGGAAAGCACCTGAGTTAAATATATGAGTGTCACAGCAAAGGGTCTGAATACTTAGGACCATGTGATATTTCAGTTTTTCTTTTTTAATAAATCTGCAACAATGTCAACAATTCTGTGTTTTTCTGTCAGTATGGGGTGCTATGTGTACATTCATGAGGAAGAAGAATGAACCTAAATGATTTTAGCAAATGGCTGCAATATAACAAAGAGTGAAAAATTTAAGGGGGTCTGAATACTTTCCGTACCCACTGTATATATATATATATATATATACATATATATATATATATATATATATATATATACATAATTCTTGTGAATGAGCAGCCCAAAACAACTGTATAGATAATATATATATATATATATATATATATATATATATATATATATATGTATATATATATATATATATATATATATATATATATATATATATATATATATATATATTATATATAATATATATATATATATAATATATGTATACATACATATATATATATATATATATATATATATATAATATATAATAAATGTATACAGTTGGTTTGGGCTGCTCATTCACAAGAATTACATGCAAAATAATGGTACCGCTTTCAGCACCTAAAATCCAAAAGAATCATACCGCCAGGGAGGTTAACACAACTAGAGGATGGTCAAATTAAATGAAATCAATATACAGAGGTTTACTTACTGAGAGATATTAAAGGAGCACTCTAACCACCATGACCACTTCAATGATTTGAAGTGATAATGGTGGTAGGAGTCAGAAACACTGCACATGCTGGGACATTGCCAGGTATGTGCTGGGGGGATATTTGCACCCCTAGCACATATGACTTGGGCAGCCAGAAAATGTAATGTCCTTATTTATACATGTATGAACAAGGACATGACATTTTGACAGAACACAACTAGTTATTAAAAAACAATTTGCAACAATTTACACACTAATGCACATACCTTTTCTACTTATTCTGCAGACTGCTGGTGGGTACTGATGGCGGTTACTGCTGGTGGGTAGTGCCCTGTGCACCCTACCGCTGTGCCCACCAGTGCTTTGCCTAGCTTACCCTCTGCCCACCTGTATCCTCTTAGCTTATGCTGTGCCTAACCTGCGCCATCGTGTGCTCTCTGTACCTTACCCTGTGCCTACCCTTTCTACGTACCCGCTGTGCTCTCTCCACCTTATCTTGTGCCCAGCCTGCCCCTGTGACAGCCTGTGCTCTAAGCACCTTATCTCATGCCCTCCTTAACTGGTACCCACCCTCCCCATGTGCCCTCTGCACTTTACCTTGTGCCAATCTGTGCTCTCTCCCACTGCACATGGGCCCACCTTTCTCCTGTACCCTCCCCTCCTTACTGTGCCCTCCCCACCTTACCCTGTTCCCACTCCTGTCCCCTCAGGGCTGGAAGTGAGTGCAAGCTCTTGTACCCAGGCTCTATAGGGCTCCCAGCTGGCCATGCTCAGATCAGACATGCCCCTCCCAGCACAGAGCTGGCTGTTTTTGTAATAGTAGACTCCTTCTGGAGTCTGGACCAAGTCTCCCCCTCCTTAAGGCTTTCGTGCGCCATGATCATATGACAGAGACAAGCCGCGCTGATGCACTGTCGCCACTAGAGGGCGCCGGTAGCGAGTGACAGTGCTGATTCCAGATGTGATACACGATGTGTGTCCCCAGAGGTGGGCTCCTCCATCCATCCATCACACAGGAAACCCGGCAGACATCCCGAGTCTCTCGCAGAAGCCGGAAGATTGCACAGTACTTGCGGGAGAGGTGGGAGACTCCCGCAAGTCGCGGGAGACTTGGGATGTCTGCTTACCTGAGCCCCATCTGTATCCAGCGAACCATGACTACCAACATGTACTGTGACATACTGAAGCAGAAAACTGGGCAGCAGGGCAGTATTCCAACCTGATAATGACCCCAAACACACCTCCAAGACGATCACTGCCTTGCTAAAGAAGCTGAGGGTAAAGGTGATGGACTGGCCAAGCATGTCTCCAGAACTAAACCCTATTAAACATCTGTGGGGAATCCTCAACAGAAGGTGGAGGAGTGCAAGGTCTCTAACATCCTCCAGCTCTGTGATGTCATCATAGAGTAGTGGAAGAGGACTCAAATGGCAACCTGTGAAGCTCTGGTGAACTCCATGCCCAAGAGGGTTAAGGCAGTGCTGGAAAATAATGGTGGCCACACAAAATATTGACACTTTGGGCCCAATTTGGACATTTTACTTAGGGGTGTGCTCACTTTTGTCGCCAGCGGTTTAGACATTAATGGCTGTGTGTTGAGTTATTTTGAGGGGACAGCAAATTTACGCAGTTTTACAAGCTGTACACTCACTACTTTACACTGTAGCAAAGTGTAATTTCTTCAGCGTTCTCACATAAAAAGATATAATAAAATATTTACAAAAATGTGAGGGGTGTACTCACTTTTGTGAAATACTGTATATAATGCTTGATAGGACTGTCTGAAACTGCAGAGCTAATTGAGGAAATGAGGGTCAGGACGTGTGGAAATGCTATATTTTTTACTGCAGATATGCCACAGAAGACAATATAAAACTAGGAACATGTTACATGAGGCTATTAGAGATCAATACTACTACCCTAATCAATGTTACTACTACAAACTGCTGAGGGCCACACATCATATAGCAAGGGGTCAAAGGTTGGGCACCACCAGGGCTTTATACTATTGGCTTCCAGCTGAGGCTCTTTAGATAGTCACACAGGTTACATTTAAATATCCAGTCCACTCTTTCAGCTTTTTATCTTGAGGTCTTTACTGCTAAGATCTCCATGATCTCTTCCAATATGCAGAGTTTATCGATGGGACTGATTTCCAGTAGATGGATGAGACACCAGTTCTGGGTGGACTGATTTTTCAGTTATGGCTATTTCAATGTAACATATAAGCAAGGTGGGGGTAACAAAATGTCAGACCTCTACATCTTTACCTTCCACCTTCTGTGTAATCTTTAGGTCCAGAATTATAAACTAAACTGTCATCAGTAGTCATTGATGTTCTTGCTTTTATCCTGGTGGATTTATTGGATTAGGAAACTTCAAATGATGATGTTAAACCTTTATATAACCTCTGCAAAGCTTGGCAGCCCTTGTTCTTCTCTGCTATAGAATTCTATTCCTCATGTAAGCTAAAAGCCTATTTAATGAATGCATTAGGTTCAATATCGCAGGTCCTCATAGTACGCATGAGTAACATCCCATCCTAATAATATATTAGAAAAGCAGGCTGAAGCTATTGGTAATGTATAGTTATAATATTGTGTTTGAATGCCATTTAAAAATGGCAAATCATTTATCTCAGAGGGCATCATCTATAGGTGACGTGATTCCTGTTTTAGTAAGGCAATACTGGCATAAAAAGGTGTGTTTTTGTGTGTACATAACTTTAACCACTTCATTACAGGGCACTTTCACCCCCTTCCTGTCCAGGCCAATTTTCAGCTTTCAGCGCTGTCACACTTTGAATGACAATTGCACGGTCATGATACACTGTACCCAAATTAAATTATCATTTTTTTTTCACACAAATCAAGCTTTCTTTTGGTGGTATTTAATCACTGCTGGGTTTTTTATTTCTTACTAAAAAAAAGAAAAAAGACAGAAAATGTTGAAAAAAAAAAAGTTTTTCTTATTTTCTATCAGTAAAACTGATAAGGCAGCACTGATGGGCACTGATAGGCTGCACTGATGGGCACTGATGAGGAGGCACTGATGAGGAGTTACTAATATGCCGCACTGATGGGCACTGATAGGTGGCACTGATAGACGGCACTGATGAGCACTGATAGGTGGCACTGATGGGTACTGAGAGGTGGCACTGACAGGAGGCACTGGTGGAGACTGATGGGCAGCACAGATGAGCAGGCACTGACTGGCAACACTATGGGCACTGATTGTGGGCACTGATGGTGGGCACTGTGGGCACTGGTGGTGGGCACTTTTTGAGCTTTTATGTAATCAGGGCACTGATAATCAGTGCCCTGATTACCTTTTCTGTGTTCCCCTTTGAGGAGAAGCCGCTGATCGGCTCTCCTCACCACCACACACTCTGACTGTGTGAGGCGAGGAGAGCGGATAAACGGCACTTCCTCATTTACATGTGACTGGCTGTGATTGGACACAGCCGATCACATGGGTAAAGAGCCAAGTCATTGGTTCTTTACCAAGATCGGGGTCGCTCTGTGCCTAGCAACACGGCACGGCCACGATCGCCGCTCTGCGTGCGCGAGAGGGTTGTTCTGGTGCACCGTCATATGACGGCGTCCCAGAACAATAGCCACATCGCTCTGCCGTCAATTGACTGTGGGCGGGTGGGATGTAATTAAATTAATTCTGTTGTAGCCAGGTTGCTGTAACCAGCAAGTGTCATCACCTCCTGGTGGTGTTGACTGTGCAAGGGATACAGCGGTGTCCTCCCTTCACCTCCACTCTGCAGACTGGACAGTAAAGGAAAAGCAGTAGACTGTTGAGGTTATTCTGCTGCTCGCTTTGCTCTATATGCCTTTCAGCATTTTTCCTGTCAATGCATTTGCATGAAGTGCACCTGATTTGGCTGCTGGTCCTGCTCTTGCCTCTTATGTTGGCTATACACTATAGGAAAAATGGGCCGAAATTCGCTCATTTGGACAGTTTGTTTGTTTTTTGGCCAGTTAATGGGGCACAAATCGGTAATCGGTTGTGATGTTTTTGAGCCAAAAAAACGAAGCTTGGAAACTTTCTGCAGAACGAACGATAAATTGAAAGGTTAATGTGTTTCTCGTCCAAACTGTTTGTACTAGGTACATGTAAAAAAAAAGCAACATTTGTCATTAGATGATGACACGATCGTCTGCCCTCCTTTTTAAAAAATTCGTTCAAATTATTTTTCGGATATCGACCAGCATATTACCAGCATTATAGTCTGGGTGCTGCTGTGCAATAAAGCTGATAGCAAGTCAAATTCAGGAACTTCCACCAGCTGCATAACTGTATTGGCTTAATACTGAATACATTTGGCCTAATACTGAATTACATCTTTTATATCTGTCTGCAGTTCAGCTTGAAAGTGTTTTAAACCGAAAAACAAAAATGTAATATATTTCAGCTTACCAATGCTTAGATGTGATGACTGCCTTTAACCACTTTACCACCGGAGGATTTTGCTGTCTTGTGTCCAGGCCACTTTTTGCGATTCGGCACTGTGCAACTTTAGCTGACAATTGCGCAGTCATGCAACACCGTACCCAAACGAAATTTACGTCCTTTTTTTCCCACAAACAGAACTTTCTTTTGGTGGTATTTGATCACCTGTGCAATTTTTACTTTTTGGGCTATAAACAAAAAAGTGCGTAAATTTTGAAAAAATAACAATATTTTTCAAATTTTTTTATATGAAATTCCCCCCCCCAAAAAATGTAAAAATCTAATTTTTTTAAAATTTTTGGCCAATTTGTTTTCTGCTACCTATGTTTGGTTAAAAAAAATCACAATAAGCGTATTTTGATTGGTTTGCGCAAAAGTTATTGCGTTTACCAACTAAGGGAAAGATTTCTGTAATTTTCGGTGTTTTTTTTTTTTTAACGAGTAATGGCGGCGATCTGCGATTTTTTTTGCGGGATTGCGACTTTGCAGCGGACAGATCGGACCCTTGACTGACATTTTTGACACTTTTGGGGGTACCAGTGACATTACTACAGTAATCAGTGCTATAAATATGCACTGTTACTGTAAAAATGACACTGGCAGGGAAGGGGTTAATTTTATTGGAGAGGGAGGGGTTAATGTATGCCTGGTGCTTACTGACATGTGTGGGGGGGGAGGTGACTGAGTGACACAAGGACAGATCGCATGTTCAGCTATGCTGAACCCTGCAATCTGACCCTGCCTGTCACTTTTCACTGTTTACACAAGCGGGCGGATCTCCAGACTCGATTCCCCGACGATCGGGGAAGAGCAGCGGCGATCGCCGCTGCTCCACCCCTGGCCCGACTCCCGCTGTGACTGAATACAGCGGGGGCGAGCCTCCAGCGCCGCGCGTGCCGCGCGCGCCGCTGAGAAGGGCGAGTGTCTGGCGACGTAGGTCTACGTCGCCAGACGATAACGAACCACTTTGCCACAGTAGAGCTCTAGTGAGCAGTGGCAAAGTGGTTAAGCTTTTTTCCTTTATTTCATCTAGTGATCCAACCTGTAGCACACTTCCTGCCCTAAAGTGGATATACTGTACACTGGTAAAATTTTGAAAAAAAATTCATACGAACATCCATATGAAAATTCATAGAAAAATTATCAGAACATTCAAAAGTCGTTCAAAAGATTTTGCTTGCTTTTAACATTTGATTTTGGAATAAATGGTCTTTACCGAACGTAAACCCCGTTCACTTTAAAAATTCGTACATTTGGGAAAAAATTTCCATCCTGCTTCTTGGAATTTTCTTATCATTGCAGTCGAAGAACTAGCATCAATTTGACCCACTAATGATTAGAAAAATAAACTAACATTTTTACAAAATTCCTAAAATGAAAAATATCGAACAGAATTCTACTAGTGTATACCCAGCTTTCCGGTTGTCTGCAGTCTGTAGAGAGGGTAGCAGATAGCAGATTTAGATGAACTTGACTAACAAATTGAAGCCAAACTTCAGCTAACAGTTAAGCAGTTACAGTAACACAACAATTTTTTTCTATTTGTAATAAAAGTTTTTATATAAATGAATAAAAGTTGATCATTGTAAGCACCTCTGTCAGTGGTTTTGCTTTAAAATAACAAACATGTCATACTTAGCTGCAGTGCTGTATCTTGGCCTAAGCCGACAATGCCCAGTCCTAGGACGGCACTTTGTAGGGGGGGCAGCAAAAAAGCTGCAGCCCGCACAAAAAAAGCAGCCTTCCCCCGGCTCCCACACAAAAAGGGTCCCCGTCGGCTTGCGCTACACTTTTAGTATAGTGCCAGTCTTATGGGGCGAATTGGGCCGGAGGGCAGAGTCCAGGAGGCAAGTCAGTCTGACAGCCCCATAAAGCGGTCACACTGCTACCTGCTGGTATGATAATACCGGGCGGTGAGGAAATTCGGACAGACCGCAGGCCGCCGACCACACTTAATACAACTGGCCCGACGGCCGCCAATGCTAATAAGTGTGGAACTGCAGCCTAATGCTCCGCCTACCCTCCGCCCCCAGGTATGGCGGGCATCATGTCAATAATATAATTTCATTTTTTTAAACATCCTGGTCCTTGAGCGAGCATATTGGATTGCATCATATACAATTAAGACTTTTAATTATATATGATGGCAATAATATTTTGGACCTGCTCACCTAATATGTGCGATCGCAATATGTCACTGGATTAGTAAGATTACTCCTATTTTATGAGATATTTGGACTTGTGTTTCCTGCCACTGATTATTTCATTTATTTATATAATGACTCTGGGCTTCCTAGTCATTATACAAATAAGTGCAATAATCCTATGATTACAATCAGTGGCAGCAAACACAATTCTAAATTTCTTAAAAGAAAGGAGTAATCTTACCAATCCCATTACATGAGGCTGTACTAATGGGCACTGATAAGGCTGCACTGATGGCCAACACTGAGGTGGCACTAATAAGCTGCACTGATGGGGCCACACAGATAAGGCAGCACTGATATGCTGCAATGATGGGCACTGATATGCTGCACTGATGGGCACTGATATGCTGCTCTGATGGCTACTGATGAGGCGGCAGTGGTGCGTACTGATAAACTGCACCGATGGGCACTAATGAGGCAGCAATGATAATGCGACACTAATGAGGCTGCACTGATGGGCATGAGGCAGCACTGATAAGCTTCACTGATGGGGCTGCACTGATACGCTGCCCTGATGGGCACTGATATGTTTCACTGATGGGAACACTGATGGCCACTGATGAGGCTGCCCTGATGGCCTCTGGTGAGATGGCACTGATAAGCTGCACTGATAAGGCAGCACTGATGGGCACTGATATGCACTGGTGGCCACTGATGGGGCTGTACTGATGGCCTCTGATGAGGCCGCACTGATATGCTGCACTGATGGGCAGTAATGAGGGTGCACTGATGGGCAATAATGAGGCTGCACTGATGGGCACTGATGAGGCTGAACTTATGGGCACTGATAGACTGTGGTTGTCGCCTGTGGTTTACAGATGACTGGTCAGGTCATAAACATGAAGGGGTGTGGCCTATACAGGAAGGGTTGGGTCATATTTAAATTAGGGGCTGCCCAAGTTTAGTCAGGCCTAGGGCAGCACAAAACCTAAATACACCACTGCTTAGCTGCTCTGCGTAATGATTTTGCACAGAGCAACCTGATCCTCCTCTTCTCAGCCCCCCCCCCCCCCCTCTTGTCAAGTGCCCCCAGAGCAATCTGCTTGCTCTGGGAGCAATTGTGCATGCTCGCTCCCCCGCCCGCCGGGAGAACACAATCGCTCACAGTCAGTGTTAATAGGGGAATGCCTCCTTCGGAACTATTGTGTTGAAATCTTGTGATTTTCGCTCCATTTATGGCCTGCCTTAGTCCCAACGGTCCCACTTGTCGCGAGTCTCAGACCATTGTTTGTCCGTGGCTGGCTTTACCTTACTTCAGATAATTAGTCGGCCCAACAGCATAACTAGATCTGTATCTATTTCTCTGTTTTAAGTGCTGTTTAAATCTAATTAAATGCATCTGTGAAATCTCAGCGTTTTTAATTACATTGCGTCTGCTGCCTTCCCGGCTAATCTTTGTTAAACATGACTTGTTAATGCAGAGAGCACACCTGTTCCCTGACACGTTTAAGACGGGAACATTGAAAAACAGAACAGCAGATAAGGAAGGCGGGTGCTATCAGTTTTATGATGTTGGGGATTTGCATTCAAATGACTGAAGACCAAATTAAAGTCATATGCTGGCCATACATGGATCAGTGCTATTGTCCACTGAGCCAATGTAAAAATCGAATTTTCCAATAAGCGTATATTGATTGATTTGCGCAAAAGTTATAGCTTCTAGAAAACTATGAGATATTTTTCTTTTTTTTTTCACTAGTAATGATGGCAATCAGCGGCTGCAATATTGTGGTGGACAGTCGGGACACTAACTGACACTTTTTGGGAACCAGTGACATCATTACAGTGATCAGTGCTAAAAATATGCACTTTCACTGTACTAATGACAGTTGCTGGGATGGAGTTAATAATCAGGGGCGAGCAAAGGGTTAACTGTGTGCCTAGCCAGTGTTTTGTGCACTGTGTGGGAGGTGCTTTTACTAGGGGAATGCACTGATCCATGTTCCTTTGCAGGAACACAGGATCAATGCCTTCCCTCCTGACAGAACGGCAATTTGCCTTGTTTACATAAGCAGATCGTCGTTCTGGCTCTCTTCCCAATGATTGGCGGGTCCTGGTGGACATCCAGTTCATGGTACCCGCAGATCAGCTCCCACTGTGTCTAATCAGAGCAGGAGCAGATCGCTGGCAGCGCACATACGCGCCCAAGACCTGAAAGTGTTGTATCATGAACCTAGATTTTCCAGTAACTGAGAAGGAGGGGGGGGGGGGGGACAACCTGTGTGTTCTCTCCAGGGTCTTTCGCCCAGCCGATGGTGTCATGCCTATCAGCAGGGCAGGGAGCGGGAGGAGTTGCAGATCTGGATCATATTAACAAGCGGGTGTAAGCGGCTATAAAAGGTGCCATGGAGCCACTTTTTGCATGCGCATTCCAGGCTGGGACTAGTGCTGAATAGACAAGCATACAAACATACTGTGAATGCAATTATTTCCCCTGCTAAACTCCTGTCTCCAAACTTCTCTTTGCTTGCTTTTATCCAGCCCTTGAGACATTTCTTCCCCCACTGTCAGGAACAATGGGGCATAGCTCCTGCCACTCTATTCCTCTTACTGACACCAATGATGGGGCATTAGTCCTCTTACTGACACTGATGGAGCACTATTCCTTCTATTGACACCCAACAATGGGGCACTGTTCCTCCCACTGGGACCAACAATGGGGCACTGTTCCTCCTGCTGACACCAATGATGGGGCACTATGCCTCCCACTGACACCAACCATGGGGCACTGTTCCTCCTGCTGACACCAATGATGGGGCACTATGCCTCCCACTGACACTAATAATGAGGCGCTATTCCTCCCCTAATACAAAAGATGGGGCACTGTTTACTCCCACTGGCCACAGTCCGGCCCCCGAAAAGTTTGAAGGACAGTAAACTGGCTTTTTGTTTAGTAAGTTTGGAGACCTCTGCTCTAATCTGTTAAGCTGTTGGAACTTGTGCTGTTCCCCATGACGCATTCTTACCCAAAAGGAAGTTCAGGGAAGCTGTGCTGAGGGACCTGCTGCAACCAGCGACTGTGAATAGGACCTATGGTAAATGTTTGTGCTACATACCATGCATTTTAAGTAGTGAGGAATGCTTGGATATAAAAAAAAGTAACATCTAACACTATTTTAACTGACATATACATAAGCTCCTGAATTTGGCCTGAACATCTAAGCATTGATGAACCCTGATCACAAAATGGATAAACTCTACTCTAAAAATACACTAAAACTTTAATAATTGAAGAATTCAGGTACAGTAAGTACACCATTACCCTCCCGACACAATGGCAGGTCCAATGTGGCATTTTCTCCTGAACATTGGAGTGTAACAACAAGGCAGAAGCCTCCAATACCAATCCATCCAGTTTCTCTAATCTAAACCCCGAGACTTTCAGAGGTTTCCCCGGCACTTGTGCACGGCAGTCCAGATGTGCACAGCTAATCCGGGAGAATGTGCCGGAGCAAAAGTAGGTCAAGAAATAAATAGATGACAAATTTGTCTTCTCTCTTAATTAACACCTTTTGTCTTGACGCCAGCAATCTGCCACTTGCCTTCCAGCTTGGCTTCTCATTCACAGGTTTTAAGTGAATAATTTGCCAAACTTACCCAAAGAATTGAAGATTCCTCTAACACATTTTTTACTTTGCATGTCACATTTTTCCCAGGATATTTTCATCCAGATTGCTGTGAATACAGTGTAAGCTCTTCAAAACAATGTGAAATACTAGATGGGTCTAGTGAAGTATATATATTTTTATTGTGCACCACCAATTTCATACATGATAATGGTTCATGTTTTAGTTATTTGTTATACTGTATATGTGCACATATCGGGCGCGCTTCCTGATTGGCTAGGAGGAGGATCGGTGTGACAATAGCGAATTTTCATTCGCTATTGTCACACGATGAGTGGGCTCGGGACGCACTGCTCCCCCCACGGGGTCCACCCTTTGCATCGCCCTATTAGAGCCTCTGGCTCTAATCAGGTGATGCCAAAAAAAAAAAATCCCCATTGAACTCCATGCGTCCGGAGCCCCTGTGGCAGGCGCAGCACTTCAAAGTGCCTTATGCGCTGTGGCATTAGAAGAATTGGATCTCTCTGACTTCAGTCTAACCAGACTGTCTGTTACTCTATAAATTCCTCTAATACCGTTCTATGGAAAGCAGTAGGTTTAAAGAGCACGCCAAATGCTTAAGATATCTTCTTTATTAACTTCAACTTTTCTTCATAGATAACAGTGACACTTTTGCAGCAGACAGTCCATGTACAACATGTGCTGAATACAGTATAACAAATGGTGGATATATTTCTCTCTCTATTGCTGTTTGCTGTTTGAGTTTGTTTGCTTGGGTTTGGTTTTGAGTTGTTAGAGTTGTTTGGGTTTGTTCAATAGTTTGAATTCGATATAACTTTTGAAGTTTGATAGTTTGTTTGTTTGTTTGATATAACTTTGCTAGGACGTATGGATTGTTTGATTTCGTGTTCGAGTTTGTTTGGTGGAACTACAAGTGAACACATAACTCTTTCAGTATACAGCTCTAATCACATTACTAACAATAGGAACATGTATAACTGTTAATTACCTATTTTTGGCCACTTGCTTCCATAAAACTGCTCTGTGGATCTGTGTGTCTATTCAGTTCTCTTGCTCTGTAGTGGAATGAGAAGGTTGGCTGAAAGCATGAGGCTTCAGAGAAAAAAAAATGGGTGTAAGGCTGGCTGTAATTGGCCAAGACTGTTGCTGAGTGTGAGATTGGCTGTGATTGGCCACAAACTCCTTATGGGTAATAAAGTTTAACTCTGTGCTTTCTGGTTTCAACTCTGCTGTGTCTGAGCTTACCTTACATGCATACAAATGAATCTTATGCCCCGTACACACGTGCAGATTATCTGCAGACTTTTGTCTGCAGACTTACCTTTTCTATGTAGTGCAAGGGCCTGCCGGATTGCATACAAATTGAAAGTGTTTAGGTTTGACCTCATATCATATGGTTTTGGTAAGTGTGCAGACAAAAGTCTGCAGATAATCTGCACGTGTGTATGGGGCATTACAGGCATATTTTTCCTTTGCTTCTGTGAACACAATATACAATTGTTATGTGACATCCAAACATGAAATCACAGTAAATAACTCTGCTTTTGTCTCTCACATATAAACATATGCACTGTATTGAGGTTATTAACAGGTCTAGCTGTATATACATGTAGGTCATATTAGCAACCTAGGACAGGTTCTAGCTGGCCAGCTACAGCCCCTGCATGCAGATTAGGGGGCCGGACGCATGGATGGGGGGGGGCGACGCCCCTGCGCCCTCTGTACACTGGCCGCCACTGTTCAGACTGTTCATCCGGTTTAGTAGTGCAGCACAATAACTTAAAGCGGTGTTCCAGCCATTTTTGTGTTTAAAAAAGTCAGCAGCTAGAAGTAAGTGTAGTTGCTGACTTTTAATAAACACACACTCACCTATCCCACGATCCAGCGATGCGGCCAACCGAAGCATCACTCCTCTCCCTCTCCTCTTCCCGGCACGGGCATCACTAGGGCGGGCACCCGGCTGTGACAGCTTGCGGCTTCACAGCCGAGTGCGCACTGCAAATGCTGCACATCCTGAATGGCCGGGAAATTCTCTGGGACCTGTGATGTGTCCCAGAATAATGCAGGGAGGGAGGGGGAGAGGAGACCCGCATCACCCCCCCCCCAAACAAAATGACATGCGAAATGTGGCATGTCAGGGGGTCAGGAGTTCCTAAAGCAGAACTTCCACTTTTGGGTGGAACTCTGCTTTAAATTTATTAACTAAATAAATCTCAGTTCAAGTCTTTGGACAAGCTATGTTAACACTTCATCCGTAATAAATACAATAAACTATTAGGCCCCTTTCACACATGGAGTTCATTCAGATCCGCCTGTCAGTTTTTTGGGCGGATCTGAACGGACGCCCCATGCATCTTTATGGGGCATCAGATGTCAGCGGAGACATGTCCGCTGACATCCCATCCGATCCGTCAAATCCGGACGGATGGAAACCCTATTTTCCATCCCTCTGGTAGATGAGAACGGACAGACGGTCTGTTCCCATCCGATTCCCCCATAGAGATGAATGGGGACCTGACAGCTGTGTCTCCGCACACAGCGAGGAGACACAGCTGTCATCCGCCTGCTCAGCGGGGGATCGGCGGATCGATCCCCCACTGAGAAAAACGGAGTCTGCCTGGCCCTTATAGAGGAATATTTATAAAAATGCAAATTAAATGTATCTATTTGCCACCAGATGCCTGCCATAAGATTCTACACTTGTATAAAAAAGCACTTGTGGGTTTAACAAATCATTTTTTTGTATAATTCTCCTTTAATGAGAAGTGGCAGGGGGTGTGTCCTATGCCCACAAACTTTTGCGAATAGGTGTCCCTCGTTCTCATCTCAAAAATTTGGGAGATATGTACATTAAATGTACACAGGTTGATTGTGTATAATTATTTTGAGATATAGTATTATTTTAATAAAATTATTTTACTAAATGTTTAAAAACTTTAACAGGGAAGGTCATGCAATGTAGTTATTATATGTCACATACATTAACAAATACCATTTCTTAAAAAACCTCATAAACAATGGCATTGTGGCAGAATGGCATCAGAAAAAAAACAAACTCTTTGAAGGTTTTAGACTGAAATCCTCATCAGCACTTGCTGCAATTTACCCCCTACACCTAGTGCAGCAGGATTTGGGACAATTGATGGGAAATGTTTCCAACTGAAAAGTTACAATTTAGAATATTTTAATGCTGCTTGTACATTCCTGTCCTGCTCACATAAGATCTCCATACTTTAATGCCCTGGAGTCACAGGGACAGGAAGTGAGGGAAAATCTCCCCAGTGGGGGTCACAATTAGCTCTCCCCATTCTAAACAAAAGTATAAAAAAGAAAAAAAAAAGCTCAACTTAAACTGGTCTTAGATTGCTTGAATTTTATTCAATTCTTGCTGAATCGGTCATTATTGGAGCCGTAGTTGGCCTCAGGCTGGTTTCACATACACTATATTACCAAATGTATTGGGACACCTGCCTTTACACACAAATGAACTTTAATGCCATCTCAGTCTTAGTCCATAGGGTTCAATATTGAGTTGCCCCCCCCCCCCCTCCTTTGCAGCTATAACAGCTTCATCTCTTCTGGGAAGGCTGTCCACAAGGTTTAGGAGTATTTCTATAGGAATGTTTGACCATTCTTCCAGAAGGGCATTTGCGAGATCAGGCACTGATGTTGGAGAGAAGGCCTGGCTCACAGTCTTTGCTCTGATTCATCCTAAAGGTGTTCTATCGAGTTGAGGTCAGGACTCTGTGCAGGTCAGTCAAGGTACTCCACCCAAATCTCACTCATCCATGTCTTTATGGACCTTGCTTTGTGCACTGGTGCACAGTCATGTTGGAATAGGAAGGGGCCATCCCCAAACTGTTCCCACAAAGTTGGGAGCATGAAATTATCCAAAATGTCTTGGTATGCTGACACCTTAAGAGTTCCCTTAACTGGAACTAAGGGGCCAAGCCCAACCCCTGAAAAACAACCCCACACCATAAGACCGGGATGCCATAAAAGTCCATGTGCGTGTACTTTGCAATACTTTTGGTAATATAGTGTATAGGAGAATTGGATGCGTTTTTACCCTCATCCAATTCGCATAACATGTGAATGTGACCAGCTGTCAATGGAGCCAGTTCACATATTTCCAGGGTTACCAAAGTGCAGTTTTGAAAAGGGTCCTGTGCGTTTTTGTTTCAGGTTCAGGTGCGAATTTAGGAAAAAAATTGGCCCTGAATTGCACCTGAACTGGTGAACAGAAACGCACCAGACCTTGGACTGCAAACCGCAGCTGGACACGTGTGAACCTGGCCTTATTGGTACCACCTGGCTTGGCAAAAGTTAATTTAAAATCAGCTGAGCCAGGTGGAAAACAACCTTTAGAACAGTGATTACATGCTATTAGATACAGTCACTGTTCAAGTATAGCACAAAGAGCAAAAGTCGAGTTTCCCAACCTCTGAATGCCCACAATAAATGTAAAAATGATTTCAAATACAAGGAAAAGCCCACCTGCTCCCTTACGCATTTCACTGCATTGGACTCTTAACCAAAGAGGAGCAGATGGATTTTCCCTGTATCGGATAACATCAATAAATTTATTTTGGACTTTCAGAAGTTAAGCAGCTTCGCTTTCGCTGTTTGTGCTGCAAATATTAGCAGGTCATGAATTGGAGTGGTCGGGATTGTTTGCAGCACTGTCTAATTAGTCGGCACTGTTTAGCATGGATGGGGAAATCAAATGATTTTCTTACCTAAACGATGAAAAAAGGGAAACTCCACTTTTGTCAAGAAGATACTAATCCTCTCTTGGTCAAATTTATACATTAAAAGACAGAGGCGTAACTAGAACCTTCAGGGCCCCGGTGCAAGAGACCATGAAGGGCCCCCGGACCCCTGGCTGGGGCCCTTCCCTTCAAGCCTGGGGCTCATCCCACTCATCCTGGGGCCCTTTACTCTCATTTCGGTGTCCTTTATTATGGTCCCGCAGCGGGACCTTTTCACAAGTTCTGCAGTAGGCCCCCTTTCTGCCATCTTAAGGCTTCCGCACGGTGGTGGAATGCCAGGGCCCGGTCGCAAGTGTAACCTTTGCGATCCTGGAAGTTCACCCACTGGTGGTGTCAGTAGTTTTTATTTTTTGGTATTTTAATTGTATTATTTTTTATCATTTTATTTCATTTTTTTACAATGTCACTGACTATGACTCTGTCCAGAAAAGGAAGGAGCCCGTCAATTACATATTTACCGACCTTTTCCTGGTTCTCTATTGTGACACATCCCCTGCAGCAGCCGGCAGGAGAGGGGTGGGAGCACAGTGGGGGGGGGGGGGGCAGCACAGAAGGGGGGGACCAGTGGAGCACACAGGTGGCCCAGAGACAGCAGAACACAAGTGAACTGGATAGGAGGGGCAGCGGGGCAGCATAGAGAGGAACCAATCTCTTCCATTTTCCTCCTGCAGCTACAGGAGGAAAAAGGAGGACAGTGAATTCTCTACATGCTGCCCCAGCCCCCCTCCTATCCAGGTGTACAGTGGAGCCGCACAGGCCCCTTGGAGCATGGGGCCTGGTTGCAATTGTAACCCCTGTAGCTATGCCCCTGTTAAAAGACTTTGAAGCAGATGTTCCCCCCCCCCCCACCTAACCCAAGCCACACACTTTACCCCACAATGCTCTTTCTCACAATTTGTTTTTCCAAACCCTTTTTTTTGGGCATTCCTCACAGAATTTCAGGGACTCTCACCTAGGCAAGTTGTCCTGGTTGATCACAGCCTCCTGTAATACTGATATCATGTATCCCAGGAGGCCTCCAGGTAGTCTGCAGCATATGTGCCACGGTGTATCATTAGGGACTGGCTGTCTCTTAATGGTTCTTGCTGTCGGCCCCCTAATGGTGCACTGCAGTGCATGAGTATCATCAGGGGGCCAGCTACAAGAACCCAGCAGAGACATCCCGCCCCCTGATGATATAAGTAGGGAAGATGGCAATTTGGGACATGGCGTGAGGCGGCAGGTTGGCAAGATGCAGCAGGACAATGCAGAATATCCTGGACATGTGAGCGTAAATTTTGATAACTCAGTGAACAAGGTCAGAAAGGATTAAAAAAAGACACATGGGGATAATGTTCCTCTTAAAGAGGAGGTAAACTCTCCTCTGCAGCTTGTACCTATAGGTAAGCCTATATTAAGGCTTACCTATAGGTACTGTAAATATCTCATAAACATGTACCGTTTAGGAGATATTTACTTTGCATGCAGCCAGTGACATCACTGGCGCATGCGCTCTGAAGGAACGGCAGCTCGTGCCGTTCCTTCAGAGCCCTGTGCCGTTACCGTCGGCTCCCGTGCGCATTTGCGGGATTGATGTCATCGTGGCTCCAGCCAATCAGATGGCCGGATGCCGCAAACCCGGAAGAAGGGCTAAAGAACATGTCGCGGGATTGTCGCCCATGAGACAAGTAAGCGGTCGGCACTGGGGGGCTTCGTTCTTAGGTAAGTATTTCATAATGAGCTAGTATGCGATGCATACTAGCTCATTATGTGTTTTTCTTTCAGGTGTTCCTTTTTTTTAAAAGAAAAATCGGAGGTTTACAACCTCTTTAAGCCAACTCTGTGGACAACTCTTGCCTTTTCCTGTCCTTTTCAAACTTGCACATACATTCTAGCCACTTCCTTCATCCTATGTGTTACCATTATCAATGACAGTGATTTAAAGGCTAAGTTCACTTTTAGGAACATGTTTACATGTTCCTAAACACTACCCCCACCCCCACCCCCCTGAGTCCTCCCTGTGACAGCGGGTGGGGGTTATTCTCCCCTGCAGCCATTGTCACAATCAAAATCGGCGTGGCTACATGGGGCTCAGCCCGCTCAGTTGCATCATTCCTTCACAGAAATTTGTGAATTAATAAACTAAAAGTTCCTTCTGCCACTGCGGCAGATGGGCTTGTCATTTTCAATGGACTGCGAGGATGCTGATCAGCATGCTCTCTGTCCATTCATTCTTCCTCCAAACTTTCTAACTGAGAGCCTGTACATGGATATGGGCAGAAAGCTTGAGGAAGAGTGTGCAGAAGCCTGACATTGCAACCGCAATCAGTGGATTCTGTAAAAAAAAAAAAATAATAATAATAATATTAAATGTACAATTTTTCCTGCTAAATTGTGTGCATTTATTATTTCTTTTTAAACAGGTAAAATCACCCAATTGAACAGAAACTGCTGGAAAATGCAGTGAGCTACCCTTGCCTTTTCCTGCAAATGATGTCCTGTAAAGTCTAGTCGTTTTTGAAAATCATACAGTAGCTGCTTGTAGACAGAAATGGAAAGGCAATAAGTCTTGTATTTAGACAATATGTTTTTTTATGCCATTAGAGTTTTTTATTTAAAGCGATGTAAACGATCAACCCACCCATTCAGTTTAAAATAGAATTATAAATACCTTTTTTCCCTTTTTTTCTAAGTGATCACATTCCCTCTGTTCCCAGCTGCATAAGAGCTGGGGAAAGAGAATCAATAGTAAACTGAGCTTCCCAGTGAAAGATTATGCAGGGGGAGGGGGGGATGGGGGGGAGGAGCGGATGGACAAGTCTGATCATTGGAGGAGAGCAGGCTGAGTTTGCAGCACAGCTAGAGAACTGACCATGGTGTGTTCTCCTGTCTAGTGTGGTCAGTTTTTAATAGGAAGGCTGAGGAACTGACAGGAACACCAGAGATTTCACACAAAGGAAGCAATACAAAGAGATAAGGATACTTTTTAATGCAAGTACATAGTACAGCAGAAAAGGTAGAGAAGCTAAACTAGCTTCTCAAAAAATAGGCAGACTTTGTAGGCACAGCAAGAGGTAGTTTGTATAAAAAAAAAAAACACAGACATGAATAGTAAAACGTCGTAGGAACCTTTTACACTTGATAGTTCAACAGATACCCAATCCTGAAATATGGAAATAACAAGCCAGACTTTATTGGAGACTGTAAAGAAGTTCAACCGTAACTTTAGTGGGTGTGATGTCGATAAGGATCACCAGAATGCGGCCCAGCGTTATTCTAGATTTATACGTCAACTTGTTTCACAAGAAAGACTTGGGTGGGTGCTGATCGACTTCAGATGCAGAGAGAAGGACAGCAATAGATCATGGGGCGTGAAAGAAAAGATCTAGTAATGAGTACCAAATTAGGTCCATAAATGACCAATCATGCCAATATATCACGGATAAGCTCTGAGATGTAGAGCAAAACATGCATTTCAGGAACCAGCATGGTTGTTCTGTATACAATGTCCCTGAGGCCCACTTTGCTGAATGCTGCATGGTGGGTTGTCTTTTGGGACATTCACCTCCCTTGGGGCACGAACACCTATACGAGCTTGGATGATTGGATGCATGTTTTTGCTATACACAGAAGGTATAAGTGGCATCTATCCTGTCTACCTGATTCTATTGTGGCATTTTCGAGGCTGATGCTGTGATCCCATGCATTCAGGATATAATATTTCACTTATTCATGTACTAATTTTACAACCAATGACTGATTCATTTCCATCTATATCTCAGAGCTTATCTGTAATATATTGGTCATTTATGGGCCTAAATTTGTGTTTATTACTAGATCTATCCTTTTAGGCCTGGCTGGTTGCTGTTTTGGGCAAAGGGGGGGACTCTTTAACAGGGGGTGTCCTGAGTTTGTCTTACTCCCCCCCTCCTTCCTTCGAGACGGCCCCTATGTCTGCCCCATGTTCTTTTGCCACCCTTCTCTCTGCATCTGAAGTCGATCAGCACCCACCCAATCAGTCCTAAAGAAGCAAGTGTTTCTTGAAAAATGCGTTGACGTATAAAAATATGTAATAATGTTGGGCCCCGTTCTGGTGATCCCTACCGACATCACACCCACTAAAGTTACCGTTGAACTTCTTTACAGTCTCCAATACAGTTTGGCTTGTTATGTCAATATTTAAGCATATATCTGTTGACCTATCAAGTGTAGAGGGTGCTACCACGTTTTAATATGCATGTCTGTGTTTTTTAATCCATTTTGTAATAAAAATTTGATATTTTATTCAAACTGCCTCATGCTGTGCCTACATAGTCCACCTTTTTTTTGAGAAGCTAGTTTAGCTTCTCTCCCTTCTGTATTGTAATTTTGGATGTTGGCAAGGTGAGAGTCCTCCTCCCCAGTTACCTCATATTTCATATAATGAGATAGTGAGATATGTATATGTATATATATATATATATATATATATACAGTATATATATATATATATATATATATATATATATATATATATATACTGTATATACTGTATATAGATAGACACAGGCACAGGGGGCACCCGCATAGCTGGAGTCGGGCAACGTGGCGAAGGGGCAGTGTGAGGAGGTAGCTCAGAGGAGAAAAATGATAAAAAAACAACAGTAAGAGCATGTAAGCTCTACCATTAGCAGGTTATTTATCAAAAAAATACCACCTAATACTTAATTCTTAAAACATTTGTAAACTTCAGATATGAAATCTGAAAAAAGCATATCCCTCTATAGTGTGTGCTTGTCTCAATCCAAAGCATTGAGTATCATTTCTGTCTGCTTACTCGCTCCTCTGCTATAAGCATGACTTCTGACCTATTTTCCTGACACAAGATAAAATGGTGACGGGGAGGGAGCTCCAGCAGATTGACAGCCTCAACTCTGTTACTGTGCTCCTGTCTGAAGGGGGGTGTGTCCCTTCCCTCCAATTAGATCTCAGAGCTCTCCTCACTGATGTAACTTAAGCTCTCCGCCCCCTGCTTTTCAGAGCCGAGAGATCCCGTGTAAATTCTGAACTTTTAATGGATGGAGGGGAAAGACGGCTATAGGTAAACAGGTACAACTTATGTAATAGAGTTTGTTTCATCTCTGTGTATCAACTGTGGCCAGTCACTTCATTGGGTATATGGAAGGGTTTACAAACACTTTAACCTAACACCTAAAATAAATGATGTAACCCACAGCTCAACCCTCCTCCTAGCACTAAATGAACCATCTAAAAACAGAATACTTCTGTACTTCTCATTGAAAGTATCAGCTAAAATCTCCATGTTGATATCTTTATGCTGATAACTCTAGTTCCAGAGATCTCACTGTGTCTCCCTACTGTATCACAGAGTGCACAGTATGCGCTAATGATGTTTTTCACATTGGTTCTAGATCATTAGCTGATGAAGTTTCCGATGCTAAAAATAATGAAAGCAGTGATGGATAAGGAAGAGGTAATTAATGCATAGCCTAATTTCAGCATTAAAAACATTGCAGGTGTCCAGATATAAGAGAAAAACAGCTCCAAAAACATTTGTTGTACAAAAAATAGCTTTTTACTTACACACAGTACTCATAAATGAATAATAACTAAAATGTATTTTTTGGTACACCTTTGGGAATGATAAACAAAAATATTTGTTGTTCCTAATGACTAAAGAGAGACTTCATTCCCCCCCATTTTTCCATTCCCTGCTTGCGTATTTTGCTATGTTATGCTCAATAAGCATACTCACTCACCCAGTGAATCCATCAGCATCCTGTAGTAATCCACCATTCTGCTGCTCTCATCCGGGTTATTGGTGAAAATATTCTCCCTGGCATCATTGGGAGCTGACTCTCTCTTCCTGGTTTTTGTAAGAGGCCACCTAATGAGACACATGTGCCATGTTCGATTCCTAATCTGAAGCCACCTGGGATACATGACACCAGTATCCCAAGAGGCTACGGGAGCTTGGGGGCTACATCATTCTCGCCTAGACAAAGAATCTGGAAGTAATGAGCAACATGCAGGAAAAATGTATTTACCGTTACATAGATACATAGTTGGTAAGGTTGAATAAAGACACCAGTGCATCCAGCTCAACCTGTGTGGGTGTGGGCAGGGGCGTATATACTACGAGGCAAACCAGGCAGCATTTTTCAGAGGGGCAGCGCCACCCCCAGGCAGAGGGGCAGAGGCAGCTCTTTAATTAGCACTCAGGGCTGCCTAATTTACCTAGTTAACCCCTTATTGTCCAACAACGTACCCGTACGTCGCTAGACGTTCGGTGGTTGTACCAGGATGATGCCTGCAGATGTAGGCATCACCCCAGTATCGTTCTTTAGAGCCGTCGGTCAGTTCTCTTGAAAAAAAGTAATCAGAGTGGCTTAGTAGCCGCTTGATTGCTATTACAAGCAGTAGGAAAGGACGTCCGCCACCTTCTGCAGCTCTATCGGGCTCTCCCGTCCCACTGGGAGACCCAACCGACTAGACAACCAAGCAAAGCTGGGATCGGCTTGAACCGGAAGCGATGACATGGCATGACATGACACACCGATCTTGGTGTTTTGAATGCGTTTAAGTGCAGAAGGATTTGGGGTCTTATAGACCCGAAATCTCTCCATTAAGTGTACCTGGCTGCCACATGCCTATTGCTGTCACAAGGATTTTTACATTCCTTGTGACAGCAATAAAAGTGATGAAAAAATTAAAAAAATTAAAGCAACAGTGTAAAAAAGAAAAATTAATCATTTAAAAAAGAAAGTAAAGTGTCCCCATCCTCCCGTGCTTGCGTGCAATGTGCATTCCGGTCCTGCACGCACGCAAACAGCAATTGTCTCACACATGTGAGGTATCACTGTGAATGTCAGATCATGGGCAATATTTCTAGCACTAGACCTCCTGTGTAAATCCAAAGCGGTAACCTGTAAAGGCTTTTAAACTGTCGCCCATGGATATTAACATTTATGTAGTTTGCTGCCTCTGCACTAGCTTGCACATATTTAAAGCATGAAATGTTTTGGTATCTATTTACTCAGCGTAACATCTTCTTTTATATTTTACAAAGAAATTGGGTATTATTATTATTATTGTTTTTGTTTTTTTGTTTTTTTTTGCATTAAAATTCAAAAAAGTATATTTTTTCCCAAATAAATTGCATTTGAAAAACCTTTGCGCAAATACTATGTGATATGAAAAATGGCTGTAGCTTCCTCATCAGACCCTCAGAAAAGAACAGTATACCGCAGCTGAGTTGGATAAGTTTAGATGGAGGGGGGGGGCCCGGATTTTAGTCTTGCCTATGGCAGCACATAACCAAAACACACCACTGGGTGTGGGTGGGTGTATGTATTATTTCTCTACCGCTTCTCATATCCTTGTATATGGTGTTCGCTAAGATACCTATCTGAATGTTTTCACCAATTATGGAAGGGAAGGGAGCTCCACATCTTTACCGCTCTAACCATAATGAACACCCTACGCAGTCTAGAGTTAAACTACTTCTTGTCTAACTTCATTGAGTGGCCACACGTCTTCTTTAACGACCTGAGACAGAATAGAAAAACAGATTATGGTCTGCCACATATTGTATACTTAAAAAACCTCCATCCCTAATATATATCGAAAAAAATGGGGGGAAAAGAAACGGGACTTTGAATGAGGCGTTTAAGTAATAGAAAAGGGGAATTTTTTTGTATAATGGATAATTATATATAATACATGTAATTATAAACAATTACAGAATTTATGAAAAAACAACATGATACACAGTATACAATTTATATTGAAAACATAAATACATAAAAATAGGATCTCACATAGGATCTCTGAGCATAATAATGTCAATATAAAAACTGTTTATTTGTCAATTCATAGATAAAAAATGAGATAGGATAAAGCATCTGAGTTATTCGTAGGCTCGACGCGTTTCTTGGACCTCCGTCCATTCATCAGGAGCATTGGGTACAGGAAAAGTGTCTAAAAGAGGGGAAATAAATTTATGCATTGTTGCACCAGAACAGCAAAAAGATAAAAGGATACCCAAGAAAATATGTACAAAAACCTTTACCTCAAATGTCTCAAAAAATCTATTTGGACAAGAAGTGTAGCCCCAAATGGGAGAGAATAGTGAAAGCATCGCAGGCATGGTCTCCCCCGGGGCTGAGGTGCAGATAATACCAGGCACAGCGGGGATAATCACCGTCCGGGTAGTAGACGGAGCTCCTGGGTGATATACCGAATAGTAGCAGTGAGTGCTCCCTTGGACCAGAAAATTTCTAAAATACATAAAATTACAGTGGGTACGGAAAGTATTCAGACCCCCTTAAATTTTTCACTCTTTGTTATATTGCAGCCATTTGCTAAAATCATTTAAGTTCATTCTTCTTCCTCATGAATGTACACATAGCACCCCATACTGACAGAAAAACACAGAATTGTTGACATTGTTGCAGATTTATTAAAAAAGAAAAACTGAAATATCACATGGTCCTAAGTATTCAGACCCTTTGCTGTGACACTCATATATTTAACTCAGGTGCTTTCCATTTCTTCTGATCATCCTTGAGATGGTTCTACACCTTCATTTGAGTCCAGCTGTGTTTGATTATACTGATTGGACTTGATTAGGAAAGCCACACACCTATCTATATAAGACCTTCCAGATCACAATGCATGTCAGAGCAAATGAGAATCATGAGGTCAAAGGAACTGCCTGAAGAGCTCAGAGACAGAATTGTGGCAAGGCACAGATCTGGCCAAGGTTACAAAAATATTTCTGCTGCACTTAAGGTTCCTAAGAGCACAGTGGCCTCCATAATCCTCAAATGGAAGACGTTTGGGACGACCAGAACCCTTCCTAGAGCTGGCCGTCCGGCCAAACTGAGCTATCGGGGGAGAAGAGCCTTGGTGAGAGAGGTAAAGAAGAACCCAAAGATCACTGTGGCTGAGCTCCAGAGATGCAGTCAGGAGATGGGAGAAAGTTGTAGAAAGTCAACCATTACTGCAGCCCTCCACCAGTCGGGGCTTTATGGCAGAGTGGCCCGACGGAAGCCTCTCCTCAGTGTAAGACACATGAAAGCCCGCATGGAGTTTGCTAAAAAAACACCTGAAGGACTCCGAGATGGTGAGAAATAAGATTCTCTGGTCTGATGAGACCAAAATAGAACTTTTTGGCCTTAATTCTAAGCGGTATGTGTGGAGAAAACCAGGCACTGCTCATCACCTGTCCAATACAGTCCCAACAGTGAAGCATGGTGGTGGCAGCATCATGCTGTGGGGGTGTTTTTCAGCTGCAGGGACAGGACGACTGGTTGCAATCGAGGGAAAGATGAATGCGGCCAAGTACAGGGATATCCTGGACAAAAACCTTCTCCAGAGTGCTCTGGACCTCAGACTGAGCCGAAGGTTTACCTTCCAACAAGACATTGACCCTAAGCACACAGCTAAAATAACGAAGGAGTGGCTTCACAACAACTCTGTGACTGTTCTTGAATGGCCCAGCCAGAGCCCTGACTTAAACCCAATTGAGCATCTCTGGAGAGACCTAAAAATGTCTGTCCACCAACGTTTACCATCCAACCTGACAGAACTGGAGAGGATCTGCAAGGAGGAATGGCAGAGGATCCCCAAATCCAGGTGTGAAAGACTTGTTGCATCTTTCCCAAAAAGACTCCTGGCTGTATTAGATCAAAAGGGGGCTTCTACTAAATACTGAGCAAAGGGTCTGAATACTTAGGACCATGTGATATTTCAGTTTTTCTTTTTTAATAAATCTGCAACAATGTCAACAATTCTGTGTTTTTCTGTCAGTATGGGGTGCTATGTGTACATTCATGAGGAAGAAGAATGAACCTAAATGATTTTAGCAAATGGCTGCAATATAACAAAGAGTGAAAAATTTAAGGGGGTCTGAATACTTTCCGTACCCACTGTACATAAAAAGTATTGGGTATGGTTCAGTTATTGAATCTATATAGGGATACATCAACTGGTCCGAAAAGAGTGCCCACCAAGTGTAGAGAAAATTTCATGTGGGTGGTATAAATGAGATAGAGAGGGAAAGAAACATGGAGGAATTAAGACTAGAGTATTGAAAAGATAGAGATGAACACCCAGGTCTTACAAGTGATAGTACAAGTGCATCAATAAACCAAGTGGACTGAAACCAAGTGGAAAGGTGAAAAAAGATGGGAGAAGGGTAAGAAAACATACCGTGAGTGAAGAAAATACAGGGAAGGTAGTCCCCATATAAAGTGGGATAATAAACAGGAGAGCCGAATAGGTCCCGGGCGGGTGCCCCGATGTGCAGGCAAGATCCGCACCAACGCCATGTATGTCGCCAAATATAGACGGAAATTCGTCCTCCCACTTCCGGTAATGAACCGGAAGTGGGTGGCGTCAGACCGTCCAAGGCGTGGATGACACGAGAGAGGAAGCTGTCACGGAAGTGCGACATGGATATGTCGTCATATCCCGGGCAACTTTACATGACGCCGATGGGCAGTGGGAAACCCCACCCCCGGCGTGGATGCAATTGCAGAGGCAGGACGGAGGGGGAGCCCCAACCGCCCATCGCAGCCCCGGAATGGCAGACACCCCCAATGCAACACTGAAACTCTCCCGCGGGTCATGTAGGTGGTACCTACTAGATTAAGGGAGTACATATTGACAAGATAAAAACTAAAAATGATAAAAAATATACTTGACAGTAAGGGCATTGTTCAGGTGCAACATGGCCATTGACCTAAATTTAAGCATAAAGGAGTGGCAGAGCATGAGAACCGGGGTGTGTTATCCACCCAATATCATAACAGAAAAACAGATTATGGTTTGCCACATATTGCATACTTAAAAAACCTCCATCCCTAATATATATCGAAATAAATGGGGGGAAAAGAAATGGGACTTGAATGAGGCGTTTAAGTAATAGAAAAGGGGAATTTTTTTTTGTATAATGGATAATTATATATAATACATGTAATTATAAACAATTACAGAATTTATGAAAAAACAACATGATACACAGTATACAATTTATTTTGAAAACATAAATACATAAAAATAGGATCTCACATAGGATCTCTGAGCATAATAATGTCAATATAAAAACTGTTTATTTGTCAATTCATAGATAAAAAATTAGATAGGATAAAGCATTTGAGTTATTCGTAGGCTCGACGCGTTTCTTGGACCTCCGTCCATTCATCAGGAGCATTGGGTACAGGAAAAGTGTCTAAAAGAGGGGAAATAAATTTATGCATTGTTGCACCAGAACAGCAAAAAGATAAAAGGATACCCAAGAAAATATGTACAAAAACCTTTACCTCTATATAGATTCAATAACTGAACCATACCCAATACTTTTTATGTAATTTTATGTATTTTAGAAATTTTCTGGTCCAAGGGAACACTCACTGCTACTATTCGGTATATCACCCAGGAGCTCCGTCTACTACCCGGACGGTGATTATCCCAGCTGTGCCTGGTATTATCTGCACCTCAGCCCCGGGGGAGACCATGCCTGCGATGCTTTCACTATTCTCTCCCATTTGGGGCTACACTTCGTGTCCAAATAGATTTTTTGAGACATTTGAGGTAAAGGATTTTGTACATATTTTCTTGGGTATCCTTTTATCTTTTTGCTGTTCTGGTGCAACAATGCATAAATTTATTTCCCCTCTTTTAGACACTTTTCCTGTACCCAATGCTCCTGATGAATGGACGGAGGTCCAAGAAACGCACTGAGCCTACGAATAACTCAGATGCTTTATCCTATCTCATTTTTTATCTATGAATTGACAAATAAACAGTTTTTATATTGACATTATTATGCTCAGAGATCCTATGTGAGATCCTATTTTTATGTATTTATGTTTTCAATATAAATTGTATACTGTGTATCATGTTGTTTTTTCATAAATTCTGTAATTGTTTATAATTACATGTATTATATATAATTATCCATTATACAAAAAAATTCCCCTTTTCTATTACTTAAACGCCTCATTCAAAGTCCCATTTCTTTTTCCCCCATTTTTTTCTGAGACAGAATAGTTTTCTCCCTATGCTATAATCACCATTTAGATATCTTCAGATTGCAATCATGTCTTCTCTCAAGCTTCTCTTCTCCAAGGAAAAGATGTTAATTGTGTGTAGCCACTCCCCATGACTGAAATCCTTCTGGACTTTCTCCAGTTCCAGAACATCTTTCCTAAGGACGGGTGACCAGAACTGGACGGCATACTCAAGATGCAGCCAAACCAGAATTTAGTAAAGTGGTAGAAATATAGTTTTATCCCTTGCATAAACACCCTTTTTTAATGGCCAGCTAGTCTTGCTTGCTGCAGCTTGGCATTGCATGCTATTGTTGAGTCTGTCATCTACTAGGACCCCCAAATTTTTTTATATCCCTGATTCCCCCAGAGGTTCTCCGTTAAATGTGCAACTTGCATTCACATTTTTAGCCCCCAGGTCCATTACTTTACATTTTCCTACATTGAACCTAATTTGCCCCTCTATTTTATCAAGGTGTTTTTGTAAAGTTGATAAATCCTGTTGTGAGGTTATTAGCCTGCTTAACCTTGTATCGTCAGCAAAAACTGAGATTGAACTATTTATACCAACCTCTATATCATTTGTGATTAGGTTACAGAATTGATCCCAGAACAGGGCCTTGAGGTACCCCACTTACAACTCCAGATCATTCAGAAGATACCCTGTTTATCAACACCCTTTGTACACTCTCCTGTAATCCGTTTTCTTTCCAGGTACATACACTGTTTGGTAATGCCAACAGATTTCAATTTGTAAATTAAGCATTTATGAGGTACCACATCAAATGTTTTGGCAAAATCTAGATACACTCGGGGCCGCTGATAAGGCAGCCCTCCTGTACTGGGCTCAGGCTTTATCAGGTCAAAAGGGGGGCCCGGGGACCTGTCAAACAGGAGGGCCAGCAGTACTGATACATTGCTGATACTTGTGACTATTGTGCAGTGCTGCCGGCTTCTACTTTTCTTTTCTTCCTCCGGGGTGCATTGCATTGTTCTCGTATCTGTGCCCCGGTCCCCCTGCTGTCTGGGACCCCAGTGTGCCATTTTCCCCTGCAGTTCTGCCATTTTCCCTCCTCTCCTCTCCAGCTGGCAGCTGCTGAGGGCACATAGGTGGGTTATTTCAGGATAGTAAGCAGGGGGTACCAATTGCTCACAGTGGGGTGCAGATATTGCCTTCTAGCTGCTATTCACTTGAATGGGTCCTGTTCAATGGGGCTATAATATATGCCATGGCTGCAAGGCAAAGCATCTTGACGTTGCATTTTAGTAAAAATATAAACATTCAATATTTTCAGAGAAGGAGGGGCCCTGTCAGGTTGGCTGTACAGGGCCCCATGATTTCTAGCAGCAGCCCTGAATACACTACATCCAAAGCCCATCCTTTATCTACATTACAGCTCACTTCCTCATAAAATGTTAACAGATTGATCTGGCAAGTATGATCTTTAATAAATAAATGCTGGTTACTACTAATGATACTATTTTCATGAGCAAATTCTTGGATAGAGTCTCTTATCATCTCCTCCTATAGTTCACATACTATTGATGTTAGGCTGACTGGCCTATAGTTTCCAGGTATGTATCTCAGCCCTTTTTTGAATATTGGTATTACATTAGTGTTTTGCCAACCAGCTAGTACCTTACCGGTTAGTAAACTGCCCTTAAAGATTATAAATAATGGTCTAACAATGACCTGGATAAGTTCTTTGTGAACACTTTGGTGTAAGCCACCTGGTTTTGGTGATATGTTTACATTAAGTGTTTCAAGTCTTTTTAGAACACTGGCTTCTGTTAGCCACAAGGGTACCATTCATGCTGAGTTGTTAACAATACCATCTTGTCTATTATACCCTTCCTTGAAGAGAAGAATGCATTTACACCATTGCCTTCTCCATGCCATTTGTAACCAACTTCCCTTGATTATCCTTTATGGTGCCTATATGTTCTGACATTGCCTTGTTACTATTAATATACTGTGCAGTTGTATAATAAAAAAAAAAAAATTTGATTTTTTTTTTTTACTCTCCTCCACTTTGCACTGTTCTAGAAACAAAAATACACGTAGGAAAAGAGGAAGTGCACTTCCTCATTTCCTATGTGTATTTTTGTTTTTGAATATCTTCCAATTTTTTTATTCATAAATTTTTTTTTTTTTTTGCAACTTTATGAAAGGAGGGGGGAAGGTATGCTTTAAAAAGTAACTCCATTAAAACTTTGATATATAATTCTTATTCTTTGTAATTAGGGCTAGGTTCACACTTGTCCGTTTCAGGGTTCATACATTTTTTTGTGTGTTGAGACACGTTCCCACATTTTAATTGTGCGTTTTCAAACTTTTTCGACTCATTTTCACTTTATGCATGTTTTACTGTAACCAATAAAAACTATTTACATTGTGACATCATCACTTTTTGACCTTCCAGATTTACTTCCAGGATTCTTTGTGGTTTGTTTTGGTTCAAGTGCAGAGATGTCTAATTTTGCTGAAATTCTATCAGCAGTGGCAGCAACTGTTCCTGTTTTTTTATGAAGAAGAAGAGGTAAACATTTTGGATTCAGATGAAGATTTGGGATTTTTCTCTTCTCTCCCTATTTAAGTAGTGGCGATGGGAGGCTGTGAACCTCTCTGATCAGCATTTCTGGATCAAAGAATTCCTTTCCTGAAGCCATCTTGCTCTGCTGTGTGTGAGCCCATGGCGAGTATCCAGGGGAGTGGTTTGTCACAAAGGGATGGAAAAACGCATGCAAATTACATTATCCATCCAAGGTCTTAAAAACTGAAAACTGGAACAAAAAACAAACCTGAGCTATTTTAAAAAAATGTGCTGCATTGAGCGCAGATGTGAATAGGCTCTATTAATAACATTTCCATTGATTATGTATGCATTTTCATGCATTCTGAATCTTCCATTAAATTGCAAACCCCTTGTATGTATTAACCCCTGCAGCCCCGGAAGATCACAGCTTTGGGGTGTTGATGTGGGGAGAGGAATGAAATTTGCAATGAAAAAAGCAGCCACCAGCACAAAGGGTGCTTTTGTAATGTAAGCACACATAAGTATTGTCCCAGGTGCTGATTAAAAAAAAATATCTAACAGATATTCTTCCCCTATTCCAGTTTTGCAGATACCACTCACTGAGACGGATTTAGTGAAAGAAAATTTCCCCACTGTTACAGTGAAGGGCAATCTTGCCAATGGAGATTAAAACACAGCAGTAGAATCTAAACATAGACAATAACATTTCTCTTTTAATTGAAAAATAAAACAAAAAGTTTTGTCTTGAGTTGGATAGACCAGGCATTTTCGGGCACTTAGTATTTTTTGCTAGAAAATTACTTGTAACCCCCAAACAGTAATATTTTTTTTTAGTAGAGACCCAAATGAATATAATGGCAATCATTGCAATTTTTTATGTCACACGATATTTGTGCAGCGGTTTTTCAAATGCAATCTTTTCAGAAGAAATACACTTTAATTAATTTAAGAAAAACACAATATGTATCCCAATTTTTTTGTAAAATAGGAAAAATGATGTTATTCAGAGTAAATAGATACCTTACATGTCACGCTTTGAAATTGCACAAGTTCATGGAATGGCGACAAACTACGGTACTGAAAAATCTCCATAGGCGACGCTTTAAAAATGTTTACCGGATACCTGTTTAGAGTTACAGAGGAAGTCTAGAGCTAGAATTATTGCTCTTGCTCTAACATTTACAGCCATACCTCACATGTGTGGTGTCAACACCGTTTACATATGCGTGCTCGTTCTACATGTGCTTTTGCTTCTGCACGTGAGAACGGAGGGATGGGGACGCTTTACATTTTTTTTTCTTATTTATTTAAATTTTACACTATCCCTTTATTTTTAATGTAAATATCCCTTGTAATAGAAATAAGGAGGGATCTTTATGGAAAGATCTGGGTCAAAAAGACCCCAAACCTCTCTTTTACCTTTAAAAACAAAAGATCAAAAAACAAAAAAAAAAAAGTTTATCTTTTGCTTTAAAAAAAAAAAATGTGTTTACTTCCACCCTGGACCGGAAGTGACATCATGACTTTGCTCCGGTCCTCCAGGGCCATAGAGCTGATCAGAGACAATCTGGTCTCTGTTCACCTCTGTGACCAGCCAGATTGTTTCTCGGGCGCACCAGTATAAACGCTAAGCCCGAGAAACACACGCGAGTGGAGCTAATTAGCTGCTTGGACCGCTTTAATGAGAAAGTACTGGGGTTTTGGCTGATAGCTTCAGTAAACCACTTGCAAACTGCACAGTATATATACATATTGTGGTCGGCAAGTGATTTAAAATCCTAATGACTGGTTTTGAGCTTTTTAGGTTAATGGACTAAAGTAGAGCCCACAGAGTATTGCCCGGGGCCCTAAGGAGTTTCCAGTCCCTATTCTTCCTTGGAGGCACTTTTTATGCATGAATCTGATTGTCCTTTCTGTCAACAGATCCCTCAAACACAAATGTGCTTTTGACTAGAGCAAGCATATGCTACCTTTTATCGGTTTGCTGTAAATGCATGTACCTAGTGGTGTTAGTGAAAGCAGATGGGTGATAAGGCTAAGCATGTTTATTTTATGTGTGCAGTACATTTGCCTGTGGTGCTTTTATTGCTGTCTAGGGATTGAGTTAATGATTAATAGGTCAGGACAGACAGCACAGCAACAATAAAACAATCTAATTTAGTAAATACAGAATACATTGAGTAATTGTATATTTTGGGTAAAGGTGGCCTTTGACATTAGAGAATGGTCAGATGTGTATGCAACATTTAAAGTATTTTTTTGCATACACTTTTGGATTGCCCAAGCATATATGTTTATGCTTATTGAGACGAGAGCATAGCCAGGAACTCCTGCATATCTAACATACCCCATAGAAATTTCAACTATAAAATATTTGACCAAGCAAATTTCTATTTTTCACAGGATGGCCCCAAGGGGTGTCTCTAGAGCGCTGATGATTCCCATAGACATGGGATGGGGATTGTCTTCCAAACCAACCAAAATCGGTAGGATAATGAAATGATTATGCCTAGGACACCCCCCAGTGATTGTTTTTTTTTTTTTTTATAGATATGCCAGAGAGAATGGAAACATATTTAGGAATAATTCCAGTTATTGTTATGTTATATATTGGCACAGCTTGGACTCATGTAACCATATCAGCCTCCCCATCTAAGGACCAGTAAGCTGCAATACCATCATTTTTTGTTCTTGAGTTTAAATAAATTTTGAGCCTGAACGCAGCCATCGGTAATTATTGACAGCTTTAGTGCAAGTCACTGAAACAGGAAATAGTATGACAGCCCTGCAATGGATGAAGCTGCCAGAAGCACTTCACATTAGTAATTGTCTATATAATGCAGCATTGAAAACTGTAAGTAAGCAGGTTTCTCGCAGCTAACCGCCAACAATTTCTTTGCAGTGATATCAGCCTTCAACTTTGTTGTAGCTACAGAGCAAACCAACACTGTTCTCCTTCTGATGGGAGTAACTGGTAGGTGGCCCCACAGGAGGATCTCATGATCCTCTTAATCATATGATCTGCCTACAGCACCAACTGTACTCTGCTCTGTCAGAGTGCTGCCACTGCATTTGGCCCCTAGCTACACATAGTTGCTAAGAACTCATCCACAAGACAACGTAGGGAGCAGCCTAGGGCCAAGCTACAACCTTCATGGCCCAAGTGTGTGTCTGATGGAGTCATTCTAGTACAGTCAATGGGAGGCTTCTCTGGTCTTTTGGCAATTTTTATCAATGTCAATGCAGGGGATGGAGCCAAAGCTGGTACCCTACCCAGGAGCTCACTCTGGCTTAATCTCTAGAATGTATCCTTCTGCTTTTCACGTCTTTGTGTCCTTGGCCCTTTTTGGAGTGTCCCTTCTGCCCTGTGGACTCCTCCCTTAGACATCTGCACTTTGAAGAGAGTGTTACACCTGAGCTTCTGCAACATTTAGCAAATTTAAGATACAATAATTCTGCAGGCTTTGGTATGAAAGATTTTTATTTTCCCTCTTGTCAATGAGACCCAGTAGCCATTCATTTCAGCAACATTTTTTCCAAAAGAATATATGTGTATTTAATGTATTTTATACATGTGACTTACCTGTAAAAGCATCTAATGTGTAGATATCCAAAGAAAAGACTCTTATTTGGCACCGCCATCTTGAATTAGAGTAAGCTTAGGAAGGGAGGTGAGGGGAAAGATAGAGGAGCTGGGCCAGCATAGACAGTAATTCGACACTTCTGGAAGATGTTTAAAAGGATATGACATAGCAGAAGGATGGAGGAACTGTGGGAATCAACTTTTGCTGGAGTGGTCAAATTCCCTAGCAAGTTAAAAGTTTCATTGTTTATGGAAAGGGAAAATGACAACCATGACACTACCTGCCGGGAGTTTGCATTTTCTCCCTGTGCCTGCGTGGGTTTCCTCCAGGTTCCTCCCACACTCCAAAGACATGCTGGTAGGTTAATTGGGTCCTGTATAAAAATAAAAAAATAAAAAAAATTGGCCCTAGTGTGTATGTATGTGAGTTAGGGACCTTAGATTGTAAGCTCCTTGAGGGCAGGGACTGATGTGAATGTACAATGTATATGTAAAAGTGCTGCATAAATTGACAGCACTATATAAGTACCTGAAATAATAATAATAAGTATGCATATATAATTATACATGATTTTTCTGTGCTTTTGCTTGCATGTTTTATGTTTTTGCCAGGGTCTCTTTAAGCTTTAGCTAGAATCACAACTGAAGGCCCATATGAGGTATAATAGCTGCTGGCATATCAACAGCTTGACCTCATACTGATAAATCATGCTGTATCCCAGCTCTTGAGTGTTCGTAACATTATTAATCAAGCCACATAGTTATTTACATGCCTATTGCAATAGCAATGATCAAATATTCACTATTTTGTTGAGCGCAGCATGCGACGAGGACACCAGATACAAAATATATAAAAGTCGTGCTGGCAGGATGAAAGTTTCTTTAACTTTCCATGTGGCTTCTTCCTTCACCAACAGGTAGAGATCTAAATTACATTTCAGCCGGCTTAGTCACACAGTGTTGGGATTCTGATGCGCTGAGGCCAGCTGTGACAGATAGAAAATGGCAGAGATAAAAAGGATGGTGAAGGGTTTAGTAAAATAATTTGAAGAGTGCTCATTCTGCCATTGAAGGTGATGCGGATCCCAATATATTTTTCTTGATATCTGATAGGATTCGAAAAGGCTTACTGACACAATACCAGGAGTTTAAACATAACAAAAAAACACATTAAATCATTGTACAAACAAAAAGGTTGCAAATTACTTTTGCTACTCTTTCACGAACATGGATATGCGATCGTTCAATCCAAATTTTGATTTGATTTCCTATAGCGTTTAATTAAAGCTAGAAACTTTGATCAAATCCTGATCACATTTCTTTTCAGTCAATCTCTACTCAATCGCAATTATTCTTTTAGTGTAATAAATCTACTTCGGTTCATAAAGTTGATTGAAGTTTACTGTTTAATAAAATGAATTAATAAAGGTTGCCTTAAACTTTTAATTTAAAAATTTTGCCAGTTGTATTCGTAAAAAAAAAAAAAAAATAAGGACAGATTGAAGGTGATTAAAACATTTTGGCCTACATAGTATGCTACCAAGTGAAGTGGACCTTTAGTGAATTGTTAGTAAATATATATTTTGAGTCATTGAGTATAATTGTAATCTTTATGTGAGATCATTTTTTTGCCATGACTTTCCCCCTTTTTATGTGTTTGCAGATCCATATCTGCATTATTGCATTTTATCGACTGATATTTGTAACTGTTCTCTCTGGAGGTTGCTGGTATTAAATTCTGAATCTCCGTCTTAACCATATTTAAACCCACAAACAAAAATGTACTCCTTTTTGGTCCCCTAAATATTTTATTGAAAGCACTTTGGTACTTTACTGACTGTGTTTATGGTGAAATTCCTCCCCCAGAGCCATTGTGTTTTCCTGGGGGGGGGGGGGGGGGGACCGTCCCTGCTGGGAAAACGTAGTGAATATCGCTAGTTGCTATAACAACTGCTAGCAATAATTGCATGTAAAATCAGACAGGCTGGTTGTACCCAAGATGATTGATCGATCAACTTGGGTACATTCTGCCTACCCATACATGGCTCGAAACTTGGCCAGTCCCTGCTGAATCAGCCGAGACTTGAACCATCTGTGGCTGACTTTACTCTCTGCTTGTGCTGATCCCGGAGAACCACGCTCCTCTATGGTATGCAGGGGCCGCCGATAAGGGGATACTATCAGCCCGATCAGATTAGCAGGGCAGCAAAGAGAATTGACTAGTGGACAGGAGGATAATCAATGTGGGGGGGTGGGGGGGGAGACAATAACAGGAACCAATCCCCCCTTATAGCTCCACCTGCAGCAGCTGAAAACTAGCTTCTCCTCCTCTCTCTCCCACCAGTTTTCAGCTGTTGCAGGGAGGCTCACCCCCCCCAACTGCACCGATCAACCTCCTGTCCATGATCACCTTCCTCCTGCTGCCCAGGCTCCCCTTTGTGTCCCTTTCTCCCGCAGAGCTCTGGCTTCCCTCCTCTTCCTTCTGCCACCTTTCAGCTGCAGCAGGGAAAGCAATACGGTGGAGATTGGATGGGTTTCATAGCAAGCTGTGTTTAATATGCTTCAGTTTGTGAATTAGCAGGAAGCTCTGTATAACGTGCTTCAATTTCATTCATCTGCAGTGCAGCTGAGGCTGCAGAGAAAGGGATTGGGGATCTGTGTCCTCAGTCTATTTCTCTGTTAGAAAAGTGAGACTTCAGGGGTCTGTTTAGACCCCTGATATTTCACCAAATCACCCCCCCCCCCCCCACCAAAAATGCATTCGAAAAAATTAAAAAAAACTTGTAAACAATACATACGGTATACAGCTTATACAGTGTGACTGAGAGGTTTGTTTGTGCAGTTGGAGCTGCCTGTTACTGTATGGGGACGCAGCCGCTGTACAAACACAGCTGCAAGTTCTCATTTGACATGTGTGCAGGTGTGGGGGAGTGGCCCTGAATGCACATTGTCTGTATTCAGGGGCTGTACACCTGCACCCGCACACCTGTCAATTTAGGAGCTGCCGATGTGTTCGTACAGCTGCTGCATCTTCATAGCGTAACACAGGCTGTCTGCACACAGCTCCAACCACATAAAAAAATATTTAAAATGCTGAATTAAAATGTACAGGCCACAACACATGTGAATGAGCCTCAGGACCTCATCCACATGCAGAGCTTTATTTTTTAACTTAATACCATTTTAAATTTAGCAGAAATTCTGTAAGTTATGTTGTGTTTTTATGCTATTAAAAATTTTAGTGGAGCCCCTGAGGACGTTAAGCTGCAGGGCTGAAACTAGGAGGGGTGGGGGGGCGCAATGAGAGGGGCGCCACTGGTCTCATCCAGTTCTCCACCACTGCTGCTCACCGGGCGCTCGATCTCCTCCATATCACAAGTGCTTGAGCTACAATGTAGTGGTGTGATTTTGAGGAGATTGGGCGCCGGGGGACATTGGAGTTACAATATGTTCTTTCACTGACATCCAATGCAGATCTTTGGACATGCACTGGACTGTCAGCCATGGCCTGCCCCACAGTTATAGAGTGGAAATCTTCCAAATGGGGGACACTTGTTCTTTGACAAGTATTATATATACAGGACAGGAATCAAAGAGAGAAGTGTCCCTGAGAGGACACAGATGGCAAAAAAAAACCTTGCAAGGGTTTTAATCCTTATCTACTCTATCCAAAACGTAAAGAAAAAAAAATTGTGGCTTCAGGTATACTAAGATCTGCCTGCCTATATTGGGTTAAAATGTACATTGATCGCATAGGTGGCTGTCCGTGTCAGTCTTTTGCTAATTGCTGACTCATAGAGCATTTGTAAAGTTGCCATTAAACTATTTAGGAACAAATCTTCATTGTGCAAAAACCCGAAATTGCTGAACATACAGTACTTGTTTACATTTCTTTTAATTTACTTAATTGGCTTTTGCCTGTCCTAAATTGATAAAGATTTCAATACATCAGCGTCACTGTAATTTGTACACTGTAATAATTGCTATTACTGTTCTAACCCTTTCTAGCAAAGAAAGCCTAGACAGTGTTGGTTGTACTGTATATTTGGATGATAACATTTCTGTCTATCACATCCCTGTTATAAATTGTATGTATGTATATATATATATATATATATATATATATATATATAAATACATACAGGTAAAAAATGTTTTGGAGCAGGAGTATACAAAGGGGTTGATTTACTAAAGGCAATTATGCTGTGCACTTTGCAAGATGCAGTTGCTCCAGATCTTAGGAGATGCGGTAAATCTTCACTTTGTGAAGAACAGCCAACCACATGCGAGGAAAATTAAAAAGAAAAACAAAAAAATGCATTTTTGCTTGCACATGATTTCATGATGGAACTCCCTAATTTACTAAGCTCTGGAGCAATTGCAATTGAAGAGCGCAACTGCACTTTGCTAAGTGCACAGTGTATTTCCTTTAGTAAATCAACCCCATAGTCACCAAAGGCTGCTGTGGGAAAAATGATTTTGGGCTCCCTTTTCCACTATTCTCCAAATACAAAGTACTTATCCACGATAGATAGATAGATAGATAGATAGATAGATAGATAGATAGATAGATAGATAGATAGATAGATAGATAGATAGATAGATAGATAGATAGATAGATAGATAGATAGATAGATAGATAGATAGATAGATAGATAGATAGATAGATAGATAGATAGATAGATAGATAGATAGATAGATAGATAGATAGATAGAGTAGCCCTGCAATACCCTGTATTATTTCATAGTTCATAATATACAATACCCCCTTCACTTCCAGTTCAAATGGTGTCAAAATATTGTAGCATTCTACTTATCTCATTGGAGCTTATGCCAGGAGTGAAGGGGGTCATTTCTGCTGGACACCACTTGAACACAACAAACCAGAAGACTGATTAAGACTTTATCATTCATAATATTGACCCCCACGTTTCCCCTGCGCTACAAATGAACAGCACTCAGGTCTATGTGGCAGAAGGAGGGGGTCTCCGCAGCCACCAGAGACACACACCTAGTATATATGAGGCCCAGTGTCCCAGAGGGCCCTTGTGCAGCTGCACAGTCTTCACAAATGGTATGTACAGCAGTGATCTGGTACTTGGGTAGAAAGAACGAGTTAAAAGTTTAGGTCAGTTTTACAAAAAAAACTCAGATAAGGGACATCTGTAGACCAAAACACACTGTGGAGCTTTGACTGAAGTTGAATAATGCCCTTGCTATAGATGTAGGCCATTTATGTACCTCATGAAGCCTGACTGGAAATATCCCAGGACATTGCCTAAGTGAGGCCTAGTCATCACTGCTCACCACCACCATCACAGGAGTGAGCTCTCAAATGCTGAGATCAAGGCTACTGCATTAGAGGAGAGAAAGCGTATGTGAGGGGGTTTGAATCAGAGAAAGAGCTCGCTCTTGTGATGGTGAAGGTGAATAGTAACAGCTGGGCCCCTTTTATCAACGTCCTTATCAAATCCATTAAGTCAGGCTTAATGTATAACTAAAGGCAAACTGTTTTAAACATTTTGGATAGAGTGGAGAGGGGTTAGAACACCTGTCAGTTTTTTTTTTTTTTGTTATCTGTGCCCCCGTTAGGGAGATTCTCCCTCTATATTTGTCCTCTTTACCATTATCATTATCATTGAAAGTGAAGGCAAAATAAAAATTTGCCTGAAACGAAGGCAATCTGCATTCTGGCCATTTGGCCCTGAGTGCTTACGGCCCTATGGTCAAAGCAGCAGCGTTCAGCCTCTCATATAGGGCTAAATGTATTTAAAGGTGAAGTAAAGCCAAAGCTTGTTTGGCTGTACTTATCCCGTAGATCACAGGAGTGCAATTCAATTTGCATTCCTGGGACCCATTTTCAGCAGACAGCGGCCTAAAGTCTGCTGTCTGCTGACGTCACAAAGCCGGTTCAGGCTCAGGAAAGATCGTGACAATGGAATGGGATCCACCCACATGCCTGGACCGCCACCTGGTTCAGCCTCTCAGCGAGACACTGAGAGCCTGAGCCAGCTGCTCCCGCCCCCTTTACAGTTCAGCATTCCAGTGAGCGTGGGGTGGTGTGGGGGCAGAGCAGTGAGCTGCTGATTGATCGTCACCAGCACTCTGCTCAGGGAGCTATGAGAACCAAGCGCCAAGCGATCGGTATTATTTGATTGCTCGATTCTCAGTAAACAGCCGGTGGGGGACAGATGCAGCATCGGACCGAATCTGCATCCCCCTAGGTAAGTATGATTGGGGCAAAAAATAGTTTCTAACATTTAGCCAGCAGTAAAAATGGACTGTGATCTCCTACTATAGGAGATGAAAAGTACATTATAAGCGTATACCGCAGTAGCCACTTACACCAGATTTTTCCCAGTGAAATATTAACTAAAATCTGGCAGTAAGTGGTGGGAGTTGGAACCAACTCATTGCTAATCTAATAAAGCTTTTTTTTTTTTCTTTGGACAACACAACACATCTGACATTAGCTGATTTCAGTCGCTTACACTTTTATCACAAGCTATTAATTAGCATTCTTTAAGACTCCGAGTTGAGATAAATATCTGTCTCAAGCTGGCCGCGGCTGTGGAGTGGAATTTATCAGACAGGCTAAAAAACATACTAATTAGTATTATTCACCCCTGACATAATCTGGATCGACAGCACCCACGTGCATTACTCATCTCCCTTAAACCTAAAACTAATCAGAAACTGTGGATCAAGCTAAACACACCCCCTTTTGTGGCCCACCGGAAGGACCAACTGCTAGATCCTGGCTGCAGGACCAAATGCCCTCCGATATTCTGTGAGAGCGCAAATTGTTGTGCCCACGATATGTCAACGATCCCTTCCAGCTGCGTTGTTGGGGTTTTGGGGGCAGTAAAAGTACAACCGAACCGCTTGTTTTTACCACCCAAGTGAATATGGATTTTCACAGCCATAATTTGTATTTTAAGTATGCTGTATGTATAATCTTTTTTTAAATCCTTTCTTTATTATGGTCAGGATTTTTCCAGTCAGCTAAATATATACAGTAATACAGAATAATATTAGGAATTTCCTTTTTGAGCCAGTAGGGGGAGCCTCAGGCTGCTTTTTACATGTACTTTTCTATCTATCTTGAAAAAAGCCTACTGTTCACAGTCTCTAGCTCAAGCTGCAATTCTCACAAATACTTATCACTTAAAACAAAACAGATTTTATCCTATGAGTCCTACTGAGCTTTTTCGGTGGAAATGAGGGCGTTTAAACAAAACATGCAAACAATACCTTTTTTTTTTTTTTTCATTAAAAAGTTATATTGTAAAGTTTACCAGCTCAAACAGAAGACAGCAGCAGCATACTAGCCCCCTACAATAGGGAGTACAGCAGCATTGCATCTGGTACGACATTTCAGCACACTATGGGAAAACTGAAAGAATTAAAGTATACCTTTCCATAGTGAAATGGATATTTCTGTTGCCATCTTCTTATTCTGGAAATTCTAGTTGCTGGCTGTCATGCTTAATTACAGCCATTAACCAGAATAAACATATAGACATCTGACCTAAAAAAATGTCTGATATGCATATTTATTCTCGGTCAGGGATTCAAGGTTTTGAAGCCATTTTTAGAAGGAGATCAGCAATGGTAGCTTTTACCTTAAAGCCACTCACCATCACACACAATAACAAAGGAACAGAAGTAATTGGGGTACGCAACCAAACTGCGATGTACTGAGATGGTGTACAAACTGCGTTTTTTTTGTTTGTTTTGGATAGAATGTAGAACGGGTAAGAATCCTTCTCTATAGGGTAAGGTGATCAGATTTTTTTAAATGAAATCCGGGGACATACTTTATTTTTTTATTTGTTTTATTGGCAAATGGTAAACTATTTTATAAGCATATTTTCCTCAAATTATATATGCAGTGTATGTGGTATGTGTTTATGGAATGATTGTATGATATATATGTTATTCATCACATTTTGTCCTTGAGATCAACAAAAAAAGATAATTTTTTGGGATATGACTACTAAAATGTTAAGAAGATAAGATAAAAATAGAAAAAACTTTTCAATGCATATTTTGTATTTTATTCTTGCCAAAGAATTTTGGTTCAACAATAACAATATAAATTAAGAATTCAGAACAGTAAAATATTGCATGGTAACAACACGCAGGATACCTTTGAACATAAACAAATATTAATAGTATGGAGGGATGGGGTGGCAAATCTCAAATCCAATCTGCCAAATCTGGGGACAAAACTGGGGACAGACTTGGTCTGGGGACAGTGTCCTCAGGCTAGGGACGTCTGGTCATCCTATTATAGAGTCAATAGGACAGTTGACTATCGTATCAAGAGCGAAGAGAGATCCAACATTGTTGAGCTGTCACAGGGCAGGAGGTAAGGGAAAAACCTGTAATGGGGACACTGTTGCAGTGGCAACTGTCTAAGAGGATATCCCGTCATTTAGGATGCTCCTACTTCCAGCTCTGTTACTGGGACTGGGAGAGAAGGGGAACTTCCTCAAAGGGACAAAGAGAATAGAAAATAAGCACAATCCGTACTCCATTCAATACTAATAAAAACAGTTTTGGCATTACATATACTTGGCAACTTTGAAGCTTGGTATTTATTTTTTTACTGAACCTGTTGATCACCATAATCCTTTGTACAGTGATAAGTGAACCGGACAAAATTCAGCAAACCCAGTCCGCAAACATAATGCTGAACCCAGAGGTATAACTAGAACCTTCAAGGACCTGGTGCAAGAAACCATAAAGAGCCTCTTTACTCTGAGCCGGGGGCCCTTCCCTCCAAGCCTGGTGGTGGAAAGCCAGTGCCCAGTCTCAAGTGTGACCTTTGCGACCCTGCTAGTTCCACCATTGGTGTTGGTAGTTTTTCGTGTTATTTTATAATTTTTTACCATTTTTATTTATTTTCAATATTATTTTTTAATATTTCTTCCAATTTTTTTAGGAGTATTATGGCAGGCTTTGGTAAGATATCAGGGATCTAGGAAGACCTCTGATGTTTCACCTTTGAGACAGAGAAAGGAGATTGAGGACACAGCCCTCAATCTCCATCTCTGCAGCCTCAGCAGCACAGAATGAATGGACAGGAAAAGTTCTGTGCAGAGCACCCTGTTCATTCACAAACTGTAGCATAGTAAACACAGTTTACTATGCCTGAGGTATGAATAAACAGAGTCAGTGATCGGTAGGGATCACTGACTCTGTTCATTAGGACAAGGAAGGTGCTGGTAAATCACATGTTTACCAGCCCCTTCCCCACTCTCCATCCTGACAGCATTCTCCACAGCAGCCGGCAGGAGAGGGGAGGGGGGAACCTGGTAGAGCTGCGGGTGACAAGGGGGGTGGGAGCCAGGACAGAGCACACAAAGCCAGAATTAAGCACATGGGCCTGGGGGCAGCAGAGGTAGGCTGGATAGGAGGGATGGTGGTGGTGGTAGCGGCATTTAAAGGAACCAATCTTATCCATGTTCCTCCTGCAGCCGCTGAATGCCTGCGGGAGGGATAGGAGGAGAAGCGGGCATTCAGTGGCTGTAGGAGTAACATGGATAAGATCTGTTTCTCTAAATCCCGTTGCCACCACCACCCCTCCTATACAGGTGTACAGAGGGGCTGCACAGGCCTCCTGAAGGATGGGGTCAGGTTGCAATTGTAACCCCTGCGACTCCTGTACTAACACCCTGGCTGAACCCCATTAAAGTCTATGTGAATAAAATCTTGTAAATTTTTTCTGGCCTTTTTTTAAGGATAATTTATAATCTGTCTGAGTCCCATCAGCAATTTATGTGTCCATGATTCCAGTAATTCATTTGAGCAACAGACATATGCACCATAATTCAGCTAAATCATAACACACTACAATAATAAAAAGAGAATTAGAAGCTGATCGTGTTAGAAAGTCTCAGTTCCACATTTGTAGCATAGATCTATAATAAACACCAGTTAATGTAAAATACAAATATTAGAAACGCATGATTCTACAAAAAGAATTACATCCCTATGGCTTGACGCGTTTTGTGGAGTGTATGCCACTTCCTCAGAAGCAGATGCAAATCTATAAAAATAAAAAATATATAAACAATGTTATGGTACATTAATAATTGTAATTGGGTTTCGCAGCAGTATCCATTCATATGTTTTTTCTTATGACATTTAGCCATTCACATTTGATCGCGTATTGTTGATCTATTGGAGTTGTCTTCTGCTTTCGTGAGCTACGATGCGCTTCAGGGCCCTCCCCCTCCCCCTTCCAGGTGCAGCTGTTCAGGCGAGCCTTTCCCTGACGTGTATCGGTGCCACTCCTTCCACGCTACACATCTGACGTCTGCTCCTGTGGCGATATGATGTCGGCGAGTGTTTGATACAGTGACGCTCGCTCTATGGGGAAGTAATTGGCGCCATTTTTTAGGAGGCTATTACTGCTCAGGTGTGAGTGTTAGCGTGACGCTGGGAGGAACCCTCAGCCGCATCAACCTTTCATCACAATTCCTCCTTTTTGCTGGGACAATTGCACCTCAGAAAATGACCATATCATGCATTATGCATTATCAGGTACTCTACCTGGCCACCATTGCCTTTTTGTTTTTTTTTATCCTTGTTCACTTTTATTTTCTTTACTCTCCTTTGATTTTGGTAATGTATCCACTGATACACCTCTACTTCACTTTTGGTGTTCCAACCTCTTTGCCTCAGCCCTTCAATCGATATTTCAAATCCGGTGCTAGATACATAAGCACTTTTTTCTCATAGCTGGACTCCATCTTTTTTCTTTTTCTTTCTCCTTTTTGTGATTTACTGGCTGTCTCACTATTTACTCTTCTTGGCAACAATTATACTTACTCTAATAATAATACATTTACAAATTTTTCTTTAGAATTCCTTGGGACTGTCAGCCACCCCACCTCCAAATACTAAATGGAGATCTGCTTCCTCAGGTCCTCATTCTATATGACCATATATTGAACCTTGAGCTGATTTGTGAGCATACTATGGTAGGTTTCCCATTGTATTTGGTGGGCTTGTCACTCCCTTCACCTTCCCTTTTCCCTTTATTTGGGTATACCATTAGACCATAACATTGTTTATATATTTTTAATTTTTTTAAAGAGTTCCATCTTCTCCTGAGGAAGTGGAATACACTCCACGAAACGCGTCGAGCCATATGGATGCAATTATTTTAGTAGAATCATGCATTTATAATATTTGATCTTTTACATTAAATGTTGTTCATTATAGATTTATGCTGAAAATATAGAGATGAGACTTTCTAACACGATCAGCTCCTAATTCTCTTTTTATTATTTAAGTGTGTTATGATCTAGCTGAATTATGATGCATATGTCTGTAGCACCACCTCCGCAGGAGCTGCTGATTAGATTATTGGGTCTAAGTCCTGCCTAACAACCCACAGAATTGGCTCGAACCCTCCCTAGGCACAACTGACCCAGAATAGGACTGGAATACCAAATGGCTACACAGATTGGAATATAACACTTCAATAAATAATAATGACCTGTTACCTCTCTCCAGCTGCAGTCCTTCTGGGTAATACAAGGTGACCACACACAAGCTTGCTTTTAAACAGGAAAGTTATTTACTGTGAATCAAATAAACAGTTTCGATACAGTAAAATATGACTTTGTAAAAGGATATACTAATTAATTAATCAAAGATAAGATAAATACTGTGATATCACTCCTCAAGGGCACATTAATTGTTTCAGGAAATGTCTAAGAGCCTATAGGACCGCCATCTTAATCACTATTATACTTTTGGAGATAAGGCTCAGCATTCAGTTAGACACAGTATCAGAATGTCAGACCTATCTGAGTCCGCTGTTTCTTCTCTATATCTTCGCTAGCAACGTTGGTGCACTCGCAATTTGTAATCCACATTGAGGATGGGTGATCAATAGAGAGAATGGCAGCAAACAGTTAGTAATCACCGCGGGGTGTCTGTGCAGGATTGCCGGTAAAACTTCTGTGAGAGATGTACTGGGCCACCTGGTATATTGCCTTCTACTACTCTAAGGCTAATCCTGACTAAAGTTACTTCTTTGATAGATAGAGTCAGTTTTTGGGCAGGTGCCCTCTCACCAACAGGACTGTCTCCCAGGAAGCCTCCGCTGCTGTCTCAGTCTCCGGCCTCTGTCACCAGCCGCGCTAGGTATTTGGGGTGGATGAGTCTGGTCTCTGTAGAACATCGATGGGACCTCCAGGAGGGATCCTCTACTGGAGATGAAACACTGCAACTTAGTCACTTAAGGCCCAGGAGTTTCGGCCTAGCATACAGCATCAGCCCACAGCACTGGCATCCTGCTTGTCTCACTGTGTCTTTCCCAAGAGAGTGAGCCTGGCTCCTCCCTTCCTTTATAAAGCTTCCCCCAGAAGGCTGTGCGGTGCAGCAGTGCACCCTGGTATTCTCAAAGCACTATGGGCGATGAAGACTGCTCAACTTCCTGAAAGGAAAATAACATCAAAAAACATTCCATAGCCGCTGCAATGTGTCCTTTTGGCCACTAGATGGAGCCGAGTTCCTCTCAAATGTCAAGCAGCAGTCTTTTAGAACTTGTATAATGGAAGACCCCGCTACACACTCCCCCCACTTGAGAAACTTTGGTCCCCAAAGAGGACAACAGCATGTACTCCAGTGCATATGTTGGCAGTACACAAAAAAAACATTAACATATGCATAACAGGGAATCATCTTCCTTTTCATAAGCAGAGTTCAAACTTAACAACTGCATATTACAACACAGGTTCGACATAGGAACCTCCCACCAATTGTCAGGGGAGGGAAGGTAATTCTGTTCACAGACCCCTGACACTTGAGTGGCTTGTACAGATGTGCCTGGGGGTGAGCTAGGGTTGTCCTCCACCAAATCTGCGGTGGAAGAACTAGGCTGATCAAGAGTTCGTTTGGAAGTAAAGATAGCCTCTTCTGAGCATTCACCCAATTGGTCATAGGTCAGTCTTTTGGGCGGGTGAATGACTCTTCTTTCCCTCTGTTCTTTGGGATGCACGATCTCAGAGGTACTAGGACCAGCCACTTCTGGGGATTCTTCAATGTCCTCCTCCTCATGTTCCAACACACAGGAATCTGATGCTTCAAGAGCGGTCAGTTCTTCTTCAGAGGAAGGTGCAACCTCCTCCTCAGGATCTTCATCATCAACTACTTCTTCTGGAAGCATGTGGAAAGGTATGAATTCGGGGGCTTCCGCCCGAAGGGTTCCTCTGTCAGCCAATTCGGATGAAGACAGGGAGGCAGGTGTGGGTTCTGGTAACTGAGACGACCACATCCAGTCAGGTACCTCCTCTTCATCTTCCAGATCTTCAGATGGAGAATTTCCCTCCCTCACATCTGGGAGTGTCGACTGAGATCTGGTGACTGGTCTGGACAGGCGAGAGGTCGAAGGGGTCTCTGGCGAATCTACGACAGGAGGCATGCGAACTGCTTCAGAGAGAGGCAGTAAATGGTTCCTATGCCAAGTCTTCAATGGACCCACACTTCCTTCAGGCCGAATTTGATACACAGGGAGGTTTGGTAGTTGCTTGCAGATAACATAAGGTTGGGACTTCCAGCGGTCTGCCAACTTGTGTTTTCCCGGGACACCCAAGTTCCTCAACAATACCCTGTCCCCTGGTTGCAAGTCTTGGATCCGAACTTTTAAGTCGAAATTCCTTTTATTCCTCAGTCCACGTTGATCAGATGTGGCCTGAGCTTTATCATAGGCCGATTTCAGACTCTTCCGCAGTCGGTCCACATATCCCTTGTGCGATGCTGAAGAGGTGTGATCGGGCGAGATGCCAAAGGCCAAATCCACTGGCAATCGAGCCTCTCGTCCAAACATTAGACGATAAGGGGAATATCCAGTAGCATCACTGACAGTACTGTTGTAGGCATGCACAATGGCAGCTACATGTTTGCCCCAATGCTGTTTCTTCTCTGAGCTTAAAGTCCCCAACATGTCCAAAAGAGTCCTGTTAAATCGTTCCGGCTGGGCATCCCCTTGTGGATGGTAGGGAGTAGTTCTAGTCTTTTGGATGCCTAACAGATCTAACAGTCTCTTGATCAGTCTGCTTTCAAAGTCTCTTCCCTGATCTGAATGGAGGCGTTGTGGTAACCCATAGTGTACAAAGAACTTTTCTACAAGAACTTTGGCTACTGTAGAGGCCTTCTGATCCCTTGTTGGGAATGCTTGGGCGTATCTGGTAAAATGGTCTGTTACCACAAGGACATTCCCTTGGCCACTCAGATCAGGCTCTAGGCAAAGGAAATCAATGCACACCAGTTCCATGGGTCCCTGGCTTTGCAGATGGCCCATTGGGGCTGCTTGACGTGGCAGAGTCTTCCTTTGTATACATCGGACACAAGAATGACAGTATCCTTCAACTTCGGCCCTCATACAGGGCCAGTAGAACCTGTCTCTGACAAGCTGAAAAGTTCTTTCAGGTCCCAGATGGCCATGATTATCATGAAGAGCAGCCAGAACTCTCTCCCTGTATCTAGCTGGTAAGAACAGTTGCCACTTCTCCTCCAGATCTTCAGATGGGCCTCTTCAGTAGGCCACCCCTTCTCGGATCTGTAACCGGGTCCACTCTCTATGCAACAGACGGGCCCCCTGAGGAGAGTCGGTGAGAAGCAACTCAGGGCGCTGGATCTCCAAGGCTTCCAAAAGAAGTTTTCCCAGAGGGTCTTCCAGCTGCTCCTTCCTCAAGTCCCTTTTGGACAGCCGGGGTAAATCTTCCCCTTCAACCTGGGTCACCCTGCAATAGTATTTGGGTACTCCGACAGCCGAAACCCCAATCTCTTCGGCTCTTGATCCTCCTCTGGATCGAAGTTCAGTTCCCTGATATAGGGCACGCACCCCTTCTGGAGCCAAATGGGTCCATTCTTCATCAGGTTCGTGTGGTGCATGCAACCTTCTGGATAGGGCATCTGCATCCCTGTTCCCGATTCCTGGCCGATACTTCAGGCTGAAGTTGAAGCTAGAGAGGGCAGCCAACCATCTGTGTCCTGTTGCATCCAGCTTAGCTGTAGTCAACAGATAGGTAAGGGGATTATTATCCGTCTTGACAATGAATTCAGCTCCGTACAGGTAATCTTTCAGTTTGTCGACCACTGCCCACTTTAAGGCCAGGAATTCAAGTTTGTGGGTAGGATAATTCCTTTCAGCAGGTAGTAGACTCCTGCTCACGTAGGCTACGGGTCGCAGGTGGCCCCCATGTTCCTGGTAGAGTACCCCACCCAGCCCATCTCGGCTGGCATCGACATGTAGTTCATATGGTTTCGTGGGGTCTGCGTAGGCCAACACAGGGGCAGTGGTTAGATTCTTTTTCAACTGAATGAAAGCCCCTTCACATTCTGGGGTCCACTGATCCTGGATGGACTCCTTGGCCTTCCGGGGTCCCATGGTGGACTTCATTGGCTTGACCAGTTCAGGAACGTCATCTTCTTCGTTCTTTAGTAACTCATTGAGGGGTCGGGCAATCTTGGCGAACCCCTCTACAAACCTCCTGTAATAGGAGCAAAAACCCAGGAACGACCGAAGTTCGGTCACATTTGTAGGTCTCGGCCAGGAGGCGACAGCATCCAGCTTGTCCGGGTCGGTGGCCACCCCTTCTTCAGACACGATGTGGCCCAGGTAATGGACCGAGGACTGATAGAATTGGCACTTCTCAGGAGAAAGTTTCAGGCCTTCTTCATGTAGCCTCTTCAGGACCTTTTCCAACCTCTCCTCGTGTTCTTCCAAAGTTCTGCCAAACACGATAACATCATCCAAGTATACCAGTACCTCTATCAAATTCATATCTCCAACGGTCCTTTCCATCAGCCTTTGGAAGGTAGCAGGGGCCCCTGACAATCCCTGAGGCATGCGATTGAACTCAAAGAACCCCACAGGGGTGATGAAGGCTGTCTTCTCCCGATCTTCAGGGTGCATGGGGATCTGATAATACCCACTCTTTAAGTCCATCACACTGAACCACTTCGCCCCTGACAGGCTCTGTAGGGCGTCTTCGATTCGAGGAGTGGTATACTGGTCTGGGATGGTTCTTCTGTTCAGTGTTCGGTAGTCGATACAAAGCCTCAGAGATCCGTTTTTCTTCCGGACTACCACTATCGGAGAAGCATATGGGCTCCTGGATTCTCGAATAACCCCAGTCTTCTTGAGTTCCGCCAGCTGCTGACGTAGATCTTCTAAGTCACCTAAGGGAACTCGCCGGACTCTTTCTCGGAAAGGTTTGTCCTCACTCAGGCGGATCTTATGAGTGGCACTCCTGGCGCATCCCACGTCGAACTCATCCCTAGAAAATATTCCTCGCCATCCAGCAAGTTGTGCCTTGGCCCTCTTCACCCATTCTGGTGGGAGGGCAGCGTTTCCAGAGCAGAGCTCTTCTATAACATCTTCACCCCTTCCCTTCTCTTTAAGATCAGATGGGACAACTGGGGTAGCCGGGTTAACTTGGCCCAACAGCACTCTGGCCGGTACCTTCACCGGTGTAGTAGAGGTGTTTCTGACACTCACTAAAACCCTTCCATGGTTTTTCTGTAACACCTTCAAAGGGATCACTTCAGGGATTACTTCTATCCCTCTCTCCTCTTCCTGTGGACCTGATTCAAAGATGATAAAAGGGCCCGGCTGTTTCCATGTGAGTTTAACGGAAGCTTTCAGACAAGCCACCTCTCCTGGCTGCAAGACCTTTTCCGTTCTGTCCAACTTCCAGAGTCTTCCAACTCCTTCTGCAGGAGTCTCTTGCTCCAATACTAATCGTTGATAGGCCTGCCGTAGCATGGGGTGAATCCTTGGCGCTGGAGCATCCTGTCCCTGGACCAGTTGTGTCAGGAGGCGCCTTACTAGGTCAGTGTTGGTCCCTACGATGAGAGAGCTTTTGTTGGCCCCTGGCGGACGAGGACAGACCACCGCTAGGGTGTCGAAGGTTTCAGCTTCACCAGCCACTGATGGGTCAAAGGTCAACTTGATTGGCAGATACCCGTCATAGGGAAAACTTTGAGTCCCGATACCCCATATCTCCAGATCTTCCAACTTCTGCAGAGGTAGATGGGTAAGGTGTTTATCATAGAAGTCTCTATACAGAAGAGTCACTTGGGCCCCAGTGTCAAGGAGGGCTCTTGTGTAAATTCCTTCTACCTGGACAGAGACTACAGGGGAAGGCCCGACCAAGTTAGTTGGGAATTCTCTTGAAGTGGCCTTGTTGTCTGATTCAGTTCTCTGCACCCAGGCTCTTTTCTTTTTTTTTCTTCTGGACTTCAGTCCCCTCTGGGCCCGGTGTGCATTGATTTTCCTTCTCTCAGTAGCCTGGAGTATAGAACTAGGGGCGTTGTACCTGGATCTGACTCCCTGACTCAGATTCCCTGAATCATTGAGTCTCTTGGATTCCCTTGAAACTGGCGGGCACCCGGTCGACTCCTTCACGGGTGCCCTCTGAAGTTTTTCCGCTGGCTTGCGAGGTTCTGAGGCGACATTTCCTGGGCTGGGACATACTCCTCTAACATGTCCTACTCCCCCACAGTTGAAACAAGTTAGCGATCTCCTAGGTCTCGGTTCCGGGTCTACTCTAAGGTTAGAAGGTTTATCCGGCTTCTCTGACACGTTCCCATCAGGTAGAGTAGATGCCTGACTAGTCAGGATGGACACCATTTCTATCAACTGGGACACCTGGGTCTTTAGGAGTTCAACTTGCGAGTCACTTTCTTTTGCACTTATCACTCTGACACGAGCAGTTGAGTCAAACTGCCGACTCTTCCTTTTGTTGTCTAACATGACCTCTTCTTCTCTGACCATTCGGATCAGGTCAGGGTATTCCAGAATGCCACCATCTTGGCGAGTTCGCAACAGTATGGCAATGGGATCTAAGGGTTGAGCCCCTCTCAGCACCTGCCGTGCACGAGTCTCATCTACCTTCCGGGGGTCTATCCCTTTCTTTATCAAGATCTGGTGGATGATCTTATCTAGGCGTCTAATAAATTCGGACAACTTCTCTTCCTCTTCTTGGTAACAGTGGTCTAACTGGTAAAGAAGTTCAGCCACGTTCTCCGTCCGACCAAATACATCTTGTAGAATGTCTAGATAATCCTGTGCAGTACAGTTCTTTTTGCTTAGCTTGAGATTACGTACGGCCTCTAGTGCAGGTCCCTTTAAACTTTCTGTGATTCTCTGTTTCTTGTGCTGTTCTGGTACCTCCCACTCTTCCAAAGCCTGAGTGGCGGTATCTAACCACTCTTCAAACCCATCTTCTGTCGAAGGCACAGGCTGTTTCCCAGAGAATGTCCTGAGCTTCCTATATTCAGTCATCAGATAGTTTGGGGAGTCCTTACTACATTTTGCTACGATTTCCCCGAGAACAGCACACAGTTCTGAGCTAAAGGTAGACAAAGGTGGTGACTCTGGACTCCCTTCTTGGACACCTTTTTCTTTGCTGGATCCCCCAGGAGTGGTGGATGAGGGACCTTCAGTAAGGACTTCTGGATGTATTAAGAAAAGTTCTGTTTGGTCAGTAGTCTTTACACTGGTTCCCTTAAAGTAATCAGGGACCCCCTTCCTCCACTCACACAATGCATACGTGTGTGGAACGGTGGTGTCTGTCTTTATGTCAGTCACCCAGAATTTCCTGTCTGTGGACAGTGCCCTTAAAACTGGGAGGAGTTTTTCCTCAGTCCAGACCTCTCCCTTGATTTCAACCACCAGGCCATTTTCCACTACGACATTCTCTTCCCTGCACCACTCGGCTGCAGCGGTAGGATCCATTTCTGCGTTGAGGGGGATTCTGTGGCTGAGAGGGTTGTGTTGCAGGACTGTAGATCATCCCGGACGAGCCCCCACGTGTAGCACCACCCCCGCAGGAGCTGCTGATTAGATTATTGGGTCTAAGTCCTGCCTAACAACCCACAGAATTGGCTCGAACCCTCCCTAGGCACAACTGACCCAGAATAGGACTGGAATACCAAATGGCTACACAGATTGGAATATAACACTTCAATAAATAATAATGACCTGTTACCTCTCTCCAGCTGCAGTCCTTCTGGGTAATACAAGGTGACCACACACAAGCTTGCTTTTAAACAGGAAAGTTATTTACTGTGAATCAAATAAACAGTTTCGATACAGTAAAATATGACTTTGTAAAAGGATATACTAATTAATTAATCAAAGATAAGATAAATACTGTGATATCACTCCTCAAGGGCACATTAATTGTTTCAGGAAATGTCTAAGAGCCTATAGGACCGCCATCTTAATCACTATTATACTTTTGGAGATAAGGCTCAGCATTCAGTTAGACACAGTATCAGAATGTCAGACCTATCTGAGTCCGCTGTTTCTTCTCTATATCTTCGCTAGCAACGTTGGTGCACTCGCAATTTGTAATCCACATTGAGGATGGGTGATCAATAGAGAGAATGGCAGCAAACAGTTAGTAATCACCGCGGGGTGTCTGTGCAGGATTGCCGGTAAAACTTCTGTGAGAGATGTACTGGGCCACCTGGTATATTGCCTTCTACTACTCTAAGGCTAATCCTGACTAAAGTTACTTCTTTGATAGATAGAGTCAGTTTTTGGGCAGGTGCCCTCTCACCAACAGGACTGTCTCCCAGGAAGCCTCCGCTGCTGTCTCAGTCTCCGGCCTCTGTCACCAGCCGCGCTAGGTATTTGGGGTGGATGAGTCTGGTCTCTGTAGAACATCGATGGGACCTCCAGGAGGGATCCTCTACTGGAGATGAAACACTGCAACTTAGTCACTTAAGGCCCAGGAGTTTCGGCCTAGCATACAGCATCAGCCCACAGCACTGGCATCCTGCTTGTCTCACTGTGTCTTTCCCAAGAGAGTGAGCCTGGCTCCTCCCTTCCTTTATAAAGCTTCCCCCAGAAGGCTGTGCGGTGCAGCAGTGCACCCTGGTATTCTCAAAGCACTATGGGCGATGAAGACTGCTCAACTTCCTGAAAGGAAAATAACATCAAAAAACATTCCATAGCCGCTGCAATGTGTCCTTTTGGCCACTAGATGGAGCCGAGTTCCTCTCAAATGTCAAGCAGCAGTCTTTTAGAACTTGTATAATGGAAGACCCCGCTACATGTCTGTTACTCAAATGGAATTACTGGAACTCAAATGGAATTAATGGAATTAATGGATTACTGGAATCATGGACACATAATTGCTGAGACTCTAACAATAAAATGTGTTTTTACTATTTATCATTGTATTACGTTCATATCATGTACACATATGAACTAACATTGTACCTATCTATATCTACCAATCACTGACTGTAGATTATGCACCTCATTCAAAGTCCCAACTTCCTGTCCTTTTTCAAATACGTATAGGGATGGAGGCACTTAGTTATGCATACTATATGCCTCATTTAAAATCCCAAACCCTCCCCTTTCGCAATTGAGTAGCTTGGCACTGCCGTGGGCAAATGCACCAACTAAAAAAATATATATATATTTTTTTAAAATATCATTCAGCAGGGAGAGGGTGTATTCATGCACTGAACTTAGCCAGTGATGTTGCCCAGGATCCCTTGCTGCTTTGTTTACATTTTAAAAACAAGGATTCAGGGGAGCAAACTGGCCAAATATGGCCAGATTTATCAACGGTTCACTGAACGACTTCTGGGTTTAGGTAAAAGGAACCTTAAATCCAACCCTTTCCTTCTTTATAGATTGGAAGAAAAAAGCACATTACCTGTCATGTTTTGTTTCCCAAAGTACATAAATGCACAGCCTTATCAACGCAATGGTACACTTAGAACTAACTGCAGTAGAAAAAAATGAGGTCACCAACCTGGCTGAGCTGTCTGGCAGTACTGTGTAAATCTCACTACTGGGTGGACAGAAATAAATGCTCTGTCAGGGAAAACAGCACACTATGTTCATGCACTCATCAATCTCACAGACAGCATCTATCAGCTAGGAAAATCCAATCAAACTAGCTGACAATCGCCCTGCAAGTTTAGTCATCAGCATTGATCTAAAAAACACAACAGTGCCACGCTAAAAACATGGAATTCAGTCAGATTGATCTAACATATAAAGTACCACATATAAACATTTCAATCATAAAATGTAATAATGTAGAATCTACTAGAGTGTGTGGTGCAAAACTGTGCCATATAACAAAGTATAAACTGGTTTTAGATTTCCATATAACTCCAAATTTTTATTAAATATACAAAAGTGCAAAGTCCACATATTGTGAATAGATAATGTCCAAATCAGAAGTGAAATCCATATCCAAAAGAAAACGTATTCTGTGTTCCTGAATGAAAAGGAATCACCACAAGTGCATCAGTCACCATAAGGGGAAATCAGGAGCGCTTACCAGAAATTGTGGACTCTACTGCCAATAGCAAAGAGTCATACAAAGAAGTAGGCTTTAAGCCTTAATATTACAACCCTTGATTATCTGCGCCTCTTCTGATCTCTCAGAAAAACAAAAGTCTCCACATAGTGTAATACCGTCAAAAAATACAACTTTATTTAAAAAGTATAACTTACATTTTCCATGTAAATAGTAGGCATTCAAATTGTGATCACAAACAGTCTCCAAAGGGCTCAATACAACCCAACGTATATTTTGTCCACCTGGACTTCATCTGGGGTATATACAGTATACTCCATGGAACAAGCTCAATCCAACCCGACATATGTTTCATCCACCTGGACTTCATCTGGGGTATATATACCCCATGGAACAAGCTCAATCCAACCCGACATATGTTTTGTCTACCTGGACTTCACCTGCTGTATATATACCCCATGGAACAAGCTCAATCCAACCCGACATATGTTTTGTCTACCTGGACTTCACCTGGGGTATATACAGTGGGTACGGAAAGTATTCAGACCCCCTTAAATTTTTCACTCTTTGTTATATTGCAGCCGTTTGCTAAAATCATTTAAGTTCATTCTTCTTCCTCATGAATGTACACATAGCACCCCATACTGACAGAAAACACAGAATTGTTGACATTGTTGCAGATTTATTAAAAAAGAAAAACTGAAATATCACATGGTCCTAAGTATTCAGACCCTTTGCTGTGACACTCATATATTTAACTCAGGTGCTTTCCATTTCTTCTGATCATCCTTGAGATGGTTCTACACCTTCACCTGTGTCCAGCTGTGTTTGATTATACTGATTGGACTTGATTAGGAAAGCATCTGTCTATATAAGACCTTCCAGATCACAATGCATGTCAGAGCAAATGAGAATCATGAGGTCAAAGGAACTGCCTGAAGAGCTCAGAGACAGAATTGTGGCAAGGCACAGATCTGGCCAAGGTTACAAAGAGATTTCTGCTGCACTTAAGGTTCCTAAGAGCACAGTGGCCTCCATAATCCTCAAATGGAAGACGTTTGGGACGACCAGAACCCTTCCTAGAGCTGGCCGTCCGGCCAAACTGAGCTATCGGGGGAGAAGAGTCTTGGTGCGAGAGGTAAAAAAGAACCCAAAGATCACTGTGGCTGAGCTCCAGAGATGCAGTCAGGAGATGGGAGAAAGTTGTAGAAAGTCAACCATCACTGCAGCCCTCCACCAGTCGGGGCTTTATGGCAGAGTGGCCCGACGGAAGCCTCTCCTCAGTGTAAGACACATGAAAGCACGCATGGAGTTTGCTAAAAAAAACACCTGAAGGACTCCAAGATGGTGAGAAATAAGATTCTCTGGTCTGATGAGACCAAAATAAAACTTTTTGGCCTTAATTCTAAGCGGTATGTGTGGAGAAAACCAGGCACTGCTCATCACCTGTCCAATACAGTCCCAACAGTGAAGCATGGTGGTGGCAACATCATGCTGTGGGGGTGTTTTTCAGCTGCAGGGACAGGACGACTGGTTGCAATATAACAAAGAGTGAAAAATTTAAGGGGGTCTGAATACTTTCCGTACCCACTGTATACCCCATGGAACAAGCTCAGTCAAACCCGATGTATTTTTTGTCCACCTAGACTTCATCTGGGGTATATATACCCCATGGAACAAGCTCAATCCAACCCGACATATGTTTCGTCCACCTGGACTTCATCTGGGGTATATATACCCCATGGAACAAGCTCAATCCAACCCGACATAGGTTTCGTTCACCTGGATTTCATCTGGGGTATATATACCCCATGGAACAAGCTCAATCCAACCCGACATATGTGTTGTCTACCTGGACTTCACCTGGGGTATATATACCCCATGGAACAAGCTCAATCAAACCCGACGTATGTTTTGTCCACCTGGACTTCATCTGGGGTATATATAACCCATGGAACAAGCTTAATCAAACCCGAGATATGTTTCGTCTACCTGGACTTCATCTAGGGTATATATACCCCATGGAACAAGCTCAATCCAACCCGACATATGTTTTGTCTACCTGGACTTCACCTGGGGTATATATACCCCATGGAACAAGCTCAATCAAACGTGACGTATGTTTTGTCCACCTGGACTTCATCTGGGTATATATAACCCATGGAACAAGCTCAACCAAACCCGAGATATGTTTCGTCTACCTGGACTTCATCTGGGGTATATATACCCCAGATGAAGTCCAGGAGGACAAAACGTACGTTGGGTTGGATTGAGCTTGTTCCATGATATTGCGCCCTTTGGAGACTGTTTGTGATCACAATTTGAATGCCTACTATTTACAAGGAAAATTTAAGTTTTATACTTTTTAAATTAAGTTGTATTTTTGAAGGTATTACACTATGTGGAGATTTTTGTTTTTCTGAGCACCTGAGAGATCAGAAGATGAGCAGATAATCAAGGGTTGTAATAATAATGCCTAAAAGCCTACTGCTTGTATGACTCTTGGCTATTGGCAGTGGAGTCCACAATTTCTGATAAGCGCCCCTGATTTCCCCTTGCGGTGACTGATGCACTTGTGGTGATTTCTTTTCATTCTGGAACACAGAATACTTCTTCTTTTGGATATGGATTTCACCTGATATGGACATTATATATTCACAATATGTGGACTTTGCTCTTTTGTATATTTAATTGAAATTTTGAGATATATGGAAATATACACCAAATTACACTTTGTTATATGGCACAGTTTTGCACCACGCACTCTAGTAGATTTTACATTGTGACATTTTATGATTGAAATGTTTATATGAGGTACTTTATATGTTAGATCAATCTGACTAGTTTCCATGTGTTTAGAGCGGCACTGTTGTGTTTTTTAGTTCCCTAAACAATATTGTTGTATTAGTGCCAGCAGCTGTTTTTTTGTACTCAGTAAGCGCAGTAGTTTTTTTCCTATACTTATACCTCAGCATTGATCTTCCCATAGTGTTCTCCAGGCAAAATTCTGATAATCAGAATGTCTATGGGTACATTTATTTTCCTTGGATTTCTTTAACCACTTGTCGACTGCCTAACACCGATCTACGTCGGCAGTCAGCCCCTCACAGGCAAAGTGACGTAGGGCTACGTCACTAGCTTGTGAGGGTCTAGGGAGCGAGCGCGCGCCCCCCGCTCCCGCGTGGTCACGGACCCCCCCGCGCATGTGACCGGCGGACCCGATGTCCGCCGGTCACTCGGCGATCGGCGGGGGAGAGGGAGAATGTCAGGCAGCTTGTGTAAACAAGCCACCTGTCATTCTCCTTGCTGTTAGGATACTGATCACTCGGATCTAGTATGTAGATCCGTTGATCAGTGTCCATACAGCTCAAGCCCCAGCCAATCACAGTAGAAAGCACGCCCCTAGGGATACACACAGCCCCTCCCTCCCAAATAAAGTTAACCCCTTCACTACCAGTGTATTTTTACAGTAACAGTGCATATATATAGCACTGATTACTGTAGAAATGTCACTGGTAACCCCAAAAGTGTCAAAAATGTCAGTCAAGGGTCCGATCTGTCCGCCCCAATGTCGCAGTCCCGCAAAATAAATCGCAGATCGCCGCCATTACACGTTAAAAAAAAAAACAACAAAAATGACAGAAATCTTTCCCTTTGTTAGTAAACGCGATAACTTTTGCGCAAACCAATCAAAATACGCTTTTTGCGATTTTTTTTTTTACCAAACATAGGTAGCATAAAACAAATTGGCCGAAAAAGTAAAAAAATTTTGATTTTTAAATTTTTTTTTTGGGGAATTTCATATAAAAAAATGTGAAAAATATTGCTATTTTTGCAAAATTGACGCTCTTTTTTTGTTTATAGCGCGTGATCAAAAAATCGCACAGGTGATCAAATACCACCAAAAGAAAGCTCTGTTTGTGGGAAAAAAAGGACGCCAAATTCGTTTAGGTACAGCGTCGCACGACCGCGCAATTGTCCGTTAAAGTCACGCAGTGCCGAATCGCAAAATACCCCCTGGTCGGAATGGGGGTAAAATCTTCCGGGGCTTAAGTGGTTAAGGCCCCTTTCACACTTATATGACTCCAAAGTTGCATGACAAGTTGCAAAGTGTGAAAGGGGCCTAAAGCAGTAAAAAACAAAAAACAAAAGCAAACATTTATTATATTGTTGCTTACTTTCTTTTTTAGGAATTCTTTCTTTTATTTTCACCTGGTGATCTGGTCAGTAAGTCTGTTGTTTTTTTCAACAGAGCAAGTTGTCCTGCAGATGTAGCTTTTAGAGTGTTCGCACAAACCATTTACCATTAACGGGGTGCTTACAATGATCAGCTTTTATTCAGTCATGGATAACCTTTATTCCAAAAAAAAAAAAAAACATTTGCTGTAACTTGTATCACTGCAGTGTGAGCTGGAGTTTGGCTTCAATTAGTTTGTGTATCTAAATCAGCCAGTACATCTAATTCTCCCCTTCCCTCTCAGACTGACAATGCTGCAGTCCAAAGGTGCCCCTGTGCTCCTTCATCCAGGGTGGGGGCACGCTAATACAAGAGGTGTGTTACTGGCCAGATCACCAGGTGAAAAAAAGCCTAAAAAAGAAAACAAATGCAGCCACCACATCTAAGGACTTGTAAGCTGCAATATATTACATTTTTGGTTTTGGGTTTCATACCACTTTAATATCAAATGAACTCATATCTCCTATGCCTGCGGTATAGTGAGTGCCGAATTGTGTTGTTGCCTCATTAACATACATTAAATTTTACATAACCCTGCTCGATTAAACTAGCCAGGTGTACAGTACGATCAGCATTCATCTGTATAATTACGATGTTCACTGGCCTGCTCCCTGAAGTTTGACACTATTGTATGTGCTCTTATCTCTCTAATTGCTTCAGAAGTTTTTAAGGCCATTCACTTCCAGCAGAGTACTCCACTACCTGCTACCCGTGTCTGATAACAAACTAGCACATCCTTAACATTTATCACCCGTGCTGCATGCTGGGGGCAGTGAATACATGGCTCTGTACATAATGCGTGGGTTATTTTTTAGTATTAACAAGGGGAATATTGAGCAACATAAAAATCTTTGAATTTCCAATACTTTTGCTATAGCTGCAAGAAAAGTTGGGGGAATCAGCAAAATAAAAGCTTCTCTTAACCTAAGGTGACCAGATTTTTAAAATTAAATCCGGGACATATCTTTTATTGGCATAATACACAGAGCACTGGGCACAGGACTACATAATACACAGAGCGCTGAGTACAGGACTGCATAATACACAGAGCACTGGGCACAGGACTCCATAATACACAAAGTGCTGGGTACAGGACTGCATAATACGGAGAGCGCTGGGCACAGGACTACATAATACACAAAGTGCTGGGCACAGGACTCCATAATACACAGAGCACTGGGCACAGGACTACATAATACACAAAGTGCTGGGTACAGGACTGCATAATACACATAGCACTGGGCACAGGACTCCATAATATACAGAACGCTGGGCACAGTACTACATAATACACAGAGCACTGGGCACAGGACTACATAATACACAGAGCGCTGAGTACAGGACTACATAATACACAGAGCGCTGGGCACAGGACTGCATAATACACAGAGCACTGGGCACAGGACTCCATAATACGGAGAGCGCTGGGCACAGGACTACATAATACACAAAGTGCTGGGCACAGGACTCCATAATACACAGAGCACTGGGCACAGGACTGCATAATACACAAAACGCTGGGTACAGGACTGCATAATACACAGAGCACTGGGCACAGGACTCCATAATACACAGAGCACTGGGCACAGGACTACATAATACACAAAGTGCTGAGTACAGGACTGCATAATACACATAGCACTGGGCACAGGACTCCATAATACACAGAACGCTGGGCACAGGACTACATAATACACAGAGCGCTGGGTACAAGACTACAAAATATACAGAGCACTTGGCACAGGACTGCATAATACACAAAGCACTGGGCACAGATCGATCCGCGATCCCCGCTGAGCCGGCGGATGACAGCTCCGTCTCCGCTTGCAGAGAGGGAGGTGTCTCAGCACCCGCTGCCCTCTATGGGGGATCGGATGAGAGCGGACCGCTTGTCCGCTCTCATCAGATCCGCTCCGCTCCGATTACTGAACGGATGGAAAAATAGGGTTTCCTTCCGGCCAGATTTCAGCACAGGATCGGATGCGGATGGCAGCGGGTGTCAGCGGAGGTGTCTCCACTGACACCCGCTGCCCCATAGAGCTGCATGGAGGATCCGATCAGATCCGCCTAAAAAACTGACAGGCGGATCTGATCGGACCGCCCATGTGAAAGAGCCCTTACTACCTCTGTCTTCTCTATCTCTGTGCTTTTATTGCTGTCAAATGCTCAGGCTAATGTAAACATTTCTGTAATTACATTTAGCTTGTCTGTGGCTGCATTGTATAACCAAGATCACATATGCTCCACACAGTTGTTTACTGAAATGTATTCACAGCCAGGAGCCAAAGGTTGATTTTTTTGTGCTGCGGTGCACTCATGTAGTCATTGAAGATCACAGAATGCTAGTAAAAGACAGTTACATGTAGTTACATAGTTAGTCAGGTTGAAAAAAGACACAAGTCCATCTGGCTCAACCAATAAAAAACAAAAAACAGTAAAGAAAACCCAACCGTGCAATCCCATATACACGATCCTATACCCGTAGTTGATCCAGAGAAAGGCGAAAACCCCAGAAAAGCATGTTCCAATTTGCTACAGCAAGGGAGAAATATTCTGTCCTGATCCCCCAAGAGGCAATCGGATATTCACCAGATCAACTTTACTTATAAATATTAGTACTCATTTATATTATGTACTCCTAAGAAAGAATCCAGGCCTTTTTTAACCACTTATCCCTAGAGGGTTTGGCTGCTCAAAGACCAGGGCCTATTTTGCGATTCGGCACTGCGTGACTTTAACGGACAATTTTGCGGTCGTGTACCCAATTGAAATTGACATCCTTTTTTTTCCCACAAACAGAGCTTTCTTTTGGTGGTATTTGATCCCTGTGCGCTTTTTACTTCTTGCGCTATAAACAAAAAAAGAGCGACAATTTTGAAAAAATAACAATATTTTTACATTTTTTTTTTATATGAAATTCTCAAAAAAATGTAAAAATCTAAATTTTTTAAAATTTTAGGCCAATTTGTTTTCTGCTACATATTTTTGGTAAAAAAAAAAATCGCAATAAGCGGATTTTGATTGGTTTACTAACTACGGGAAAGATGTATGTCATTTTTATTGTTTTTTTTTTTAACTAGTAATGGCGGAGATCTGCAATTTTTTTTTGCGGGACTGCGACATTTCGGCGGACAGATTGGACCCCTGACTGACATTTTTGACACTTTTGGGGGTACCAGTGACATTACTACAGTAATCAGTGCTATAAATATGCACTGTTACTGTAAAAATGACACTGGCAGGGAAGGGGTTAACTTAATTATTGATCAAAGGGTTAAGTGTGTCCCTAGGGGCATAATTCTAACTGTGGGGGGGGGGTGTGGCTTGTGATGTAACCACAGAAACATACGATCCTACATAGCAGGATTGAATAGTCTCTGCAGTTACATCAGGGAGAATGACAGACGGCTGTGTTTACATCAGCCGCCTGCCTTTCTCCCTCTCCAGCGGGAGATTGCGAGTGGCCGGCGGACATCGGAGCCGCCGGTCACTCGCGCGTGGATGTCAGGGAACGAGCGGGGTGGGAGCGCACCTACGGTGGCACGCGCTCGCCCCCTATAGGCTCGTGGGTGAGGGATGTACCGGTACGTCGCTTTGCCCAGGAGGGGCTGACTGCCGCAGTATATGTACTTGCGGCGGTCGGTAAGTGGTTAAAGCAATCTACTGAGCTGGCCAGAACCACCTCTGGAGGGAGTCTATTCCACATTTTCACAGCTCTTACGGTGAGGAAACCTTTCCATATTTGGAGGCAAAATCTGTTTTCCTCTAGATGGAAAGAGGTCCCCCTTGTCCTCTGTGTTGACCTTAAAGTCAACAACTCAACACCAAGTTCACTATATGAACCCCTCATGTATTTATACATGTTGATCACATCCCCCTCCTATCTCCTCTTCTCAAGAGAGAATAAATTCAGTCCCTCTAATCTTTCCTACTAGCTGAGCTTATCCGTGCCTCTTATCAGTTTGGTTGCCCTTCTCTGCACTTTCTCCAGTTCCCCTGCTTTAGCAAATAAATCATGATTTATTGTTCCTGGCAAAAAAGACATTGAATCAAACAGGTATATAAAACAGATGCCCTTCATGTTGGCCATAATAAGTCAACAAGATGAATGTAAGCAAAGCATGTGTACCTTGGGTCTGGCCCTGTGACAACATCTCTCAAGACAAAAAGGAAAGAGGTTTTCACTTACAAAGTTGCCTGCTATCCATGAATGCGTTAATGTGTATAAAAAATGTGTTGACCTTCAACAAGATGAAGCTATAGGAAGATAAAAGTGGGTTACTCATGGATTATGTTTATTAATCTTATCTGAATCCTTGTTTTATCCACTCCATCCTTTGACGCGGTGCTGAGAAGGGTTCTTCATGTATGTACGGCTCTTTTACAGTGCAGCTATACTGCTTCCATTACCATGGAGTAATTGTATTACAAGCTCATACCCTCTAACCACTTTACGTTTAGGACTGTGAATAAGGTTTATTAAAGACATTAAAGGTTATTACTCCATCAGTGGTTCACAAAGGACTACACTGAAATCATTAATAATAGTCTCAGCCAAAGTAATACTTTTTAGAAAAGAGAGAATAGTTGAATTAGACAGTATATCCATTTGTAGTAAAACACCTTTAGTGGCAATTTTACACCTTTAAAATTAGATTTGTTATATATATAACTTGTTCTGCTGAATAGTATAGCTGCTGTGTGAAATTACTTAAGTTATAAAGGAAACGTGTAATAAGAAATGTATGGAAGTTGCCACTCCTGTCCTCCTTTTGAAAATGCTAGCTGACTGGCAGTCTTTTAGGCACCTGAAATAAGTAAACAGAGCAGACAAATGTATTTTATAAATAACAGTCTCTCTATCATTTTCATGTACTTCTTCCGGCTGAAGTACATGGCTGATCCTGCCAGTCACCTTTACTCCTTATTCTAAACTGACCACACAAAGCACAGAAGCTGATCTGTGTTAGCATGGTCAGTTTTCATCCTTTGGCCTGTGTTCCATCAGATTAGCGAACCCGTCAGATAATGTCACGGAAGTGACATTCCGTCAGCTGCGCATGCGCTCCATTACCAGGTTTGCTAATATGACAGAACACATGCAGTCAGAGGAAGGCAGCGGACATCTTACTACACCTAGCTACATCTTGAATTTCAGAGTAATCTTAGCAATAAAGTGAGCGTATATAAATAAATATAGTATATTGGCATCTGTGATGCTATTTGGATGTTTGATTTTGAAAGCCTAAAGGTTTAGCACTGAGCAGTGCGGGGTGTACCAACATGGCCTCCGCCACCTTTCTACTGCTGGAGTCCAGTTTCTTTCAGAATGTAACATCAAAACAGCATCACAGATTTCAACATACTATATTTTTTTTTATATACGCTCACTTTATTGCTATAAGTGCTCTGAAATGTAAGACGTAGCTGGGTGTAGTAAGATATCCGCTGCCCCCTTGTTCTGACTGCATGTGTTCTGTCAGATTAGCAAACCTGGTAGCGGAAGAATGCATGTGCAGCAACGGAACATAACTTCCATTACCTAGTCTGATGGGTTTGCTATTTTGACAGAACACCAGCCATTCAGAGGTACAGGATACTGTGCAGACATACAGCATGCCTATACTGGGTAGTTTGTTCAGCCACCACACTTTACTGACCAATCAGAGCCTGCCTCTGGCACAAACCTCCTCCCAATCACAGCCTGCCTCTGGCACACACCCCCTCCCAATCACAGCCTGCCTCTGGCACAAACCCCCTCCCAATCACAGCCTGCCTCTGGCACAAACCTCCTCCCAATCACAACCTGCCTCTGGCACAAACCCCCTCCCAATCACAGCCTGCCTCTGGCACAAACCTCCTCCCAATCACAACCTGCCTCTGGCACAAACCCCCTCCCAATCACAGCCTGCCTCTGGCACAAACCTCCTCCCAATCACAACCTGCCTCTGGCACAAACCCCCTCCCAATCACAGCCTGCCTCTGGCACAAACCCCCTCCCAATCACAGGCTGCCTCTGGCACACATCTCATGCTCAAGCAGAGCCAGCATCTTGCCTTAGGCTAAACATATTATGGAACACAGGCACACCGAGTGTCTGCACAGTGTCCTGTAATCCCACCTCCCACTATCAGGAAGAAGACATGCATTATCACATGACAGAACTTTTCAGCCTTGTAAAGAGGAAAGAAAGATAATTTCTGAAACTAAACAGATGCAGTAATGGTGCCTGCATAGTTATAACTGTATTAGAAAGTGTTTATACCATTGTATGTTCACATCTACTTTAAAGAAAACTCATTATTTGCATATCTGTTTTGGGTCAGTGACCCAGGGAGTACTAAAGCCTCATGTTTAGAAGCGCAGCAAAACAACTAGCATTTGCAGAAGGAGATTGTCAGCAACAGAAGCCATTCATATTGCCCTAGTACAGCTTTCCGTTGACATTCATTTCTACAGATTGTGCATTTTATAGAAAACTCGGGTCGTTATGTTTAAATCTGGTTTTAAATTTAAAATTTAAATCTGCTTTTTCTGTTAGTGTAGCCAGCTGCCGGCTGTTCCATGTAGCTGCTGGTTCTTCTGCCCTTCCCTCCCCCGTCTACATTTTTAAGCTGGGAGATAGAGCAGCCTTTGTAAAATCTTCTCCTGTTGGCTGTGCTGCGGTTCTGTGTGAGACTTCTTCCCCCGGCTCACACCTCCCCTCCAAGCAGCAGAACAGAGGACCAATCAAGGAGCAGGAGAGCTATCCAATCAAGCTTATGGACTGTAATGCAGAACACTTGTAATCATGAGGAATATAGTTCAAAATGGCACATCTATAATGCAGGAATTAACTATCTGAACCATGCAGATAGACTCTGAGACTTGGGAGGACACAGGACTGCTGAAAAGCACAATGGGTCATGTAGTCCCTTGGAGAGACTGCTATCCTTTGTGGGATGGCTGCAGAACTACAGATCCCAAAAGACTTGGGGACTCAAGGAGGAGACGAGAGCGTCCTAGGGCACTCACCCCCCATTGCGGCTTTCTTGTCTGCATCAACAGCCTTACAGAGCAGGTTAGCTGGTCATCATCTACACCCACAGTCATATAGAATAGGTTAGCCGGAGCTCAGGCCACCATTCCACGAGGGGCCCCTCCACTGTCAGTACCCACAGCTGAAGCACAGGATGGGTGAGAGGTTTGCCAACCTATCAAACACTTTGCACCACAAAAGCAAGCAAGATTCTAGCGTACACAGTTTGCCATCCAGTTACTCAAACACTACCATTCTTATACAGCATGCCGCTGAGCAGTGCCACATTGTCTGTTCTGGATTACCCTATTAACTCAGATCCATTTAACCCCTCCCTGCACTTGCTGATTGCCCTCTTCATTACTGTTAAGCCTCGTTCAAGTTATTCCTCAGCTCTTCCTCAAGTTCTCACCTTCTTGGACTGGGAAAATCTGGAAGCCACTCAGCATTACCATTAGCGCACCACAAAAGGGCCCCAACCATACCGGCAAAAATACCATTTTTTTTCCACGTTTTTGAATATATTTTTACCCAGTTTTAAAATATTTACAAAGACTTTAGCAATTTTTTCACCTTCCTTAACACTTTTACTCCAGGCAGATTTGGACTTAGAAAAGTCACTCCAGGGCCTAAGGCAGTGTAGCCTCCGGGGGTTTATACTATCCATTTCTGGCTGCCCTTGTGATACTCTAGGTGACTCTGTTACAGTTTAGGCTGGTTAGGAAAAGATGGGTCCAGTTACTTGTATTCATCCTGCATTTTAAGTGTATCACCACCATTGTTATTCATTTGCCTGCCTTTACCCACTTTATTTTATGACAATATATTTTGTCTTACTAATTGGTCTAGTGCTTGCTTTTTAAAAAAAAAAGCATATTAGCTGGATACTAATGTCGCTGTCAGTGATTTCTCTGGTGTGTTTGTGTACTCAGCCTGGTGTGCAAGAGGGGCTGAGATCTTTGAGAAGTTAGAGGCCATTGAGACCATTCACATCATTGTCTGCTATTTTAGGGCTTACATGGTCCAAGAATTCATTTTTTGTGTCCTTTTTTAGGTTATTATGGTAGAGTTAGAACCCCTCTTGGGTTTACTAGTATCTAGTCCTCATGACAACTCCTACACTCATTAAGTGGGGAAAGCAGAGAACCCCTCTCTGTTTTTCATTCAGTCTATTACCCCATTTAATAGATTTCCTGTCAGGACAGAAAGTGATGAGATATCTATCAAGTGGATTCACAGAAAGCAACAAAACACTGTGAGGTTAATGTACTAAAAGCTATTTTTTTTTTTTTAAAGCCCGTAGCGTGTGAAACACACTCAAAAGACTTCACCCGGTGCATAAAAAGTGCACACACGCAAACTTGAACACACAAAAACTGCACAGGGTGTGCGAAAATGGTCTGGCCTCCGAAGAGGTTGGACCAGGGCCGGTGCTTCCACTAGGCAAACTAGGCAGCTGCCTAGGGCGCATTGCCACCTAGGGGCGCAGCCATGAGTCGGCACTCTCTCTCCATCATGAATGATTATTGTGAGCTGAGGGGAGGGGTGGTGGTGGGGGAGGAAAAAGGGACAGAGGAATATGCCAGGTGTCTTAGGCAGTGGCGGAACTACCAGGTCCTGGCTTTCCACCACTGTTGGAGAGGCCCCAAGAGGCAGGAAGAAAGCCCACCAGAGTGCTGCCTGCATGATGATCCTCTTTGGCTGAAGCTGAGTGGCCTTAACCCCAGGCAGGAAGAGACTCTCTGCACTAAGTTGGTAGGCAGCCGTTCATTTCCCTGGGTCGGTATTAAGCAGGGAGCAGAGGAAAGCTGAACCTGAGCCAGAGCTCGGCACTGTAGGGCAGAACCTTTACTGGGGCAGAAGCGACGAGGCACCGGAATGGTCTGAGGATGTTGGTGATGAAGGAGGTGCGGAGCTCTCTGACTGCTGCTTTTCCCTCCACCAGGAGCTGGTTGGAGCTGCGGTGAGCACTTTGGTCCAGGAGAGGAGCATCCTGGGAGAAGGAATCAGCAGGATCACAGTGAGGGAGGGCAGAGTGCGGGCCACTCTCTTCATACCGTCCAGTGAGTGTCCCCAGAACAGGGGATCAGGGCCCCTGGGTGTTACATGGAGCATCCCTGGTATGAAACTGAATAGGGGTCACCAGGTGTGCCATGAGGAATCGGAGTCACCAGGTGTGACATGGGGGATAGGGGTCACCGGGTGTAACAGGGGTTCGGGGTCACCAGGTGTGCCATGAGGAATTGGCGTCCCTGGGTGTGCCATGGGGGATTGGGGTCCCCAAGTGTGACACGGAGGAACATCAGGGTCCCCAGGTGTGACATGGAGGAACATCAGGGTCCCCAAGTGTGACATGGAAAAACATCAGGGTCTGACATAGAGAAACATTGGGGTCACTGGGTATGACAGCATGACATTGAGGAACACGGGGGTCCCTGAGTGTGACATGGAGGAACATCAGGGTCAGTGGGTATGACAGCAGGACATGGAGGAATATTGAGGTCCCAGGGTGTGACATGGAAAAACATCAAAGTCCCTGGGTGTGACATGGAGGGACATTAGGGTCCCCAGGTGTGACATGGAGGAATATGAGGGTCACTGGGTATGACAGCATAACATGGAGGAACCATCAGATCAGGGTTACTAGGTATGACATAGAGGAGTTTTTAACCCCTTCCCTTTTTTGGGGGGGCGCAAGTAGCTGGTCTTGCCTAGGGCGTAAAATAGTCTAGCACCGGCCCTGGGTTGGACCTATACCTTAAACCCCCGGGGCGCAAGACTCCTGACAGGGACTGAGGTACTTCCTATGGTTTGCCTGGCCGAGACCTGGCAAACCCCGTTCTCCAGGGGGACTGCCGAAACAGCCCACCCCAAGTACTGGGTGGGGCTCCCCCGAAGGGAGACCCCATGAGAGAGGGCGAACTAAGCCAGAAGGCCATGTCTACCCCCTCCCAAGACTTTCAAGGTAGGCCCAGAGACCCATACCGTACTCATCCTGCAGGAAAAGAAGAGTGAAAGTGAAGTGACACACCACAAAGAAAAATACACACAAACAAAAAGGTGGGGAAGGGGAAGTGGAGGAGTGAATTAGTGCCTTTGTGTAAATACAAAGGCAGGCCTTCCGGCCGGAATAAAAATTCCTCTGGTCGAAGCCAAAAGGCCTTGCCCAAGAGGCAGGTGCTTAAAAAAGTGTGTAGGTGCAGTGACCATGGTGCCGAAAAACTCAAGGCGAGCTGCCCCTCACCAGTGAGAATTAAGGCACCCCTGGGCTGCCACCCCAGGGGCACATACACTACGGGCTTTTTCAACCCTGGCCCAAAGGCCAGACCGAGTGTAGCCCTATCCCATCAGGAGGCATCAGAACGTTGGATAGCTTAGGGTGAGCCTGCCTTCAACTGGGGACAAGCCTTTTGCAAGGCCAGATTCAAACCAGGAGGAAAGGCCCTCCCACCGCCATCTGCCATTCCTTACCAATCACATCCAGGAGCAGTACTAACCAGTCGGACAAGCTGGTTTTCTCGCTCCCTTCAAACTGATAGGGTCGGACCCATTCAAATCAGAAGGCAATGGACCCATCCGGCTTTATCTGATGTGGCTTACTTCCCAGTCCCCCGGTAGTTCCGGAGCGCCCTGGTTCATTTCGGCCCCCACCGATACTAACCATCAGGTTCCATACCAACTGATAAGAACAGATTTTTTTTTTTAATTCTTTTATTTAAAAGTAACAAGTAAAAAACATACAAAACATTTCATACATAAGAAAAACAACAAAATTACAATCCAAATTTCATGCATGAGAAATCCAACAAAATTACAAACAAAATTTCATACATAAGAAATCCAACAAAAATTACAATCCAAAATCCAAAAGATTTGTACAATACAAAACATATTCCTTTTCCCAAAACCCACCCCCTCATTTAAGAATACAAACTTTATTAATCACACACCCAAAAACCCTCCCCAGAGACACCTCCCTCCCACCACCCCTCCCACAAATTTAAATGTTCACGAAAAGGCAAAAATATCAAGAAGAAAAACATATATACAAAAAATCCCACATCCACCCACAAATTACAAAATAACACTATCCCTCCACCCTATCCCTACACAAACAACAAAATCCTATTCTATCCCTCCGCGCTGTCCCTCCATGTCCACTATATTTATCTGAAAAGAGAAAAAAACAAAGATCATTATTGCATATAAGAAAATAACATTAGGAAAACCAGTGTTTCCACTCCTGCAACTTCCAGATGTTTCTGGCTTTGACCTCTCCACATTTCCTATAGTCGGAATATGCGTAACTATAAATTCTTCCACGGACCATGGCCACACACTCCTTAATTTTAATGGCTTCTTGCCTAAAAACCAGGATATTTCTAACATCCCATAAGCATTCTTTCACACAATTTACTATTATCCATAACACTCTTTCCTCATCCTTCCCCAAACTATATAACCCATACAAAATCATTTCGTACGACATTTTCTCCACACCTGTTAGACCCTTAATCATCCTTTCCATCCTCTTCCATATTTTCCTTGCAAACACACATTCCCAAAAAATATGCACTACTCTTTCAATCCTGCCACACCCCACTCTTGGACACACCTCACTATCCACCAATCTTCTCCTTCTTTGAAATTCTCTTGTTGGCAAACAGCCATGTACACTCATCCATGCAACATCTTTTTGTTTGTTATCCAAACCCTTACAAGCCACATTTTTCCATACTTTTTCACACATCACACCACTTAAATCCCCAATCATCTCCAACTCTTCCCTCCCTTCCAAGATTTTCATCACCTTCTTACTCTCATACCAAATCTCTCGCGTAACTTCATGTACACCATACCTACGCATACATCTCTCAACCCTCATATAGAACCATGGGGCATTAAAGCAAACTGGCACTCTCAAATCCACCTTACATAATTTAAACCTCCGCAACACACTTCCTCCTGCATATCTCACCATACACCCTGTCACATTCTCTTTTCCACTCAATTTCACACACATACTCACATATTTTATCACCAGAAATTTTTCAATATTCACAAGGCCTTTCCCACCATTCGCCACGCTCTTCACAACTTTCTCTCTTCGCAATTTTTCCATCTTTGAAGACCAAAAAAAGACAAAACACACTCTTATAATTTGTTTTAAAACCCTATCTGGTGCTGGAAAAACATAATATAAAAATAACAAAATAGGCAACAGAACAGATCTAATAATTAGAGCCTTCCCCTCTAAAGTTAAGGTCCTCAAGGACCAAAACTGGACTTTTTTCTTTACTCTTTCCAAAACATCCTGCCAACTTTCTCTCCCATACAAATCCCCACCAAACTTGACACCCAAAATCTTCACACTTCCCTTACATAACTTCCAACCACTTTGTTCAAAATCTCTCCATTCCCCAAACACCTTACACTCACTTTTCCCCATATTTACACTAAATCCACTTGCCATACAAAAACAATCAATCAACAATTTTACTCTTCTCAAACCCGCCAAACTACTACACACCACTGTTACATCATCCATATACCCAATTACCTTTAAATTCCTCCCACCACTTCCAGGCACCTCTATTCCTTTAACACATTTATCTTTAACCAACATCCTTAGCAATGGCTCAATCACACAAACAAAAAGTACCAGTGACAAAGGACAACCGTGTCTCACACCAGATTTAATACTTACTTCCTCCGTTAACCACCCATTCACCAATACCTTACTTACCATCCCCCTATATAAACACTTAATCCACCCAATCACTCTCCCAGGCACCCCCATTCTTTCCAATACCTTGAACATAAAATCATGCGATACTCTATCATACGCCTTCTCAAAATCCACAGCCAGAACAGCCACCTCCTGCTTTCTTTCCTTACATAACCATAATACATCTCTCAAACTCACCAAACTTTCAACAATCGATCTTCCCGGCACCGCACACACCTGTTCTTCCCCAACTAATTTCTCAACTACAGCACGCAATCTATTTGCTAACACTTTGGCAATAATTTTATAATCCGTGTTCAGCAAAGAAATAGGCCTCCAATTTTTCAAGTCTTTTTTATCCCCTTTTTTATATAGTAAAACAATCACGCTCTCTAACATTGAACCAGATACCCTCCCATCAACTAACACCTTCTTAACCACCTCACATACATACTCTCCAATCACATCCCAAAATGCACAATAAAAATCAACCGGCAATCCATCACTCCCAGGCGTTTTCCCTTTCTTCATGCTCTTCATACACTCATCCACCTCCTCCTTCCTCACATCCTCACCTAATATTTCTTTATCCTCCACATCCAAACACTCCTCCACCTGTTCCAAAACCTCACTTTCAATTCTCCCATCCCTTCTTTTTTCAGTAAACAAATCCGTATAAATCTTACGGACCTCTTTACATAATTTTTTATTTCCACTCACTGCACACCCATCCTCATCCAATACTTCAGACATTTCCACTTTTCCACCATACACTTTTTTAAAGAAAAAACTCGTACATTTCTCATCCTGTTCTTTCACCACCACTCTTGCCTGTGACACAATTTCTCTTCCCCTTCGTTCCAAAAACCCTCTCAGTTTTTCTCTTGCTTCCACTAATTCATTCCCAACATTCTCCCCCCACTCTCTCAAATCTTCCAAATACCTCAACCTCTTTTGCCACCATTCATACATCATTCGTTCCTTTCCCGCCAGCTCACATCCTTTTTTAATAAAAAAAACTTTCGTTCTAACTTTCACCCACTCCCACCACTCAATTATGCTCTTAAAATCATTCCTCCTTCTCTTAAGCTTCTCAAACATAACAACATACTCGTTCCGCACCTCCTCATCATTCAACAACTCCACATTCAACTTCCATACCCCTTTACCATACGTTACCTCAGATTTCATACTTACGATACATTCAATCCGACCATGGTCTGTGAAAGCCTCCCGCTGAACAGCAAAGGATCCAGTATCTAAATTTTTTGATACAAGAAAAAAATCAATCCTGCATTGAATACGCCCATTATCCCTAAAATAAGTATAACCACCACCAACCCCTACATCCCTTAACCCAAATATCCGCAGAACCTCCCCCAACTCCTTCCCCGATTTATCCAACCCACCACCACTACCCCCAACTCCACCCCCACCCCTATCCCCTGCACGCAAAATACAATTAAAATCACCCAGAATCATAGTAGGATCCCGACCACCCAAAAATAATTTTAATTTACAAAAAAGCTCCACCCTCTCCTTTTTTTCAGTAGGAGCATAAACACAAAATAACTTAAACACAGTACCCCCATACTCCAAAAACACCAAAAGGCACCTCCCAACCTCCACCTCCACTTTCCTCAAAATTTTTATTTTATGATTTTTGAACAGGATCCCCACTCCACTGTTCTTCCTCCGGTCCAGGGACCACACCGACTCCCCGTGGGTCCACTTGGCAACGTTAGGCTCCTCCCTCATGTTGCAGTCCTGCAAGCAAAGAATGTCAGAATTGTATCCAGCCAAGATCTTAAAAACTGCCGCTCTCCTATAAGCTGACCCAATACTTCTGACATTAAGAGAGGAGATTCTTAACTGCATTTAGTAAAAAGTTAAGAAGGGATCACATTCCTGTCATTTACCCCTCTTAGCAGACTTCCCCCTAGCTCTTCCTCTTGACCTTGACCTTGACCTGGGCCCCTCCTCTGGGTTAACACCAGACATCCCGGGTAATTCCTCCTCCGTCCTTACCTGCTTCCCCCTGGGGCCAGAACTGTTGAATCCCATCACCTCCTGCAGGTTAGCAACCAGACCAGTGCTAATGTAGGAGGTGGCCTGTGAGGAATCAGACTCAATCGCCGCCTCTGAGTCCACCGAAGCCACAGAGTCCAAATAGGTGCCTATATCCTGGGAGGGAGACATAGATCTTGCCGTCTCTATTTTGCGCTTCAAAGAAGCCTGCCCGATCTCCATATCCTCGGTTCTACTTTCTTCCTCCGCCTCATCCCCCTCTGCCAAAAGGTGTCCAGGGACATCCCCCTCCACCAAAGGAGGAGGGGTCCCTTCAACCTTACCAGTTTCAACAGGGGAGGGACCTGACTCACCCTCCGCAGGCAGGCGAGAATCATCTCGCACTCCCCCATCCTCAGGTAGCCGTACGGCCCCTTCATTGGAGGTTCCCATACTTACCGGGCCGGCTTCTTCAGCAACATCGGCGTAAGACAGTGTCCTCTTACCTGCGCCCTTTTCAGCTTCCTCCTGCCTTGAAGCACCGGCTGATTTGGCTTCCGAGACCTTAGGACACTGTCTAGCCAGATGTGCGTTACTCCCACAGATATGGCACCTCTTTCCCACCGGACACTCACCTGCTCCGTGGCCCGTTTTAAAACAATTCCGGCACACCTGCCCACTTTCACACTGGTCTTTTGTATGGCCGAAGGAAAAACAATTCCTGCAGAAGGATGGCTGCCCAGGGTAAAACAGGTAGCCGCGGTTACTCCCAATAGAGAAGGACTGAGGGGGATGCCGCACACCGCCTGTCCCAGAAGCATCCTTCCTCAGTACCACCCAGAATTTCCGATGCCCATTAAAGTTGCCCAGGACATTGGTCATCTTGGAGCCGGCAGAAACCGACTCACAATAGTGCAAGAGGAAGGCCCGAATTTCCTCATCCCTTACAAAAGGGTTAAACATATGTACCGTGAGGGGTACCCGTGTTCTTGTCTCACTAGACAGGAATGTGATCCCTTCCAGAATCTCCTCTCCTTCCTTCTCGCCCTTCCGCAACAAACATGTTTGCAGGTCTTCCTTTTTCCAGAAAGTAACGTCATACAATCCAGTGCTAGGGAAACACTGCATGCAAAAAATGCTTTCTCTCGCCATGCCCAAAAAGTCTTCAATCAACTCCTTCTGAATGAAGTACAAACCGACATCACTACGCCTAGGCTCGGCAACGACCAGCCTCAAAGTATTTGGTGCAATAGGAGCACCCGCCATCACTCCTGCCCGCCAATCCCACCGCCAACCATAGAGGATGGTAGGGAAAGGTGATCGCTCTCGTGCACTTCCGGTGGCGTCCCCCCCAATAGCAGCATGGGGTGCACCCGAAGGAAAACACCCCAAGGCCGAGAGGGACTGGCACCGGTCGTTACCTCAAGGCCCAGACCAAGACAGAAAAGACTGCACTTGATCTTAGCCAAAAGGCCGAGAAGCAAATTGACTATTGCATAGTTGCATGGGAAGTATCCCCAGAGATTTCTGCTGTTGCCGGCAGAAGATAGCGACCTAAAGTGTGCAGTTAAGAGACTTATAGACACTATATCACTAACCAGAGGGGAACTACCAGTAATGAGGTGAAAGACTGCCAAATTTAAATAGGCACATTATATAATAATGTTACCTATAAGGCTGAATATAGTGGGACAATAAAAGCTAGGGAAAAAAACACTAAAAATGCAGATTACCCCATAACCTGGGCCTTCAAAACCACTGGTGTGCTTAGCACTGGGTAAAAGGACAAAATGTAGTGTATACTACATATTCCAGTAATGATCCAGCAAGACATGTACAGTCGGTAACCCGTATGTAAAGTACAGGAAAACCCTGTCCTACTTTGTCCATGTCGCTGGTCAGCTGCATGGTTAAGACTTAGTTTGTCGCAGTGGGCATAACTCCGAAAGGTCTTCAGGGTCTGAGTGCCATAGGAATAGACCATGGCCCTGGACTTATGTAGCAACCTGTGGCTAACTCACTCGCTGCAGCATATACCAAGATAAGTTCTGAAAGCAGGATCCAGTGCTTAAAGCAAACATTACAAGCCAGCCCTGCTGTTGTGCGGTCCAGGTACAGTTCCCAATATGTACATTGAAGGTAACTAATCTCGAAAATGCTAATGAGCTATAAGGCAATAGGCAGCCAGATTTTGATAGAAGTGTCAATTGATAAGATAAGATGAAGAATGGAGAAAAAATGGTCTCCAAAAAGAGAAGAGGTCAATCACCTAGGGACACAAGCAAAAAAACTGGACTGGGTTATATGGGTACACAGGAGGCAGTCCCAGCAAAGCTTTTGCCAGTGTCCAATCGACTGAAGATAGCGACATATAACCCATGGTCAAAGAATTCATTTTTTGTGTCCTTTTTTAGGTTATTATGGTAGAGTTAGAACCCCTCTTGGGTTTACTAGTATCTAGTCTCATTTATTGTCCAGTTGTCACAGTGACTGGAATTGAGGTGATCAGGATCACGGAGAAGAAAAAAAAACTCAGTAGAAGTCTTTCTTCTTCTCAAGTCTACCAAAAGCTTGAAGCCTATTTTATCCCTCTGCATTAATTACTTTAATGCAGTCATGTTGCAGATAAAGTAATAAATATACTGCTCTTTCAGCTTTTTTGTTACTTTCTATGTGCTGTAGCAAGGGTTAAACTACCATTTGCTGACATCACATCACATTGGAAAGTGGAATTGCTGTTTTCATTCACAATGCAGCAGCCTGGGTCTCTGCCAGTCCAACATACTCTGCTGCTCTGTACTCCAATCAACAGCGATCTCACTTCTTCAGCAACAGTGTTGATTGGAGCAGTATTTTATGTGGTATGTTGGGGAGCAGTGGTGCAACTCTCCAAGATGCAGCAGCGGGGAGTAGAGTATGGGTGTCAAGCGTATCTATCTTTCTGCCAGACTGTTATGGGCTGTGCCCCTGATGATGTCATGTGGACAAAACATATAGGGCAGAGCTTCACTGTTCAGGAGTGAGAGAGTACCCTGCAACTTTCCCCCACAGTAAAGCGGTGTCTATTCTGATTTGAAGTGTGAGGAGAGGTGGCGGCTTGGTACTTATTTGTGCAGTTACTCTAGCTCTTGAGTGCAATTAATGATTTCAATCAATAAAGATTGTTTTATGGGTTACACTATGAGGCTTTGTCTTCTGTTTTTGAGCTAAGCTTTGGTTTGAAGTGGAATATCCCATCACCTGCTGTGAATACCAGCATTTCTATCAGGTACATACCTGTATGTAGCAGCTATCTCAGGTCCCAGATTGATTTGAGGCTTCATTTGCCCTCGTAACAAGGTTCTAGTTTTGAGGTGAGCATACACCCTTTGGGGATTCCTGGTGGCAGTCCTGTGTGTGCCTTTGTGGATTATTATTTCTGCTTTGAATTTTAAATTCAACACTCGTGACGTAAAGGTTTGCATTGATTAAGAGGGAACACGAACTTATATGGGGTTGAAGTTTTTTTATTTACTGATGTTTATCATTTTTTTTAAATTGGTTGTGCACATTGGTTGCACTTTTTATTGTTCATGGATAAGCGCTTGTACATAGATCACAAGTGAATATGAATTTTTATGTTCTTTATTTATTTATGTTTATTGCCATTTATAGATTGGTTGTGCATATTGATCAAATTGCTTTACATCAGTCGTTTTTTTTATCTATTTTACTTTGCATTTGCATTGACTGCAATTTTTACTCAGTGTCTGCATTGTTGATCAGTTCGGACCATAATAGAGTTCATCTGTTTGGAGACACATGAAATGTGACACATTTATAAGGTAATTTATGAGCGTAGCATGTTTTAGGCTCAGTTCACATTGGTGCAATAGAAGACATTGCATGTGATGCGCACTGCACGTGTTGCCTGTGCTATGCAAATTCAGCCATAGAATTCGCGTTGCATTCGGACCAAAGTCGTGTAGGGCCCTCTTTTTGGTCCGCACCAGAATCGGATCGCATGGGTGTTCATTCTCTAGCCCTAAGAGAATGAGTGTAGCCAGCTGGAAAAATAAATATAATCCTTCTCCAGCTACCCACACAGACCACGACTGTTTCATAGATAAAACAATAATATAAAACATAATCAACATTTTCAAGTACTTTTATTTCTAGATAATTAAGTTCATTGTGGAAAGTGAGAAAAAGCTTTCTCTGGATTTAATTACATACAGTAGGTATCTGTTTCACAGTCACAATGCCAATATTTTTACATTTTTAATCAAGGGCATCTATATATAATATTGTAAACAGGTGACTTTCTCGCCTTGTGTCATTATGTCATGAAATACAACCGTGGAATAAACTTCCTATCAATGCTATATCTTTAAATGTGAACATACATGGGATGCCATGTTCTGTGTTTCGGTAAATGTGTTGGAATGTTTCACACAATTTGCAATTTTTTATTTTTTTGTATATCATGCAGAGTGAACTAATATCCATATTTCCACCCAAAACTTTTGAGTTTGGTTTGGATGGAGCATGGAATGATTAGAGCTGGTTTTCCTAACCAGGGCTCCATGGAGCTCTAGGGTTCCCTCAGAGGTTACTATGGGTAAGCAGTGCTGGATTGATCTCCTCATCGTCTCCTAATTGTGCAGATGCTGGCAGCTCAAGTGGGTCGTCCTCCTGGCTCAGAGCAGCATGGAACAGGTGAAAAAATGTGAGCCACCTGCCCAGAGTCAGCTGTGTCACTGGCTGTGCGGTGTGCAAGAATTGCAGAAATCATAAGCATGGCTCACCACAATTATAAATCCTTTGGCAGATAAAACAATCAACATATATGGATTTCAGTTGCGTATTTAGCAGTTTGCCTGGGCTTCCACTTTAGAAGAATATAACTATTCCTACAGCAGCAAGTGGAAAGCCTTCTGTATGGGAACCATCAGAGACAGTGACTGCTCTTGGTACTGAACTGACTCTATCATATCTTTTCTAGAAATTGATCCATGGTTAATTGTATGGTAATTCTGTTAGTACTGGCAATACTGTAATTAAAAAGTATATTACAGTATTTTACAATTTACTGGCAATAGAAAACTGGAAAGGGAATCATTCACTCTTTTTTTACTGGCTTTTGTTGTTACGTCAGGGATATTATCAGGTCTAATCAATCAGCATAATAGGTACCTTAATTTAAAGCTAAAGGAATTATCTCTATTGCATACTTACATTGGTCGAACTTGGCACAATGTTACTATGCATATCTTATCCCTGATGGGCCGATGGGGAAGCTGGAAATCACTGTAGTAGTCGGCACTGCTGCAATCTTCTGGGTCCTGCTGGAGTTCTGCACAGGTGGCTTCCCCTCTGCACATTGAGCACAGAGGGTCAACAGTCCCATAGGGTTTGAAATAAGAATACCTACATTGTGCCAAGCTATTATGCAGTAAAGATCATTCCTTTCCAGCTGTAATTTCTCACAGGAAAACGGTTAGTTTATATTCTGCTTTAAAAAATGTAAAACTAGATTTTGCATTGTAAAACAAAACTGTCAAAATATAGATTTCATTTTAAAAGGTGAAATATAAATAATATTCTATTACAAATAAGCCCCTGTTGGATGGTTATATTAGATGGAAAGCCCCTGCTGACCTTTATAGCTGTAATCCCTGTGAAACAATTGATTGTTAACCTTCTCTGCCAGTTTCCTCTGACAGCAGTGAATTTATGCTCGCCTGCTCGGAATAGGTGAGTGGAAATAAGCTGAGGGTGAGTGTGAAGCCGCATCAGAGGGGCGCCGGCGTCGCCGGCAGGTGGGATTAAACAGGAGCCTATTCTCCTCCCAGCCTTGGCCCCCTGTCATTCTCTTAGCTGGGCCTGGCATACAGCAGGAGTCAGCAAAGAACTAGATGAGGTTTGGAGAGGAGTTGGGTGGGAGCTGCCAAAGTTTACTTTTCCTATTAACAAACTGGTGAATGGTTGCTCGGACCACCTAGCAACCAATCACCAGCTTGTTAAAACTAAAAAATAACTTTGTCAGCTCCCGCTCCCCTGCCAAGTGCTGTGCACTGCTGTAAGTCTCTCGGTATCCTAAATCAGTGAAAGTGTTGTTCATTGGTTTTCATTTTTTTAATGCTATATTTATTGTAGCTCTAAAATATTTACTTAACAAGGCAGTATTGATGTGTACAGTGCCTATAGTAGCCAATCATGTTTTATCCTTATTTATTTATTTATTTATCACAGTCAGATCAATAAATGATAATATGCTTTATGTTAATATTGTTAAAGTTGTTGTTGCTAATATACATTTTTGTAACATAATTCTGCAAAAAACATTTAACGGTGTCATTTCATGACTTAATTTACAAGAGCGCGTTTAGGGGAGGAATTAAGGGTGGAGCAAGGTAGGGGTTGGGTTGGGCAACTGGCGGTGAGTAACTCTTAAAGCGGAGTTCCAGCCTGTATTAAAAAAAAATTAAAAGTCAAAAGCTACAAATACTTTAGCTGCTGACTTTTAATATAAGGACACTTAACTGTCCAGGGAGCCTGCCATGTTGGCACCCGAAGTCGACCCATCCATCAGCTTTGGGTGCAGGCGTCGGCATCCTTACTAAGGGAAACAGGAAGTAAAGCCTTGTGGCTTCACAGCCTGTTTCCTACTGGCCATGCACGAGTCATGCTGCACTTTCTGAATGGTCCCGCTGTCTTCTGGGACCTGGGAGTGTCTCCCAGAAGGCGGGGGGAAGGAGGGGAGGCCACAAATGACGTGGGTCACTGCGGCACCCTTACAAAGAAGTGGGAGTGGATACCTGTTTTTGAGAGGTATCCGCTCCCCCCCCCCCCCCCAAATAAAAGGTGCCAAATGTGGCACTGGAGGGGGGAGGAAGCAGATAAGCGGAGCTTCCTGTTTTGGATGGAACTCGGCTTTAAGGCCTGGCTAGTAGCTCAGGACATTCGATTTTGAGCCCTGCTCTAATGTGAACACAGGGAGAGCTGAGCTGCTGTGAACCACTTCCGACTATCTGCTGTAAACTTTGAGGATGAATTGCTCCAACGTAGCTGCAGCCACAAAGATCACTGAGGGCTTATTTAGCAAAGTGGTGTAAAGGTTAGAACCTCTGTCCAGTTTTATTGCCATCAATGTATCTTCACCTAATTTCCTAGTGAATAGTACTATTAAGACAGGAAGTAAAAAAAAATCTTTCCAACTTTATCCAAAACAAAATAAAAACGTTTTGACTGCTGTTCTACTTTAAAATTAAATTAAAAAGGTGAATATTTTCTACACGGGCCTTCCATTATCTCTTTTTGTCCATCTAATAGAAGAGAAGCACATTACATTTATGGTATCATTACTACCGTGGAGTTTAGCGGTTGGGGGAACTTTCCAGATCAGTTGCCATAGTAACATTCCTATTCCTCCTGGTAAAGGTCAGACTCAAAGTTTATCCTTTTGTTGCTGATGTCTCTTCAAAACACTTGGCTGAAAATTACAGCCTATGTTCCTAGAATAGAATGAAGAAACTAAACAATTACAATGACCTTTCTTGGGCTGAACGCATCTGCTAAAGAACCATATAGTTTTCATCACCAGACACTATACGTTAAACAGCCTTACTGGATTTTAACTATATCAAATGGAGCATAACATACTATGTTCACAGCAAGAAAAGCATTTCAACACTGGTGCGCTTTTTTTTTAAAATAAAACAGTCCAATGAGCTAATTCTAAAGTTCAAGACCTATGGCAACCAATCAGAATGTTCTGCTATGAACATTTTGTTTGGCACAGACGATCCTAATTTAGGCAAGGTAAGTACCTGTCCTGGAATCCAGCGTTGTTTTCACCCCAGCTGATTTTTCAATCGGCTCTCGGGTGCTGCCGCCGCCATTTTTTGTAAGGGAAACCGGCAGTTTCCCTCACTGCGCATTGTGAATACCCCGGCGTTGGGGGAAGGAGGAGGGGGGCCTAACTAACAGGTGACACCTGGTAGTGGGTGTGTCCACCTGTTAAAACCAGGTACCCGCTCGCCCCCCCCGAAAGGTGCCAAATGTGGCAGTGGAGGGGGGGAGCAAACAAGTGGAGCTCTCCCTTTTGGATGGAGCTCCGCCTTATAAAACGGTTAGTATTAGGTTTAGGAATACAAGAAATTTTAGGGTTAAAGGTATTACTAGTTTCCAGGTTTGTGTTAGAATTACACAGAAGTTCAGTGTCAAGCTTAATAGCGTTCACAGCAACAGTTAGTGTTAGGGTTACAGGGAGGGGGTAATGTCAAGGTCAGTGTTGAGGTTACAAGAAAGTTTAGTGCCAGGGTTGCAGGGAAGTGCTAGCTAGGGCCGGTACAATGGGTGGGCGGAAGGGGCGGATGCCCTGGGCGGAAAAATTTATTGTAGGAAAAGGGGGGGGGGCTCAGCGCAGGTGGCGTGCTGACAATGTGCTAATATTTTTCTAGGCAACAAGTGACTACCGCCAGCCGGGCTACAATACTGCAGAGCTGTAAGGATGTGCCGAGTGCGCTCCTGCACTTGGCACAAGCCAAAGGACCGGGACCCCACTTCCCTGTCAGGCGGAGCCGCAGGGTAATCTCCGCCTGACAGGCACTTACGAGTCCCGGCGAGGCGCAACGTCACTGAGAGGCCAGCCAGGAGGCGGGATTGGAGAGGAGCATAGAGAGCCGCTGGGAAGGCAGTGAGTGCAACCTAAATTAGGAATCCACAGTCTACAGTTGAATTGGCTTACTCTGGGGGGGTGGGGGGACCAGAGGTTATTTAATTACCAATGGTAATATGCAGCATGAAGGGGGTTAATGTATTGCCACTGGCCACTAATGCATTAGTGACCAGTGTCAGAAAATGAACCCCTACACTCTGCAAGGAAATTTGCTTCAGAGCTTAGTAAACTAGGGAAAGCTCTGCTGACTTCCACAACCAGATCATGTGCAAGCTAAAATGTTTTTTTAATTTTTCTTGAATGAGTTTGGGTATTTTTTGCAAAGTGAAGCTTCACCTTATTTACCAATCGAAGGACCTCGCAGAGTGCAACTGTACTTGCAAAATTAAGGTGATTTGCCTTTATTAATTCAACCCCAAGGAATGTTAGGGTTACAAGGAATGTTAATGTTATAGCTACACCTAAGCTTAGTGTTAGGGTTACAAGGAAATTTGGTGTTAAGGTTACAAGGAATGGTAATATTAGGGTTACACAGAAGCTTAGTGTGAATGTGTTTGTTACCCTAAAGAAAATTGGATCCTGTTCCCTTAAAGCATTTTATACAGCACAGTGATTGTTCTGTGTAATTTGGCCCCCTATATCACCTGAAATACCTGGCTTATCCTGCCTGGCTATGCCCTCCCCTTTGTAAACTGACCAAGGTGTATCATGGCTGCTGAGCTCTGACACCGTGGTCAGTTTACGTGCCTCCGTCATCCGCAGCTCTCCTGTCTCTCCTGTCCTCCTCTCCCTCCTCCCTCCCTGCCTCTTGGCTCCTGTGTCAGGGCCCGCCCCCTCCCTCTTGCTGCTGAAATCAAATTTCATATCATATATAATCCTTCTTGTCTCCTAACAATAGGTGCTCCTGTGTCTGTGCAAAAAAAATGCAGTATATACCTCATTTCAGAGTGCAGATAGGCACTCACGTGCCCGGTCAGCTCTCTCCTCCTCTTTTCCTCCCCTTTCCGACTGATGTCAGCTTGGGAATCTCAGCCCCGTCCCCTGCATCTGTCAGAAGGGGAAAGAGAGAGCCGGCCAGTCACGTGAGTGCCAATCGGTGCTCTGAAACGAAGTATATACTGCATTTTTTTATAAAACACAGCCGCAGGAGCACCTATAGGTAAGAGACAAGGAGGGATATATAAAGTTCTTACAGTGGGTTAACAACCACTTTAAGGTTACAGGAAAGGTTAGTGTAACCATAAAAGGGAACGTTGGTGTAAGGATTATATTGAGGGTTAGGGTGAGGATAGAGCATCACACTCTGTGCCGAAAGCTAACAGAACTTAATGCTAATGTACTGATTTTTTCAGCATCATTAGGGCTCATACGCTCTGCAGCTCAAAAACCTCTTTTCACAAACCTCTCCTCAGCTCAATTTTTCTTTTTTTTTGTGATTGTGTCTTCGAGCTTCTTTGGGCGTTTCATGCTTCATGCTTTTTTGAGCATTTTTGGGCACTTAGGCTTCTTTTTAGCTCAAAAGCTCTTCTCAAAAAGAAACTTGAGTATGGTGGGGGTTTTTTTCTGCCTTATAGGGAAAGCTGCTTTTACAGGCATTTGAGATTTTATTTCAGCTTCAAGAAGCTTGCACTTTTTTGGGCTTTTTTGCTTGTTCTTATTGAGCTTCTTTGAGCTCCTATGCTCTTCTTTGAGCTCTCTTGAGCATAAGCGTTTTTTTTTTTTTTTTTTACAAACCCTCCCCTCAGCTTTTTTTTCCTATTTTTGTGTATTTTCAAGCTTCGTTGAACTTTTTAATGCTTTTTCATGCTCTTTAATGCTCTTTTGCGCACTTTTTTGCGTGTTTTTGGGCACTTAGGCGTCTTTCCTGCTCGAAAGCTCCTCTCAAAAAATGCGAGTTTGGTGTTTTTTTTTTTTTTCTGCCTGTAAGTGCATATGCCTGTAAACTCCTGAAAAAGCCATAGTGTGCATGGACACATTGACTAACATGTAGGGGAGTTTCCAGGCAGAAAAAAACGAGAGCTCAAAAAAGTTCAAAAACCTGTAGGAGAAGCTTCCTTGAGTTTCTTTGAGCTGCAGTGTGCATGAGCCCTTAAAGCGAATTCTAATTTGATCTGGTTACTGTGGGTTACTGTTGTCTTTTACTGTGGGCAGTTTAGTTATAGCTCCTATTGTTGAATAAGCCTGAATTGGTTTATTATACTTCAGAAAAAAATAAAGAATCCAGCTGGACTGTAAAAGTGATTTCATTTTGTAAAGTAAATTAGAAAATTTTAAGTTTTACATCCTGAAAAAACCAGTGTGAAGAATATATAAACAAGTTCAGCATTTTCCAAAGCCTACCCTTGACCAAAAAAAATGTTTAAAACTTAATTACAAATTTCTGTAAAGTAGGAGAATGCTTATAGTAACATCACACTAAAAATTGAATAATTTTGGCATGTATCCCCCTAAACAAGAACTCTACCCATACTTGCTGGCTCTTAAACCCCTTTGGACTGGCACCCATGGACTTTTTTAGACTTTTATTTAGCTCCATGTATATTTCAAGTGGAACTGCACTGATGCTGTTTGAAGGTTTCGTGAAGCCTCCGGGCACCATGCCTGTTGTGTACACGTGGCCAGCCAATCTCCGGTAATTCAAGTGAAGAGGAGTGCTATTCGCTTACATGAACCTGTCTTTGGCAGTGCCAGTGTACACAACAGACACTCTGCCTAGAGTTTTATTCAAAATGTGTCATTACTGAAATAATTTTGAATGCTGAAGTGTTCACAGAAAGCTATAGAGCTGCTCTCTGCATCTCTACATAAAACACTAGAGTTTCTAGACAACTTTCTCAACAGAATGAAGACTTAGACCAGGGATCCTCAAACTTCGGCCCTCCAGCTCTTGCGGAACTACATATCCCATAAGGCATTGTAAAACTCTGACATTCACAGACATGACTAGGCATGATGGGAATTGTAGTTCCTGAACAACTGGAGGGCCATAGTTTGAAGACCCCCCGACTGCATGATTTGCTCAATAGCACAGTGCAGTTAAAGAGACCCTGTCACTGACAGTGGCTGGGTAGCCTTGCATGATTTAACATTGTCATTGCAAATCACTCATGACATTAGGGCCAGGGAAGGAGAGAAGCTTGGTCTCTCTCAAACACAGACCCTCTGAGATTCCCTGAAGTGTAAGAGATTACCACTTGCTGACCGCCTAACTGTATATATATATATGTTATTACTTTCACATTAAATACCGAGGTTATGGCAGCAGCTAACAGGCAGCCCGCTTTCTTATAAACCAGTGGCCCATTCACCACAGGATCACTTTTATGGGTAGCGGGAGAGGTGCCACCCCCCCCCCCCCCCCCACCGCTTTCCGGTGTCTTCCGTCTGTAAACCTGGAAGTGATCTGGTCCGATCTGTGGCTAGGCAGGAAGCCGAGATGCCCTTGGAGGACCAGAGCTACGTCTGACGTCACTTCCGCCTCTCGGGCTTAAAGGGATTTTTTTCCTAAAGTCAAAATTACATTTAGGTTTTTTTTGCTCCACGAGCATACACAATTTTAAAGTATGACATGTTAGGTATCTATTTACTCAGCCTAACATCATCTTTCACATTATACAAAGAAATGGGGCTAACTTTACTGTTTATTTATTTTTTTATTATTAATTAAAGTGTATTTTTTCCCAAAAAATTTAGTTTGAAAGACTGCTGCGCAAATACAATGTGACATAAAACCCCTCAAACTTTTGTAAATATTTTATTATATCTTTTCATGTGACAACACTGAAGAAATGACACCTTGCTACAATGTAAAGTAGTGAGTGTACAGCTTGTATAACAGGGTAAATTTGCTGTCCCCTCTAAATAAATCAACACACAGCCATTAATGTTTAAACCGCTGGCAAAAAAAGTGAGTACACCCCTAAGTGAAAATGTCCAAATTGGGCCCAATTATCCATTTTCCCTCCCCAGTGTCATGTGACTTGTTAGTGTTACAAGGTCTCAGCTGTGAATGGGGAGCAGGTGTGTTAAATTTGGTGTTATCGCTCTCACTCTCTCATATTGGTCAATGGAAGTTCAACATGGCACCTCATGGCAAAGAACTCTCTGAGGATCTGAAAAAAACAATTGTTGCTCTACTTAAAGATGGCCTAGGCTATAAGAAGATTGCCAAGACCCTGAAACTGAGCTGCAGCAAGGTGGCCAAGACCATACAGCGGTTTAACAAGACAGGTTCCACTCAGATTAGACCTCGCCATGGTCAACCAATAAAGTTAAGTGCACATGCTCAGCGTCATTTCCAGAGGTTGTCTTTGGAAAATAGACATATGAGTGCTACCAGCATTGCTACAGAGGTTAAAGGGGTGGGGGGATCAGCCTGTCAGGGCTCAGACCATACGCCGCACACTGCATCAAATTGGTCTGCAGGTTCCAATTGGTCTGAGGTGAACCAGGAATGCTAACATGTACTGTGACATATTGAAGCAGAGCACGATCCCCTCCCTTCGGAGACTGGGCCGCAGGGCAGTATTTCAACATGATAACGACCCCAAATACACCTCCAATATGACCACTGCCTTGCTAAAGAAGCTAAGGGTAAAGGTGATGGACTGGCCAAGCATGTCTCATGACCTAAACTCTATTGAGAATCTGTGGGGGCATCCTCAATCCGAAGGTGGAGGAGTGCAAGGCCTCTAACATCCACCAGCTCTGTGATGTCATCATGGAGGAGTGGAAGAGGACTCCAGTGGCAACCTGTGAAGCTCTGGTGAACTCCATGCCCAAGAGGGTTAAGGCGGTACTGGAAAATAATGGTGGCCACACAACATATTGACACTTTTGGCCCAGTTTGGACATTTTCACTTAGGGGTGTACTCACTTTTGTTGCCAGCAGTTTAGACACTAATGGCTGTGTGTTGAGTTATTTTGAGGGGACAACAAATTTACACTGTTATACAAGCTGTACACTCACTACTTTACATTGTAGCAAGGTGTCATTTCTTCAGTGTTGTCACATGAAAAGATATAATTGTCATGGTCTTACCTTCTTGCTGTTCTCCTTCGTTTGACATGTGCTGGCGGCCATCTTGGTTTCTGGGTTTCTTGTAGCCTTCCACACTGCGGCTCCTCCTTCCCACTGGGAGGAGTTGGATGCTTAGCTCATATATATAGGAGGTCTGTGGCTTCAGTTCCCTGCTTGGTCCTCCTGTGTTCACATGCTTCTAAGACTGCTGCTGCTTCTGGTTCCTGATCCTGGATTCGTCTGACTACCCTGCTGGTTCCTGATCCTGGCTTCGTCTGACTACCCTGCTGGTTCCTGTTCCCGGCTTCGTCTGACTACTCTCCAGGCTCCTGACCTCTGGCTTCGCATAGACTCTGCTTCGGTTTTGCCATCCGTTTGGACTTTTGCTTTACAGCTTGATTTTCAATAAAGCCTTCTTATTTTCACTTATCTGTTGTTGTACGTCTGGTTCATGGTTCCGTGACATTAGGACCAAGCCATGAATTCTGACGGTACAGGGCCATCCTCGCTACCCACGCTGGTTGCCAGACTTGATCAGCAGGATCACCTGTTGGGTCGGTTCGCCGTGGCGTTGCAAACCCTGCTTGAACGCACGGCACCACAGGCCATGAATTCTGACGGTACAGGGCCATCCTCACTACCCACGCTGGTTGCCAGACTTGATCAGCAGGATCAGCTGTTGGGTCAGTTCGCCGTGGCGTTGCAAACCCTGCTTGAACGCACGGTTCATTTCGCTCCCGTTGCCGATGGGTCGGTTGTCGCTCCTGGTCCCGCTCCTACTGCCGCTCCGGTTGTTGCGCCAGAGTCTACCCCGACACCTGTTGTTGCGCCTGCGGTGTTTCGGGGTATGTCCGGTTCTGCCCCCCTTCCACAGCGCCTTGGGGGAGAGCCAACTCAGTGCCGAGGTTTCCTTAACCAGGTGGGCATTTATTTTGAGTTGCTGCCACATGCCTTTCCTACTGAGAGATCAAAGGTGGGCTTCTTAATCTCGCTCCTCTCGGACAAGGCCTTGGCCTGGGCCAGTCCTTTATGGGAGAACAACAATCCGGTGGTTGCTGAGTTTTCCGGTTTTGTTGCTTCTCTTCGGAAGGTATTCGATGTGCCGGCTCGTGCTGCCTCTGCTGCGAAGCTCCTTATGTCCATCAGACAGGGTTCACGATCCGTAGCTGAATACGCCATTGAGTTTCGTACCCTGGCAGCAGAGGTGGGCTGGAATAATGAGGCTCTGGTCGCTGCTTTCTCTCATGGTCTCTCGGATGCCTTGAAGGATGAGGTTGCAGCTAAGGACCTACCAGTGGAGCTCGAGTCTCTTATTTCTTTCCTGATTTTGATTGACACCAGACTCAGGGAGAGACCTTCCTTTAAGGAGAGTCTGCGGAGGCCTCCTAACAGATTGGCGCCTACCTTTGCTGTCCCACCCGTGCCTCCCTCTCCTCCCACGCCTCCTGGGGATGACTTGTCTGGGGGTGAACCCATGCAGCTGGGGTTTGCTCGCCTGTCCGAGGGGGAGAGGGTACTCCGGAGACGCGAGGGCCGATGCATGTACTGTGGTCTCGGTGGGCATTTTCGGTTGGCATGTCCGAACCGTCCGGGAAACGCTCGCACCTGAGATCCTGGGTGGAGTCTCCTCGTCCCCGGTTTCCCGTGTTGACAAACCACTGATCACTGTTGTTCTCTCCTGGGTCGGGGGCTCGGTGACGACCCAGGCGTTGGTGGACTCTGGTGCTGGTGGTTTGTTCATTGATAGTGTGTTCGCTGCCGCCAATTCCATTCCTCTGCAGGCCAGAGGTTCTCCTCTGGCTCTTGAGGCGATAGACGGCAGACCCCTTCTGCCGCCACACGTGACTCATGAGACCCTTCCAGTGGGGTTAGCCATTGGTGCCGTCCACAGAGAGTCGGTCTGCTTCCAGGTTATTTCGTCTCCACACTACTCGGTGGTCTTGGGGTACCCTTGGCTCCAGAAGCATAATCCGATTTTCGATTGGAGATCGGCCGAGATCCTCTCGTGGTCACCGCAGTGTGGGGCTAGTTGCATCCATGGGCCTGTCAGGTTGCTGTGTACTTCCTCTGACTCTCTGTTGCCTCCTGAATACGAGGAGTACCGGGATGTATTCGATAAGGTGCGCGCGGTTGCCCTACCTCCGCACCGCCCATACGATTGTGCCATCGAGTTACAATCTGGTGCCGTTCCTCCTCGTGGCAAAGTCTATCCACTGTCGGTAGCGGAGAATGAGGCCATGGAGGAGTACGTGAGGGAGGCGCTTTCACGCGGACACATTCGCAAATCCTCGTCCTCGGCAGGGGCTGGATTTTTCTTTGTGAAAAAGAAGGGCGGTGAGTTGAGGCCTTGCATCGATTACAGGGGTCTCAATCGCATCACGATCAAGAACGCTTACCCGATACCCTTGATTTCCGAGCTGTTCGATCGCCTTAAAGGGGCCACGGTCTTTACCAAACTTGACCTGAGGGCGGCATATAACCTCGTAAGGATCAAGGCGGGCGATGAGTGGAAGACCGCGTTTAACACCAGGACCGGTCATTATGAATCCTTGGTTATGCCCTTTGGGCTGTGCAATGCGCCCGCAGTCTTTCAGGAATTCATCAACGATGTTTTCCGTGACCTGTTGCAGCAGTGTGTGGTGGTCTATTTGGATGACATCTTGGTATATTCTGAGTCCATGGAGACCCACATTCTGGATGTCAGACGAGTGTTGCAACGGTTAAGAGAGAACAAGCTGTTCGGTAAGCTTGAGAAATGCGAATTTCACCGATCCCAGGTAACCTTCTTAGGTTACATCATTTCCGCTGAGGGGTTCTCCATGGATCCTGAGAAGGTTTCGGCTGTCTTACAGTGGCCCCAGCCCAGTGGTCTTCGCTCCCTGCAGCGCTTTTTGGGCTTCGCCAATTATTATCGGAAGTTCATCAGGGACTTTTCCATGCTAGCCAAGCCTCTCACGGATCTGACCAGGAAGGGCAGTAATTCCCAGGTCTGGCCGCCCGAGGCCATCCAAGCTTTTGAGGCTCTAAAGTCTGCCTTTGTGTCGGCTCCGATTCTGTCGCATCCCAACCCTGGGTTGCCCTTTGTCCTCGAGGTGGACGCGTCTGAGACGGGAGTAGGCGCCCTTCTGTCTCAGCGTAGAACACCAGAGGGTCCTCTGCTTCCTTGTGGGTTTTACTCCCGGAAACTGTCTTCCGCGGAGTGCAACTACCAGATTGGTGACAGGGAGTTGTTGGCCATCGTGCAGGCTCTTAAAGAATGGAGGCACTTGCTCGAGGGTTCGGTGGTTCCGGTCCTCATCCTGACGGACCACAAGAATCTGACCTACCTTTCTGAGGCCAAGAGATTGACACCACGTCAGGCCAGATGGGCTCTGTTCTTGTCACGTTTTAATTACGTGGTCTCCTACCTACCCGGTTCCAAGAACATCAGGGCGGATTACTTATCACGGCAGTACTCCGACCTGTCCAGGGAGGAGTCGATTCCGACTTCGGTCATACCTCCGAATCAGATCCTGGCCGCCATTCGCACCAGCCTGACCTCTCCCCTGGGTGAGCAGATTTTGGCGGCTCAATCTGGTGCTCCCTCTGGGAGACCCAACGGCAGATGTTTTGTGCCTGAGGAGTTGCGCACTCGGTTGTTGCGAACCTACCATAACTCCAAGACCGCGGGGCATCCTGGAAAGAATCAGCTGTCCTGGGCTGTTTCACGTCTGTTCTGGTGGCCTTCCTTACGTTCCGACATCGCCGCATATGTAGCGGCATGCTCCGTTTGTGCCAAGAGTAAGTCCCCTCGGCACCTTCCGTTGGGCCTTCTGCAACCCTTAGCCACCGGGAGCGCCCATGGTCACACCTGGGGATGGATTTCATTGTGGACCTCCCTGCATCCCGAGGCCATACGGTCATTCTCATGATTGTGGATCGGTTTTCCAAAATGTGCCACTGTGTTCCTCTCAAGAAGTTACCCTCTGCACAGGAGTTGGCCACGATTTTTGCCAGGGAGGTCTTCCGGTTGCACGGTTTGCCCAAGGAGATTGTGTCGGATCGGGGGAGTCAGTTTGTGTCCAGGTTCTGGCGCGCCTTTTGCTCCCAGTTGGGGATTCATCTCTCCTTCTCCTCGGCCTACCACCCTCAGTCCAATGGGGCCGCCAGAACGATCCAATCAGGCCTTGGAGCAATTCCTTCGTTGCTATGTCTCCGATCACCAAGACAATTGGGTTGACCTCCTGCCTTGGGCTGAGTTTGCCAGGAACACGGCGGTGAACTCTTCCTCTGGGACGTCTCCCTTCATGGCCAACTATGGGTTCCAACCTGCCGTGTTACCGGAGGTATTCTCTCCCCAGGATATTCCGGCTGTGGAGGATCACCTTTCCGTCCTACGTGCTTCTTGGGTACAGATCCAGAGGTCCCTTGTGGTCTCTGCGCAGCGCCAGAGACTCCAGGCTGATCACAGACGAGCGCCTGCTCCTTCCTACCAGGTCGGAGACCGTGTATGGTTGTCCACCCACAACCTCAACCTTCGAGTGCCCACTCCCAAGCTGGCGCCTCGCTTTGTTGGTCCCTTCCGAGTGCTTCGCAGGGTAAACCCGGTAGCCTATGCCCTTGCGCTTCCTCCTGGCATGCGGATCTCCAACGTGTTTCATGTCTCCCTGTTGAAGCCACTGGTGTGTAATCGTTTCACTTCCTCGGTTCCTCGGCCTCGTCCGGTCCAAGTGGGCAATCGTGAGGAGTATGAGGTGAGCAATATCCTGGACTCACGCCTGGTCCGCGGTCGGGTGCAGTTTTTGGTTCATTGGCGTGGTTATGGTCCAGAGGAGCGTTCCTGGGTTCCCTCCGCAGATGTCCATGCTCCTGCCTTGCTCCGAGCCTTCCATGCACGCTTCCCTCAGAAACCGTTCTTTACTCCGCGGAGCAGGGGCCCTTGAGGGGGAGGTACTGTCATGGTCTTACCTTCTTGCTGTTCTCCTTCGTTTGACATGTGCTGGCGGCCATCTTGGTTTCTGGGTTTCTTGTAGCCTTCCACACTGCGGCTCCTCCTTCCCACTGGGAGGAGCTGGATGCTTAGCTCATATATATAGGAGGTCTGTGGCTTCAGTTCCCTGCTTGGTCCTCCTGTGTTCACATGCTTCTAAGACTGCTGCTGCTTCTGGTTCCTGATCCTGGATTCGTCTGACTACCCTGCTGGTTCCTGATCCTGGCTTCGTCTGACTACCCTGCTGGTTCCTGTTCCCGGCTTCGTCTGACTACTCTCCAGGCTCCTGACCTCTGGCTTCGCATAGACTCTGCTTCGGTTTTGCCATCCGTTTGGACTTTTGCTTTACAGCTTGATTTTCAATAAAGCCTTCTTATTTTCACTTATCTGTTGTTGTACGTCTGGTTCATGGTTCCGTGACAATAATAAAATATTTACAAAAGTTTGAGGGGTGTACTCACTTTTGTGAGATACTGTATATCCCTTTAAGCACAATCGGGAATTCACCACTTATGATGTGTTCCACCCATTCACTCCATGCACCTTACCAACTCCCAAAACATTCATGCACATATCCAATCAATCCCTTCTGATGAATATTTCTCCCACTTGGTTATAAATGAAAAAAAATCCTCAGAAAAATAAAAATATAGTGTGATACTGCTATAAATATCATTCATTATAGCGACATAACCAATCACATTATCATGCAAACCCGTGTTACATAGTAGGTGAGGTTGAACAAAGACAATAGTCCATCCAGTTCAACCTGTGTAGGTGTGTGTGGCTGTAATCATCTCACATAGCCCTGAATGTTGTGATCCTTGAGATGTACGTCTAAGAGTCTTTTGAAAGCCACCATACTACCCGCAGAAACCGCCTCTTGTGGTAGAGAATTCCACAATCTTGTAGCCCTAACAGTAAAGAACCCCCCACGTTGCCTGAGGTTAAAACGCTTCTCCTCTAATCGCATTGTATGCCCTCGAGTCCCCATGCAATCCCTTCGACTGAATAGCTTTTTTTCTAAGCTGAGATCCCCATTGAGATATTTATAAATTGCTATCATGTCCCCCCTCAGGCGTCTCTTCTCCAGGGAGAATAAATCAAGCGATTGCAGACGCTCTTCATAATTAAGGTCCTCCAATCCCCCAATCAGTTTAGTTGCCCTTCTCTGGACTCTCTCCAGCTCCAACACATCCCTCCTGAGGACTGGAGACCAGAACTGGACAGAATACTCCAGATGCGGTCGGACCAGAGTTTTATAAAGTGGAAGGATTATAGTCTTATCCCTGGAATACATCCCTTTCTTTATGCATACTAATATTCTGCTGGCTTTGGCAGCTGCCGCTTGGCATTGCATGCTATTGCCTAATCTATCATCAACCAAGACTCTCAGATCTTTCTCCATTTTTGATTCCTCCAAGGGTTCCCCTCCTAACGTGTATTGTGCTTTTATGTTTTTAGTCCCCAAGTGCAAAACCTTACACTTCTCCACATTAAACCTAATTTGCCATGTCGTTGCCCACTCCGTTATTTTGTCCAGGTCATTCTGTAGGATATCTGCTTAATGCTGTGCAGTTATTGCCCTGCCCAATTTTGTGTCATCTGCAAAAACTGATATCGAACTACTGATCCCGACCTCAATGCTGTTTATGGTTATGGGGGACCCCGCTTACCACCTCAGACCACTCTGAGTATGCGCTGTTTATTACCACCCTTTGGACATGCCCTTTTAGCCAGTTCCGTATCCAAGAGCAAACCCTGCTGTCGATACCTGCAGACCTTATTTTATAAATTAAGCGCTTGTGGGGAACTGTATCAAATGCCTTAGCGAAATCCAAGTACACCACATCCACTGGTCTGCCCCTATCTAGCTCACAGCTCACCTCCTCGTAGAATGTTAAGAGATTGGTTTGACAAGAACGCCCATTTGTAAACCCGTGCTGATTACTGCTGATGATGTTGTTGTCTTTAGCAAACTCTGCGATATAGTCCCTTATCATCCCCTCCAGAAGTTTACATACTATCGATGTCAAACTGACAGGCCTATAATTTCCCAGGATATGCCTCTGCCCCTTTTTGTATATCGGAATCACATTAGCTTTCCTCCAATCCCCTGGTATATCTCCTGTCCTAATACTCTCAGCAAAGATCAGGAACAGTGGTCTAGATATAACCTTACTGAGTTCCTTGAGTACTCTCGGATGTACGCCATCCGGGCCTGGTGATTTGTTTGTGTTAAGTTTATCCAGTCTTTCCCGGATTTCACCCTCTGATAGCCATAGTGGCAAGTCCTGTGTATTACTACTAACCATGCAGTCATGGTCAGTGTACCCCTCCGTTTCCTGTGTAAAGACTGACGAGAAAAAAGCATTCAGCACTGTTGCTTTTTCAGTGTCCTCTGTAACCATCCTCCCATCATCATTAATTATGTGTGCAATATGATCTGCCCTAGTTTTTTTGCTGTTGATATATTTAAAGAATTTCTTTGGGGGTTTTTTACTATCCTCCGCTATTTGTCTCTCAAAGTTGATTTTAGCCATCTTGATTTCGTGTTTACTTTTCTTATTTGCCTCCTTGTATTGCTCGAAAGCCGATACTGTCCCCTCTGATTTATATTTCTTGAAGGCCAATTTTTTTCCCCTAATAAGTTTTTTAACGCTACGGTTTAGCCAGCCAGGTTTGGCTTTGTCTTTTCTAAATTTATTTCCCATAGGAATGCACTGCAAGATGCATTTGCTTAATATGTTCCTAAAGCATTCCCATTTTTCCTCTGTGGTCAGTGATCCCAAGGTTTGGTCCCAGTTTACCCTTTCCATCAATGAGTACAATTTTGGAAAGTTTGCCCTTCTGAAGTTTAGGGTTCTTATGTTCCCCACTTGCCTTGTTATATTGTTATTTACACTAAATGTGATCATCCTGTGATCGCTAGAGCCCAGGTAGTCCTGGACTCCTACCTCCGAGATTAGGTCTGGGTCATTAGTGATCAATAGATCCAGGACTGCCTTTTCTCTAGTCGGAGAATCCACCAACTGTGACATGTAATTATCCTGTAAGGTTTCCATGAATAGACGGGCCTTCTGTGAGTGTGCTGTCCCCTCTTCCCAGTCAATGTCGGGATAATTGAAGTCCCCCAATATGATGACTGATCCCCGTTTTGCACATTCCTTTTTTTGTACATTCCTTGAATCCCTGTGAGATGTGCATCAAGTCCCAATCTCCAACAAAGAGTCGCTCCATGCACCTTACTGTGCTTACTTGCCTTATACACCTAAAATTATAAACGTTCCTTTTTGCACCAAGGTCAAAAATCTTCCGCTCCTCCAATATTCAGATTCCCCTATGCAAATATACATTATATTATCAAAAGTATTGGGACACCTGCTTTTACACGTACATGATCTTTAACCTCCTTGGCGGTATCCCCGAGCGTTACTCAGGGTTCATTCTCACTGCCAGGAGTGGTAACCCCGAGTCATGCTTGGGGTAACATTACAGAGCTGTAGCTCCAGCAATGTCCTTCGCTGTGATCGCCGGCCGGCATCTGACTTCCTGGTTCCGTTCCCTGCGAGCAGCGGCGGTGCACGGAAGCGGAACTGGGCAGGAAATTCAAAAGTATAAACATAAATAAAAGAGGTGATACTTTGTAATCTGAGAGGATTACACTGTATTACCTCAGATATGACACCTGATACAGTACAGTGCCCCTTTGCCTGCCATTTTACTGTCATTTGTGCCCATAAAATATAACATGGCATCAAAAAAGTCCAGTTGGGTGACAGCGGCAGCGACAACTACACGGGGGTGCTCGCAGAACTGAGCGATAGTGAGTCGTGGGGAGATTTGTCATTTGACACTAACAATGATCTGGCAAGTGACAACGGCGATCATCCTTCACCTGACCTCAGCGATGTGCGCACTATTGACTTTGATACGGACCAGGTAGCGCCCCCAAGATTCCCGTTCACTGGATCACCTGGGATAAAGGTAGATGTTGAGCGTAACAACCCTCTGGCATACCTGCAATTATTCCTCACTGAGGAGATAATTGAAAAAATTGTCACGGAGATAAATCGCTACTAAGAGCAGCAATTCGCTACGTTGCATGCCAGGTTTTCCAGAAGCAAAACGTGGGAACCAGTGACCAAAGAGGACATCTGGCAGCTTCTTGGACTCATCATTCTTCAGGGGGTGGTGGGGAAACCATTCCAGAAATGGTACTGGACCACCAAAAAGGTACTGGCCACTCCATTTTTTGGCACCGTGATGTCAGAATACCGGTTTTCCCTCATCATGAAGTATTTCCACTTCACGACAATGAATAATTTGATGAGGCCACGCATCCTGCGCCCAAACTAAAAAACATCTGGGAGGTATGGCAAATTATTGTGACCAATTTCCAGCGGACCTAAGTGCCAGAAAGGGACGTCAGCGTGGATGAAAGTTTGATGGCCTACAAGGGACGCCTAAGCTGGATACAGTACATTGCATCCAAAAGAGCGCGGTTTGGCATCAAATCCTACATGCTCTGCGACTCATCCACTGGGTACATCTGGAATTCGATCATTTACACCAGTAAAGGCACGAAGTTCAACCCCAGGTACAGCAGCTATGGGATGGCCACATACACTGGTGGAGCCATTGCTGAACCAGGGATATTGTGTGACCACGAACAATTTCTACACGTCTCCGGAAGTGTATGAGGTTTTGCTACAAAACAAGACTGATGCATATGGTGCCGTTAGGCCTAACCGATGTGACATGCTGTCTATGTTTGCCAAGAAAAAACTAAAAACTGGAGAAATGGTTGCCTAGCAGAAGGGCAAGATGATGGCAATGCGATGGCGAGACAAGGAGGACAAGTGTCTCATGAGTACTGTGCACAATACCTCCACTGCCATAGTGATAGACTATAATAGAACTATGGGAGGGGTCAACAGCCGATCAGGCAATGACATTTTATCCGGCTATGCTCAAACCGCAAAAAAATTATTATAAGAAGATCTTCAGACATCTTCTGGAACAACGCCTTTGGAAGGCATATATCCTGCAAAGAGCGACAAGTCTCTTGTTCATTCTAAGTTTATCTGGAAGGTGGCTGAGTGGATTTTTGTCAACCACAAGACGCCATCAGTATTTGTGAAAAGACCTGGACGTCGTGCTGTTGACGTTGTCAACCCAGAACGCCTGACTGGTCGTCACTTTGTGGACTACATCCCGCCAACCGCAAAAAAGGCAGCACCTACCAGGATGTGCATAGTTTGCTGCTCAAAGAGAGATGGCAATGGAAAGAAAGTCCGAAAAGAAATCCGGTTCCATTGTCCTGATTGTGATGTCGGACTTTGTGCAGTCCCATGTTTCAAAATTTATACACTCAGGATGTTTATTGAATTTTCTTTGTTTGACAAATTTCATTATTTATTACATTATTGAATAAAATTATATTATTTATTAGATTATAATTCATGATTTTGTGTTTTCAAACGTTATCACATCTGGGATGTCTACTAGAGTCTTGTTTGGTCAGGTTTAAGTAAGTAATTACTAAGAATTGTAGGCCTACAATACATAACACCAAATTTCCATGCAAAAAATCGTACCGCTTTTGGTACAAAATTCCAGACCTAATCATACCGCCAGGGAGGCTAATGGCATCCCAGTCTTAGTCCGTAGAATTCAATATTGAGTTGGCCACCAGCTTCAGTTCTTCTGGGAAGACTGTCCACAAGGTTTAGGAGTGTGTCTATGGAAATGTTTGACCATTCTTCCAGAAGCGCATTTGTGAGATCAGGCACTGATGTTGGAGAGAAGGCCTTGCTCGCAGTCTCCGCTCTAATTCATCCCAAAAAAATGGAGGGTCCCCCTAGGGTGTGGGACTTTAACGGCAAGCACACTTCCACAGATGTATAAAAGTAAAAATATTTTTATTATTAACAAGTTTAAAATAGATCTCAATGGATCTGAGATATTACATAAATGATACAGAGAACACAAATAATGTGGTAACACAGATGATCTATATATGGTTGAAAGAAATAATGGTGCATATACTCAAAGGTATATGTTGGTTTCTTGAAGGAAATCCTCCCACCCGACGCGTTTCAGGCACGCAGGCCTTTCTTCAGGGGTCTGGGAAGTGGGGAGGTTTTGTGATTTCCTGCATAACATGGTAGATATTGTATAAATTAATTGCATAGCAAATTATGTCAGTTTCAGTATATTTCAAGTATTAGATGTTATACCTGTAGAAGAAATCTGGATATAAAAGTTTCATACCTGTAGGTAGCTTGGAATGTGACAAGAGAGTCACTACTGGTAAAAGTAAGAGAAAAGAGGGGTTCCGCTGTGCTTAGTGCCGAAGTATGCACCCCTAGGTCCCTGAGGGTGTGGATCTTCACCAATGTGGCCCCAGCGAGGATGCCTGAAAGGAGGCTGCACGTGTCTCTGTGTAAACGTATATGTAGGAGAATCGAATTATTTGAAGATGTATTAAAAGGGATGACTAAACTGCTCTTAGGATAGGTGTGGAAGTAAGAGGAGAGGTACCTTGTAATAAAAGTATTGACACTTCTGGTTAAGAGGATGTACCTGTTGTGTTGAAGGTCACGGGGTAGGGGGTGTTGTAGGTTGGTAGAGTCAACTGAAAAATATATATTATATATACATATATATACATATATGTGTATCCTATTATACATTGGGGTTGGCTCGTACAGTATTCTACCAGGGAGAGTGTTTAATACTCATACCTTAATTTATTTGTTGCGTGAGGATTTCCTGACCAGGAGTCGTATTGCTGATTCTCCGAAATTAGCAGAGTATTGTCCCTAAATAGAATGAGTTAATCCATGTTTTGGTTCTCTTCTCTAGGTTTGAGAGGTGCATCTGGGAACCAGAGATATGGCATATATGTTACACATAGTGGGCAGATAAGGGGTAAGAGGGTGGAAATAAATTAAATTAAAATAGATCCAGCTGGTAAGTTACCTGGTGATGTTTCAATAGCAAGAATTTTTCAAGTGTCGGTTTCCTTATCAGATTCCTGAAATGACAAGTTTTTTTTTCTCTATTGGGGTCAGCCAGTGGTAAGGAAGGTGAAAATGGCTTGTGGGGGGGTCCCAGGTGATTACCTTGTATATCGCAGGTCACGTATGCAGTCATCGGCGGCGGATGCTGTGTCTGGCATCCACCGCCGTTTAAATGCCCATGAAGGACGCCGGAGCATGCGCAGTGCGAGCCGCGAGCACGCTCCGGCGTCATCTGTGCAGCCAATGGCATCCACCGCCGATGGAACGCAGGACACGCCCCCGGATGCGGAAGTGCGGCCTGCGTTTCAACGGCGCCGACGCAGTGATTGGTCCCTGAGCTGCGGGCGGGGCCAGTAGATTCGGCCGTCATCCGCAGGAGGGGCCAAGGAGCGGGGGGGCCCGTAACACAGTCACGTCTCCCCCCGGGTGCGCCGGGTGGGGCCACAAGAAAAAGATCAGCCCCAGGGGATGGAAAAAAGAAAGGGGGCGGGGTCGGCTACCGCACATAGGATTCCCTTTTGGAAAAAGAAGAGGAGCAAAGTGTGTGGAGAAAGATGACTAGGAAATAGATGGAAGATGGGGTGGGATAGGATAATTGGTGAAAAATGCTTTGATTTGTTGAAGACATTTATCCATAATACAGACATGATATATTAGACACTACAAATGAGATATAGTATTGTTTCAAAATTAATAAATAAACATTATATCCGTATATATGAAAAATGTATGTTTAAAAATAGCTTGTTACTGGTTGAATAGTATTAGAAAGATATTTATCCTGAGTATTGAAATAGACATAATACATCTACAATAGTCCGTGTATATAAAGTTATTTACACATTGCGTGCCCGCCTATGTCTATATTATGTGGTACATAAGTATGAATAATGAAATAAATAAAGAAGATAATATGGGAAATAAATTCATCCCAAAGGTGTTCTTTCAGGTTGAGGTCAGGACTCTGTTCAGGCCAGTCAAGTTCCTCCACCCCAAACTCACTCATCCATGTCTTTGTGGACCTTGCTTTGTGTTTTGTGAAAAATAACTAAAAAATATGTAAATTAATCAAAGTTTCAAAACAGAAGCAGTAGCAAATTACTCATCACTGTGTCATTTCCATTGAGAAACTGTGCATAGACGTCTAAAACTGGTTTAAGTACTTTGCCACCAGTAGAACCAACAATCTTATGTATATATTTGTTCTTGTGGACATTTCAATTTTGGAACAAATTTAAATCATGAACAGGACCAAGTACAGGAATAGTAAACTGCACTGGCGACAAAATCTAATTTTCATTCCTCATATCCTGGAACTCCTTGCAGGTAGATGTAATTCTCTGATACATGCAAGCTTGGAGGCGGTGCTAGTTTTGAATCAAGGGGACAAACAAAGAAGTGTTTTCCTTCAGAGAAGCCTTGTCAGTCTCCTAATGGCAGCTTATGAACCTGTATTAGAAAAAAAAAATTGTCATTTTATTTTCTAACAGGAATGTTAACATTTGTCTGTGACTGCACCATTCTAACCCACAGGGTTTCTTCTGATAGAAGTCATTTCCCTGATGGTCTGCATGGGCTGCCAACAGAGAACACTGTATGTGATTTAATATAAAAAGCAATGGAGTTCAAGAACATAACTGGTCAACACAAATTTCCACAACATTACGGAGAATGATCATCATATGTGAACATTTGTATTATTTATATAAAATTAAAGCTGAACTTGGGAAAGTAACAAAAATATCCTTGCAGTGGGGCCCCTCGCTCATTATTGCCTAAGGCACCAGTAAAAGCCTTGTCCCTTGTTCCTGGTTCCCCTCAGCTCCTTCTCTTCGAGTGCTGGCCAGTAGTCACAACTGTGATGTTATCACATACAATAAGGGACCATCAGTCCAGCATTGTGAGGATGCTGAGGGTCTACCCAGAAGTTGGAACATCAGAGAGAAGAGGTGTGCTCCAATGTTGGGGGGAGCACAGGATAGGTTAAATAAAAATGATTATTAGTGGAATTTGAGGGGGTTTTTGATTTTTTTTTAATTTTCCCAGAATTTAAATTTAACCGGTTGCCGACTGCGCACAGTATATTTACTGCTGCAGTCAGCCCCGGCCAGGCAGAGTGACGTAGATCTACGTCGCTCGCCTGTCACCGGGCTTTGAGCTAATAGCGGGCGAGCGCGCGCCCGCTGAGGCGCGCGCCCGCTGAGGCTCGTTCACAGAGGAGTCCGGGAGTGTGACCAGCGGACCCGATGTCCGCCGGTCACACTACGATCGTCGGTAGAGCAGGAGAAAGGCGGGCGGCTTATGTAAACAAGCCGCCTGTCATTCTCCCCTGTGTAAAAATGGAGATCAGACGGTTCTACTATGTAGAACTGTTGATCTCTGTTTTTACAATAGGAGACCTGTCCCACTACAGTTAGAATCACGCCCCTAGGACACACTTAACCCCTCCTTCTCCAATACAGTTAACCTGCCAGTGTAATTTTTACAGTAACAGTGCATATATATATATATAGCACTGATTACTGCAGTAATGTCACTGGTACCCCCAAAAGTGTCAAAAATGTCAGTCAAGGGTCCGATCTGTCTGCCGCAATGTCGCAGTACCGCAAAAAAATCGCAGATCGCCGCCATTACTCGTTAAAAAAAACAGCAAAAATGACAAAAATCGTTTCCTTTGTTAGTAAACGCGATAACTTTTGCGCAAACCAATCAAAATACGCTTTTTGCAATTTCTTTTTTTACCAAACATATGTAGCATAAAACTAATTGGCCGAAAATTTTAAAAAATTTTGATTTTTTTGGGGGGGAATTTCATAAAAAAAGTGAAAATATTGTTATTTTTGCAAAATTTACGCTCTTTTTTTGTTTATAGCGCATGATCAAAAAATCGCACAGGTGATCAAATACCACCAAAAGAAAGCTCTATTTGTGGGGAAAAAAGGACGTGAAATTCGTTTAGGTACAGCGTCGCACGACCACACAATTGTCCGTTAAAGTCACGCAGTAAAAAATCGCAAAAAATCCCCTGGTCAGGAAGGGGGTAAAATCTTCCTGGGCTTAAGTGGTTAAACACACTGACCAATCCTTTTGTTGTAGTTTTCACATTTTATTTTGGTAATACTTAAGTACATAACATTCATAAAATGCAAGTTTATTCCGGTACATGTTATTTTTGGAACTAGGAATATATACAGTTATCTTTGCCTGAGGATATCAAAACAATCTGGTCGTAGACCTATTTTTCTCTGCTCATTATAATGCTTCTAATTAATTTGCCCCACATGCCAGAAATAATTAATGTCCATTCCATGCTATTATTTTCATTTTCTTCAGGACTTTGGATGACACAGGCCATTTTACATTTATGTCTAGTTTGATAAGATCACAGTATTTTAATACTTGGTGATTTTCCACTATATGGAAATTCATTTTGTGGTTGAAAAAACTATTTTTTTTTTTTTTTTCAAATAAACCGAGGAAGATTTCTAGATTAGTTACATACCATATAGAAAAGCATTTCTCAATCTGTTCACCCCAGATGAACCGTGAAATAATTGTCAGGTGTTCAGGAACCCCTGCTAAGATTAGTCCATCAGGGGAAAATGCCCATTATATTGGTAGTCAATGGAAGAAATTACTCCTTACAGTGCTGGTCAGAATGCCAAGCTTACAGTTAGCTGGAAAGATCATTGGTGCCATGCTACTGGTTCTGCCAAGTAGCAATGGACCGGGAGCTATGAAGGCACCATAGGAAGGTTAGCTAGCCACAGATCAAGGAACCCTTAGTAACTTCTGGAGGAACCCTTGGGTTCCATAGAACTCTGGTTAAGAATGGCTGATATTTACTAACACAAATATGTTACATTTTGCTGTAGGATTTAGCCCCGGTTCACACTACTGCGAGTGCCGGGTTCGCATGTCATGTCGGAGCGCACTGCTCCGACATGACATGCGATCAGCTGTGCGGTGCGAGTTTAGCCATACAGTTTCTATGGCTAAATTCGCATCGCACCCGCAGCAAACACGCACAGGAGGCATTTTTGCTGCCGCATCAGGATCGGATCGCACAGCGGTTCACACTTGTGCGATCCGATCCTGTGCGAACTTCACGATCGCACTGCGATATGCGATCAAACTGGGGGTGTCGTTAAGATTACATTGACACCCCCAGCGGATCGCATATGGCAGTGTGAACTGCCTGGGGTGCGTGTGCGATGCGGGAACAGGCTGCGAATTCGCAGCCTTCCCGCATCGCATCAGTGTGAACCTAATCTCGACAATTGTTATGAGAGATCTTAGTAAGCAGAAAATTAGATGCCGGAGTTAGATACTAGAAGAACAAATCAGTATGTCACGTGACTTTGTGAAAGTTTTAATTTCTCCAGGACATAATATACTTAATGGTGATAAGTAAAATTATTGTATTTAACCTGGAGGTCTGACAATAATTTACACCTTCAGTAATGTAACTTGAACAATTAACACCTGTCCAAGATGTTGTGGCACCATGGTGACTGCAATAAGTAACCGGAACAAGGCAGATTTACAAACTTTCACCCCTTTAACACTTCCCATCATGATCTTAGACAATAAACATGTTACTTGGCAATATTCCATGACAATTAGATTAAGGGGGCTGAGTTACTCATGTGGCTATAAATGTTGGGGTATGTTGCTGACACTCATTAGAGCTAAGGAAGCTACTTGGATGAGAAGGGAAATGTCATCAACATTACAGAATAAGTCCCAATTACTTGTGATAAGCTACTGCTATATTTCTGACTATGGTTACGAACAAATTAGCACAAGTGTGGTTATTTGTGTTGGTTCTACTTGAAGGCAACCATGATTAATGCACACGTGAAACACAGAAAACTGTATGGTTTGCAGTATTTTTGTTTTCCTGTGTTTTTACTTTATTTTTATATTTAGGTCAGGTCCTTGGGTTTGGTTTAACCACTTAAGGACCGGAAGGGTTTACCCCCTTAATGACCAGGCCATTTTTTGCGATATGGCACTGCGTTATTTTAACTGACAATTGCGCGGTCGTGCGACACTGTACCCAAATAAAATTGATGTCCTTTTTTCCCCACAAATAGAGCTTTCTTTTGGTGGTATTTGAACACCTCTGCAATGTTTATTTTTTGCGCTATAAACAAAAAAATAGCGACAATTCTGAAAAAAAAAAATATTTCTTACTTTCTGCTATAAAACATTCCCAATAAAAAAAATGTAAAAAAAATCTAACTTTTTAATAATTTTAGGCCAATATGTATTCTGCTACATATTTTTGGTAAAAAAAATCCCAATAAGTGTGTATTGATTGGTTTGTGTAAAAGTTATTGCATCTACAAACTAGGGGAAAGATTTATGGCATTTTTATGTATTTATTTATTTATTACTAGTAATGGCGGCGATCAGCTATTTTTAACGGGACTTCGACATTGTGGCGGACAGATCGGACACCTAACTGACATTTTTGACACTTTTGAGGGGACCAGTGACATTACTACAATAATCTGTGCTAAAAATATGCAATGTTACTGTACTAATGACACTGGCAGAGAAGGGGGTTCACATCAGAGGCGATCAAAGGGTTACATGTGGGCCTTGGGGGTGTTTTCTAACTGTGTGTGGGATGGGCTCACGATGAACAGAGACCTGTGTTCCTAAATAAGAGGAACACAGGATCCCTGTGTTCATCACTCACAGAGCAGCGATCTGCTGTGTTTACATCGGCAGACCGCTGTTCTGTCTCAACGGGGAGCGATCGCAGGTGCCCAGTGGGTATCGTGGCCGCCGGACCCACTGATTGGCGCTCCCTCTAGAAAATTGGCGTATGCGCATGCCCCCACACTGACTGCTACGCGAAGCGACGTACATGTACGTCGTTTTGTGTAACAGAGCCGTCCTGCTGCAATAAAACTATGGCTGCTGGTCGGTAAGCGGTTAAGGTTTGTCTGGTAGTCTTTCTCTCCCATCTCACTATGGCGGTTGGTCGGTAAGCGGTTAAGGTTTGTCTGGTAGTCTTTCTCTCCCATCTCACTATGGCGGTTGGTCGGTAAGCGGTTAAGGTTTGTCTGGTAGTCTTTCTCTCCCATCTCACTTTTTAACAATCCAGACACCTGAAAAGACTTATTCTTGCAAAATGGTTAATCAGTGCCGTTTACAGCTAAATTTAAACATGACGTAAACCCCCAAAAAAGCTAAGCTCCACCATCCAGTGATGCAGCAATTACATCCCTCCCTGGCCATTGTCATCTCCTACCCGGCTTCTTCTGGATGCTGGGTTTTGGAACTCTAGATTGACCAGTGGGGAAATGACGTCATCCTGTGCATGTGCACAGAAGTCCGTCATTCTGACACAGCCAGAGTGTGCCGGGACTGCATGCTGAGCTGCACATGCGACTTTCAGTGTACATTTAATAGAAGATGGCAAGTTGGCAGATAAGTGTTTGTTACCACAGACATAGCAAGCCTCTTCTGCAATAAAGACCGGCCTGCTTACAGTTTTTTTTTTTTTTACCAGATAAATTTAATTTATTTTTTTTAAAGGCGTACAGAGAAAAACATTGTAGAAATTCATATATTTAAAGGAACTGTTTACTTCTTAAAGAGTAGGCAATACAGCTACATTTGATTGCCTGTTGACCCCTGCTAGTGATTGGTCAATGATATAGAAGCAGCAGACTTGCTTTGCTTTCACCTCCTGTCAGCAAACTCCTTGTTAGCACACCTGATTCCTAGTACAGGCTGTCCAATCACAGCTCAGATTGAGCTCTACTGTACAGGGGATTACAAGAAGAAGATACTGAGTTACATGTATGTACTTAAAATGGTTGATTTGAAAAATACACGTAATGATTTTTAATGCTTAGTGTTAATTTTTTGATAGTGTATCAAATGGTGTTTTTTTGTTTTTTATCTGCACAAAATTCCACTTTAAAACATAAATACAAAATGAGTACCTCTAACACAAAATAATAAATCAAATTTCCATAGGAGCAAATTTATTTTGTTTTTGCCTGTCTCAAATTTTGGGATACCAAAAAAATGGGGAAAACCAACGTAGACGTCAATAATTTAACCAACTGGATCACACATCATGCATGTAGAGGTACAGTATATCTCAGTCATTTATCTTTCAGTTACTATCAACAATTCCATCTAACATCATTTGTCCTCTGTTAGAGGTCTAACCTGGAAGGGGGAGGAGGGAATTTTGAACAGGGGCACCTGTGCTGTGCCATTTTATTTTTGGACTGTGATGTCATGGAAAATGGTTTCTGGTAGCGTTTTGCAAGGTTGCGTATAGGTCATTGCATCTTGTAAATTCCCCCATCACTCCAGCTTTCTCCTGCTCCTGGGAGATCACTAGATTAATGTTACCATGACAATGTTTTTTTTTCCCTCTCCATACCTTTTTAATACTGCTCATCCTAGTTCCTTATCATTTTGCTTGTCTTACCACTGCCTAGCGAGTCCAACATCCAAATTACTTTTTAATAGATAAAACAAATTTACTTTAGCAAAAGTCCAGAGATCCCAATCAGAACAGCTAAGTGTAGAGACTGCTTATCTTCATTGGACTCTAACTAAATATGATTGTGGCTTTGTAATGACTTCCTTCCTTCCTTCTTTCCCACTTTTCTTCCTTTATTATTTTTCTCTTTCCTTCCTTGTATGTCTTGAGCTCTGCTTAGACTATTTATTAAAAGATGTTCTTAAGCTGGAAATTAAAAACCTAGTTACGTATTTAAATTATTCAGGGCAGAGGCCTAACTAGAACTTTTAGGGCCTCAAAACTATGAAGGGCCCCCCTGACCCCCGGGGGGACCCAGCCCTATGCATCACTCCTGTAAACCTGGATAGGAGTAGCGGTGGGGGCAGCATATAGAGGAACATATCCCCTCCATGTTCTTCCTGCAGCGGAGAGGGGATTCGTTCCTTTATATGCTGCCCAGCCGCCCCGCCTATCCATGCGTACAGGGCTGAGGCATGGGCCCCCTGGAACATGGAGTTAGAATAAGTCTCAGCAGTGGTAGTAGTGATGGGAGGATGGAATGGGTCAGTGGCAGCTGTGGTAGTAGTGGTAGTGGGTTAGTATGGGATGAGTGGCATTGGGGGTGGGGCGGGTAGATAGGATGGGATGAGTGGCAGCTGTGGTGGTAGTGGTGGGGGGATAGTATGGGATGAGTGGCAGTGGTGGTGGTGTGGAATGAGTGGCAGCAGTGGTGGTATGGAATGAGTGGCAGCGGTGGTGGTGGGAAGGAGTGAGTGGCAGCGGTGCTGGTGGTATGGGATCAGTGGCAGCAGTAGGGGTGGGATGGAATCAGTGGCAGTGGTAGGGTGGGATGGGATCAGTGGCAGCGGTAGGGGTGTGATGTGATGAGTGGCAGCGGTGGTGGTGGGGTGGGTGGCAGCGGTGGTGGTGGGATGGGATGAGTGGCAGCGGTGGTGGGATGGAATGAGTGGTGGTGGTGAAGGGGGTGGGATGAGTGGCAGCGGTGGTGGTGAGGGGGTGGGAATAGTGGCAGCGGTGGTGGTAGTGAGGGGGGTTAGGATCAATGGCAGCAGGGGTGGTGGTGGGATGGGATCATTGGCAGCGGTAGGGGTGGGATGGGATCAGTGGCAGCAGTAGGGGTGTGATGGGATCAGTGGCGATGGTGGTGGGATGGATGGCAGCAGTGGTGGAGAGGAGGGTTGGGATCAATGGCAGCAGGGTTGGTGGTGGGATGGGATCAGTGGCAGCGGTGGTGGTGGTGGGATGGATGGCAGCAGTGGTGGTGGTGGTGGGATGGGATGAGTGGCAGTGGTGGTGGTGAAGGGGGAGGGATGAGTGGCAGCCGTGGTGAGGAGAGGGATGGAATTAGTGGTGGTGGTGAAGGGGGTTGGAATCAGTGGCAGCAGGGGTGGTGGTGGGATGGGATCATTGGCAGCGGTAGGGGTGGGATGGGATCATTGGCAGCGGTGGTGGTAAGGGGGGTGGGATCAGTGGCAGCGGTGGTGGTGAGGGGGGGTGGGATCAGTGGCAGCGGTGGTTGTGGTGAGGGGGGTGGGATCAATGGCAGCAAGGGTGGTGGTGGGGGGTGGGATCAGTGGCAGTGGTGGTGGTGAGAAGGGGTGGGATCGGTTGCAGCGGTGGTGGTGGTGGTGGGGTTGGATCAGTGGTAGCAGTGGTGGTGGTGAGCGGTGGTGGTGGTGAGGGGAGGTGGTATCAGTGGCAGCGGTGGTGGTGTTGGTGAGGGGGTGGGATCAGTGGCAGCGGTGATGGTGGTAGTGAGGGGGTGAGATCAGTAGAAGCGGTGGTAGTCATGAGGGCGGGTGGGATCAGTGGCAGTGGTGGTGGTGGTGGTGAGGGGGTGGGATCAGTGGCAGCGATGGTGGTGGTGAGGGAGGGTGGGATCAGTGGAAGCGGTGGTGGTGGTGAGGGGGGTGGGATCAGTGGCAGCGGTGGTGGTGGTGAGGGGGCTGGGATCGGTGGCAGCAGTGGTGGTGGTGAGGGGGGTGGGATCAGTGGTGGTGGTGAGGGGGGCTGGGATCAGTGGCAGCGGTGGTTGTGGTGAGGGGGGGTGGGATCAGTGGCAGCGGGGGTGGTGGTGAGGGGGGGTGGAATCAGTGGCAGCGGTGGTGCCATTCTCAGACACCACCCCCTCTGCCTCTTATTGATCCCAACACCACCACAGGTCTCCTTCCTATCCCCCCATCACTTCTGTTGTAGATATGATGGGGGGGGGGGATAGGGATGAGACCTGTGTTGGTGATGGAATGGAGGCAGAGGTGAGGGAGGATGGAATCAGTTGCACTGGTAATTTGTCACTTACTTGGTCAGTCAGTCGATTCCCCTCAGTATTCATGGGCCTCCAGGGATGCCTCTGTGTTATGGGGACTCCTTGTAGAGGGGAGAGCTCCTCCCCCTTTCACTATATTGGTGTCAGCTGACTTTCTCTTTCAGTGTCAACCTCCGCCTTCCTACATGGCTACGCGTCAGAACGGACGGGTGGTCGGGCCCCTTTTACAGTAGCATGAGCAGTGGGGCCCCCTCACAGTGGTGGAACTCCAGGGCCCAGTCGCAAGTGCGACTGCTGAGATCCTGGAAGTTCCGCCACTGATTCAGGGCCCAGGGGGAAAATTTTTACCTCCCAATAGATGCCCCAGCTGCTGGAGATCCTTGACTCCCTGGACAAGTGCAATGAATCCAAATATAAATAAACCATCGTTTATCTATCAGGCTCTGTGAATAAAGCCTAGAAAACATCACTAGAAAACGAACAGTTCAAGTCAGAGCCACTATACTAACTATCCAAAGTTAGTACAGCAATCTCCCCTGCTGTTCTATTGTGTTCTGACTGGGGGGCGGCCCCCCCACCAATACACCCCTGTCAGCGCTGATTGGGAGTCGGTCGTCAGACTTTTTTCGGTCATAAGCCCATTGGGCCGGCTTCTGTCGGACCAATTGCCTTTCACACAGGCCGAATGCCGGTGTTCTGCCGAAATAGCCAACTTGTCAAAATCTCCAACCACGTCACTTACGGTGCGGTCGAGTTACCACTGCACGTGCGCAGATCGTTGGAGGTCAAGGAAAATTATAGAACACCGCCATGTAGGTACACCGAACCTCATTTCTGATTCTCTGTTGTAATGGTAAACTCGGGTAAACAGCGGCCAATCACTGGGATTTTTTTTATAACATGGCAGCCTGTCAGCAAAGACCCTTTCATAGAACTACGGACAAAGATCAGCTGCTCCCGAATTTAAGAATAGGAGGGGAAAACAGAAATGTTTTGGGTGTGCTAACATGGCGGTACACCAAAAACATTTATGATTCCTCAGCCTATTGGTAAACTCGGGACCAGCTGATCTTCCTCTATAGTTCTATAAAAGGATCTTTGCCAACAGGCCGCCATGTTATAAAAAAATTCCAGGGATCAGCCGCTGTTTACCTGAGTTTACCAATAGCATCAGATATGTTTTAGGTGTACCAACATGGCGGTGTTCTATAATTTTCTTCAACCTCCAACGATCTGCGCATGCACTGTAATGATGTCACACCAGCTGACCGTGACTCGGCCACACTGGAATTTTGACGGGTTGGCGATTTCGTCAGAACACCGGCCCACAATCGTGCCATGTGTACTAGGCTTTAGTCACTGCGAGTACTTTGGGTTTTTTTTACTAAAGGCAAATAGACTGTGCACTTTGCTAGTGCAGTCACTCCAGAATTTAGTAAATGAGGGGGAGGAGGGCACTGCTGACTTCCATCATCCAATCATGTGCAAGTGATTTGGTGCGGTGCAATTTTAGCCAATTCAAAACGAATGTGCTGAAATTGCACTGCACAAAACCACATTGAATTGCACAGGAACGCACAGCGTTTTCCTGTGCGGTCATGGTGTGAACCAGCTCTAAATGTGGTAAAGCTTCACTGTGTAAAGAATACCCAATCAAGTGCAAGGGGAAAAAAAAAAACTGCATTTTTCTTCCACATGATTGGATGCATACGGTAGGTGTTAGCAGACTATTGCATTAGGGTGTGCACCCCAAAGCTCAAACACCAAGCCAACAGCACTACAGGGCATGGGGGCCAACACAGGGGAAGTCTGGGCAGTAGAGGGAATTGGCACCACACGTAGTAATTAGGGTGTGCCCAGGCACACCCCCTGCGCACGTCTATGATTGGATGATGGTAATCAACAGAGCTTTACCACATTAATTAAGCTCTGTGAAAAATTAGTGCAACACTGCACTTGCAAAGTGCACAGTCTATTTGCCTTTAGTAAATCTACCCCTGTATATCTCTCCCATTAAAGTCTTCTATTATGCTTGCCACTGTGGATGCATCACTGTTTTCTAAGTCTAGCAGGACATAAAGGACCTGAACAACAATAAATAGTAGAGTTTACAAAAGGATATTAGATTATATTGCCCCTTATTTTATAAAGCCCTTAAATTATGTTAAAGCAACTGACACATTCATCCTAGGAGTACTAATGTCAATGTTGGTGATCTTTTAATCCAGATAAGGACCCCAAAATGTTGCCCGATTGCCAACCAATTTCCCGTTTATATATAGATGTGAAAATTCTTGCTAACTATATTGGGACTAAGTTAGCTTTGTGCACAATCAGCAGGCCAGCATCATTATCAAAGGAGTTCTCTGACTCATCCAGGCATATGCAGGGCTCCGAGGAAGAGTTGCTCCTGTCTGTAGACATTCTAAATGCTTTGACATTGCTAATGTACTATATGTTCTTTTGCCACTGGGGTTTCAGAAATAATTTATTTGCCTTGGGTCACGCCACTTTACACATAGCAATGGACCATTGTAAAGTACAGTGACTTCAAATCCCCTCTTTTGAAATTTTGAGAGGAATGCGTCAGAAGGCCCACTGTCCCCAGTGCTTTTCATCCTTGCCATGGATCCCCTGGCTATATATATGTCAGCACATGGTTATAAAAAGAATAGAAATATCAAAGCTAGAGAATAAAAAAGGCTCTTTTTGTTGATAACATCCTTTTGATTGTTGTCACATTGGAAGCCAAGTCTAAATCTATTGATGTCTTTATAACTAAACTATATTAAAACTATAAGGGGCCACTCTCATAACTTGGACAGCCTCTTTGCTATACATGAAACTCTTTATAAAGTCAGTTTTGCTGAAAAATAAACCCTTAAAGAAGTAATTCTAGAATGTTGTGGATAAGATTATAATACATGTTTTATTGTACTTTTAGTTGGTGTCCCAGTCCTATTCCTATGATAGTACAGAGTAAAATCATTTTTTTGGTATAGTTAGACCAAGACAAAGTGGCACTTAAATGTAAAGTTGAAGGAAAATGATAAATGGTTTTCAACATTTTTTTACAAATAAATATCTGAAAAGTGTGGCGTACATTTATATTCGGCCCACCTGAGTCAATACTTTGTAGAACCACCTTTCACTGCAGTTACAACTGCAAATCTTTTTGGGGATGTCTCTACCAGCTTTGCACATCTAGAGAGTGAAATTTTTGCCCATTCTTCTTTGCTAAATAGCTCAAGCTCTGTCAGATTGGATGGAGAGCGTCTGTGAACAGCAATTTTTAAGTCTTTCCACAGATTCTCAATTGGATTTAGGTCTGGGCCATGAATATGCCTTGTTCTAAACCATTCCATTGTAGCTCTGGTTGTATATTTAGGGTCTTTGTCCTACTTAAAGGTGAACCTTTGTCCCAGTCTCAAATCTTTTCAGACTCTAACAGATTTTCTTTTAAGATTGCCCTGTATTTGACTCCATCCATCTTCCCATCAACTCTGACCAGCTTCAATGTCTCTGCTGAAGAAAAGCATCCCCACAACATGATGCTGCCACCACCATGTTTCACTATGGGGATAGTGTGTTCAGGGCGATGTGCAGTGTTAGTTTTCTGCCACACATAGCATTTTGCTTTTAGGCCAAAAAAGTTAAATTTTGGTCTCGTCTGATCAGAGCACCTTCTTTTACATGTTTGCTGTGTCCCCCACATGGCTTCTCCCAAACTGCAAACGGGATTTCTTATGGCTTTCTTTCAACAACGTCTTTCTTCTTGCCACTCTTCCATAAAGGCCAGATTTGTGGAGTGCACAACTAATAGTTGTCCTTTTGAAAGATTCTCCCACCTAAGCTGTGGATCTCTGCAGCTCTTCCAAAGTTACCATGGGCCTCTTGGCTGCTTCTCTGAATAATGCTCTCCTTGCCCAGCCTGTAGGTTTAGGTGGGCAGCCATGTCTTGGTAGGTTTGCAATTGGATGTGTTTTATAGCAGAAAGTAAAAGGTTTGCAGTTGTGCCATACTCTTTCCATTTTTGGATGATGGATTGAACAGTGCTCCTTGAGTTGTTTAAAGCTTGGGATATTTTTTTATAATCTAATCCTGCTTTAACCACTTCAGCCCCGGAAGGTTTTATCCCCTTAATGACCAGGCCATTTTTTGCGATACGGCACTGTGTTATTTTAACTGACAATTGAGCAGTCGTGCCGTCGTGCAGGCGCTGTACCCAAATAAAATTGATGTCCCTATTTTCCCACAAATAGAGCTTTTTTTGGTGTTATTTGACCACCTTTTTTTTTTCTATTTTTAGTGCTATAAACAAAAAATAAAATTATTTAAAAAAAAATATATATATATATTTTTTACTTTCTGCTTCAAAACACATCCAATTAAAAAAATATTTAAAAAAATATAATTTCTTCATCAATTTAGGCCAATATGTGTTCTGCTACATGTTTTTGGTAAGAAAAAATCCCAATAAGCAAATGTTGATTGGTTTGCGCAAAAGTTATTGCGTCTACAAACTATGGGATATTTTATGGCATTTTTATTTTTTTTTATTTTTTTACTAGTAATGGCAGCAATCAGTGGCTTTTAGCGGGACTGCCACATTTCGGCGGAAAAACCTAACTGACACTGTTTGGGGACCAGTGACATTATTACAGGGATCAGTGCTAAAAATATGCACTTTCATAGTAACCTAGTAACATAGTAGTTAAGGTTGAATAAAGACAACAGTCCATGCAGTTCAACCTGTGTAGGTGTGTGTGTCAGTGACGTTAATCATTTCCCATATCGCTGTATATTGAATATCCTTGAGATGCATGTCCAAGAGTCTTTTAAAAGTATCAATTCTCCCCACTGATACCACCAATTGTGGAAGAGAGTTCCACATTCTTACCGCCCTGACAGTGAAAAACCCCCTAGACAGCTTAAGGTTAAACCCCTTCTCCTCCAATCTCATCGTCTCTTCTCCAGCAAAAATAAATTTAGTGTTTGTAGTCACTCCTCGCAATTGAGGTCCTCCAATCCCCTTATTCGTTTTGCTTCTTTGGACTCTCTCCAGCACATCCCTTCTAAGGATTGGTGACCAGAAATGGACAGAATACTTCAGATGTGGCCGGACCAGTGTTTGTAAAGTGGCAGGATTATAGTTTTATTTCTGGAATATACCCCCTTTTTTATGCATGCCAATATTCTGCCGGCTTTGGTAGCTGCAGCTTGACATTGCGTGCTATTGCTTAGTCTGTCTTCTACTAGGACCCCCAGATCTTTCGCCATCCTTGATTCCCCCAGAGGTTCCCCCCCTAGTGAGTAGTTTGCATTTATGTTTTTAGCCCCAAAGTGCATTACTTTACATTTATCCACATTAAACCTCATTTGCCATTTAATTGTCCACTCTATTATTTTGTTCAGATCTTTCTGTAAGATTTCTATATCCTGAAATATCCTGTTTTTGCCCTGTTTATTTTTGTGTCATCCGCAAAAAGTGAGATTGAGCTATTTATACCATCCTCTATATCATTTATAAATAAATTAAACAGAATTGGTCCCAGGACAGAACCGTAGGGTTCTCCACTTACCACTCCAGACCAGTCTGAGTACACATTATTTATCACCACCCTTTGGACACGCCCCTGTAACCAGTTTTCTATCCAAGAACAAACCTTATGGTCGATGCCTGCAGACATCAGCTTGTAGATTAAGCGTTTGTCACTATACTAATGACACTGGCAGAGAAGGGGTTAGCATCAAGGGTGATCAAAGGGTTAAATGTGTCCCTGGGGGGTGCTTGCCAACTGTGTGGGGGATGCCTTGACTGGGGGAATTTGTGTTCTTTCCGTAGCTCTTTCCATAGCTTCGCGCCTCAGCCCGGCGAGAGGCCCAATAGATAAAGAAGGGCCCCGATGATCCAAATCACGGCTAGATGAAAGCCTGAAATCAAATCAACAAGTGTGGGCGAACATACAAGGAAAAACTATAAGATTCCCACCTACCCAGACGCTGGATCTCTGTATCGGAGAAACCCATACCAGAAGCCATGGTAGCGGCGTCAATGCGGAAAGAGTGGGTAGAAAATTCTCGTGAGGGAAGGCCTAATTAATCGCGGCAACAACGGAAGACCTGCAAGAATTGAAACCTACTCAAAGAGGAAGAATCAGAATGCACCAGCAAAGTGGGGGACGGAGGACTGACGGACATAAAACGCAAGGTCAACCCGACTGGACAAAAGAGGCCTTTGTAAGCGTGCACAACTACTCGTCTGTCCCTGCCGCAGCTGTCTGTTTTGGAAGTGCGATGCAACACCGACACGCAGCACTCGGAGATGATCACGTTATCGGTTTGAACACCACCCGCCGAGGATCTAGATTTGGAAACCATCTCGCTGACCTGAAAAGCACCGGAAAAAACCCAGGAAAACGCAACCTGGAACAGAAGGGTATCAAAATCTGAAAAACATACCACCTGTAATAGTGAGAGGATATTGGAGAGGATCGAGAGTGACACTTGGCGCCGGGAATGAGGGACCTGGGTAGTAAATAAGTCCACTGTTGACTTATAAAAAATGTTAAAATAGAAATAAAAAATAAAAAATATTTGTGCTGGTGATTTTCGTGCCTATACACATGGCCCCCCACTAGGTATTGCACTCACCCCTCTTCAAACCCTTGAGACAGGGTTATTTATTTCTGGTGTAGGATAGCTCCAAAAGGAATCCTGGGACGTCTTTGCTGTCTGAGGTAGAGTGGACTGGAATCTGCCTCCAAGGTGTCCTCAGGAACTGTGTACCTCAAATGACATACAAAGAGTGCCCCATGGTGTAATACATAATAATAATGCAAAACGAGTGCAGCTAAACTCACAATAAAGACGATCACAATCAGTGAGAGACGCCGGGATACTTCCACGTTCCACGGCTTTGGCTCCTTAACCGGAAGTGACATTGACGTACAGAAACTCCACCCAAAATGGAAAGGGGACAACTACACTGATAATCAGGGAACATCGGTGCTGCCAATCAGTGCCTGTCAGATTGCTGCCAAACAGTATCCGTCAGTGCTGCCAATCAGTGCCTGTGAAGTTTTCTTCCTCCAGTAGAAGCCATGGTGGATATGGCGTAACGTGTAGAGGTACCAAGCGGTGGGCAGGTTTGACGTCATATGTGATCATCTTGGATTTGTCAATTGTGAGCTGTTTTTATTTCAATAAATGTGAGTTTAATATTTGAAGCCGTGATTTTCTGTATTGCTTCATACACTTGTGGGTACTGCACCATTGGAGATTCTCTTTTTTTATCCTTTCATGTGTTCATTCGGAACAACATCTGAGATTGAGGAGAGATCTTGAGAGCAGACGGCAGTGTTTATCTATCTTTTGTTAGCTTTAGACCCCTAGTGGGTTAAATGTGGAGGTGAGCAGACACTTCACCTGGAGATTGCAGCACTAATTCAAAAAGTGGACACCTATGGAATGATTCCCATATCTCACTCTCTACAGGAATTGTTTTTGGACTTTTTTTGCGCATTTGCACTTTGGAGTTTTTCTCTTTTTTTCTTGTCAGCACTTCAAGATATATTTGCTTCACTTGCACTTTTTTTTAAATATAGACTGAATTTCTGCACTAGTGTTGCACTTTATTGGATATTCATTGCTTATTTTGCACATTAGTTATCACTATCAGAGCCGGTTCACACTACTGCGACCAGAAAGTCGCCCCGTGACTTTAAAGAGACTTGTTTAGAGACTTGGAAGAGACTTGGAAGAGATTTGGAAGAGACTTGTGCACTACTTTGAAGAGACAGGCGACTTTGTCTGTGGGGAATGCCTGGCTAATCTCTTTCTTCTTCCTGGAAAGTCTGATAACAAGTCTCTTCAATTAAGATAAGGAGGCGACTCCCATTGAAGTATATGGGACAAGTTGGATCACAGGTCGCCTCAAAGTAGTACAGGACCCTTTTCTGAAGTCGGAGCGACTTCAGTAGTGCCAATTAAGACGGCACTGATTGATTAACATTGCTTTTGTTATGTCAAGCGACCTGGGGTGACACAAGTCGCCTCACAAGTCGTGCTAGTGTGAATGGGCTCTCAATGTATTATTTTTCTTTTTAATTTTTTATTACATGGAATGTTCATCCTATGTTTACCATCATCCTTTATTATATTTTAGCTTAGCAGCATTATCACATTTTACACATAATTTAACCAGTGCCTATCAATGCTGCCATTCAGTACCCATTAGTGCTGCCTGTCAGTGCCTATCAGTGATGCTTATCATTTCTGCCTATCAGTGCTGCCTATCAGTGCTCATTAGTGCTGCCTATCATTGCCACCTATCAGTGCCGCCACCTATCAGTGCCCATCAGTGCTGCATATCAGTGCCAATCAGTGCAGCATCACCATCGCACATCAGTAAAGGAGAAAAATGTATTATTTACAAAATTTTATAACAGAAACTAAGGAAACTCTTTTTTTTCAACATTTTCGGGTATTTTTCATTTGTTTAACAAAAAATTAAAAACCCAGTAGTTATTAAATACCACCATAGGAAAGTTCTATCTGTCTCAAAAAAATAATAAAAACATTTTGGCCGCTTCTCTCGGGGGCACAGTTTGAGCCCATTTGGGGTGCCCCTGGAAGATCGGCTCCCATTTTAGGTTTGTAGCTAGCCATATTTGGTATATCCTTTTGATATTAATATAATGTTTTCTCTTTTTGCTTATACCTGACTTATTTGCCTGTAACAGATATTTCTCTGGGACTGATCCGAACAACATTTATTCTGTAGGCTTCCCTTTTACATGCCTTGTAAGCTATTGTTCTGTTGTTATCTGTTTACAAAACTTCAATAAAAAATATTGAAAATAAAAAAATAATAAAAATGTTGTTAGGGTGCAGTGTTGCATGACCGCGCAACTGTCATTCAAAATTCTACAAAATTGTTCTGGGCAGGAAGGAGGTAAAAGTGCCCAGTAGGCAAGTGGTTGAAGAACAAGAATATGCACAAGTTAGTAAGGAAGAACAACAAATATTGGCATTCGTTTTGGTTCCTAGACAACGACGGTATCAGGATTTCAGACTATCAGAACCTTTTGCTACATTTCAGACTATAATTCAAATATCCTACTTTCCTATAAATAGATCTCACACAGCAAGCTTGTTAAAACTTGTGCAAATTTCATAGGCGTTGGAAATGCTTATTGTCATCACCTGTGCGTTATCTAACTACACACAATTCAAATCAAGTGCGTAATTCACACAATCAACAGAAATGACTCTCATCAACGAGCTTCCAATCACATTTCCCCAAGAGTTCCATTTCTTCCTTCCTGTGCTCTGTGATTATACAATGCTGATTTCAGCAATGAGAGGACAGGTGTATTTCCTGTGTTCATTGAATTTATATCTGGTCTTCTCATTTATCTCAGTTTACTGCTGTCTGTGGCTGTCCTTTGATAGACTGAAATGTGATGGTTACATGCTCGATTTCTGGGTCGTAAACTGAATGAGCTTATCAAGAGGAAATTGTCTGAATGCATTCTAATTATGGGTGAAGTTTGGTTAAATGAATGGTGGTAATCATTAGGCCTCATTTAAGTGCCTGATACAAAAGCTAAGTTGTCCAGATGGTGCCATTAGGATCCCAGCCTGCAATGTAATCTGATATTGGAGAACATTTTGAATTTGTTTGCTGTAGATCTTAGTTACTTACCTACTGCATCTACAGCTTGTAAAGGCAGGGCCGCTGATAGGGGGGGGACCACCAGTCCTGTAGGGGTCCGGGCACAAGGGGGGGGGGGGGGGCCCAACAGCACGGGGAATCGTGCTGTTGTGTGGAGGGTCAATTACAGAAGGAAGCCTTGTGCGGTCCTCTGCAACAGCTGAAAGCCAGTTTCTCCCCCTCCTGCCAACTTTCACCTGCTGCAGGGAGAGACACAGACACAGGGCATTATTCCTGTAATTGCTTCTCTGACACAGATCCCCCTCCCTGTTCTGGCTGTTTCTAACCCCCCCTTCTGTGTGCCCCCCTTTCACTGTGCCCCCCTCCCCCCACTACTAGCTTCCCTGTACTGTAAAAAAATAAAAAAAATTGTAAAATAAAATAATTGTAAACATTTTTAACATTTAAAAAAAGTTATACATTTTTTTTTTTAAATGTAAAAAACAATTAAAAATGGCTAATTCACACAGGTTCTCTGTTATGTTTGTGTCTGCTAATAATGATTTTAGTGTATTTTTTGTGGAAATATTGTTTTGATAAATTTGAGGGGGGGACCCTGCCAGGTTGGCTGTACAGGGCCCTTGATTTCTAACAGCAGCCCTGTGGTCTTGGCTGCAGGACATGCTCCCAATTTTCTCCATATCAGTGTTTCTCAACTGGGGTTCCGCGGCACACTGGGGTGCCGCAGCAAAATGACATAAGAAACTGGCCGAACATATACTATCTCATACTAAGCTATACTAAACTATAAACTATACTATACTAAAAGCGATCTTGTAACTCCTGTGTAGAGACAGCAGGAAGATAGCATAAAATAAAAAATTAACATGTGTGATGGTTGTCAGACCCATCCATATGGGTCATCGGTCGACAACACATCGCTATGTAAATGGGATTTTCATGGCTTTAAGGTGGTTAGCAATAATGGACAATTAATATAAAATTGTTTTGCTTTATTTAAATTTATTTGGTGACAACTGAGGGGAACTACACCAACTGTCAAGATTTCAACTTTATGTTTGATATCCAGGACAAGAAGCAAAGGTAAATCCTTGGAATAGGGACACAGACGGCAAAAAAAAAAAAAATAGAAGATAGGGGTATTAATAAAACCTTTCCCTATTCTATCCAGAACTAAGGCAACAAACTTCCATTTCTCTTTTTCACATCATGCATTTATGAGCTGGTAGGCTTGTAGGCCATTATATTTAAGCAGTCAAATATAAAATCCTCCCTGGGCATTTCACAGTAATAAAACCAGCTTATTGTTTTATCAATGTTATATTTTCTAATTCCGCGGTTAACGTACACCCTTTATCCACCTATATTTATTGAGCTTTTTTGGCCTATTTGGTCAGTATGTTTAAGCAGTAAAATTGCAAATCCTCCTTGAGGAATTAATATACGGAAAAATAATAAGTAATTGTGGTATATTTTTTATTGTTCTTAAAGTCAACTTGTGGTCATAATAGGGAATACAATAGTTTTATTGCATAGCAGGATGCTCCAGGTGCCTGCATATCAGCTCTGATGTTCCACAGGGTATTAGGACCCCCTAAACCAAGAAGGCTCCCTTATGCAAAGAATTCTCACTCACAAAATCTGACTCATATTCTGCAACCAGTACAAGGCAAAGGTGAAGATGTAAAATACAAGTGGTAGCTGTGCTATATTCTGTACATAAAAACATTCACAAAAACAGTGCAAAATATCAAATATTGTGCAAATGTGTGTAGCAGCCTTGTCATAAGCAGGGTTGCTAGTAAATTTAGTTGTGCTAGGTGGTAACTAGCCTGGCTGATTTATAGTTCTGTGGTCATTGGATTTTCCTCCTAGTCCTGGTTTGGCTTTAGTTCTCCCTTCTGTCAGTAGGTGGCACTGTTGCTTTTGACATTAGAGTGATACATTACAGTCAATCACTTTATAAATATGTATGTTTCTCCCAGCCAATCACACTGGTAAGGATGCATGCTGGGAGAGGCTATTTATTTTGAGGAAGTCAGATGATCTGTCTCTTACCACCCAGACCCCTGTCTGGGGTGGGTGGGTGTGTGTAATTGGTGCTGCTGGTTAGGCCTGAGGACTAACCATGTGCTCGGGCTCTGCAAGGGAGAGCCTGTACACAGCTTGGAAGAGTGAAGGAAGGAGGGGGACCTAAGATGAAGTACCAGAGGTGACTCTGCCATATGATGGAGAGCCTGGGAAAGCATCAATATGGAAACATCCACAGAATTCCTATACCTTCCATGAATTACTTGTTCTTGCTATAGGAGACAGCTGAAGCTTCAAAGTACAGATAGCTACAGGAGATGGGACCCAGGGGAGAGGAGTTGCCTCCCAGGTCAGTCCAAGCTTAAAGGTTCTTTTTCTGTACTGCTGTCTGCCTATTCTTCATTTTTTGTGTAAGGAGTCTGGCAATCTGCTATTTTCACCAAGGGTGTTCTGTGCCCTACCCCTCTCTCCCATTTTTGTTCCTATTGTGAGAAATATACTTCTCCTTGTTTAAGCATAAAAGTGACTGGCGTCCATCTTTATATCTTGTTCACCACCCACCATGCTTAGTAATCTGCACCCTGAGGAGGGATGTCGGCCCTCCCTGTCTCTGGGGGTCACCACAAGGAATCTGGAGGTTGGGGGGGGGGGGCTACATTTGCATAAAATATAAATTCATCAAATGTTAAAAAAATTCAAAAGAGCTAAAGTAGTGTGTAAAATATCAAGTACCGTGCAAGATTACATAAAAAGTTCCACTCAGTATTTAAAGTATCATGTGATTAAGTGAACATAAATTCATATCCTAACAAAGTGTCCTGTGTTTCCAAACTCATATACAGTAAAACCTTGGCTTGAGAGTAATTTGGTTTGAGAGCATTTTGCTAAACAAGCAATTAAAAAAAAAAAAAAAAAAAAAAGCAATGTCTTGATATACAAATAGCGTCAAATCACAACTGAGAGAAGAGAGACGCCTCTAAGTGTAGTAATATGGATATATCTAACCACTTACTGCGGCAGGACAGCTAGGCTGCGCATAATCACGTGATTATGTGCAAGTGTTCTCTGTGATTAGACAAAGCGGGAGCCAGACCTTTGGAGGAGCGAGCGCAATCCCCACCGGCCCCCTGCGATCTTCAGGGAAACTGACAGGACTATGTAAACAAGGTTGGCGGCTCTCCTGTCAGACCCCCCCCCCCCCCCACAGTTAGTAAGCATAATTTAGGCTCACACCTAACCTGTTGATCATCCCCAGTATTAACCCCTTCCCTGCCAGTGTCATTTATACAGTAACAGTGCATATTATTTAGCACTGATCACTGTATTGGTGTCACTGGTCCCCAAAAAGTGTCACCCAGTGTCAGATTTGTTCGCCACAATGTCGCTGATCGCCGCCATTACTAATAACAAAACAAAAAAAATAAAAAGTCCAAAAATCTATCCCTTAGTTTGTAAACGCTATACCTTTTGTGCAAACCAATTAAATTAAGCTTTTTAAGATTTTTTTTTTTTTTTATACCAAAAATATGTAGCAGAATATAAATTGGCCTAAACTGATAAAAATATCTGATTTTTTGGATTTTTTTATTGGGAATGTTTTATAGCAGAAAGTAAAAAAATTGTCGCTCGTTATTTTGTTTATAGCGCAAAATCTAAAAACCGCACAGGTGATCAAATACCACCAAAAGAAATCTCTATTTGTGGGAAAAAAAGGACATCAATTGTATTAGGTTACAGCATCACACGACAGCACGATTGTTAGTTAAAGCAAAGCAGTGCCGCCATTTCAAAAAATGGCCTGATCATTAAGGGGGTAAAACCTTCTGGGGCTGAAGTGGTTAATGAAGGTACAACATTTAGCAACACACATGGTTGATGAATAAAGCAGTCACATCTAAAGCCCCGTACACACGTACCGATGGTCGGCATACAAATGTTCCTCTTTTCTCCCCGGGATGTCGGTGTCTGCTGAAAAGTGCAAAGACAGCACAAGGACAGCACAAGAATTTTGTCCGCCGACTGCAGAAGTGATGTCATGTAATGGTTAACTTTCCCTGTGTTTTCTATTTTCTGAGCATGCCCAGTCTTGCAAATCTGCGGTCTGTCGGCCGAATTGTGTACTGACAGGCGAACAATCGTCCGTTCTGGTGTCGGCATACAAAAATTTTCATGTTTGCAAGAAAGACTTTTGTCCGCGGATTGTGCGCAGACATCTGTCGGAGGCACCATACTAACACGCGTACAATCGGCAGATCCTTCGTCCACCGACGTTTGTATGCCGACGATCGGTATGTGTGTACGGGCCTTAAGTATGCAGGCATCCGGGGTAAAGCTGTCCACATAAACCGTCCTCCTCACCGCCATCGTCATCATCCCTTCCACGCTGTGCTCCACGAGTGCTTCAAGCCTCGCTTTCAGATCGCTCTCATGCGGGGTAGTCTTCCCGGTCACGACTGCAGACTGATAGCGGTGAGACGGCAGTGAGGAGGACGGTCTATGTGGACAGCTTTACCCCAGAAGCCTACATACTTACATGTGCCTGTTTTAATCATCTACCATGTGAATTGCTAAATGTTCAATTATATTAAATGTAATCATATTGCTACTCATAGAGGCGCCTCTCTTCTCTTTTATACTCTGTAGCTCCTGCTGGATTTTGTTTCTAATCCCCTTGTGGAGGCGCCATTTGTGGATGGACATTTTATAGTTACACAACCTATCACATTGCTATAATCTTTTTATATGAACTATAAACTGGGGGAAGTGATCCCTGCTCGGAAAAGACAGTGATTATTGGAAGAGAATCTGGCAGACTGGTTGTACCCAAGTTGATTGGCTACTACCCTAGTCTGCCCATATGCTACCCTAGCCTGTCTATATGCTACCCTAGCCTGCACATATCCTTCCCTAGCCTGTCTATATACTACCTTAGCCTGTTCATATGCTACCCTAGCCTGTCCATATGCTACCTTAGCCTGTCCATATACTACCCTAGCCTGTCCATATACTACCCTAACCAGTCCCTATACTACCCTAGACTGTCTATAATATACTAACCTAGCCTGTCTATATACTACCCTAGCCTAACCATATACTACCTTAGCCTGTCTATATACTAACTTAGCCTGTCTATATACTACCCTAGCCTGCCCATATACTACCCTAACCTGCCCCTATACTACCCTAGCCTGCCCATATACTACCTGGCCTGTCTATATACTACCCTTGCCTGTCTATATACCTAGCCTGTCTATATACTACCCTAGCCTGCCCATATACTATCCTAGCCTGCCCTGATACTACCCTAGCCTGCCCATATACTCCCCCAGCCTGTCTATATACTACCCTAGCCTGTCCATATACTTCCCCCAGCCTGTCCCTATACTACCCTAGCCTGCCCATATACTACCCTAGCCTGTCTATATACTATCTTAGCCTGCACCTATACTACCCTAGCCTGCCCATATACTACCCTAGCCTGTCTATATACTACGCTTGCCTGCCCATTTACTACCCTAGTCTTTCTATATACCTGCGGACCACAACTGGCGTTAGGAAGCAAGCCGCTCTTGCCACTAGTTTTCCTCAGGCTGGGTCCAGAGGTGCAGGTGCCGTCCTGTGGACCACAGCTGAAGAAAACGGTGGAGAGGCACCGCAAAAATCTCCGCCCGCCACCTCCACCGTATACATGGGCAGGGAAAAGGGGGTGGAGTCAGGGCGGAGCCAATGGGGGCAGCAAAATGAGGTTTTGCCTAGGGTGTCAAAATCCTTGCACCAGCCCTGCCCCTAGTAATCAGACTGCAATATTGTAGCTTTCTAGAAAGTCTGCTGCAGCAGGGCTCATCTGTTTCAGGCATTTAGGATCAAAGTCAGAAACAGCACAAACACAAGAGCTTACATTACATTGCCATCTTTGAGCCAGCATCTTAGTTCAGGAAGTAAATGATGGATAGTACCTTAACAAAGATAGCCAAGAGAAAATCCCTCTGACGACGTCATTTAGTGACGAAACGCATTGGGAGGAACCAACGGCGTGTGACATGTGTACAGACGGGGGATGCAGCGGCCATTTTGTCGGTTGGAAACCAACACTTGCGGTTCGCAAAGGAGGAAGATGACGTGCTGCTACTCGTTTGTTTATATGTGAGTTGCTACACTTTTAATATTAAATCCTTGTAATCGTACTACACTATGAGAGATGTTTTACTTATCCCTACATGATCTGAGGATACCACTGGGAGGGAGGCAGAAGAACCAAAGAGTGAACGCTAGGAGGATATCTTCTGTTATGCCTATCTGATCTGAGATTTCCTGCTGTCATTGACCAATGTGATGAGGGTCAATGAGTTTTGGTAAGAATCTGTGTGATTGGATGCTGGTGACGGTTCTCTTATCACCTATAAGAAAACTTTCTGGATTTGAGTGGTCACTTCTCTGTGGTTTTCTTACCCTTGGATGTGGACTTTGTTTTTTATATACTGTCTTATTAGTGCTGCACCTTTACTTACTATAAAATCATCTTTTATGATCTTTTACTATATTCAAGATCACGTGTAGGCTGCTTTTCATTATCTTAAGTAATCGATATATCTTAAACTAAGCGCAGCATAATATATACAGTGGTGATCTAAAGTTTGGGCACCCCAGGTAAAAATTTGTATTAATGTGCATAAAGAAGCCAAGGAAAGATGGAAAAATCTTCAAAAGGCATCAAATTACAGATTAGACATTCCTATAATATGTCAACAAAAGTTAGATTTTATTTCAAACATTGACCCTTTCAAAATTACAAAAAACAAAAAAATGGTGTCTGCAAAAGTTTGGGCACCTGCAGAATTTATAGCATGCACTGCCTTTGCAAGGCTAAGACCTGCCAGTGTCATGGATTGTTCTTAATCATTGTGTGGGAAGACCAGGTGATGTCAATCTCAAAGGTTTTAAATGCCCAGACTCATCTGACCTTGCCCCAACAATCAGCACCATGGGATCTCCTAAGCAGTTGTCTAGAAAACTGAAACTGAAAATAGTTGACATTTAGCACCCTGATACAACCCCCTTCTGGGCTGTTTCTACGGTGCTTAAATTAATAATCTTGTTAATTCTCACTTTTTTGATGTGAAACTGTTTACTGTATATTGGCTGTAGCGTGCTTACATGGATTACTGGTACCTGTGTGTGCCCCTTGGCCTTTGGCCGATGCTCGGGCGCCAAGCCGGGGGTGGGGGGTGGACCAGTGGGGTTACCCGCTCCTCCCCCTAAGGCTCCCGCGTCCGCCCTCCTGAGGGGCGGATGTTTGGACCGGACGGGGCGGTTCTCACGCTCAGCGTGACTCATCCTTGTTCGGTCACTAGATGGCGCCCGCGCCGGAAGTGACTTACAGAGGCCGGTCATGGCCGCGTCACTGCTCACTGTCTAGCTTTCTTGCTCTGCTTGGTCCAGTCTACACTGGCCACTTCATCAATGTTTTGGGACCCCTGTTTCCACTCCCACTAGTGTTACTTGTATTGGACACAATCCCATACCTGCCTGGTTCTATTTTCTCGCACCCCTGGTTCTCACGCTCTTTCCTTACACTCCACGGCCTCTTCCTTTATCAACATCGTTGGTACCATTCACATCTTTCCTCTTCAGCCAATATCACTGTTTCCCCTTCACCCTAACATGCACTTTATTTCTCATGAGGTCCCCCTTTTGACTGACTGTGATCGGTCGCTTCGCTTTATTCTCCTCTTAGGGCACACACACGGCTATTTAGTAGCTCTGTATAATTACTGTTATCCCTAGCCAAGTGTAATTCTAATTTGGTTGCGATCTGTCCTCCTCCTTTTTCAGAGGCTGGGACTCTCCATCTACCACTGCTGTACCCGACACAATAGCCGGCCCTTCTGTCCTGGCCCGGTCCAGTATTGGCCTGGCCCGTGTGGGCACTCATTACCCTGCGTCCGTCTAGGACCCGGGGAGGGTCCAGTACCACCTTGCACGCATGACCAATAATGCAGTTCACAGTTGTATCGTCTTTGATAATTATGTGTTGGTAAGTTTTGAATGACATTACTTGTACATGTCTTAATAATAAAAACAATGTATTGATCTGTGATATGTGCGTTCATATACGCAAAATGAATGCTTTTAACACTCTGTTTGTTAATGCCTAGAACTATTGTGAGAGGTCACAAGCCATTTGGTCCCTGACGAAGCCATTGAAATGGCGAAACATGTAGGACCCCGGTGACCCCATACATCTCCCTGGTTCGCAACATTACAGTGTCTGTATCAATTGTATTTACCTCTTTATGGATCAATTCTTGTTGACCATTTATTGGATACGTCTTTTTTAATGTACCATGAAATAAAAATGTATTTTTAAACCTAATCTCTTGTTGTCTGTCTGTGCCATAACCATCCACCTGTAAAGTCCCACCACCCTGGTGGTTCTTTGGCTGCCCAATCAGTCCATTGAACACCCTTTTCTGTCTGAAAATAGTTGACGCTCACAAAGCTGGAGAAGGCTATAAGAAGATAGCAAAGTGTTTTCAGATGTCAGTATCCTCTGTTCGGAATGTAATTAAGAAATGGCAGTCATCAGGAACAGTGGAAGTTAAAGCAAGATCTGGAAGACCAAGAAAAATATCAGACAGAACAGCGTGGAGGATTGTGAGAAAAACGATTCAAAACACACATTTGACTGCACGATCCCTCCAGAAAGATCTGGCAGACACTGGAGTTGTGGTGCACTATTCCACTATAAAGAGATACTTGTACAAATATGGTCTTCATGGAAGAGTCATCAGAAGAAAACCTCTTCTATGTCCTCACCACAAAAATCAGCGTTTGAACTTTGCAAATGAACATATAGACAAGCCTGAAGCATTTTGGAAACAAGTTCTGTGGACCGATGAGGTTAAAATTTAACTTTTTGGCCGCAATGAGCTAAGGTATGTTTGGAGAAGAAGGGGCACAGAATTTAATGAAAAGAACCTCTGTCCAACTGTTAAGCATGGGGGTAGATCAATCATACTTTGGGGTTGTATTGCAGCCAGTGGCACAGGGAACATCTCACGAGTAGAAGGAAAAATGGATTCAATAACATTTCAGCAAATTTTGGATGGTGTAATGTTCTGGTACCTTTGGGTACCCTAATTACTCTTTCATAAGTGTATGCGCCCCACCATTCTCTTTTGGTAAGGTGCGCATACACCTTTAAGACTGATGCTGTCATCACTGAGCGCCGGACTGGATGGCTATTTAGATCGCCGGCTCTCACTCACATGTGTTCGTTCAAACTGCTTTGTGCCTTGATGCTAACCTGTCTTGAAGCTCTCATGCTTGCAAGCATACCTCGCTGTCGGAACCACGCTGCGCTGATCCCTGTATCCCGCTACCGGATCATCCGCTCTTGCCGAACCTCTCCTCTGCTACATTGCTATTAGTGATAAGTACCCCACAGGGGAAACCTCTATAACCTTTATACTAAAGCTTACACTATCTAGCTCTGCATACTAAGGACTATTACTACATCTGCATTATCTAAGATTGCTAGCTCTTGAGCCTACTACCACCTGTTCTTGCACTGGGTTGATCTCTCTTGTATGTCCACCTGCTACTCTGTCATCTGCTACCATACATGATTGCTAAACCTATCTGCATCCCATCTGCTACTATCTTACTTTCAAGAACATTTCCTTTCAAGTGTCTGTCATCTACCATCTCTACCCAACTTGTCTCTTCAGCCTATCATCACTGTGTTACTATATACATAAGTCACTCTAGGAAACATCTTATTGAGTGTGTGTATTTACTTGCTGAATTGAGATCATCCACACATGATGAGTCATTGAGAGTTGGGATTGGTGTCTCAGCGTTTCTCTACATGACTACTGAAGTGGAATATTTCTGCAGCTGAAAATCCACATCATACGTAAAACGCAGGAGCGTTACAGATGGTAACTTGATGCCATCTGTGAAAAAACTGAAGTTAAAGAGAGGATGGCTTCTACAAATGGACAATGATCCTAAACACACCTCGAAATCCACGTGGGATTACATCAAGAGGCATAAACTGAAGGTTTTGCCATGGCCTTCACAATCTCCTGACCTCAACATAATTGAAAATCTATGGATAGACCTTAAAAGAGCAGTGTGTGACAGACAGCCCAGAAATCTCGAAGAAAAGGAAGAATGGGCAAAGATACCCCAAACAAGAATTGAAAGACTCTTGGCTGGCTACAAAAAGCGTTTACAAGCTGTGATACTTGCCAAAGGGGGCAGTACAAGATATTATCTCTGCAGGGTGCCCAAAATTTTGCAGACGCCATTTTTTTGTTTTCTGTTATTTTGAAAGTGTAAGTGATGGAAATAAAATCTAACTTTTGTTGAGATATTATAAGAATGTCTAATCTGTAAATTGATGCCTTTTGGAGATTTTTCCATCTTTCCTTGGCTTCTTTATGCACATTAATACAAATGTTTACCTGGGGTGCCCAAACTTTCGATCACCACTGTGTATATGTATATGTATATATATATATATATATATATATATATATATATATATAAAGAGAAAATCAAGGCTTTGTCAGGAGGAGAACTGTGATCTCTGTGAGTGGTAATGAAAATCTTCACACATCTCTTAGCATGCATGCACAGAACATAAAAAGTAATATCTGGTGCTAGCTCCTCTATAAGGAGGATCTGTCACTGTTAAAATATCTTGATCATTAATCTGTTTGATAAAAATTCTGACATTTATAAAGCTCTTTTTAATTTATCAGTCTATGGTGTGGTTTTGTAATTCTTTGTTCCTCTGTTCAGCAATAACTTTACTTCTAACCTCCCTCATTCCTCCTAAGAGAACCAAATCCTCTGCCTGTCCACTCCGCCTCCGCACAGCATTCATTTATTTAATGAAGGAGCTGATGGACAGTGAAGTATCAGAGTGATGAGAGAAGTTGTATAAATCCCTCTTCCAGCACAGATTATTTATAAGTGATGTCTATAATTCTGTGACAGGTCCTCTTTAATATTACATGGATCAATACAGATGGGATACATGAATAGAGCAGATGACAGCTCAGTATAAGACTATATCCTCCAGCTTTGTGTTTGCTCATGTTCTTATGGACTGTGCTGTTTAAATGTTACATCAATGCCTTTAATCTCCAGGAGCCGTTTGGTTTGACTGACAGCCAGCATACAAAAGATCAACGTGCTTACTGACTCTATTGTGTTATAGGGATGTGCCTGCTGAGTGGATGTTATGTTCTATAGACAGGTAAATGTAGAAATACAGTATCTCACAAAAGTGAGTACACCCCTCACTGCACATTTACACTGTTATACAAGCTGTACACTCACTACTTTACATTGTAGCAAAGTGTAATTTCTTCAGTGTTGTCACATGAAAAGATATAATAAAATATTTACAGAAATGGGAGGGGTGTACTCACTTTTTTCAGATACTGCATGTGGGTGTGTAATGGACACATAAATTGCTTAATTTTAATATGGTTAGGACACCCTGGAATATAAAATTAGTCATGGTGGAAAAAGAAAACTGATAGCAGTTTATAAAGTCTCAAAAATATTGGATTTTCATGTCTGATCATTTTGCTGAATATCAACAGAAGTGCCGGGACAAGGTCACCCAGTGCCCAGGGCAAGGATGCCAAACGGCGCCCCCCCTTCCCTTAGGGTTAGGGTTAAGGTTCCCCCCCCCCCCTCATCCCTGCAATAAACCATTGCGCCCAGGGCAACTATCCCTCCTGCCCACCCCTTGTCCCGGCCCTGATCAACAGTCATATCTTTTTCTCATTTTAAAGCACTAAAATTGGATGCAGTGACATCTAAGCTCATCGTAACATTTGAGTGAATGACCAAGGCAACAATTTTATCTGGTATAATCGAATAAAGCTGAACTCCAAGAAACTTGAATATTCTCCTATGCAGTGGGGCTTCCTCCACACTTGAAAAGTTATCTGCTCATTTAGGCCTAGGGCAAGGTCTCTCAACCTTTTTACCTTGGAGGAACCCTTGACAAATTTTTTTAGGTCTCGGGGAACCCCTGAAGTCATTTTCAGATCTACAGTTCACGGAACATCGGTGTGGTCTCAGGAAACCTGGTTGAAAAACCCTGGTCTAGGGGCATAAAAAAGTAAATTTACTTACCCAATCCTCTTTTTCTCTGCACTGCTAGACCAGCCCCCACAGCACCTTCTCCCCCATGGTCCAGCGGTCTAAGATCCTGACATCATCAGGGTCCATAGTCCTGCATTGGATGTGAGGACATCAAGGGACAGTTCAGCACCAGAGCATGGGGAACACCATCTGCTGAAGAGTTGAGGGTCCAATTACTTTTTTTAACCCCCTAAACAAGCAACTAACTCTTGCAGTGCGGGAGCAGCCCCGTTGCAAGGGAGAATGTTTTGGCTTCCTGGAACTACGCTTTAAATTTAGCTGATGTATTCCAGGGCAACCAGCAACGCAGAAGTGAAAATAATCCTTATTCTGATCATTTAGGAATAATAAAAACAACATGGCACCCCATCCGCCATGAAATACAAGCTCAGAACAAGCTGTTTATTCCCAAAGCTGGAGGGCCACAAAAGTGTGGACACCCCGAATTTTTTCAAATTCATTTTTTTAAATAAACATCCATTTAAAGTGTTACTAAACCCACAACAGTAAAATCGGTCTATAAATGCAGTAAAGTATGCTTGTTATACTCACTGTGGAACCTAAGGGGTTAATCCTCTGCATTGTGTTAAAAAGAATGTTTGATCCTGTCTACTCTTATCTTCCCCTTCCACTGTCCTCAATCCATCTCCTGAAAAGACAGAGCCTTTGGAGTCACTCTGCACATGCTCAGGTTGGTGTGTATTGCAAGAGAGTTTTTATTTTCTTGGGAGAGTACATGTGATCAGCACAGGGCCAATCAGCACTTTCCAGACAGAGAGTCAGGGGTTCTACAGCCTCGTAGGACAGTCAGAATAGAACGAAAACTCCTCCTACAAGCTTTAACCTGACACTGATAGAAGTCACAAGACTGCTATATACTGATGATGAAAAAAGTTATTTAGCAGTTTATATTTACTAAAATAATTGCATTTCCATGTTCTGTGTACTGTGAAAGACCAGATATAGTGAATGCAGGCTCCTGGGTTTAGTAATGCTTTAAAGAACGGTAACTGATGAAGGAAATAATGTAAAACAAATTCTTGTTATTTCAGGATACAGCGGGACAGGAGAGATATCGCACTATTACTACCGCATATTACCGAGGAGCAATGGGGTTTATTTTAATGTATGACATCACTAATGAAGAATCATTCAATGCAGTACAGGACTGGTAAGTTTATCAAATCTATCTCGAAATGTATTTTTGGTTTCTGTTTTTGCATTCTGCCTGGCTTATACTCAATTTAAGTAACCAACGGCTCAATTTATGAAGCTTTACACAAGTATAAGGATCTAAATTTTCACCATATGACTGTCAGTTTCAAATCTCATTGGACCCAGCTGAAAATAACTGTCACTTTTTTTGAAATTAAAGATCTTTACCTTTATGAAAGATCAAAGAGCATTTTTTGACACTCTGAGGAACATTTATAAAATAATGTTTGTTGGCTAGCTTTTTCTAGTATTACCGTACTTAAAGCGGAGTTCCACCCACATTACAAACTTTGCCCCATACACATCTATTTAGCAGGCTAAAAACGCATTGACAGTTTTTTTTTTGTTCTATTTACCTTGTTTTTAGTGCTATTATTGTCATGTGTACCTCGTACCTCACCGCTGCAAAGTACATCATGTCCGGCTGCGCATTTGCTCCTGGGATATGAGTGTCATCAATCCCAGGAGTTAATGCGTCTCCGCCGCCATGGCAACCTGTTGCTGCGCTTTGTTTATGCGCATGCGCAAGATCGAAAGCAGGGTTATACCTCGAAAAAGATAGTAGTGGGCTTCAGCTGCCCACAATGAAAATGGGAGCGATCTCAGGGGGGATGCAAAGTACATTTCTGAAACGAATAAACATTTACTAAACCGACATATTATATTAATGCTGATTGATGTATGATTCACTGGAAACAACATAGGCATGTTTAAAAAGGAAAAAAAGAAAAATGCCATAACTCGGCTCTAAAAGAGCAGTTTCACACTGCCCCACTGCGCTTTGGGCAAAGCACAGCTATCCCAGGGTTTTTGTGCAGGCAAGCTGCACTTTCCCATAGATTTCAATTATGTGCTGTTTTGGTGTGCTATCAGAAGCGCACCAAATCCGTAGGACATATAAGAAGTCTATAGAAAAGCGCAGGTATCCTGCACGAAGACTGCAGGTTAGCAGTATTTTGCCCAAACAGCAGCAGGGCAGTGTGAAGCCTCCCTAAAGCAGCGAGCAACCTAACAGGTAAAGTAGAAAAGGAGTTAAAGGGGATCTTTGTTCTAAAGGTAATGTCATGTTGCCCTGCCTCCTCCCCTACTCCTCTCCTCACTTTAAATTAATATCTTTTATGTATACAAGGCAGCAGTTCTGCTTTTTTCACCTAGGCAAGAATTGCCTTCCCCCTTCCCTGGTTTTCTGTGTGTGTGTGTGTGTATGTGCCACAGGTTTTCCTGACCATCTACGAATGCACAGGGCTTCCGCCGCATGCACAGAGATGGCTAATAGAGAATTCCCAAGTCTTTGCTATCTTTGCCCATGTGCAGATGTGTCAGAGGGCTCTACCAGGACCCAAAGACCAAGGAAAAGTCCAAAGTAATATTCCCAATGCACACCCTCTTGGGAATGGTTGTAGAGTAGATCGGTGCTGTAGCATTCACTGGGGACCGGAATGTCCCAAATCCAGAAATATGTCACCAGTGCACCAGGGAACTCATTAAAAGGGGGTCCAATGCTTTATTGAAGATCACATCACAGCAGAAAATAGCAAAGTTTCGGAGCAATGCAGGACCCCTTCATCAGACATGTGACAAGAAACATTGCTATCTTCTGCTGTGATGTGATCAATAAAATGTTGGACCCTTTTTAATGGCGTTCTCTGGTGTGCTGATGACACATCTCTTGCAAAGCACATCTGTACAGCTGCCAATATGGCGGCAGAGCCTCCTGAGACATGAACTGATGGTGTGCTATAACTGTATTGTATTGAATAGCAATTTGTAAATAAAATAGCAGAAAAACACTGACCAAGCAAGCCAGAACTGACCGTTCTTTGTAAAAAGGAAGAGGGATAATAGGTAATAACATTCACCGCTGTTGCAAAGGCAAACTAATCACATTTTTTCTTCTGTAATTCTAATTTCAAAGGTTTCTTGCAGCAAAAAAAGTACTTTGTGTAAAAATAGCTGTTTTGTTTCCTCCTCAAAAAAAAAGCAGCAGCACAGAAAAAAAATAGAAAAAATGGCAATTTTGCAAGTCTGCACATGCTTTTTCAAACAAAACAAGTACAAATAAAAGAACTATTGTGGACTTTAAAAGTCGGCATTTCTTCCAACTTTTTGCTGTTCTCCTGCTTTTTTTGAGGAGGGAAAAAAACAGCTATTTTTACAGAAAGTTCTTTTTGAAGTCTTTGAAATGGAACACCTTTTGCTGCAATACAATCTGGTTAACACTGTAGATGCTGGTATGTTGGTGACAACAGTACAAGGCACTTTAATGGACCTTGCTTTGTGCACTGGTCCAAATCATTTGGTGGAGGGGGGATTATGGTGTGGGGCAGAGGCATAATTAGATTTCTCAGGGCCCCGGTGCAAGAAATCATGAAGGCCCCCCCCCCCCCCCCCCCAAAAAAAGCATGTTTTTGACCCTTTTTTTTTTTTTTTGCAATGTATAACAAAGCAAAACATTTTTGTTTCTGGTTTCAGGGCTGGTGAAGAGGGGAATGGGATCAATAATAGTGCACCAACCATGGCGATGGTGGTGAGGAGGGTGGGAGCAGTGGCAGCAGTGGTGGTGGTGCGGGGTGTGGGATCAGAGGCGGTAATGGTGGGCAGGGGCTTGGGATCAGTGGTGGCAATGGTGGTGAGGGGGGTGGGATCAGTGGCGGTGGTGGGGTGGAATCAGTAGCGGCGGTGGTGGGGAGGGAAGTGGGATCAGAGGCGGTGATGGTGGGGAGGGGGCTGGGATCAGTTGCGGCAATGGCGGGGAGAGGCAAGGGATCAGTGGCGGCAATCGTGGGGAGGGGGGTGGGATCAGTGGCAGCGGTGGTGGGGAGGGCGGTGTGGTCAATAGCGGCGGTGGTGGGGAGGGGGGTGTGATCAGAGGTGGTGATGGTGGTGAAGGGGATGGTGAGATTAGTGGCGGCGATGGTGGTGAAGGGGGGGTGAGATTAGTGGCGGCGATGGTGAGGGGGGTGGGATCAGTGGCGGTGGTGGGGGGGGGGTGGATGGTGGGGTGGGATCAATAGCGGTGGTGAGGGGGGGTGATGGTTGGGAGGGGGGTGGGATCAATGGTGGTGGTGAAGGGGCGATGGTGGAGAGGGATCAGTGGGGGCGATGGTGGGGATGGGGGGGGCCTGGAGGAGGGGTGGGATGTGGTGTGGTGCCATCTGTCTTACTGATCCCTTCCCCCCACCACCGCAGATCTCATCCCTACACCCCCCCCCCCAACACCTCTGTTGTAGATAGGGAAGAGATCTGTTCTGTGCCAGGCATGGGATCATTAAGAGGCAGCAAGCCAGCAAGGGTGGAGTTTGGGATCAAAATTCTTCTAGCAGGCAGCATGTGGTCTCTCCTCACTCGCAGAGGGGAGAACTCCTCCTCCCCCTGCACTCTATTGGTGTCAGCTGGTCAGCTGACTTTCTTTCACTGACTGTCCACCCCTGCCTCACTGCATCAGCCTTCTTTGATTGGAGGATCGGCAGGGCTGAGGGCGGTGCAGGCAGCAGCAGATTGCTTTACAGAAAACTGGCCGCTGTAGCAGCCCCCCCCCCCTCCCCGCACAACGATCGGGGAGGGCGGCAGCCAGTTACAGACTCAGTAGTAGTCACTAGCGAACAGCCAGGCAGACGGACGGGCCCCCTCACGCCGCGGCTGCGGTAAGAGAACGGGGGCTGGCGGCCCCCCCTGGGGTGGCGGAACTCCAGGGCCCGGTCGCAAGCGAGACTGCTGCGACCCTGATAGTTCCGCTACTGGTGTGGGGTTGTTTTCCAGGGGTTGGGCTTGGCCCCTTAGTTCCAGGCAGGGAACTCTTAAGGTGTCCGCTTACCAAGACATTTTGGATGATTTCATGCTTCCAGCTTTGTGGAAACAGTTTGGGGATGGCCCCTTCCTGTTCCAACATGACTGCGCACCAGTGCACAAAGCAAGGTCCATAAAGACATGGATAAGTGAGTTTGGGATGGAGGAACTTTGCTGGCTTCAACCCAATAGAACACCTTTGGGATGAATTAGAGCGGAGACTGCAAGCCAGGCCTTCTCATCCAACATCAGTGCCTGACCTCACAAATGTGCTTCTGGAAGAATGATCAAATATTCCCATAGACACACTCTTAACACCTGTGGACAGCCTTCCCAGAAGAGTTAAAGCTGTTATAGCTGCAAAAGGTGGGCCAACTCAATAGTTGAACCCTACGAACTAAGACTGGGATGCCATTAAAGTTCATGTGTGTGTAAAGGCAGGCGTCCCAATACTTTTGGCAAATTAGTGTATGTGACAGGTGGACCTTAAAGTGAAATTAAACCTTAAAAAAAAAAAAACACAGGCAGGTAGGATTTTTATAACAGGCGTGATGCTATTGGTGTCTTCTGTCATAAACCCTTCTCCTTGCCTGCCAGTATTTATTTACACTGAACCACACATGCTCAGCTCACCGTTCATTTATGACACTGATCTGTGCCATGATCTTGTGACTCCTATGGGCATTTGTGGGGGTGATATCATTACGTCCCAGCCAACCATGGATTGAAACCTGGAAGGAAGACCAGGAGAAGATGGCAGCACCTGTGAGTGGCAGGAGCTCTGACTGTGCAGTGCTGGAGGCGATTGCTTGCCAGGTAAGTGTGTCATAATGGGCTAATATATGCACTGCATACTAGCAAATTATGGCTAAAAGCTCCTGGAGCCCAATTAAAAAAAATTGGCAGAGGTTTAATTCCTCTTTACCAGCAGCTGCAAACATTTATGTATCAGCCAGTTCCACTGTTCTATGATGAGACCGTTCTCACAGCATTTCTTTAGCACAAGGATTGAGCTTTCACTGACAGCTCTAATTCACAGTTAACAATCAGGAGTCGATGGGGATTCCGCCACAGTGTTAGAGGCAGCAGTACTGGGCTCATATGAGAGTCTCTGTCTCCTGGTGTATAGAGGTCCTGGGGCCGAATTTCCCTTGATGGGAAAAATGCGAGCTACCATCAAGGCCTGGGATAACTCTCAGGAATTACTGACACCTGCTTCTGAATCCATATCGCTGGTTTTTCCACTGTGGTTCGATCCCCGTTTTCCCCAATTTCTTTCTATACCTGATCCCATTATATGGGCATCGTAGGGGGTTAAAACCTTAGGTGACATCACTAGAGGAAGCAAACTGTCACAATTTACGGATCCGAAACAAAGATTTAACCTGCCTAATCCCATATTTCTGTCGTTACCTTCAATTGCGACATGCATTTTTCTCCCAGTTTGGCTCCATCGGGTGGTAGTTGAGTCCTCTGCCTTGGAGAATGCCATACTGGATGAGTCCATGAAAAAAAAAACGTTGTCAGAATGATACAAGGAATTCTTCCCCGTTTCTCTTCCCTTGGTAACCAGGTGTAGGGAGCAATTGGTGGTTGCGGACTTGGGTGGCGAGGACTGGGATGATATGTGGAGTTTCCCACCCATTTAGTATCAGCAAGAGATTGATTAATTCACTTTAAATTCCTTCATAGGATATATTATACTCCAACAAAATTATCCAAAATTGACCTGGGGACATTGGAGTGTTGGCACTGTTCATAATCTCTGGTTGATTTCGGTCATATCTTCTGGCACTGCCCAGTAGCTCAGGAGTTCTGGAGATCACCTCTGTGCCAGTGCTTATGACAGTGACAATTTGCCTACTTGACCTAGTGGAGGGACTGGCACCAACTAGGGTTAAGCGCACCTTGCTTAGCCTTCTTTTGTTCTATGCTCACAAGGCGCTGATCCTCTATTAAAAAAAAACGCCCTCACTATCTTATTTGAAGGATTCGTAAATAAAGTGACTTCCTTCTATAAAGCTACACATCTGAGCAGGGGCTGCCAAAAGAAGTTTGATAAGGTTTGGAAGATCTGGTTATAGGCTATGTCTACATGAGGCTTTTCTTATGGATCATGATTGGATTTGGTGCCATTATTATTAGAGATCTGTGCCTGTGGAATCTATGTGATCCTTCTCCCATGATATCAGCTATTTGGTGGTTTACCTACATGCTCTGAAGACCTTAAGGGTCTGGTAAGCAGTTTACCATACAATTTTCCTCACGGGTGATTCATATGGATTTTTCACTTGGATTTTCATTGGGACTATATATAATTTTTCATCACTTCTATTGGGCACAATTTTCACTCTTTTATATCCACGAATATTTTCACACCAGAGGACTTTTTGTTCATGTTTTTTTTTGCTGAGCTTGTTTATCATTATTCACATTCAGAGTGTTTTAATTATCATTCAGATCATTTTAATTTTTCACTATTATATTGATCATTATATGTATTAGCGCTACACATTTTTGTTATATTTAATAAACAGAAATTGATAAAATGAAAAATCAGGAGTCGATGACCAGGGCTCCCAATCACGTGACTGCCGCAACAGTCAATCACAGTGGTCACGTGATCAGGAAATGCATCTCCGACTCCTATCATTCAAAAACCCTTAAAGGGCTAAAGAGAGCCATGACCAAGTGGTTAACTAAACAGGAGAAAAAAGGAAAATAAACAAAATAATGTGGAACGTGTACGTAGTCTTTTGTGGACTGAACCAATAAACAGTTCATGGAAACAATTTGTAACCAAAATAGCTGTGCAACTTTCTATTTCTGTAGATCAGCTAACTATTTACATCATTGTTTATCAAACTTTTTTTACTTTGGGGAACTCGTAAAGTAGTGTTCACACCTACAACTCACGGAGCATTGGTATGATAGCATTAAATAATGGAATCAGTATTAAAATGTCATGAGAAGTGGCGCCAACTAAATCTCTATTTTAAAAAAATATAGAATAAGCAGAAAAAAGTGCAGCTGCCCCTTTAAGTGATATACACACTTTAAATGTATTAAACTATCAAGGAAAAAAAGTTAGGCCCTACTATATAATCATTAGTCCATGAACCACAACAAAACCTTATAAAAGTCCCATCAGTGTTAGCATGATTTTCACAGAAAACTCCATTCACCTTGATGAAAGATAGGTGCTGCTTAAAAAACTCTTCATATAGTGCTCCACCAAAAATGTGTGTGTACCAAGGGTTCACCAACCCAGGCCCATCAGATATCTCTCCCTCATACAATGTTAAGAAAGGGACCTAAAAGAAGTAATATAAAGGATCATAGTGTAGTAATTTAATAAAATTTTTCTCCAATGTGTAAAAAGACAAATGCACACTTTCCTGTTTAAAGGTGATGGACTGGCCAAGAATGTCTCCAGACCTAAACACTATTGAGCATCTGTGCCTCAAACGGAAGGTGGAGGAGCGCAAGGTCTCTTAACATCCACCACCTCCGTGATGTGATCATGGAGGAGTGGAAAAGGACTCCAGTGGCAACCTGTACAGCTCTGGTGAACTCCATGCCCAAGAGGGTTAAGGCAGTGCTGGAAAATAATGGTGGCCACACAAAATATTGACACTTTGGGCCCATTTGGACATTTTCACTTAAGGGTGTACTCACTTTTGCTTCCAGCGGTTTAGACATTAATGGCTGTGTGTTGAGTTATTTTGGGGGCACAGCAAATTTGCACTGTTATACAAGCTGTACACTCACTACTTTACATTGTGGCAAAGTGTAATTTCTTCAGTGTTGTCACATAAAAAGATAGAATAAAATATTTACAAAAATGTGAGGGGTGTACTCACTTTTGTGGGATACTGTATATGAATCCTATTCTCTGTCACCCTGACTGTTTTTGTGAAGTTAACAAATGTGCATTTTTCTTATGCTGTTTCACAATAATCTCAATAAAATGTTTATGGAAAATAAAATATTGGATCCCTTCCACTAATACAGTAGCAGTTTCCTTCATATGCCAGGCATGACAGGGAACTTGAGTCAGTCCTGTAATCAGTCCTCTTGAGCTGTTCCCCACAGGCCCTTCCTGTCCATCCCAGTTGATGTCACATACAAGCACCTGGGATGGACAGGAGGGGAGGAGGGCCAGCAAGAAACAGCATTCCACAACCAGCGCTATCACAGCCGCTTCCCTGCCCTAGCTCTGCATGTGTCAGCAGAGGGAAGCGATCTACCAGCTGCCTGCGATTGATGGGTAGATTGCAGTGGAACCCCTGGGGACCTCTCATGGAACCCTGATTTACACAATCTTAGATCTCTAATTATAATGGAGAGTGGTTTCCCATTCATGGAGGTCATCACTGTAAATGTTGTACACTGCATCAGCATTTTTTGGAGCTTGTAGTGTCCTATTGAGGGCTCTCTGCAAAGCGCTGTGTAACAGAACCGCCAACCCACACTGTACTTGTGGTCTTCTGTCAGTATACGGCTTCCTTGCAGTCATGAACATACAGTATATCCCAGATTTTCCCAGCCGCCCTCATACAAAGCTAGCCAACAACTTAGCTTGTACAAGTTTTAGAACCTTCCCTGTTTTGAACAGTTTCACACTCAATTTATATACAGATGAGCACATCCCCCTCTTGATCAAATTACTACACACAGGTTAGGGGTTGCCTGACTACATTATCCTATGCAGATGAAATTGTATACAGAAATAGAATTATTATATCTAAAGAACAACCAACACAAACAGTATATTTACACTCAGCAACTAATAGATGACAATTATTTAAACAACCTGAGCTAATTAAGTAGCAGACGGCCATTCTCGAGCTCCTGCAATAAAATACACAAACAATAGGTGTAAATACAGAACCTATTGAAGCTAACAGGTGAGTACCTCAGCATATTCAACGATGTCTGGAAGACAGGTAGTTGAGCTGATGATATTAGCATATCGTCTGTCTTTCATTCCCAGTGACAGTGAGTGCTGTCACTCACTGCAAAAAAAAATATTTTTAAATAGGATATAAGCCTTGTCACGTAACCCATGACAATCCCAAAGTCATGTGACAGGTTTTTCTCCTCTAAGCATTGTTTTTCAACATTGATTAAAATGAATTGGGTTTTGCTTGCCTAAAGCTGGTCATACCCTAGTAGAATTTTAATCGAAAATTTGTATTAGTGAGGGTCAAATTTATGCTCTTTTTGACTGCAGTGACAAGGTAATTTGAAGTAGCAGGATGGACAATTTTTCCAAAAAGAACAAATTGTTAACAGTGAGTGTGGTTAGCACTCCAAAATCAAAAGCAAACTGTTTTTAAGTCATTTTAAATTGACACTTGCCGAGCCATTGAAAGTACTGATGTGAATTTTTGTATGAATGTTAATTCAAAAATCTACTAGTGTCGATAGAATCCTAAAGCAAGCAAAGCCTATTTGCAAAGAGCACGGCTCAGCTTCATAAATTTGTCAGGTGAATTTTTTTAAAGCAGCTTTACTGGTATGATAAGGCCATACCATTGCTTTATAAATGGGCCTATGGGTGTCCTACTGGACATATCTTGGCTGTCAGGTCTTCATGGGTAATCTGAAGCCAAAGGGAGTGGGAAGTAGTTAAATTTTCCTGCTTTGCTCAATAGACACTTATTGAAACAGCTATCACTAGCCTGAAGCTAATGTTATTTTAAGACACAATAGCCTGTGCTATGATCTTTGTGAGTTGATTTTATCATAACAGCCTTTACAATGACAATGACAGTTGAATGATAGAACCAGTATTGGCAGAACACCACTACGTATAGAGCAGGCTTAATAAAACGTGTTCACCTTTGTGAGCGGAGTTATCAGCCGTTTAAAGTGTGATATCCAGAAAATAGGAGCTGAAAAAGAGAAAAGCATCCGTGTGAATTGAGCCTGGTGACTCATAACCTTGTGTAAGCAACCCAAAGCCAGGAGCAATAGAAAATTAATAATATCAGGTACGTAGACATCTTTTACCCTTCTTCTAAGTGTTTTTTTTTTTTTCAAATCTGTGCATTAAAGTTTTCATGTACAAAACAAGTAAGACAAACACAACACTAAAGAAAACCAGTAAAAATCGTGTTGCCCAGTACCCATACAGAGGACATAGATTCAAACCACACAGTATAAGTGCTGTAAAATAGGGCAACATCAGATTGGCGACGGTGTGACCGTGTAACGTGCACCTCCAGGTGCCAAAATGTAATCTATACAATGATAGCTGGCCTTTTGTTAAATATCTAGGAAGCCGTAGCAGGGTCTGCCAACCATCTTCTAAGTGTATTTGATGGTTAACCGTGGAAAAAGCCAAAGGATGCTTTAAAACACAAAGCTGCATGAGTTGATATTGTTGTCTAATGTTAGCTTCTGCATTAACCAGTTCTGGACCTTGGGTGTACCCAAGGGGCTCTGTTGATGTTTTTAAGGATGAACCTGGCCTCATTCCAGATTTCTGTGAGACTGCGGGGGTCCAGGTCTGACTTACAGGAATGCTGAATTTATGATAAAATGAAGCCTGCAATTGCTATGTGCAAGCTTAATTTATATATACTCTGTACCAATATTGTTTACAATTTAATTTGTTTTTGCATATTGTGATCAGAGCAATACCGTGCTACCATAGTAACACTGTACTACTCTCAGTTTTTTTTGTTTTTTTACACAATATGATTGCTTATAACAGTGAATATCACTGTTATAAACAAGCATTTTTACTGAATTAAATAGATTCATTCAGTGTGTATTGTTGTGATTAGCTGTGATTGGCTACAGCTAATCACATGGTACAGATGACTGTGATTGGCCCTGTCTGTACCATGTGATCATAGAGGTATTGCACAATATTACACAATGAATGGCATGGATCAAAGACATTCATTGCGTACAATGGTGGTGTGATCTGTGGTTATTGGTCACAGCAATCACATGGTGCGGGCCAGTACACTGATCTGTCATCCGCTGTGTCCGGTGGACAGAGGCCTGATCCTGGGAGGACATCATATGATGTCCTCCCAGGATAATAGGGCTTCCGCCCGGCCATCAGCTGGAGCAGGGTGCAGGAAGCAGTTAAAGGAGAAGTGCAGGGTGTAAAAAAACCAACATGCATACTCACCTATGTGGCTGCATTATTGGTCCAATGCCACTGCTGTCCCCTACCAGCAATCACATGACTGCTGATAGCTCAGTTCTTGGTCTTCACTGAGCAGAGAGCCGTGACTGTCAGTCCCTGGCTCCCTTTTGTGTCCCTCCAGTGCTCACTGGGGGGAATCAGCTGGTCCAGGCTCTCAGCAGTGCACTGAGAGGCTGAGCCATCTGCCAGTCAGGCACCTGGGGGGATCCCGACATTATCCTCAGGATACATCCAGAGATTGGAGCAGCTCTGTGATGTCAGCAGACAGCGGGCTTTAGCTAGTCACAGGAGTGTAGAAATATGTGCACTCTTATGTTTCAGAAGAGAAACATGGCCAAAATATTTTTTTGTTGTTTTCTTTTCTAAATATTTCTAAATAACAAATGCAAATATATTTGTAAATAACTTTGCTATGCAATGTGCCAATAATTTAGAGTATCATTATAAGCCCCTGTTCACACTGGGGCGACCTGTCAGGCGACCTGGTCGCCTGACAGGTCGCCGTAGGTCGCCTTCCATAGAGAAGCTGTGGACCCGTTCTAATAGGAGCGACACAAGTCGCTCCGACTTAGAAAAAGGGTCCGGAGCTTCTTTGGGGCGACCTGGAGCGACCTGCATTGACGTCAATGTTATGAAGTCCATGCCGGCCGCTCCGAGGTTAGGTCGCCCCTGTGAGGTCGCCCCGGGAAGTAGCGTCGCCCCAGTGTGAACGGGGCCTTACCCTGTTATCTTAAATAATGACAACGATATTGCTAAATAGTGATAATGTAAAAAAAATGCTGTGGTCCATGAGTGGTACAGAGGTGCAGGAACCGAAGTTCATTTTACAAACAAATGAGATGGAATTGTTATTATTCAACAATAATGATTTATCGCTGTATGAAGCCCATTGGATCTAGCTATGTCTGTAAAAGAAGAGAATATGTACTGAGCTCCTCTAATGCTACCCACACTGCTGTATATTTCTTGGATCCTGACAGTAGGTCCCTGAAATCTGTGATGGGTCAAATAAATCCCATGACCTCCCCAATCACTAGATTTAAACACAATTGGACCATTATAGGAAGTGTTAAGCCTGGTGCACACAGTAGGTTTTTTCTAAACAAAAAAAAAACTGAGGAGCTCGCAAGGAGGTCATGTACTAACATTGGCATTTTAGTACAGCGATCTCCCCGCTGAGCTATTGTGCTCTGACAGGGGGACCGCCCTCCTGCCACAACACATCGGTCAGCGCTAGCAGCTATTGGCTAAGAGAGCTGATCAGATGCCGATTGGCCACTGGTTTTTCAGCATGCGCGCTTGACGGAGACCGGCTTCTGTCAAACTAGGATGTGTACACATGGGCCGAATGTTGGCCAGTTTCCTTAAATTTCATTATGGCTTAATATCTTGTTTACATTTTCTTTTTAGATTTCCTTACATTTCATTATGCGGGTATTTTTAAGCTTATGATGTCCTCCCAGGACATTTCATTATGCGGGTATTTTTAAGCTTTGATGTTCTCCCAGGATAATAGGGCTCCCGCCCGGCCGTCAGCTGGAGCAGGGTGCAGGAAGCAGTTAAAGGAGAGCACTAGCAGCTATTGGCTAAGAGCGCTGATCAGATGCCGATTGGCCACTGGTTTTTCAGCATGCACGCTTGACGGAGACCAGCTTCTGTCAAACTAGGATGAGTACACATGGGCCGAATGTTGGCCAGTTTAGTTTGGCATATTTTGTTGATTTTATTTGCTGCTAAAATTTATATGCTCATTTTATGGGCGGAAAGTGTGCATGTTATTTATTGCCCAAATTTGCATAATTTTCTGGCATTTTTTTTATTATTGTTTTTCTTAATTTACATTGTTGCTTAATATCTTGTTTACATTTTCTTTTTAGATTGCCTGCAATATCATTATGTGGTTATTTTTAAGCTTTTTGTATTAATTTTTGTTTAAATATTATCCATTTACGACTAGTTTGTATGCAAATGTGCAGGCAGTCTGTAGTTCCACGAACGGGACCCATTATACTCAATTGTGGGAGGATATGGCGTTCTGTCATGCAGTAATATCTGGTTTTCACTGAGTCTGGTTTCCTGTAAGTGGAACGTGGATGTTGACACCCACTTCCTCGTATGTCACGTCCGGTTTGTACACTTCTTATTCACGTGCTCTTGTTCCATGGCCACGCCTCTGATTATGTCAATCTATGACGATACACATAAGGCGGATCCATCAGCCGAACATTCAGACGACTAACACGCTTCTGTTACCGCAGCGCCTACTCTGCATACATGCCTGTATTTATCCTGTTTCATGTGAGTGCCTTTCTTTTTACAATAAATGATACTTTATGAGACATACTGCACTAGTGGAAATCCCCCTTTTTTTCTGAGGTGACGTTTTGGTTACTCAAAGAAGAGGAGGGCTTTTTGGTTGCCTGTGTGCCTATGTCCTGCAGCTTCTGACCTCTCTAGGGAGTTTCTATGAAGGATAAGAAAGCCTGATCAGCTGTGTTACAGTTACTCTTCTTAAGGGGGTACCTCTGCTATATCTGACTGCTCCGTGAAAGGAGGGTCAGAGATTCTGGTAAGCAGTTTGTTTGAACTGTCACGTGGTGGTTTCTGATCATCTTCCACTTCTGTGCACCGTGATTGGAGGACTTCTACTATTTCACCTCTTTCAGAGACTTTACCTTGGACTGTGTTGATAATTTACATTTTGGCGCTGCTTTTATACCTTTTGAATGTTGGCCAGTACCTACTGTACCAGCTGATTTCAGCCAATATTCGGCCCGTGTGTATGGGGCTTTAGAGTACAAAATAGAAGTACCATATTTATCGGCGTATAACACGCGCCGGCGTATAACACGCACCCCAATATTTGGAGAGAAATTTCAGGAAAAAAGCTTAAATTTGACATAAACAGCTTTGAACTCAGAACATTTTTTTTTTTTTAAATCAAATGATATCACCAGTGCCCATGAATGCATCCTCATCAGCAGTGTCCATAAATGCAGCCCACCAGCAGTGTGCATAAATGCAGCCCACCAGCAGTGTCCATAAATGCAGCCCACCAGCAGTGTGCATAAATGCAGCCCACCAGCAGTGTCCATAAATGCAGCCCACCAGCAGTGTCCATATATCCAGCTTCAATATATGCAGCCCACCAGCAGTGTCAATGAATGCAGCCCACCAGCAGTGTCAATGAATGCAGCCCACCAGCAGTGTCAATGAATGCAGCCCACCAGCAGTGTCCATAAATGCAGCCCACCAGCAGTGTCCATACATGCAGCCCACCAGCAGTGTCCATAAATGCAGCCCACCAGCAGTGTCCATAAATGCAGCCCACCAGCAGTGTCCATAAATGCAGCCCACCAGCAGTGTCCATACATGCAGCCCACCAGCAGTGTCCATAAATGCAGCCCACCAGCAGTGTCCATACATGCAGCCCACCAGCAGTGTCCATACATGCAGCCCACCAGCAGTGTCCATACATGCAGCCCACCAAGTGTCCATACATGCAGCCTAGCAAGCGCAATGTCCAAATATGCAGCATCGCAAGCGCCAATGGAACTGACCTCATTTGTTTAAAAAAAGACCGGGAAGCAGCGCCGAGAGCAGAAGGGGCGGGCCCGGCCGAGAAGGAAGGACGAGCTGTCATACCGTAAGAGCAGAAGGGGGCGGGCCGAGCCGAGAAGGAAGGACGAGCTGTCATACCGTAAGAGCAGAAGGGGGCGGGCCGAGCCGAGAAGGAAGGACGAGCTGTCATACCGTAAGAGCAGAAGGGGGCGGGCCGAGCCAAGGAGAAGGGAGAACGAGCGAGTGCAGTCATCGGAAGTCCCGCCTCCGCTGCCGAGACATGTGACGTCTGTCATAGGCGGGACTCTCTCTTCGCCTCGGCTCGACCCGCCCCCTTCTGCTCTAATGACAGCTAGTCCTTCCTTCTCCTTGGCCCGGCCCGCCCCTTCTGCTCTCGGCGATGCTTCCTGGCCGTTTTTTTTTTTTAATATCGGCACATAACACGCACTGCTGCTTTTTCCTCCATTTTTAGGAGGAAAAAGTTTGTGTTATACGCCGATAAATACGGTATATTTCCATCTTCTTCAATTTCTTCAAAGAATTGAAAAGTTGTATTTAAAAAACAGTTTATAATGACACTAAACATAGCCCAGGACATGTATGACAGCTTTTCAAGAAGGACCCAGCTGCTCTAAAGGAAAATAGCAGCTGCACTCCTTTATAGGCTCTTTTTGTTATTAAAGCTAGCAAATACAGTGCCTTGAAAAAGTATTCATACCCCTTGAAATCTTCCATATTTTTTTATGTTACAACCAAAAACATAAATTGATTTTATTGGGATGTTATGTGATAGACTAACACAAAGTGGCACATAATTGTGAAGTAGAAGGAAAATGATAAATGGTTTTCATATTTTTTTACAAATAAATATCTGAAAAATGTGGCGTGCATTTGTATTTAGCCACCTTTACTCTGATACCCCTAAATAAAATCTAGTGGAACCAATTGCCTTCAGAAGTCACCAAATTAGTAAATAGAGTCCACCTGTGTGTAATTTAATCTCAGTATAATTACACCTGTTCTATGAAGCCCTCAGAGGTTTGTTAGAAAACCTTTGTGAACAAACAGCATTATGGAGGCCAAGGAACACACCATACAGGTCAAAGATAAAGTTGTGGAAAAGTTTAAAGCAGGGTTAGGTTATAAAGAAATATCCCAAATGTTCAACCTGTCAAGGAGCACTGTTCAAATCATCATCCGAAAATGGATAGAGTATGTTTATATTTCTCAAAGTGTAGAATTGGATTTGGGGGCTATTGTGTGCTCCTCCATCAGTTTTCCTACCGCTTCCTAATTTAATTGTTGAGCCATGTAGGATAACATATCTGCATCGTGTTGGAAAAAATCCAACATACTTTATCTTCTTTTGCATTATTTTGTGACTTCATATCGCCCATTACTGAGTGCCGGTTCACACTTATGCGCTTGTACTGCGAATGCTATGCGTTCTAAATAGTCTCCAATCGCATGCATTTACAAAATTCATTGAATTCGTGACACTCGTTCACATCTATGCGTTGCGATCCAGATGCGAATGTGATGCGATGATAAAAAGGGTCTTGTGCGAGTTTACAGAGTTGCGTTGCGAATTTAGTCTCCATAGACATCAATGTAAATCGGTCTGGACTCGCATTATCAGTTCAGATATGTGCGAATTCTTATGTGCGAATTTTTATTTTTTGTTTGATTTTCCCCTCAGCTCCACCCCTCCTGAGCTTAATTAACATAATCAACGCAATAAAATTTTCATTACAATCGCGCTGGTACTATTGAAAAACACAAGGGAAACTCGCACTGCAAATTCGCATTGCAAGCGCAAGCGCATAAGTGTGAACCGGCACTGATAGATTGCCAAAAAAAAAGGTAAGGTGGATTTAAATGTGCCAATTATAAAGACAAGTTAAAAGAAAGAGGATTTTCCAAGCATTTTGAAAAAAGCTAGGCTGATCCAACATTTGTAACAAAAAGTAAATACATAGGTCTATGTTCTGCATCTTTGTCTATGATGATATTGAGAGAGACAGTTTCCATGGGAACCAGGGCTTGTCTTTCTCCGAATCTACAAAACATCTGATGTATTCTTTGTGCGGCTCTGTCTGTTTCTCATCCTAACCCAGTCATCATATCCATAACACACTCAATACTGGTAAATGTGTTTCTGTACACCATTTAAAATGATGTTATTAAATCAACTACGTATTCAACTTTTCAGAAGTCTTTAATGCTTACTATAACTGTTTCATTCATCTTTCTCTGCTGAGGATAATGAATTGAACTTATTTAGTTCATGCATTTTAAGACCTTTAAAGAGCACATGTACCCAGACTAGGTACATGTAGCACCCTGTTCCTAAACTGGGGCTACTATGCAAATTTCATTTTTGGCTGGGCTGTAAGCCGCTCAGATTGATTGTACAGTTTATATCTGGTCTTTTCCCTAAGCTCAATCATGTTGTGCATTTCTCACTGTCGCCAGTAGATGTCACTGGTACCACGGGCCAGGATGAGATAGTAAAGTTAGGTTGAGTTATGAATATTTTTTTTCTTCCAGTCTTCTTCCAGTAGGAATGTTTGGATGGGCCCATGCTCGCTCTCTTGCCTCAGGCCCTCCTGGCTCGAGGAGGTGCTGCTGAAGTGAGCTCTGCATGTAGGCCCAGAAGTTGGTCTGGGGCCTACTAATTCTGAGGTGGTTCTAAGGCTGTCTTGCCCTGCATGGAAGAAGCCAAGCCAAATTGAGAAGACCCAGGGGAGGACCCTTGCTGGAGAAAGCCAGGATGAAGGCTGGTCTCTCAGGAGGCCCTGGTGACTCACTTGGAGGATGCACCTACATCTAAAAACGTGCTTACAGTGTTGGTGGGTCGGCTTAAAGGTTCTGACACTAAAGCTCGATCTTGTTCTACATCTGAAAACGTGTTTGCAGTATCGCTGAGTTAGCTTAAAGGTCCTGGTACTGTGAAGCTGTATGCTTTCTGGGTCCAAGGTGTCTGTAAGTGATCTGCTACTGGTATCTGAGACCCCTAATCCTCTCTCCTACTACTTTCTTTCAAGTTTCACATTAAAGCTTTGAAAAGATCAAAAGTGACTGGCGCCTATATTTTTGTTCAAAACTCCCCATTATAGCCATGGACTCAGCCCTGGGGTAAGTACTAGCTTGCTCCCTGTCTCTGGAGGTGACACCCTGCCTTTAGAAGAACCAGGGGGTAGCTACATACATTAATGCTAAACTCGAGCTTTAGAAAAAAAAATTTGGAGCACAGTTAATAAAATAAAAAAAATTGCTGCAATGCTCTTCAATCTGAAGCTGTCCCTGCAGCACTTCTTTTACACTACAAGATATCCTCAGTCTTCCTGATTAAATGATGCTGAACCTAGGCTGTCTAGGACCCACCCCTGAGTTGGCATCACCACGCAGGCTGGGCTTAATATGGTGCAGCTCAGAATGTTGATCAAATGTCAAATGAAGAAGAAGGACCCATCACATTACCCAAACAGCCAAAATACCCTTAAAAAAAGGAAATGTGTACTTGGATTTTTTAAAGTGCAGGAGGCTTCGGGGAGGTGTGGGGGGGGGGGGTGCAGGGCATTAGGGGTTCTACAGTTCAGACTTCAGCTTTATAGTATTTACATATTTGTGCAAGCAATAAAGTGCTTTAAATTGAGCCCCCACCTGAGCTCTGTAGCTGCAAGTACTTTGGAGTAATTTATCCTCGAAGATCATGACAGAAACTCTGAAGTTAGGCTTCAGTTGTTTTCTAACAGCTTCCTCAACCTAAAGTTTGCTTACATTAGAAGGCTGGCAGGCTGCAAAGTCCCTATTGCTATAGAGAATAAGGGAAGGGGCACTGTGATCTTGGTTTTGAAGTTTGAGGATTCATTTATCCACAGTACCTGCAGCTACAGAAGTCATGAGAGGCTTTTTTTTAAAAGCTTTTTTACTGGGAAAAAAGCTTTAGGTCAATAGTCTGGGCACAGGTGCACTCAAGACTTATGAACAATTATGCAATAGTAGTAGTCTTTACCTACACAAACCATTCAAAGTATAATTGGCAGGTAGGCCTTATCAGTACACAGTTGTTGGTACTTTGGATGAACATCTACGAGGAACACAAAGTAGCGCCATATAGAGACAACATCCTTTTTTATTTAACAGATCTGAGAATTACACTACCAAATTTAGTAAAGGTATTTTTAAAAATATGGAGAATTGTCTGATCTGAAGATCAACCTTATAAAAGGCAGAGATTTTAAACATCAGACTAAGTAAGGAAGAGGAGCAAGCCCAACAAGGAGAATTGTGATACTGTTTACACTATACTGTTTTTCAAGGGTCTCCAGTGTCTCTTCGCCTTTAGTCAGCTCTCCTGGACCTCTGGGTTCAGTTCTGTTCCTCTGGTCCCCAGGCTGACCACCTGCAACCACGTGCCATCACTACAGAGGAAGAGGCAGCCGCCACCCTGCCTCCAGGACTCTGCTCACCAGCCAAAGATCCTGCAGCACATTTGCTCCTGGCTTTTATACAGTATCCCAGAATGCACCAAGACAGCCTGCCTCTACCAATCACTAGGACTGCATCAAAGCCTATGCATCCATTGGTCAGGTTTCTTCCCACTGTCCAATATGCCTCCCTATAGGACCAGTGTGAAACACTCTCTAGACCCAATGAATCAAATATTGAGCACACTGAGCAGACCTAATTCACAGATCCTGCTCTCTGGTAGGCACAAAGCAATATAGATTTGCCTGCTGCTAATCTGATAGGCAGACAGAGCCAAAAACTATACTCTCTCACTAGCACCTACCTAGGAGGGTGCTACGCTCAGCCCCCGGCAAACAAGCCATGTCCTCACTGGCTCTGGGCAGCCGCCCCTACAAAAATTATTTTAACAAAAAATTTTCCATGGAGTATCCCATAAACTTGGAAAGGGGGAAAAGGGAAGTAACCAATGTACAGGGCCATGGGGCATACCCCATATGTGGCCAGTGAACATAATAAATTACGTGAAAAAAATATTTTTGACTCTGCTGTACAAATATTCACATGGTTATGTACACATGGCAGGTGCATTTAAATCAATGCTAGCTAACTAGTTACAATATATACTTTCTTCTTTCTTTTTACAATATATACATTGTATAAGAATCTGCATAAAGTAGTGGAGGGCCTAGCCAGACCCAGAAATCCAAAGCAAGCCTGCAAAGGAATTTAGATTAAGCATGGATGAATGCATAGCTACTTACATCAGTGAGACTGCCCTTTCCTCAGAGGCGACCTTCTCACCACATGACTACACATTCTTGACATATCTCTGACTACACATTCTTGCAGAGATTCTGTTCAGTTCCTGCCCCGTCAGGGCACACTTGACTCGACGTTCCATTGTTACTCCTAAAACAGATAACAATTTGACCTTGCCAAGCTAACTGTCTATCTCATCTCTGCAAACCATTTTTTTGGTGACTAGATAATAGGCACAGTCCCTTCTCAACACTAGGGCACTGACCCTCTTCCTATTACAGTCAGACCCACAAGTTCAGAATAAAGACATGCGGAGTCCACCCAACTGGTGTTCACATTGTCCTTTCCTTCTGTAACACCAAGGCAACTTTAACTTGTGAGTTTTGAATATCTCTTCGAAGGCGTCCCTCACTCTGACATCCCCTCCTCTGAAGAGACAATGAGCCTCTACCTCCTTCCTCAAGGTAGCAACTCACACAAAGTTCTCTCAACTGGCCCACTGGCCTAAGAGGATCTTCACAAAGTGTCCTTTGAGCAAAGTTTCTTTGTAAAGAAATCCTCTTCTTTGCAAAGTGTCTTTAAACTTGTCCCAATGAGTGATCCTGGCCCGATGGCCCAAAGGATCTAGATAGAACATTTTGTAAAGCTGGCTTCTGATAGTAACTGAAGCATGACACTGAGTGACTACCTAAGTCCTCTGAGCAGAAAGCCTATTTGTAGGTTAGAGGGTCGGCCCTCTTTTGATGCTACTACACAGTGGTAGCAGTTCTGCTGATTTCCTGATCCCTTTTGCAAGGATAGAAGGCAAAGGGGGATATGGAAATAGGGCTTTGGCCCTAGCAACAACAACTTGAACTTGTACTTGAACTTTAGGTTCACCAGCCCCTTTACTTTCAACAGCTTCTAGGCTAGCAAGCCTTGTGGCAACAATATCTCAATAGGGGTGGGATCCTACACCCTTAGCAGTAATGGTCAGGATGAGGGATCTTGATAATCTTCCCCTCAGAATCTTGGACATGAACCGACCAAGCCTTGCCTGTTCCCTTAGGGTGGAGGACCTCCACACAGGCTATGTTGATGGCCCGCCCTAGGCTCCAGTTTGTCTTTACAGAGCAGGAGGTGTCCCATAGCTCAGGCCTTTCTTTGTTCCAATACGGCTTGGGGATGTAAAGGAACTCCCAAATCGCATTGTTGCACAACTCTTCTTTTCTGGCCTCTATCTCCAACATAATCTCCCGAGGAGCATAGAGGTAATCATACCCATACTCCAGGGCCACCCTCCTCTGAATGAGACGTTGACATCTTAAAAACCTGGGAAGGGTCTGTCTATTTCCTGTTCCAGGTGGGGAATATAGGGTCTCTTTTCTCCTGATGAGCTTAGAGTAGGCCTCATTCTGATCCCGAGCCCGGGCGTAGGTATGAGGTGGGGACAAATCTAGGGCCCTTGTAGTATAGGCCCCACAGAACCCTAAGTTCTTGGCACACTGCATGAATACCACAGACTCCCGTGTCTCCTCATCAGGCATACTGGGACTTGGAGAACGGCTCCTCTCATCTGCTTCCCAGTCCCACTATGTCTCTTCCTCAGACTTCTCCACATCTATTCCTTCTTCCAAGGATCCAAACCGATGTTGAAACCTGGGTGACCCTACATCAATTGCTCCGACGTCCCCCTTGCTGGACACACTGGAGGTCTCTCTCCCGGGAGCCCATTGATACCCCTCTGCCTTGATAGAAGTTGTGGATTCTGCCTGTGCAGGTATAGCTGGCTCTCTTCCTGGCCACGACTCGGCCTATATCACCAAGGTACATTTCACCTCCGAGGTGTGAGTCTCCATGGTCTGGCATATGGCAGTGTAAGTCTTCACCACTGGCCCCAGCTCCAGCAGCGCTTTCAGCACTCCCCTTCCTCTGCCCACAGGGATCATCATAGGCAACAGCGCTTCCTGAGTGAATCCTGTCTCCCAGCTCACACACAGCTACCCGGGCCGACAATCACTCTGCACCTCCTGCACAAGTAAATCACTGCAGTGTCCGCACTGACTCCAGACCTGCAGCCGTATAGACACATTCAAGCATTGGCTACATACCAGCCCGAGATGCTCCTTGCCTCCTCACCTCCTCCACTGCACAGCGCCAGTCTTCCGTTGGGCACCAACTAAACTCTAGTGTCCCACAGGACTGACTCAGGTGATACATTCAACTTCTCAGGTACTCCGCCAGCACGTGGGATAGCCCCTGTGCTCCGGCTCACTCCGGCACCCGCTTTCTTGCTCCTCCACACACGTGTCTCCTTCTCAGCTACACCTGAAGGCAGAAGTGATGACTCAGCTCTCTTCCTCCACTCGGATTGGCAGTCTGGGCGGCGATTCCCTCCACAGCTCCAGACTAGCTGACTCTCTGGCGGTGGCTCCTCCTGTTAGACAGATCACTTCAGCACGCACTTTCCCTCTTTAACCTCTTCGCTGCTGCCGCAACTCTGGCTGGCCAGCACGAATGTCACTGCGTGGCAGATTGTGTTCACCAACACACACACTCATCTGCCCTTTCTGTCTGTACCTGGGCCTCAGCTGCACTTCTTTCTTCCCAAGCCAGCTGACCTCCCATACTGTTTTGGAAAATTGTCCCCCTGTCATGAATTGCACGGTCAACACTTTTCTTCACAGTACTTGTACAGACATGACCCCCGACACGCTGATCCCTGTGTCCCGGGTCACCACTCTCCACTTCCACACTTGCACCGATTACTGTAAAGCAAACACAGTCCTTTTGTACATTATAGTGCATTTCTTCTTAATTAACTCTCCTGCATTTTACTTGTAAAGACATGCTGTTTCTTTAGCAAAAGTCCATCCGTTGCTATTGACAACCATCATTGCAAACTTGACTTGTCATCCCACTTTCCCTGATCTCTGTAGAGCAGAGGGGGATACTCCAAATTAACTATTCACAATGCGAAGGACTCCTAATTCTGACGATGGAGCCAGGCTGCTATTTCATCCTGCCACTAGGTGAATCTGAATCAAGTCTCTATCCAGATGACTTGATGGACTAGATTATCTTCAGGATACTCTCCTAGTATCCCCTTTCACTTGACACACTGACACCCGTCCTCTGACTATCCTACACCGGGGTGGCCCCACTCAGGTCTGGCTCCTAGACACCATCCCCTGTACTCACGATACTGTTTTTCTAGGGTCTCCAATGTCTTTCTCCCTTTAGTCAGCTCTCCTGGATCTCTGGGTTCAGTTCCATTCCTCTGGTCTCCAGGCCGACCACCTCCGCCCACGTGCCATCACTACAGAGGAGGAGGCAGCCGCCACCCTAAACTTCGGGACTCTGCTCACCAGCCAAAGCCCCCGCAGCACATGTGCTCTTGGCTTTTATACAGTATCCCAGAATGCACAGAGAAAGCCTGTCTCTACCAATCACTAGGACTGTATCAAAGCCTATGCATCCATTGTTCAGGTTTCCTCCCACTGTCCAATATGCCTCCCTATTGGACCAGTGTGAAACACTCTCTAGACCCAATGCGTCAAATACTGAGCACACTGAGCAGACCTAACTCACAGATCCTGCTCTATGGTAGGCAGAAAGCAATATAGATTTGCCTGCTGCTCCTCTGATAGGCAAACAGAGCCAAAAACTATACTCTCTCACTAGCACCTACCTAGGAGGGTGCTACATGTATGTTTTCTTGATTTCCATTTTCATGACTTTTTTTTATATAGATTTAATATATATTTCAGTTATCAGTTAGGTCTGTAGAAGCCTTCTTAGATTAGGTTAAATAACATAGGTGAATATATGAATACTGTATTGAACTGGAAGGCTTCGGACCATTTCTTCAGGAGTTGGAGACTATTTCTGTGCTCATCTTCTGTTCTTACAATACTAACTACATGCAGTATACTGTATACTAGGGCTGCGCATCTTCACTTAGCTCACGATTCGATGCGATTACGATTATTAGGGTCGCGATTCGATACGATTCGATTCCGCGATGCATCACGATGCATCACGATTACTATGGGGACCCTTTTCTAAAGGGGGATCTATGGGGACCCTGCTCTAAAGGGGGATCTATGGGGACCCTTCTCTAAAGGGGGATCTATGGGGACCCTTCTCTAAAGGGGGGTCTATGGGGACCCTTCTCTAAAGGGGGATCTATGGGGGACCCTTCTCTAAAGGGGGATCTATGGGGACCCTTCTCTAAAGGGGGATCTATGGGGACCCTGCTCTAAAGGAGGATCTATGGGGAGCCTGGGCCTGCCCTAAAGGGGATCCAGGGGAACTGAGCTCTAAAGGGGGATCTATGGGGACCCTGCTCTAAAGGGGGATCTATGCAATAGATCCCCTTTAGTGCAGACAGGTCTCCCGTAGATCCCCCTTTAGTGCAGGCAAGGGCAGGTCTCCCGTAGTTCCCCCTTTAGTGCAGGGAAGGGCAGGTCTCCCGTAGATCCCCCTTTAGTGCAGGGAAGGGCAGGTCCGCCATAGATCCCCTTTAGTGCAGGCCAGGGCAGGTTCCCCCATAGATCCCCATTTAGTGCAGGCCCCCCCCTTTAGCGCAGGCAGGTCCCCCCATAGATCCCATTCCCCTTTAGAGCAGACCAGGGTCCCCTACCAATAGAGCCCCCTTGGAGCAGGCCAGGGTCCCCCTTCCACAGACCCCCCCCTTAGAGCAGGGGGGTACTACATGCTGGGGGAGCTCCCTATAGACATGTCTACACAGCACTACATATTTCCAGTGTCACTACTCAATGGTCTGATACCCGGACTCTTCTATATCACCTCCACTCCATACACAAGTCATAGCACACAACCTAACATGATTATTATTGCCATAAGACTCATATCTATAATAATGCACAGTACTCAGCATCCTGTCTTCTACAATCATTACTTAGGGCCAATTCAGTGCTGAGCGCCAACAAGTTCAAGTTCACTGCACAGACAGAGCAGCCCGCTCTCCCATAGATAATCAGTGAGACTATCAGCACCGTGCCCACAGCTCTATGTATATACAGACGGCTCTGTCCTCCCACTGCCACCAGCTCACCTGCCCGGTGGTGCTCATGTCTCACGCTGTACTCCGACACTGTGCCAAGACTCTGCCAGGACTTCCCCTCCCACTCTATCCCGCTATATGAGACGCTATCCAGTAGCAGTCTCCGTGTGATGGCGCCCTCTGGCGCACGGAAGGACCCAAGCAGCAGCTCTATCACGGAGGAGCTCCGTGTTCCACAAGCCCGGCCAGCGGCCCAGCGCTGCCATGTCACTTCTGTCCCCGCCCCCGGAACTGACGTCATTAGTAATCGATTTTTCAATCACCCCGAATCGATGCAGAATCGCGAAGGGTCGCATCGCGATGCATCGATTCGGCGATTATATTCAGCAGCCCTACTGTATACACATAACATAGGGAAAATTCTATTTAGGCAGTATAGGTACCAGCTGTTGCAGTTCTTTTATAATACAAATCTGTAGATGGTGCAAACACAAGGATGTCTGAATCAGACATCAGTTACAAGTGTGTGCATATGCAGCGTACATTAACAGTACTTTAAATGAATGCATCTGCATGCTGCCCTTTGGCCCTGGCTTTGCTTGCTGTTTGCAAGGAGGAATGATGATCACCAGCTATGGCAATTCTATTGTGATGCTGTGGTCTGAGTTTGTAGTCTGTAGTCCCAGTTGTTGAGGATAAATAACTGGGCTGTATGCCCTACATGATGAAGCACTGGATTATGTAAAGTGGCTTAAAGCTGGATCATTTTGAAATTTCCAGAATACTGCTTGAGCTAAGAATAAAGAAAAAAACAGGCATTTATATGTTGTTGCATTGAACTTCAATCAGCTAAATGTATATAAAACATTGTATGTAAATCTATATGAAACGTTGAGATTATCTGATTTTCACTTTAAAGCGGAAACAAGTTAGTAGTTCCATTGCAAACTAAAAGACTGTATAGCTGGCTTAAAATGATTTAGGGTTAAAGTGTATGCCTCATGCCTGTGCTTTACAAGGACTATCCATTCTGTGCACGCAAGCAATGAATGGTAGAAGACAAATCATAGGAGAGCCTTCCATTTACCTCCATGGAATTGTTAGTTTGCTGGATCCAAATGCTATCAAATCTCCCTCATCAGTGACGGAAAGCTGGCCCCACTAACGAGGGAGCGATTCAATGGAAACGGGCAAGCAATTGCCTAGTTGTTGCCAGCATCAAAATCGCCTGTGTGAGATCAGCCCTATGCTAGCCATAGATGGTCTAAGTTGTGCCCTGCAAGCCCCATCCAGCTAAATAAGTCAATTAAAAATTTGACTTAGCAAGGTGGAAAATTATGAGCCAAACTGCGACTGCATACTATCAGATGCAGTAACTGTTTGACAACACCACTGTGTATAGCCTGCCATGGGTGCCACAGCTGCTAAATACAATAGCAGGCAATGGAGATTTCTCCATCTCTGTTTATTGTGGATGGGGAATCATTTAATTTTTTCTCATTGAGCAGTGTGAGGCTAGCTTTATACAGAGATATGACATACAAACGGGAATAGTCATTATTCTGGATACAGACACTGTCTGTGAATTATTTTGCATGGATTTGGACTGTTAAAAAACGGGTAGATAAATAGAGGTACAGCTGTATGAGAAAAATATCTAATTTGAAGCTCATCAAGCCAGTTGCAAATTAGCATCCATTAAAGTGGATTTATATTCCTGGCTATCTGCAGGATGTTTTGTTGCATTCTGTTTTGCAGGAATTGAATTAAGAAATATCTCCAATATGAGTTTTGTGTAATAATGATGAATACAAACAAAGGGTTATTGCGTTGGATCTAGCATTTTCATATAACCATATGTGCAATAACATATAGGATGGTACACTTTATGACCACTGGAAGGTAAAGTGAATAACATTGATTATCTTGTTACAATGGCTTTTGAAAGTTGGTGGAATATATTACCGTAGGTAGCAAGTAAACATGTCATCCCTGAAGTCAATGTGTTGAAAGCAGAAAAAAATGGGGCTGTGTAGCCACAGACTAGTCAGGGTGCCCATGCTGACTCGTGACCACAGCAAAATCACCAACAATGGACAAGTGAGCATCAGAACTGAAGCAAAGAGTAATAGAAGAAGGGGGCCTGGTCTGATGAATTAGATTTTCTTTTACATCATGTGGATGGCCGGGTGCATGTGTATCGCCTACCTGGGGAACAGATGGACAGGCAGTGCGATGCTTTGGGAAATGTTCTGCTGGAAAACCTTGGGTCTATTCATGTGGATGCTACTTGACACATACCACCTACCTAAGCATTGTTGCTTACCAAGTACACCTCTTCATGCAAACGGTATTCTTTGATGACAATGGCCTCTTTTAGCATGATAATACGTAATGATACACTGCAAAAATGGTTCAAGAATGGTTTGAAGAACACAACAACGAGCTTGAGGTGTTCACTTGACCTCCAAATTCTCCAGATCCCAATCCAATTGAGCAACTGTGGGATGTGCTGGAAAAACAAGCAACTTACAGGACTTTAAAGTATCTGCTACAGATGGCTTGGTGCCAGATACTACAACATACCTTCAGAGGTCTCATGCCCCAATGGGTTGGGGGGCTGGGGCTGTTTTGGCAGCAAAAGGGGGATCTACTCAAAATTAGGTGAGTAGTCATAAAGTTATGGCTGATTGATGTATGATTGACTGGGTGAGTCAAGATGGTACTTGCAGAATAGCATTTTAGGGACAACACTATCCTTTTTTTATTTTATTGTAATTGGTGTGTAGGGAGCTGCTTTTTTGGGAGTAACTTTTTAAATAATAAAGGTATTTTTTAGATTAAAAGATTTCTTAGTCTCACTTGGGTTGTTTCTGACTTTTTGAAATTGTTATGTCCTCGGGTTGGCATCCACCCCTTTTGACTTTATTGAGGGGTGTTCACACAAGCTAGCTGTATAGAAAAGTTAAAATAGTCACCAGGATAAATAGAGAGACAGTGTAGCAGCAGTTTTGGGGAATCTAGTTTGGAGATCCGCCCGCCTGTGTAAACAGAGCGGGCGGATCTCCTAAGTGACAGGGAGTGACAGATCGCAGTGTTCAGCATAGCTGAACATCCGATCTGTCCCTGACTCACTCAGTCACCTCCCCCCACACACGTCAGTAAGCACCAGGCATACATTAACCCCCCCCCCTCTCCAATAAAATTAACCCCTTCCCTGCCAGTGTCATTTTTACAGTAACAGTGCATATATATATAGCACTGATTACTGCAGTAATGTCACTGGTACCCCCAAAAGTGTCAAAAATGTCAGTCAAGGGTCCGATCTGTCCGCCGCAATGTCGCAGTCCCGCAAAAAAAATCACAGATCGCCGCCATTAAAAAAAAAAAAAACACCAAAAATGACAAAAATCTTTCCCTTTGTTAGTAAACGCAATAACTTTTGTGCAAGCCAATCAAAATACGCTTATTGTGATTTTTTTTTACCAAACATAGGTAGCAGAAAACAAATTGGCCAAAAATTTTAAAAAATTTAGATTTTTACATTTTTTGGGGGGGGGGGGGAATTTCATATAAAAAAAATGTTAAAAATATTGTTATTTTTTCAAAATAAACGCTCTTTTTTTGTTTATAGCACAAAAAGTAAAAATCGCACAGGTGATCAAATACCACCAAAAGAAAGCTCTGTTTGTGGGGAAAAAAGTACGTAAATTTTGTTTGGGTACAGCGTCGCACGACCGCGCAATTGTCCGTTAAGGCCCAGACGTAAGACAGCATAATCCTCTAGTGGTAAAGTGGTTAAAACAAACCTTTTTATTCGCTAGCAAAGAAGACTCAGCAACGACTCAAGTCTATTTGCCAAGTGCCCAAATAAGAGTGTACATCAAATATATAACAGCAGTTACTTCACAGAAACATATTTTCCTAACTAGTTTGGCAAGCAATACAGATGTTCCCTGTTACTTCTTATTTATGACAATTGACATTCCCTGTTTCACACTTCTCTGTATTCTCGTAGGTTACAGGAGAAAAGAGAGAAAGAGATAAAGGGGGAGAAGGGGGTCTAAACTGCGCAGCTTGACTGTTTTTGTGTCCTTGTAGTACTACAGGGATCATCAGAATTAACCATTTTGTTTTGCTAATTATCCACCATTTTAGAAGGCTTTCCAGGTGATACCACATTCCTTTTGATGCTATCGTAGCGAGAGTTTGAGCGGAGACTAAGCATCACATAGCATTGTTGCAAAACACTGAATTCAGAGGGGAAACCTCTAGAATGTGGGAAGGAGTTCTGGTAGTTCTGGTTAGTTCCAGGGAGCTAATGGTTGGTACTTTCACATGGCCATTACATGGGCTGCTGCCTTCCTCTCTACAGTGGCCTCAATGAAGCCTCGGATTATCCTAGTCACAAGGGGAATTAGGCAAAGAAGATAAATGCAAGCAGCCAGTATTGCCATTACTACCCCTATAATGGCTTTTAGCCCACTTGCATATGCACCAATCCCCAAACCAACTGCCAACATTAAACCCATCTCAGGTCTATATGGGTACGTGAGCTAGCTTTCTTATCCTGTCAGAATTCTCTTTGATTGCTTTCCCACAGTCAGCAGTCTTCAGACAGCAATTACTTAGATTAAATTTACCACACACCCCTCCCTCTGCAGCTAGCAGGTAGTCTAAAGCAAACTTATTCTGGTAAATACTGGTACGCAGCTTAGTTCTTTTGGGGGCCTACTTTAGTAGTTTTGATACATGGATCACATGATTTGCTCTACCCCCTTACGGGTGTGGCAAGTATTATTACTATGGTTACCAGTAAACTTATTAAAGTATTTTTAACAAACATCATGTTGGTTAATATATATATATAGCTGTGCGTTGACCAGTCAGCTTCCAGGTGTGACTGGAGCACAGCTAGCAGATATCAGATGTCTTTGTCTTCTGCTGTGCTTTGGCCCAACAGCTTTCAGGTATGTGATTGGAGCAGGACTGCAGTCCAACTATTTTCTGCCCTGCACAGGCCTGACAGCTTCCAGCTGTGTGTCGGGAGTTCTTCCCTCTGATTTCTCTGGTCAGTTTTTAGCTTTAACGGGTCCTAAAGGGTCTACTGTACTCAGCCAGGAGTCTGTGTAGTCAGCAGCTCACTTTACCCATGAGTGGTGTATCCAGGGGGTCACCTTGGCCACCATAATTGCTGTGGGGGTTGAAAGTAAAACAGTATAAGGACCCCTCCATTTTTGTCCTAAGGTGGTTGTGTTGCACTCTTTCACCTATACTGTATCTCCTGGCACAAAGGGATAGACTGGGTTTGACAGATTTATGGGGAGTTTTTTCTTGGACCCATTTCCTTATGTCCTGCATATTCCCTCTCCCCCCCCCCTTATCTGGTGTATTTTATGATGGGTGGGGGCCTACCATATAGTACTTCAAAAGGGGATCATTTTGTCCTCTTTGTTGGAGTACTCCAAATTCTCAGCAGAGCAATCTGCAGCAACAAGGTCCACTTCATTTGGGTTTCCTGACAGAGTTTGGCCAGTTGCGATTTCAGGGTACGATTCATCCTTTCCACTTTTCCAGAGCTTTGAGGTTGATGCGCATTATGTACTTTTTAAGTGATCTTGAGTACTGTTGCTAATTCCTGGAGGCACTTGTGAACAACCCTGGGGTAGACGGACCCAAGTCTGTTGTCCCTTAACCCCTGGTGTCCGGGTCTTCCCATTGAATGGCAAAAATGAGCTGGGATTGTTCTGCAGAAAAAGGCATCTTTCAGATCTGGAATGGGTGGCTTCCCCAGGTATCAGTCCCAATAGGTTATAAGGGTTCAGGACCACTGCAGTGACCAAGGGCTCCAGGGGGCCTAATGGGATGGGGCCCGGTCAGTCTCAGTACTGGTCCTAATCTGGGTACACAGAACCCGGCAGCCCCACAAAGTCTGCATACTTGTCTTCCAGCCTGTTCTTCTCATATCGCCCATTATGAACCTGCCCCCCCACCATGATTCCTTCCTCACACGCCCCTTTCCAGGGGATGGAGCAATTATAAATGTCCAAAAAATATATATATATAATATAATCATGCAAGAAATAAACACAATTAATTAATGTCCAATTCCATATGCGTTATATCCAAATAATAAGTGTCCAAAAAAAGTGCTCCTATATAAGGAAATTTTGTCCCAATCACCAGTGCCTAAAAGATATCCTGGTCCTGAACAGGCTTGATGTCACCTCAATTTATTGTGCCCCCCCCCCTCAGGTGGGTGCCTCACCTTATTGCATGTGACCTTGCAATTAAGCTTGGTCAATGATAGCCTTGTATACAATCCAAGTGCTGTAATTGCTGGTTTGCCTCTCCTTTGGTGGTATCGGGGTGCTTGTGTCCCTCAGGGATGGGTCACATAGATGGGGAGAAAGGTATCCATAGTGCCAATAACATTTGGTAAAATATGCTTTATTAAAATAACTGTATTGCACTTACATTTAAAAGGTGCTTGGAGCACACCACACTGTAGTAGTTATTGCAAACGATAGCCCGGGTGCACAGGCGAGGGTCTCCAACGAGGTATTGCTATCCGCTCAGTGAGCTGCAATGTTGTAAGTCGCTTGGGGTATGTCTCTATCAGTTTTGCACATCGAGAGACTGAAATTTTTGCCCATTCCTCCTTGCAAAACAGCTCAAGCTCAGTGAGGTTGGATGGAGAGCGTTTGTGAACAGCAGTTTTCAGTTCTTTCCACAGATTCTCGATTGGATTCAGGTCTGGACTTTAACTTGGCCATTCTAACACTTGGATATGTTTATTTGTGAACCATTCCATTATAGATTTTGCTTTATGTTTTGGATCATTGTCTTGTTGGAAGACAAATCTCCGTTCCAGTCTCAGGTCTTTTGCAGACTCCATCAGGTTTTCTTCCAGAATGGTCCTATATTTGGCTCCATCCATCTTCCCATCAATTTTAACCATCTTCCCTGTCCCTGCTGAAGAAAAGTAGGCCCAAATCATGATGCTGCCATCAGCATGTTTGACAGTGGGGATGGTGTGTTCAGGGTGATGAGCTGTGTTGCTTTTACACCAAACATAACGTTTTGCATTGTTGCCAAAAAGTTTGATTTTGGTTTCATCTGACCAGAGCACCTTCTTCCACATGTTTGGTGTGTCTCCCAGGTGGCTTGTGGCAAACTTTAAACAACACTTTTTTATGGATATCTTTAAGAAATGGCTTTCTTCTTGCCACTCTTCCATAAAGGCCAGATTTGTGCAGTATACCACTGATTGTTGTCCTATGGACAAAGTCTCCCACCTCAGCTGTAGATCTCTGCAGTTCATCCAGAGTAATCATGGACCTCTTGACTGCATCTCTGATCAGTCTTCTCCTTGTATGAGCTGAAAGTTTAGAGGGACAGCCAGGTCTTCGTAGATTTGCAGTGATCTGATACTCCTTCCATTTCAATATTATCGCTTGCACAGTGCTCCTTGGGATGTTTAAAGCTTGGGAAATCGTTTTGTATCCAAATCCGGCTTTAAACTTCTCCACAACAGTATCTCGGACCTGCCTGGTGTGTTCCTTGTTCTTCATTTTGCTCTCTGCGCTTTAAACGGACCTCTGAGACTATCACAGTGCAGGTGCATTTATACGGCGACTTGATTACACACAGGTGGATTCTTTTTATCATCATTAGTCATTTAGGTCAACATTGGATCATTCAGAGATCCTCACTGAACTTCTGGAGAGAGTTTGCTGCACTGAAAGTAAAGGGGCTGAATAATTTTGCACGCCCAATTTTTCAGTTTTTTATTTGTTAACAAAGTTTGAAATATCCAATAAATTTTGTTCCATTTCATGATTGTGTCCCACTTGTTGTTGATTCTTCAAAAAAAAAATTACAGTTTTATATCTTTATGTTAGAAGCCTGAAATGTGGAAAAAGGTTGAAATGTTCAAGGGGGCCGAATACTTTCGCAATGCCCTGTAATATCAGTAATTTCAAAGTTATTTTGTTACTAAAGCAATACTAACTGTCTACAGAGGTCACACAGAACTGGTCACCCATCTCGGTTTTTCCACCTGGTTTCCCAGCCAATGCACCAAGAAATGTAGCAGCAAACAGTTTTGGGGGAAACCAGAAATGGAGCCTGGACGCAAACTTCAGGAAAACAAACCTTTTTATTTGCTAGCGAAGAAGACTGAGCAACAACTCAAGTCAAATTGTCAAGTGCCCAAATAAGCATGTACATCACATATACAACAGCAGTTACGTCACAGATACATCAGCACGCCGTGACCCAAAGTGCTGACGTCACCCCTAGCGTCCAGGAAGTACGGGCGAGCGGAGCCGTCCGGCCGGCGGCTTCACACATCTCTCTGAGAACTTTTAATATTGCGTGTTTGTAAGTGCGATTCTTTTATTTATCATTAAATTTTGTGGGATTTTATGCTATGGCGTTCTCTTCTGTCCTTTATGGTTGAATCTTGCCTGCATATGCTGTTACCCTGAGTCTCCATCTGATAACATCCAAGGTCCGTTTGGAGTGCTTTATTCATCTACTTACCTTGCTATATGTGTGTTATACATCGCAATCTGGTAAGGAGCGCTTATATTGGTGGAGGTATCACGAGTTCCTGCACATTTAGCATATTGGGCACAAGTTTATATACATCTGGTAAGGAGTACCTATTTAGTGTGTCACCTTCTTGATTTTGGTGGAAGTTCACCCTACACCTTATTCAGCATTATCAGAGGTTCCTTTTGGACTGCTACATTATCTATTTACCCATGTAGATACAGTATATGTGCGATTCCATCTAAATCTGGTAAGGAGCGTTTAGATCATTGGAGGATATCACTGGTTTATGTTATTGGCACTATTGGCTTTAATCACTTATACTCTGATAAGGAGTATCTATATATGCTTTTTGTCACACCTCTGGATTTACACACCTATGGTGATGCTCTCACATCTCTGTTTGTGAGTGCACTTCCCTTTTTTTATTCAATTTTTTGTTTGGTTTTACGCAATGGCGTCTATGTTTTTTTATTCAATGAAATTTCCATGTATTATGGTCTTCTGAGAGTCTCCGCCTCAACCCCGGTAGAATTCTTCAGGCTTCCATTGGGTGTCTCTGCTTCTATTTGGCAACATTCCTATGATCTTTTGGTAAGCACATTACCATAGGGATTTCTGTAGACATCTTCATTTCATCTGATCTCTTCTTATGGACTTTTATGGACATTAATTTTTAGTTCATATATCGCATTGTCTAGGGCGACTTATTTTGTTATTATAAATCTATAACTGCCGGTTCACACTACGTCGCTCCGACTTAGGGGGCGACCTGTGACCTGTGCGACTTGCACGGACTTCATAAAATGAATGTCTATGCAAGTCGCTCCAGGCCGCCCCAAAGTAGTACAGGACCCTTTTTCTAAGTCGGAGCGACTTGTGTCGCTCCTATTAGAACCGGTCCTGTACTACACTATGGGACGCGACGGTGCACGACTTGTCAGGCTGACCAAGTCGCCTGACAAGCCTTACCAGTGTGAATGGAGATTAAGGGTATGAGGGTAGTATAAATAAATAAATATGAAGTAGAAAAGATGGTGGTAAATAAGAAAGTGAGGCTGTTGATGAGATTCAGAAGAGCCAGAAAAGAAAAGAAGTGAGGCAAGTAATGATGGTGAAGTGGTGCATAGAATAACCAAGTAGTGAAAAAGTAAACCACTAGAGGTATGAGAGTGAATGTATACCATAGTAGACCACTAGGTGAGTAAAAAGTGAGATGGGAAAACGAGGGTGTAAGAAAATGGATAATATAGTGAAAAAGATAGTGCCAAGAAGAAAAAGCAGTATATAAATAATAGTGCTGGTTGGCGCAGCCATATAAAATAGATACCACAGGTGTGTTCAGCATGATAAGAATAGGGAAAGTCAGGAAAGGGTATATACCTGCACAGGCGCTGGAGCAGGGATCGCACCCAGCGTCACGCTGGTGCACGAATAGTCAGACTCACTCACCTAGTGGTCTACTATGGTATACATTCACTCTCATACCTCTAGTGGTTTACTTTTTCACTACTTGGTTGTTCTATGCACCACTTCACCATCATTACTTGCCTCACTTTTGAGTGAGTGAGTCTGACTATTCGTGCACCAGCGTGACGCTGGGTGCGATCCCTGCTCCAGCGCCTGTGCAGGTATATACCCTTTCCTGACTTTCCCTATTCTTATCATGCTGAACACACCTGTGGTATCTATTTTATATGGCTGCGCCAACCAGCACTATTATTTATATACTGCTTTTTCTTCTTGGCACTATCTTTTTCACTATATTATCCATTTTCTTACACCCTCGTTTTCCCATCTCACTTTTTACTCACCTAGTGGTCTACTATGGTATACATTCACTCTCATACCTCTAGTGGTTTACTTTTTCACTACTTGGTTATTCTATGCACCACTTCACCATCATTACTTGCCTCACTTCTTTTCTTTTCTGGCTCTTCTGTATCTCATCAACAGCCTCACTTTCTTATTTACCACCATCTTTTCTACTTCATATGTATTTATTTATACTACCCTCATACCCTTATAGATTTATACCTATATGATCAGTGGAGGCTGTTTGTGATCCGTTTTGAAGATCCTCATTTTATATATCATTTCTACATTATGCCTGATTGACGCACGCAGGCCTCGCTCCCTCAGTTCTCAGGCGGGGACCTATGCCCGGACACAACGCAACCTCATTGTAAGCTATACCTCTCTTAGGTTTGTGAGATTTACTTGTTTATTGCATGTACTTGTTGTTCATTTATGTATATCTTCTCTAGACACTTGAATCATGCCTACTCCTTATGAAGTGAAATTTTCACGAAACGCGTTGAGTTCAACACAGGCAATTCCATCAATTACAAGCTGTTATTATACCTTGTTTCCATGACCTTATTAAAGTTCTATTTTACTTATTTGTATGTACCAGGATAATATGGCGTTACTTTGTACCTTTGTCTTAGACCATGTATACTTACCTATGTTTCACTCATGTATATCCCATTACCATGGGTTACATGTTTTTATTGAGCATTTTGGTTTTACCATTACTTGGTCTTTAGACGGTCAATAAATATATGATTTTAATTTTTCCTTCTGGTCCCGCTTATTATGTATTTATGTCTATTCTGTGGCTGGTCACACCTCATATAAAGTCACAATTTTGCTTTCATTTTTTTTGCAGGTTTGTGTAGTGGTCAGGTAGGTTTGTGTAGTGGTTAGGTAGGTTTGTGTAGTGGTCAGGTAGGTCTGTGTAGGTGTCAGTATATAATCAGGTAGGTCAGTGTAGGAATAAGGTAGGTCTGTGTTGTGGTCAGCTAGGTCAGTGTAGGTGTCAGTGCAGTGGTCTAGTAGATTAGTGTAGGGGGCGCAAATTACATACCTTGCCCACGGCGCTGACAACCCACGCTACGCCACTGCTGTGGGGAATGTGTTAATGGAGAAAATAAATGTACAGCTGTTAGGTGGGGGCCAGATAGGCTTTTCTGAAGAGATGAGTTTCCAGGGATCGTCTGAAAGTAGACAAAGTAGGAGATAGTCGTACAGATTGGGGTAGAGCATTGTAGAGGATGAAAGAGGCTCAAAAGAAGTCATAGAGGAATGAGGTGACAAGGATGCTAGGGAGCAGGAGGTTTTGGGAGGAGTGGAGAGGACGATTTGGTTGGTAATTTAAAACCAGGTTCGTGATGTAGCTGGAGGCCAGGTTGTGGATTACTTTGTAAGTTACTGTTAGTATCTTGAATTTATTCATTGGTTGAGTGGCAGCCAATGGAGGGATTGGCAGAGAGGGGTAGCACACGCTGAGCTCTTTGTAATGGATGAGCCTGAGAGCAGCTTTCAGGATGGACTGAACGGGGATAGCCTATTTAGAGGTAAGCCAATGAGGAGGGAGTTGCAGTAGTCTTTTTTCATTTATTTAATAAAAAAAACAAAAGAAAGCTCTATTTGTGTAAAAAAAATATATTAAGTTCATTCATGTACAGTGTTGCATGAACAAGCAGTTGACAGCACAGTGCCGAATAGCAAAAAAGGCTCTGGTCGTGAAGGGGGGTAAAACCTTCCAGAGGTCAAATTGTTAAGCCCAGAACCTGGTTTTCATTGTCGTGGCCTGACTGTGCATGGATAAAGACAATACCAAAAGAATTATTGGAATACTCATTTCATTACAGGTCATGGTAGTGAGAACCAACTAAAACTGCAATATGAGGTCTGCACTTTAATTTAATTTTTCCTCATGGGGCAAGGGGGGTATTTGTGGGGGCATTTACTTGGATGTACAGTTACCCTTTAATTGGTACAGTAAATCTAACACAAAGGAAACAATTGCAAGCCTGATTAAAAGTTCAAACCTGCTGCTTTTTTCTGTTTGATTTATTGAGCCAATATAAAGGATCTCTGTTGTAGTGCAAGCCCTTGTTTTTGTTCATTATATGCCGTGCCAGGGGAGCTTGGGGGTTCCTTTTATTGGAGGCATCTATCTATCTATCTATCTATCTATCTATCTATCTATCTATCTATCTATCTATCTATCTATCTATCTATCTATCTATCTATCTATCTATCTATCTATCTATCTATCTATCTATCTATCTATCTATCTATCTCTCTTAAATAATAATATATTTATTGACATAAGTGTGTATTTTTTTTTTTTTAAAAAAAAGCTTCAGCAAAAATATAGAAAGATCCAGACAGATGAATGAGAGGGAAAATAAATTGCAAGCAAAGTACTTTTGATAAATGAATCCTGCCAGGCAATTCAGAAGAAAGAGATAAACTGCAACTTTGTACAAGGAGAATTTCTCATAAGTTCCTGACAAGCTATTGGGATTGGACAAAGAGAGATATAAGAAAGCAATGGAAAAGAGCTTCTATTAAAGAACATAAACTCGTCTGAGAAGGGCCCGCTTTGCCTGATATTGCCCCGCAGCAATATCAAGCTATTTGCATTACAGAATTTACCAAATAATTTGTCATTTTAAACTCTGAGGTTTACTTAAATAGCTTTCATTTCTAGACACTCTTCCAGGCAAATGATGTGATTCTTCTCCAGCGTGAAAGGCCTTAATGTCTGATTTCATATATATAATTAGTGAACACTGAAGAGCAGCCATTGTGTAGTTCTTAGTCTGGGCAAAGAGCTTGTCCTGCCATGAAGCTCAATTCTGAAATTGTGCTGCCTCATTATCCATTAGTGTCTAGTAGACAGTTTTATGTGAGCAAAGGAGGACATTGGTTTTAATAAATGTTACTGGGTCAGAAATGCTTGTACAAATAATTGGACTCTGGCACTCCATGGGGTATCATAAAAGAGGACGCCCACACAAAAACTGAATATTAGCAGACACTGTACCTATAGGAGGCATCTTGATAGGTCAAGAATGATTCTATTTATATATTGTATTTATCATGAATTGCTGTGAAACCAAAAATGATATTTGGTGTTGAAGGTCTCAATACTGAACTCAAAAGTGATATTTCTTTTCTGAGTGGGCACTAGCTGGTAGACATACCTTCCAACTTCTTATATGGCTCAGACAGTTTAGTTGTGGATTCTCACAAATAGACAGGATCATACTAACTATGATGTCAGAGCATATACTGTATATGTACACTATATTACCAAAAGTATTGAGACGCCTGCCTTTACATGCACATGCATTTAATGGCATCCCAGTCTTAGTCTGTAGGGTTTAATATTGAGTTGGCCTATCCTTTGCAGCTATAACAGATTAAACTCTATTTGGAAAACTGTCCACAAGGTTTAGGAGTGTGTCTATGGGAATGTTTGACCATTCTTGCAGAAGCACATTTGTGAGGTCAGGCACTGATGTGGTAAAGAAGGCCTGGCTCGCAGTCTCCACTCTAATTCATCCAAAAGGTGTTCTATTGGGTTGAGGTCAGGACTCTGTACAGGCCTGTCAATTTCCTCCACCCCAGACTCGCTCATCCTTGTCTTTATGGACCTTGCTTTGTGTCAGACCGCATCTGGAGTATTCTGTCCAGTTCTGGTCACCAGTCCTCAGAAGGGATGTGTTGGAGCTGGAGAGGGTCCAGAGAAGGGCAACTAAACTAATTAGGGGATTGGAGGTCCGACCGCATCTGGAGTATTCTTTCCAGTTCTGGTCACCAGTCCTCAGAAGGGATGTGTTGGAGCTGGAGAGGGTCCAGAGAAGGGCAACTAAACTAATTAGGGGATTGGAGGACCTTGATTATGAGGAGCGTCTGCAATCGCTTGATTTATTCTCCCTGGAGAAGAGACGCCTGAGGGGGGACATGATAGCAATTTTTAAATATCTCAATGGGGATCTAGGCTTAGAAAAAAAGCTGTTCAGTCGAAGGGATTGCATGAGGACTCGGGGACATACAATGCGATTAGAGGAGAAGCGTTTTAACCTCAGGCAACGTGGGGGGTTCTTTACTGTTAGGGCTACAAGATTGTGGAATTCTCTACCACAAGAGGTGGTTTCTGCAGGTAGTATGGTGGCTTTCAAAAGACTATTAGACGTACATCTCAAGGATCAGAACATTCAGGGGTATGTGAGATGATTACAGCCACACACACCTACACAGGTTGAACTGGATGGACTATTGTCTTTATTCAACCTCACCTACTATGTAACTATGTAACTATGTAACAGTGGTGCACAGTCATGTTGGAACAGGAAGGGGTCATCCCCAAACTGTTCCCACAAAGTTGGGATTATGAAATTGTCCAAAATATCTTGGTATGCTGACGCCTTAGAAGTTCCCTTCACTGGAACTAAGGGGCCAAGCCCAACCCCTAAAAAACAACCCTGCACCATAATCCACCCTCCACCAAATGATTTGGACCAGCATACAAAGCAAAGTCTACAAGACATGGATGAGCAGGTTTGGGGTGGAGGAAATTGACTGGCCTGAGTCCTGACCTCAACCCGATAGAACACCTTTGGGATTATTTAGAGCAGAGACTGCGAGCGAGGCCTTCTTGTCCAATATCAGTGCATGACCTCACAAATGCGCTTCTGGAAGAATGTTCAAACATTCCCATAGACATACCCTTAAACCTTGTGGCCAGCCTTCCCAGGAGAGTTGAAGCTGTTATAGCTGCAAAGGGTGGGCTAACTCAATATTGCACAGTGCAGACTAAGGCTGGATTCCACTACAGTTCATGTGCGTGTAAAGCAGGCATTCCAAAACCTTTGGTAATATAATGTGTTTGTAAGGGGAGGCAGGCAGGTGGTACCTCCTCCATGTTCCCCTCTTCGTTTAGCGCCATGTGTGGGTCACATAGGAGGCCTACCCTGGGGGGGTTTCTTCAGGGCTACCCTGAGCACCTTGAACAGGGTCACTGCTTTGCACAAGGGGTATCTTTACTTGACCCGACAACTGAAATCTAATAAACTCTCTTGATGTAATATACACCACCACGTTCACTGATGCATTTAGGAGGGACACAAAGAGCCCTTGCCGTCTCCACCTGTCCAGCGTATCACCGCTACCACCCTCCCAGTAATATGTATGGGGTCTCACCGGGTACCTAGCACAGACTCCATGCGTACACTTCACTTAACTCTTCCTCATCCATACCTGTGTACAGTTTAAGGGCCTCTGCTGTGCTGATCTCCTCCCATTGCTATGGGAGACGGACCTGCTCATGGAGAGAGTGCCGACAACAACTCCTGCTAGAAGCTGTCCCACCTGTCACATGTACAGGTTTATGACAGGCTGCTAGAGAGGCCTTTGTTACCCTTGGTAACCACTTGTATATTCACACTGTATCAACTCTTGTACCATTATTTTCATAACCCAATAAGCTTAGCTGACCCGAACTGTAGACTGTGTGTGCCAGTTTCTAGCATTACACCCTTTGAGTAACTTCAGACCAGGCAAAGGCAAAGTTTTAAGAGCTTTACTGAAAAAACAGTTATCATTCCATATAATAACAGTAACAGTCTTTTCCTAATGCCCTTAGTCCCTAACCCAGACACAGTAAAGATCATATACAAGGCAGAGTCTATGATGACAGTATCCAGGATTCGCATAGTCAAGGCGGTCTGGCGTTTCCAGCAGTTCCTCTATCCTGTCGCAGGATCCTGAGGGCAGATGTATATCAATTGTCACGTGTGTATTCAGCAGGCCAACAGGACGGAGTCTGGCGATGGCACCAACAGCAACCGCAGCCTTTTAGTAACTGTTTTGCATGCTCATTTCCATGCTCGCTCTCTCTTTCTTTGTAAGCAACTAGAGATTACTGTATATGCTGTGGCTGGCCTGGGTCTTTCCTTCCCATGTAGACTGTGTGTGTCTGGACGGAGTCCTCCCCACTTTTATTAACAGCACAGGTAAGGAGGCAAAGCTCAGAAAGAATTGCAGGAAATAGGTTAACTGTTTCCCCCCTGAATAGGGCAGCATAAAACTTTACCTGCCTACATATTGTGTGTATGTACAGTATCTCACAAAAGTGAGTACACCCCTTACATTTTTGTAAATATTTTATTATATCTTTTCATGTGACAACACTGAAGAAATGACACTTTGCTACAATGTAAAGTAGTGAGTGTATAGCTTGTATAACAGTGTAAATTTACTGTCCCCTCAAAATAACTCAACACACAGCCATTAATTGTCTAAACTGCTGGCAACAAAAGCGAGTACACCCCTAAGTGAAAATGTCCAAATTGGGCTCAATTAGCCATTTTCCCTCCCCGGTGTCATGTGACTTGGTAGTGTTAAACGGTCTCAGGTATGAATGGGAAGCAGGTGTGTTAAATTTGGTGTTATCGCTCTCACTCCCGCATACTGGTCACTGGAAGTTCAACATGGCACCTCATGGCAAAGAACTCTCTAAAGATCTGAAAAAAGAATTGTTGTTCTACATAAAGATGGCCTAGGCTATAAGAAAATTGCAAAGACCCTGAATCTGAGCTGCAGCATGGTGGCCAAGACAGTTTAACAGGACAGGTTCCACTCAGAACAGGCCTTGCCATGGTCGACCAAAGAAGTTATATTATATTCAGAGGTTTTCTTTGGGAAATAGACATATGAGTGCTGCCAGCATTGCTGCAGAGTTTGAACGGGGGGAGGTCAGCCTGTCAGTGTTCGGACCACTGCATCAAACGAGTCTGCATGGCTGTCGTCCCAGAAGGCAGCCTCTTCTAAAGATGATGCAAAAGAAAGCCGGCAAACAGTTTGCTGATGACAAGTAGACTAAGGGCATGGATTACTGGAACCATGCCCTGTGGTCTGATGAGACCAAGATAAACGTATTTGGCAGTAGATTGTAGTGTGTCGTGGAGTGTGTCTGTGTATTAAGTACTCAGGTTAAAGTGCACCAAACACCGCTTTCTATTGATTACAGTGCATCCACATACATATATATATATACACATAAATCTGCCTCCTTGTCTACAGCTATTCCTGCCTTAGCCCCAGAATCAGGCATTGAGTTATTTGATCACAGCATCAGCCACTTGCTCCTTGACAATGCCCAGCCATTTTTTGATTCAAAGGTTGGTTCTGAGGTTGAAGAAGGTAGGAAGATGAGCCTACAGTGAGGGGAAAAACTGGTACACAAATTGGCAGTCATGTTCCCCCAGTCTCAGTGTATTAACAAGTTGTCTCCAGTGGTAATGAGGATGGAGGAGATGATGATGGTTTTGTCACTGACATGACTTGGGTGCCGGATAGAGAAGAGGAGCAAGGTGAGGGTGAGACACAACCCCAACGAGGCAGCCATCATGGAAGAGTAAAGAGCAGCCACCCTACTTCATTACATTCTAGAGCTGTTATCTCCTGGCAACTCATCCCACAGCTCAGCTGTCTGGGCCTTTTTTTAGCACATGTGCAGCCGATCGCACTGTTGCAATTTGCAATTTTTGTATCAAGCATATCAAGCATGGCAAAAACACCAGCCAGTTGGGTACCACATGCTTGACAAGGCATTTAACCTCCCACCACTCAGCCTGTTGGCAAGAGCACCTGAAAGCCACACAAAAGGGACGCAATTCTGTTCCTCCTCCTTACTCACCTCAGTCTTCTCCCGCTATGCCTCATGACCTCTCAGCAGCCTCGACTGACAGGGATGATGGTATAGCGCAGGGTGTCCCAGGTCCTTGCAGCACATCTGCCAGTAGCACACCACCAGCTGTAGACTATAACCGGAAAATTTCTCTGCCCCCTCTGCTGCAGTGGAAAAAAAAACTACAATCACTGCCACCCACATGCCCAGCGTCTAAATGCAAACTTGTCAAAGCTGCTGGCTTTACAATTTCTGTCTTTCCATCTGGTGGATTCTGCCTCCTTCCATGAATTTGCAGAATGTGCTTTACTACAATGGCAGTTTCCCAGTCGCTATTTCTTTTCAAGTAAGGCCATTCCAGCTCTGTACCATCACGTGAAAGGCAATGTTGTGGCATTGATGGGCAAGGCAGCCAGCTGCAAAGTCCATGTTACTGCTGACGAGTGGTCCAGCAAGCATGGTCAGGGATGTTATATTTAGTTCACAGCATACTAAGTAACTCTGCCTGGAATTTGGAAGACTGCATGACAGGGCTCAGTGCTGCAGCTTGTTGTGATGCCACGCCTCCATACACGCTCCTTCTCCTCCATGCCCTCCTCTGCTGAATTGTCCTACAAACCACAAGTACCCTCTAAGCGTTCAAGGGGCTATTCAATGAGTCAGGCTAAAAGGTGCCATGCAATTCTTCAGTTGGTGTGTCTAGGGGACAGTAACCACACCAGAGCAGAGATTATTGCTGCTCTGCAGTGGCAGGCCCAGAGGTGGTTCACGCCACGCCAGCTGGAGCCAGGAATGGTGGTGTGCGATAATGGCACAAACCTCCTGTCAACCCTTAGATAGGGAAAGTTGAAACATGTGCCATGCCTGGCACATGTCCTCAATTTGGTGGTGCAGCGTTTCCTAAATACGTGACATGTGTTGGAAGATCTGCTAAAGCAGGCCAGAAGAGTCTGTAGCCATTTCTACATCCTAAAACTTTTTTTTCACCTAAACCTTTTGCACAGTATGGTACCCTGCACAAAACCACCAATCATCTGAAGATTTATGTCAGTGGAAGGACTAAATTTAAAGGATAAGTTCACCTTTTGAAAAAAAAAAAAAAAAAGGTTTACACGCACATCTTTTTGCAGATAAGAAAATGTGCATTTATTTATTTTTTTACCTGGAGCCTGTAAAGCATTGCACCCAGGATCAGCAAATTGCAGATGCCCTGCAGGACTCATGCAGACTTGTCAGTGTATCTATCTGCTTTTACCTCATACAGGCAGGCAGATATACACTGACTGAAAGAGAAAATAAACTACCAGAGCACTCAACAGCGCCATGGTAGTTCATTGAAACAACAAGCCGACAGCTGCAAATGTTGTCGTTACTTGTAGTTTGCCATTCACAGAACTCTGTGAATAATTGAAGGTGCCCTGGTTTTTTAAAAAAAAAAATAGTCACTGCAAGTGGGGGGGGTTTGAGATCTCCCATTTGCTGTCACTGCAGGCCGCGGAGCGTTCGGTGGCTTCAGGAGAGGGAACATTTTACATGTTCCACCCTGAAAATGGGTGAACATGTAACATGTTTCCAAAAGTGAACATGTCTTAATGTGGTGTAGTGGAATACAAGAAAGGAACAAAAGTGCCAGAGATATAGAAGAACCAGTAAGAAAGGAGAGAATGAAGTAAAGGGTGGGGAGAGCATGGAGGTAGAGTAAGGGCGGTCTAGGTCAACAGGGAAGAAATGTAAGAATGATACGCTTGTGTAAATTGGAGGTTGCGCCAGTAATACCTTGTTTTATGAAATTGTTCCTCCTTTCATTCACAATTTTTGGCGAATTCACACTGCTGCAACATTTATCAAGTGGGTTAAAAGCAATTTCTTATATCAGCTTTTTGGGAGTGGAGTGGGGTTTGACAGGGATCCTCGAGACAATCACTTAAAGTAGAACTATTGACAAAACTTTTTTTTTCATTTTGGATAGAACAAGGGATGGTTATAACCCCTGTCAACTTTTTTTTTCATCATCTGTGTCCCATTCCAAAGATTTCTCTTCACTGTCCCATAGCCAAACAGGAAGTGAGAAGAGATCCCTGCAAATTAAGGGAATTCTTGATGACTCCCAGATTACCAGAACTAGTGTCCTTATTGGAAGATTTCCCCTCTATTACTCTTCTGGGGACAACCCAAAATGTGGGGTTTTCTTTTACTTTCACTTTCAATGATAATGGCAAACAGTGCAAATATAAAACAGGGCAATAAAAACAAGTGTTTTAATCCCTCCGCACTCTATCTAAAATGAATTTAAAAAAAAGTTCTGCCTTTAGTTATACTTCAACCACCTTAACACCCGCCGTATTGACAAATGACGAGCGAGCGGCAGCTCTATTGTTCTAGGACAATGTCATATGACGTCATTCCACTCTCGCCCACAGGGGCGCGCAGCACGGTGATCAGTGGTGGGCTCTGTCCCTGGGACACGGCGCATCACCAATCTCGGTAAAGAGCCAATGACGAGGCTCTTTACCCATGTAATCAGCTGTATTCAATCACTGCTGATCACATGTAAACAAGGAAATTATGGTTATCGGCACTCCTTTCCTCATAATGACGGCGTGTGAGGAGAGAAGAACCGATCAGCGACATTTCCTCACAGGGGAGATCTGCACAGATAATTAGGGCATTGATTATCAGTGCAGCCCCAACAGTGCCCAGCAGTGATGCCAGTGGGTGCCCAGTAGTGATGCCAGTCAGTGCCTGCTTACCAGTGCCACCCATCGGGGCTGCAGATCAGTGCCACTTATCAGTACCCATAAGTGCCCCCTATCAGTGCCCCCTATCAGTGCCACCTCATCTGTCAGTGCTCATCAGTGCTGCATATCAGTGCCGTCTATTAGTGCCATCAGTGCTGCATATTAGTGCCTCCTCATCAGTGCCTCCTCATCAGTGCCCTCCTTTGCCGTCTCATCAGTGCTGCCTCATCAGTGCCCATCAATACAGCCTCATCAGGGCACATCAGTGAAGGAGAAAAAGTACTTATTTACTAAATTTTATAACAGAAACAAAAAAAATTTCGATCTTTTTTCATTTTTCAAATAAAAAACCCAGTGGTGATTAAATGACACCAAAAGAAAGCTCTATCTGTCTCAAAAAAATGATAAAAATGTTGTTTGGGTACAAGTGTTGCATTACCGACACCGCTGAAAGCTGAAAAATGGCCTGGGCAGAAAGGAGGTAAAAGTGCCCGGTAGACAGGTAGTTAAGGAGATATCCATAATAATACACAAGGTTAAATTAAATGTAATTCAGTAATGAATACATCTATTTTTAAGCTGGCGTTCCAGGAGAGTGTGCCGGACTCTCAGTGGAGCCGGTTCCCACATCTCCGCTGCAGAGCGAATTGCATAGGGGTCCTGTGCGTCTTTGGCTCTGATTCACCCCTGAAACAGAGAACAGGGACACACCGGACCCCTGCTGTGAGCTGCATGCGAATCAAGTGTGAACCCAGCCTTAAAGCTAAGTTCCGCCCAAAATTGAAATTTTCGCTCATTTGCTCCCCCCCCCCTCTGGTGCCACATTTGGCACCTCTCAGGGGGAACGGGTACCTGTTTCCACTTCCGGGAAGGCCGTGGCACCATCTCTCTGAAGTTTGGCCCCCTCCTCCTTCCCCTGCCGCCAAGCCAATACAAATGCGCAGCGCGCTTCAAACTGGGCAGTAGGGACCCGCCCGTGAACCCGCAAGGCTTCACTGCCAGGTTCCCTTACCGGCAATGGCGGTGGCAGCACCCGACAGCCGCTGTAAACATCGGCTATGGTGCCGACATCGCTGGACTCCAGGACAGGTAAGTGTTCTAATATTAAAAGTCAGCAGCTAAAGTATGTGTAGCTGCTGACTTTTAATTTTTTTTTTTGGGGGGGGGGGGGAGGCTAGAACACCGCTTTAATGAAGATTGGAAGCTATAGATGAAGAGGCTTCTAGTAATCCTCTATTAGTAGGCCTGACAGTAGCTGTACACCCATCTTCAGAGTAAACCATTCTGTTAAAACATTTTCTTTTTCTTCTTTGTTTTTTTACAGCCATTAAACATCAAAAAAGTAGATCAGTCACTTCAGTGAGCCACATAATAAAAATCATTTGAGCCTCAACATGTTGCCCTATAATCATTTTGAGAACAGACAAATAGAGTTTTTGTCAGAGTGGCCACCATCCACCACTAATGGAAAGTGAAACACAAAAGTCTTTGTCATTCTTTTTGTATCTGGAAGCAGTGTGACCGTACACAAGAGAAAGGTCTCAGGCATTTATACTTGATAAAGCTTGTAAAACATTTTACATGGTTTTAGTAGCTATTAGAAATCACCAGTTAAACACCATCCTGCCCCCTCAGTCATTTACAACCCTGCAACAACACAGAATTGTTCTGATGTGAATACGCTAGTAGGGCCAAGGAGCAGCGCCTTTATTCTTGCTGCTTGTCACTGTCCAAGGATAAAATAATAGCGGGACCATGAAAGACTATCATTTAATTACACTTTTCTCAGTAGGGAAATCATTAACATTTATAGAGTTTTCTTCTTGTAGTGAATTTGAAATAACAGTTTCAAACTGTGCAATGTAATTATTATTAGTGTGATTTACAAACATGGTGACAGCTTTACAGAGTTTTACAACAACCCCCTGTGTAAGCCTAACTTGTTCATGACTTATACATTATTCTGTTTGTTACACTTGCCATCTTGTCAGTATAATTGTGTTTTTAGTTTGTGACATTTTGAAAAAAAGAAACACCCATTACAATTGTTGCACAATTGCTGCACAGCTCCAAAATTAAAAATTATACCATTTTGATAATAACTTTAACCACTTGACCTCCAGAAGGCCCCCCCCCTCCCTTATGAGCAGGGCATTTTTTGCTATTCAGCACTGTGCTACTTTAACTGGCAATTGCACGGTCATACAACATTGTACCCAAATTATTTTCTATAATTTCTTTAATACAGAGTTTATTTTGGTGGTATTTGATCAACACTATGCTTTTTGTTTTTTATTATAGTAATGAAAAAAATTGGGGGAAATAACAATATTTTCGAGACTTTTCGTTCTAAAACCAATAAAATCAATTTTTTTCATAAATTTAAGTCAAAATGTATTGTGCTCCATGTCTTTGGTAAAAAAAATAAAATAAACTGTGTTTTTGTGGACACTGTACTATTGGGGCACTAGTATAGTTCTGTTCTTGATTAAGATACTGATCCCTACGGACACCATACTTGTAATAGTGGGGATCAGCAACTTATGGTGTGACTGTGATAGCATGGTAGGCAATCCCATGCTAACAGACTGGGAGGGTCACTAACTGACTAACTGGCACTGACATTGCTAGTGACACTAAGGCTCCATTTCCACTATTGTGACTTGTTGTGCGACTTGACACATGTCAAGTCGCATGACAAGTCAAAACCCATTTTTACAATGAGGTCCGTTCTAACTGCTGCAACTTGATTCGCAGCGACTTGGAAAAAGGGTTTTGCACTACTTTTTGGGTGACTTCAGTGCGACTTGTCCTTCATAGAAGGAAGTCGCACTGAAGTCCCCAGAAGTAGCCGCAAACAAGTCGCACTACAAAGTCGCGCTAGAAGTAGCGTGACTTTGTAGCCGCAATAGTGGAAACATAGACTAATACAGTGATCAGTGATAATACTGTACACTATACTAATGACACTGCCTGGGAAAGGGTTAACATCAAGAGGCAACAAAAATGGGATGAATAGCGCTGCCCAAAGCAAAGACAACTAGGCTGAGAAATAAAAGATGAGTAAAAAAATAAATAAAAATAAAGACAACTAGGCTGAGGAGCGCTATTCATCCCATTTTTGTTGACTGTGGTGCTTCTCTAATTTGGGTTTTAGCATGGGACAGCGTGAGACAGATACCCCTGACATGAGATACATGGCAATTCCCCACATATATGTTGTAAGGGGGGATGGGTGCGCTGATAGTGTGTTGAAGCTGCTCCCGGTATTCAGTGCTTTTGAATATAGATAAATGTATATGTGGTGTGGGGTGCGCTAAACAACAAATAAATAATGAATATATAACATATATCTATGTGTGAACCAAATCAACAAAAGTAAATATATATAACATATATCAATCTGTGAAGCCAATTAATAATGTAAATCCATTGGTGCATAAACATAAAAGTTCATAAGTGTCCATAAATATTTTGCAGGTGAGTAGAATTGTATTCTATCCGAATAATACGTGTATCCACCACCGAGTGAAATTCATCCTTACCAAACGGAAATAAATAAGGTGCAACTATATTTTCTTGTGCTGAAAAAATATCCAATCTCCTTGTGAACAAACACCACGTGTAAATCACCAAGAATTAGCCTCTTACCAGATGGTAATAGGTATGCACTTGTTCAGTGAAACCACCGCCTTGCTTCCTCTTTAAAATCCTGAAGTGGGATGTAGAACCGCTCTACCTTTCTTTCTCCACTAGATGGCAATGAGTACCAGCAAGAAACACAGCCTCATCCTTCTTTACAAGCTCACAAAACCACCGTGTATTAAAGGAAAAAAGAGGGCTAATAGTGTATTACCCTTGAAATTTATTCAAAAAACAGTTGATAATGCACTTACAATTAGATGTCTTGTATTCAGCATAAACATAGGCATACGAATTCCTGCAAAGGCTTGCGGCCGGCTGCAGCACGGACCGCAAGTTGTGTGTGACGTGTGCGCCTCCTAATCTGACTGGTTTCTTCCCATAGGAAGCCGCAATAGTGGAAACATAGACTAATACAGTGATCAGTGATAATACTGTACACTATACTAATGACACTGCCTGGGAAAGGGTTAACATCAAGAGGCAACAAAAATGGGATGAATAGCGCTCCCCAAAGCAAAGACAACTAGGCTGAGAAATAAAAGATGAGTAAAAAAATAAATAAAAATAAAGACAACTAGGCTGAGGAGCGCTATTCATCCCATTTTTGTTGACTGTGGTGCTTCTCTAATTTGGGTTTTAGCATGGGACAGCGTGAGACAGATACCCCTGACATGAGATACATGGCAATTCCCCACATATATGTTTTTTATTAATTTCTCATCCTCATCAATCAGTCTTTTGGGTCTTCTGATCAGTTAGCTCTCAGCGCCAGGTATTTTTTGTGTGTGTCTTAACATCAAGAGGAAATCAAGGGGATGACTATGTGTCTAACAAGTGTTATGTGCTGCTTTTACTAAAAGATCGGTCTGCTCTTTCTCTCTACACTCAGAATTGATTTCAGGGAGAAGAAGCAGCCAGATCGCTGTCTGTGTGCAGATTTCTGTGTGTTTTTAAACACAGAACTCTCTGCTGTGATTGGCCACAGCTGTCCATCAGGTATAGAGACAAAACTATTGGCTGAAACCTGCTAACAAACTCACTTGGTGTCCAATCACAGCACAGGTAAGCAGGGGGCGCACACATGCATGCCCAAAAACCCGGAAACACACGGCAATGTACAAGTTAGTGGTGTGGGCTTGGCATCGAAATTCTCCAGACTTCGATCCAAAGGAACATCTGTGAGGTGTGCTGAAAAAAACAAGTCCAATCCATGGAGGCCGCACCTTGCAGATTACAGGACTTAAAGGATCTGCTACTGACAGCTTTGTGCCACATACCACAGCATATCTTGAGAGGTCTAGTGGAGTCAATGCCTCGATGGATTATGGTGGGTGATCATAATCTTTTAAAAAATTAGATGGATTTCTGCGCTAAAAAATAATAACGTGAAAAAAGTGACTGTGAAGAATTGAATAACCTTGTGAATAAGGAGGGAAGCTGCACACATGGACCTATAGAAAAATCCCAAAGTATAGTGCAAAATATGTGTAGCGCTTAACCCATAAAAATAAATATCAGAAACTAATCATATGTTCAAACCAGTGATGTCGAACAAATTAATAGTGATCACCAATACATTTATAAAATAGTCCCAATGCGATGAATATATACATAAAAATAAAAAAAAGAAAAAATACAAAAGATGTAGTCCCTGCGACTATGAGTCGCTAAATGTGGAAATCCCACTGTAGCAAGTTCCAAAGAGTGGATGTTGTTCTCTATGGCGACTTATAAGGCGATTTTTAGTAAACAGGGCTGCTTACCAAATGTAGTTGGTCTTCAAAATTAATGGACAGATCATGGCTCACTTTAAAGAAGAAGATGATGACAGGATCCACTCGCTAGACTTCTCACCAGTATGAGGGAGGAGGGCTCTCAAAGGTAGGTGTTCAAAAAACCATATATGGCAGATAGAAAAAAAAGGCACATAGTGTAACACCGCATGTACAATGGAAAAAGAAAGGAGATAAAGAATTGCACTCACATGAAATCCTTATAAGTACCGTGTGTCACTGTTAACCCCAATAAGAGCAAAGGAAGAACCGCAGATCCCAATGGATGGCAAACAACACACACTAAGCACTTGGGAGACAAGTGTACACCTGTGGATGATCACCAAAAAAAAAGCAACTAATTAAGCCGCTTACCAGATGCGCACGGTCACCTAATCAAGAGATAGACCTCACCCAGTATTTGTGGATACTCAAGGGATACCTCAGGGATAGTATTGCGATGAATGGACAATCAAATCCCCCAAAAAAAGTGCGGACATAGCATAATAATGTTTAAACAAGGAAAACAATTTATTGGTAAAAAGGATAAACCCACATGCTAAAATGCAGTATTAGGCATATAAAACATACGACCGATGGTAAAGATGAATTGCAGCGTCTTCATGAAAAACCATGGGTCGGCTCCGGGGGTGTGGTTACGTTTCGTCATAGGTTTGACGTTGCTGGATCAGTGTATAAGTGTAAATATGCCAAGCAATAAAATAAAAAATAGTAATGTGGAAGAATAGCTTCAGTAAGCAATTTTAAACCATTTTGAACAGTATCTAATCGTTCTCAACTTCTTTACCCTGGAGGAACACATGAAATAATTTTAAGGTTAGAGAACTGCTACTAAAAATTACTCTGCCTACTTCTAATGATAAAAAACACATGATCAGTAAGCTGCTGAAAGTTTAAAAAAAAGAATAAAGAATTTAGCATACCTAGAAAAATATTTTACAATGCTCCCTTGCTCTATACTTGATTAATAAACATTGCGATACATTTAAAATAATGGCTAGAAATAAAACAGCCCCTAAAAATGGTCCTTCCGCATTTTCTTGTCTGTGAAATGGTCAGTAGAGAAATGCCTGCTTACATTGGTGGTCAGCAGTGAAATGCCCCTTTACATCGGTCATCATTGGGAAAAAGCCCCCTTAAACCAGTAGTCATTGTAATTGGGAGATCAATTTGTCATCGCTCACCACTCAAGGAACCCATAGCAATCTCTGGATTAGCCCTAGTTGGGAAAACCTGATCTACAGCATCAGTACTGATGGACGAGTAAGTTGAGGATGGATATTACCCCAAGGAGAAAAAAGAAAGACATCAGGCAGCAGCCAGGACTGGAGGAAAAAGTTCCACCCTCCACTGAATTCCAGGGGGGCTGTATTGGGCTAACCACATGGTTGGTTGCTAGACTCTGGGCAGTCCTAGTAACCAAGCACTAATGTTGGCAGTGGCAGCTGGAGCCAAGAGGTAGGACTGCAGCGGCACCACTGTGACAGGTAGAACAAAAGAATGTCAGATGTATGGTAACACTAGTGAGGGTTCAAGGGACAACTGCTTTGAGCCCCACAGCAATGATTCGGCCAGGGGCAGAGGCCCTCTTGGCCCGTGTTAAAGACAGCACTAAATATCACATTTGCAACATTCATGTCCCTTAAGTTCTGCACTCCCAGAGTTTAATGCACCCTTGTCAGATCTATAGGTAGGGAAATGTAATTGGATTTTCATCTGTTCACAAAATGGAAAAGGATGCAGAACATTTTAATTTTTTTTCTTACCTAGATGGACTTGGAAGCAGGGGCGGATCCAGAGTCTAGTCTCGGGAGGGGCACTGCCTGAAAATAAGTTGTTGCTTACAGAACTGTATTGCAAGACGAACTTTCCCTGTACTTTTCTTTTAAGTGTGTACCCAGCTAAAAGTGGAAAGGGCTTAATGGGGGGCGATAAAACAGAATCTGTGCCTACTCGCTGTATACACTGCACATACATACCACAATCCTTCTACCACATAATACTCCGAATCACTCTGCCACAGGTAATCATTTTATAGATACATATAAACCTCAGAATGAACGATCATTTTTAAAAAATGTAACGTTTCCATCACATATTCTTTACTTCACACAGAAACTGATCACTGAGCCTACCTTAAAGAAGATCAAAACTGCAATTGTTGGGATAATAAACCCTTTGGTCAGGGCTATGTAATGTACAACATACTGTGTAGAGTTCAGTGGTCAGGAGGTAACATGCAAAACATTATAATGTATAGAGTACGGGGGCCATGAGTAAAGCTCGCCATACATGGTTCAGTATTTTTCATTCAGCCAGCTGAACAAAATAAACTGAATATATTTCCCCATCCACACATTCCAAGGTGAATGGGGAAATCCTCCCTGTTGTGTCTGTATATTCTGACAGCAGGATTCCCCCACTGTCAGAATACACTGATCAGCATTGCAGTCACTGGCTGCATGTGCTGACCGAATACTGCAGGACTGTTTATCAGAAGCCAGTCTATCAGACAAAACAACAGATAGAGTGCTGCAGTCAGGACAAGCCCCCTTGTTTACATGAATGTCCCCCTTTACATCATAAATCCCCATCCCCCCTCTTTGTCACCCTCCCCCTTACTCCAGGGTCTCCAGAGCCACCCCCTTCACATTAGAGGTGCCCTGAGCCACCCCCCTTACATTAGGGTCCCCTGAGCCACCCTCCCATACATCAGGGTCCCCAGAGCCCTCTCTTTATTACATCAGGGACCCAAGAGCCCTCCTTGTTACATCAGGGTCTCCAGAGAGCCCCCCTCCTTACATCAGGGACTACAGAGCCCCCCACCTTACATCAAGGTCCCAAGAGCCCTCCTTGTTACATCAGAGTCCCCAGAGAGCCCCCTCTCCTTACATCAGGGTCCCCAGAGAGCCCCCCACTTACATATGAGTCCCTAGAGTCCCCCTCATTACATCAGAGAGCCCCTCCTTACATCAGAGTCCCCAGAGAGCCTCTCCTTACATCAGAGTCCCCAGAGAGCCCCTCCTTACATCAGAGTCCCCAGAGAGCCCCTCCTTACATCAGGGTCCCCAGAGAGCCCCCTCCTTACATCAGGGTCCCCAGAGCCCCCCACCTTACACCAGGGTCCCAAGAGCCCTCCTTGTTACATCAGGGTCCCCAGAGAGACCCCTCACATCAGGGTCCCCACAGATCCCCCCTTACAGGGTCCCCATTGAACCCCCCCTCACAGGGTCCCCACGGAGCCCCCCCTCACAGGGTCCCCACGGAGCCCCCCTTCACAGGGTCCACACAGAGCCCCCTCTCACATCAAGGTCCCCACACAGAGCCCCGTCTCACATCCGGGTCCCCACAGAGCCCCCCTCACAGGGTCCCCACGGAGCCCCCCCTCACAGGGTCCCCACAGAGTCCCCCCTCGCAGGGTCCCCACAGAGCCCCCCCTCACAGGGTCCTTACAGATCCCCCCTTAAAGGGTCCCCACAGATCCCCCTCTCACATCAGGGTCCCCACAGAGCCCCCTCTCACATTAGGGTCCCCACAGAGCCCCCCTCACAGGGTCCCCACAGATCCCCCCTCACAGTGTCCCCACAGAGCCCCCCTTCACAGGGTCCCTACAGACCCCCCCCTCACAGGGTCCCCACAGAGCCCCCCTCACAGGGTCCCCACAGATCCCCCCCCACTCACAGTGTCCCCACAGAGCCCCCCCCCTTCACAGGGTCCCCACAGATCCCCCCTCACATCAGGAACCTCACAGATCCCCCTCACAGGGTACCCACAGATGCCCCCTCACATCAGGGTCCCCACAGAGCCCCCCTCACAGGGTCCCCACAGATCCCCCCTCACAGGGTCCCCACAGATCCCCCCTCACATCAGGGTCCCCACAGAGCCCCCCACAGGGTCCCCACAGATCCCCCCTCACATCAGGGTCCCCACAGAGCCCCCCCTCACAGGCTCCCCACAGAGCCTCCCCCTCACAGGGTCCCTACAGATCCCCCTCACAGGGTCCCCACAGACCCCCCCTCCTCACAGGGTCCCCACAGATCCCCCCACCAGGGTCCCCACAGAGCCCCCCCTCACAGGGTCCCCACAGAGCCCCCCTCTAACATTAAAAAAGAGCCTCCTAATTTAATGTACTCACGGTTGCATGCCGACACTCTGCTGGCCTAGAGTAGCTGGAGGGAGGAGGTGGGGTGAGCCAGCACTCCACTCGGCGCGCAGCAGAGGAGGAAGGAGGCTCCGCAGTGAATGCTGGGGCGTTCTCCTCCTCCTCAGATGATATCACTGGTTGCTAGACGCCAAGCGACGTTAGCAACCAGTGGACCGCAGTACAGCGGCGCGGCTCTCGGCTCCGCCGCCGCTGCTGGCCTGGAACTTGGACGCCCACTGGGGGACTCACTGCCTGGTCCGGAGTGGGTAATATTTTGGGGGGGGGGCAATTGACCCGTTGACCGCCCCCCCCCCCCCCCCTGGATCCGCCACTGCTTGGAAGTATTTAGATTTAAACTGATATACGTCTCTTTACATTTGCCTGCCAAGAGACCAACATGGAGCTTTCATTACAATACACTTGAAAAACTATTAGGTGGATCTGAGGATTGTGTGCTAACAATTGTGGTATAATGTAAAATATTGCGGTTGTCATTATTATTGCTACTACAACTATTTCTTTTTTTTTTTATTTTTTTACTGACTCTTGTACCACTTTTGTCAGCACCTTGACCTTAGGATATTAGATGCTGAAAATGACTAGGGAAGCTACTTAGTGGTTAGATGGAAAATTAATATTCAAAAAAGTTAAAGCAAAACTTTACTCTCTAAATCAACATTGACTATTTTAGACACATAGAAGCGTGTATATATTAACTTGTTTTAATTTTTTTTTTTTTTTTTTTTTTTTTACATTTCTTCAGTTACTTTCTGGGCATTAAGGGAAATCTCCCCAATGGACACAGATGGCAAACAGAAAACTGATAGGGGTTATAATCCTCTCTTGCTCTATCTTTAAAGGAGAAGTGTGGTAATATGAAAAAAAAACACAGTACATACTCAACTCTTTGATGCAGCATCGGTCTGATGCAGCATCGGTCTGATGCAGCACCAGTCCCCCACCATCTCTAAGCCTGAGATTGCATGACTGCTGATCACTCGGTAAGATCTGAGCAGAGAGTGGTGACTGCGAGCAGCTGGCTGAGGCTCTCAGCCATGTGCTGAGAGGCTAAGCCCTCTGTCGATCAGAAATCTGGATGGATCCTGACATTATTGTTAGGATCCTTAAAGAGCCTGGAGTGGCTCTGTGATGTCAGCCTCTGTGTGTCGGCTGTATCTGGGTCACAGAAGAGCACAATGAAAAGTAGTCAGTGTACAGCTTCTATAACAGTGTAGATTTGCTGTACCCTCAAAATAACTCAACACACAGCCATTAATGTCTAAACCGCTGGCAACAAAAGTGAGTACACCCCTAAGTCAAAATGTCCAAATTGGGCCCAAAGTGTCAATATTTTGTGTGGCCATCATTATTTTCCAGCACTGCCTTAACCCTCTTGGGCATGGAGTTCACCAGAGCTTCACAGTTTGCCACTGGAGTCCTCTTCCACTCCTCCGTGATGAACTGGTGGGTGTTAGAGACCTTGCACTCCTCCACCTTCCATTTGAGGATGCCCCACAGATGCTCATTAGGGTTTAGGTCTGGAGACATGCTTTGCCAGTCCATCACCTTTACCCTCAGCTTCTTTAGAAAGGCAGTGGTCGTCTTGGAGTTGTGTTTGGGGTTGTTATCATGTTGGAATACAGCCCAGTCTCCGAATGGAGGGGATCATGCTCTGCTTCAGCATGTCACAGTACATGTTGGCATTCACGGTTCCCTCAGTGAACTGTAGCTCCCCAGTGCTGGTGGCACTCATGCAGCCCCAGACCACGACACTCCCACCATCATGCTTTACTGTAGGCAAAACACACTTCTTTGTTCTCCTCACCTGGTTGCCACCACACACGTTTGACACCATCTGAACCAAATAAGTTTATCTTGGTCTCATCAGACCACAGGACATGGTTCCAGTAATCCATGTCCTTAGTCTGCTTGTCTTCAGCAAACTGTTCGTGGGCTTTCTTGTGCATCATCTTTAGAAGAGGCTTCCTTCTGGGATGACAGCCATGCAGACAAATTTGATGCAGTGTGCAGCGTATGGTCTGAGCACTGACAGGGTGACCCCCCCACCTCTTCAACCTCTGCAGCAATGCTGGCAGCACTCATACGTCTATTTCCCAAAGACAACCTCTGGAAATGATGCTGAGCACTTGCACTCAACTTCTTTGGTCGACCATGGCGAGGCCTGTTCTGAGTGGAACCTGTCCCTTTAAACCACTGTATGGTTTTGGCCACTGTGCTGCAGCTGTTTCAGGGTCTTGGCAATCTTCTTATAGCCTAGGCCATCTTTATGTAGAGCAACAATTCTTTTTTTCAGATCCTCAGAGAGCCCTTTGCCAAAAGTTGCCATGTTGAACTTTGAGTGACCAGTATGAGAGAGTGAGAGAGATAACCCCAAATTTAACACATCTGTTCCCCATTCACACCTGAGACCTTGTAACACTAAGGAGTCACAGGACATTGGGGAAAAAATGGCTAATTGGACCCAATTTGAACATTTTCTCTTAGGGGTGTACTCACTTTTGTTGCCAGCGGTTTAGACAACAATGTCTGTTTGTTGAGTTATTTTGAGGAGACAGCAATTGTACACTGTTATACAAGCTGTACACTCGCTACTTTACATTGTTGCAAAGTATCATTTCTTCAGTGTTGTCACATGAAAAGATATAATAAAATATTTACAAAAATGTGAATGGTGTACTCACTTTTGTGAGATAATGTAAGTGCTATCCCGTGACCCACAAGAGTAGTATGGTCAAAAAAGCTTCTCTGTTTATTTGTCAAACTTATAATGTATATACACAAAATATAATGTAAAAGCATATACAACTACAATTTAGAAACTAATCAATTTAAAATACAATCTAAAATAAAATTGATTCAAAATCATTTTTCTTTAATACACATATGTATTTGGAATGTTTTTCTTTTTTTTATAGTTTTATTTTTAAAACCTTATTAAATTGACTAAAGGTAGAAAATGAAAGAGCAAAAGTGTAATTTTTCTGTACTAGTCTATAAAAAACAAGTTAACATTGATTTTTTGTGCAAAGTGCATTTTCCAGGGCTGAAAAACATGGAAATGGGACTGGTGAGACCATTGCATTGCTGACATACAAATATTTGGCTATCACATTGTGTATCCAAGTTCTTTATGCAAAACAGTGTCTCAGAGGACCCTGAATGCTTTTCAACAATCCTTAATATACTACTTCTTGTTTCAGGTCAACGCAAATCAAAACATATTCATGGGACAATGCCCAAGTAATATTGGTTGGTAACAAATGTGACATGGAGGATGAACGAGTGGTTTCTGCAGATAGAGGGAGACATCTGGCAGAACAATTGGGTGAGTTCTGGAATGCTTGCCATTACATACCTTCCAACTTTTCTCAACTGTTTGAAGAGAAAAATAGCCTTGGTCTTACCCTACTTTGGACTGCTTGATTGTAGTATGTGACCTGGAGCTTGAAACTAAACCAAGTAAACTGGGGCATTCAGATTGAACACCTACTAGGCCATTAAGGGTTTATTTTACACGACCTGGGGGGTAGTAGTGTTACCTAAATATAAATAATATGTATTCTTGTTAAGGTTGAAGGAGATTAATTACTAAACCTACTTATAAATATTTCCCACTCTTTTCTTCCCATGGACCTTTATCACATTTTTAGTGTTTTTGTACATACCATCATGTGACCACAAATCTCCGATTCCACTCCTTTTCTGATTTGATTTTTCAATCAAAGAATGTTGGTCAGAATGTGGGTGACAGGGCCACCCAGGTAGTAAATTCCAACCAGTTTCCCAGGAGCCACTCGAGTATAGTGTGTACGCAGCTTTAGACAGTCATCACTGTAACGGGTGCCCTTACCTTTTGTTTTGGTGACAACTGTAAAATTATGGATTTCTCTTCATTTCCCATTTTTCTATTTTGATCATTTTTATTCTTGTTTTCTTTTCCTTCCTTTTTCTTACTTCTCTCTTTCTTTCTCTGTCTGCTTTTTCTCTCTTCCTTCTCTTTCAGGTTTTGAGTTTTTTGAAACCAGCGCCAAAGATAACGTTAATGTAAAGCAGACGTTTGAGCGGCTGGTGGATATCATCTGCGACAAAATGTCAGAGAACTTAGAAACTGATCCCGCCATCACAGCCAACAAGCAAAGCACAAGATTGACAGACAAGCCACCTCCACAGCAGCCCAACTGTGGCTGTTAGTAGTTCCATGCAGGTGTTTCAATGTGTTCTATTGCCAATAAGTATTTAAAAAAAACAAAAACAAAGGTCTATACCAGGCATGGGCCTCCTGCTGGCCTCCAGATGTTGCCAAGCTACAAATTCAGCAGGCCTTACCATCTAGAGGCTATCAGGGCATGCTGGGAATTGTAGCTCCGCAATGGCCGGAGGAGGCAGGCAGCCTGACCCTAGTCTATATGCTTTTCATTTCTTCTGTCTATATATCTGTTTGGAAAGAAAAGAATTTGCTCTTTTTTGTATGGTCAGCTGATGAATGGTGGCCTGGAGGCTAAGACCTTACAATAAATGTTTTCTGCTGTTTGCAAGTTAAAATGGCTTTGTATGCTCTGATAATGTGTATGTTCCTGACTCCTCCTCCTACAACGTGAAATCTGCTCCTTTCCGAGAATGTTTTGTTCCAAGTGAATGACTGATTAGCTTTTGTGTGTAGTCATAGATTGATTTCAGAAGTTGGTGTGGGGAAAGTATGATAACGTTCTCAATAGATTGCTAAGGGTTAACATTATTACAGAGATATGTGTTTTACTGTCTGGAATGTGTTTATAATGTTTACACAGCTCTTCATACTTGTAAGTTACTGGGCTAACATCCCATAGAATGGGATCAAATTAAACCCATTTTTGTACATTCTGTCCCAGTTTCCCGTAGACTTCACCTGTATTTCACTATTTTACTCTGGTTTGAGAAGCCAGTAAAAACGATTTTCTGATATTTTTCCAACACTGGAATATACTGCATATTCATTACAGGAATCATACTGACATTCAAGGTAGAAGCAGGTAAATCTTGTGTGTTCAGCCTTTCATAATCCCTTTAATCAGCATGATAAATAGGCATAATCGAAGAATAACCAATTCCCCTTTCAGTAAATCAGACCAAATATACAATTAAACCTACTGTAAATATTTCTTTATCTATGCCAAGGACTTTAATTTGACACTACGTAGTATTAGTAGTTTTTGAACTATTGCAGGGTTCACTGTAGCTTTCAAGGAACGCTTGTTTGCTCTCAGGTTTCCTGGAAAGCCAAAGTGTTTGTAGACAGAGTTAGACATTTTGGATTTAAACTAGACATCACTAAGTGTTGGGTGATCATTTTGTGGAGTTCTCATCTACTCTTTTTGAGGTAAAGTATCCAAAGCATAAAAAAAATCAAATGGGGCCCTTTTGTCTGATTGTAATTCTTTTTGGTATAAGTGTTTAATATGGGCAGTCCAAGACATTGGGCATTGGTTTGATACTGTGGGGTTGATTTACTAAAATTGGAGAGTGCAAAATCTGGTGCAGCTCTGCATAGAAACCAATCTGCTTCCAGGTTTTTTGTTAAAGCTTAACTAAACAAGCTGAAGTTAGAAGCCGATTGGCTACCATGCATAGCTGCACCAGATTTCGCACTCTCCAGTTTTAGAAAATCAACCATGTGTGCGATAAGCTCTGATCAGAATAAGATAACTCAACAAAAGGTCAACTAGTCAAAATCTCATAATTCATATAAAATAAAAAAAAAGGTAAACTAGTTTTTTTGGAAATCAGTTTTCTCATTTTTGAGAAGTGTGTGCCTAGAGTCTGAAGAGAGAGAACATTTATTCACATTTTGCTGTTTATGTAACTGTTTTTGTGTCCACTGGGTCCTTTATGGTTCATGTGTATATGGGTATATCAGGGGTAAATCAAGAGAAAAGAAGAACATATTATCTGTCAAATAAATCATCATATGCCACAGGGTATGGGTGCCTAGATATAATAATCAAGACAAAAATAAGACTTTACACAATTTTATAATCGTATCTGCTAAAACGGCTCTTGATGGTGAAAACAAAAAGTAAAGCTATGATTAAAAAAGCAAGCTTAGGTAAATATGGTCATATTTACAATACAGTATATTTTTTGGTATCGTGAATTGCAGCTAGTATGTTTTTTTTGTTTTTTGTTTTTTTGTGGTAGTGGCTCTTAGCCATTCAAATCCATGGGATCTAGCAGTATCAGGATGATATAATCTGCTACCCCCTTTAGAAAAAATAGGCTAAATTCTGTGAATATACTGGTCCAGAACACAGTTTTGCTCTTACTCATGTGAGGTTAACTAAAGCTTTCGGACTGTAAAATACTAGATCATCCTACAAATGGCTGCATCAATGTGAATATGGCATGCACTGTAAAACTAAATAATAGTATAATTGGTGTAATTATTTAAATGTATGCTAAATAACTATTCTATAGCAAGGTGCTTCAAACAGTAGGTCAAACATAGACTGCCTTCCATTACATACGCTAACATTATTGTGAACTGTTAACATTCAAATAAAACATACAAGCTATGCTGTCATAAAGTCAAGGGATAATGTTAATAAACGGGATTTCTAGCTTACTGATAAATTAATTGAAAACCCTTTTGAACCTCTTTAAAGTTTATAAATAAGTGTTTTGCATAATGTTGGTAATAGCTTTTTATGCTTTTTTCTTTCGCCCTTACTGAACCTGACTCAAATGTTTGCAAGCTGAAAAGTGTCTCTTCCACCTTTGTTTATTGTAATAGACAAAAAAATCACTGATCAAGATGATATTACTGATATTTATGGTATATGATCAATTCATACTTATGGCCAATGTCCATGACTAAAGCTATCTACAGACTTCAAAGATTGACCAGCCTGTAGGGGGTAGGAGGGTGAACAGTTATTATTATTATTATTATTATTATTATTATTATTTCAGGTACTTATATAGCTCTTTACATATACATTGTACATTCACATCAGTCCCTGCCCTCAAGGAGCTTACAATCTAATGTTGACACTTCCTCCATGTTCCCCTCCTTGTTGGATGCCAAGTGTGGATCAAAAAAGTGGACTACCCCGGGGTGGGTTCTTCTGGGCTACATTGGGCACCTTAAACAGGGTCACTCCCTTACACATGGGGTACCTTTTACTTGAACAGATGACTGAACTCTAATTGACTCCCTCAATGTTAACACACACCACCACAGTCACTAATGCAATTAGGAGGGACAAGCTGAGCCAATGTCCTCTCCACCTGTCAAGTGTTTCTCAAATACCTCACTCCCAATAATAGAATGGGGAACTGCTGTGCTCCTAGCGCGGGCTCCATGGGCACACTCACTTAACCGTTCCTCTTCTGTATCTGTGCACAGGTTGAGGACCTCTGCACTGCTGATCTGTTGCCATTGCTAAGGGAGAAGGACCACTCATGGAGAGAGGTCCGATAATTACTCCTCCTGCAAGACACTATTCCACCCTCACACTTACGACAGGCTGGTTGTGAAATCTATGTTACCTTTGGTAACCACTTGTGTCTTCACACTATATTACCTCTTGTACTGCTGTCTTTATACCCCAATGTGTTTAGCTGACCCGACTGTAAACTATGAGTGCTGGTTACTTGCATTACACCCCTTAAGTATCTTCAGACCAGGCAAAGGCAACGTTTCAAAAACTTTGCTGGAAATTCGCTGCATATATAACAAAGTGCACAGTCTTTTCCTAACATACCAATCACTTACTCAGGCTTGGTAACTGCCCAAGCATACCTGCACAGGACAGAGTCCATTATGGCAGAGCTCCAGTTCTGGTGTCTTTGGGGAATATGTAGATCTCTGTGGTCGAAGGATCTTTATCCATATGTGCTCGGGCTTATGGACGGACTCCAGTAATGGCATAATAGCCTGAGATATGCACTCTCCCGAATCAGACACCTGTGCCATTTTTAAACCACACAGGACCTGTGGGTTGGACCCAAGAAAAGCCTACAAAGAAAGATCTAGGAAGCATGCTAAGCTTTGGGGTATCATTAAACTTAACCTGCTTATAACTATAAGCCATGCATACATGATTCAGCCAGCACACATTAAATATTATTCTACAAACATACTTATTACATTGGGATAACTTATCTGTTTCTTCTATGGAGAAGAGAGGGGGAAGAAAGAATGGATATAATATCTGGATGGGCAATATCCAACCTGGCCCATGGGCTGATCAAAAGAAAATCAATGAGTTCTCCCATCCACACTAACAACGTGGATGAAGGAATCTCCACTGCCAGCTATTGTATTCAGGCCGCCGCGACACCCACTGTATAATGATGCTGCTGAATAGTGACTACATCTGATAGATTGTAGCTACTGTTTGGCAGATCATTTTCCACCTGGTCCAACAAAGCCTTGCAGTGCCAGTCATGGCCTAAATATTAGCCTATTCAGCAGAAATCTACCAAAATTTGACATGTGTATGATCATCCTAAGGTTATTTCTGCAGGAGAAGAATCCCTTGGAAATGTCAGCTGTGCATTCAATGAACACACACCTCTGGTTGAGAAAAACTTCAAGATTACTGGTCATCCAGCCCATTACTACCCTAATCCATGGTCATGTGACTAGGGCAGCCGTCTGATAAACCAAAACCCCTTACTCACTGCCCTATGTGATTATACTGGCCAATCAAAAGCCTAGTTTGTTTGTATATTTTTAAGAAAAAAAAACTAAAACTTACAAGCTCTGTAAATTCAACATTTGCTTTGTTTACATGCATGCTCATCTAAAGGTTCCTATTACCACACTTTAGGTAGATAGACTGCAGACCAATAGGTGGTAATGCTTAATGGGTCTGGGGGTCACTAGAATCTCTTTCTGCTGAAATAAAAGTAAGACTACATAATAATTGTCATTCTGAGATTATTTATTTATTTATTTATTTTACTGCCATAGAACTTCCCTCTGTCTTAAGCTGGCCATAAACAGACTGTGGGACGAACAGAAAAAAAGAAAAACAAATCTCTTGCTATGATTATTGTAATACCTGAACAGTGCATGTCTATATCTGATTGGATGTTGGCACTGTTCAGCTGGCAATTTTCTGCCGGCTTCTTTGATTTTGGGTGAAGTGGTGCTGAAAGGACCACCCATGGATCAAAATGTCAGCCAGTTAATCAGGAATCGCTCCTGTATGGCCAGCTTTAGCAGAAGCACTTTCTTTGCTTGACAAGTGCAGAAAACTACTGATTGAAGACTCCAACCTGACAGATTCATGACCTGCCCCCCTACAGGAGGAATTTTTTTACTGCCCTAATGGCAGTCCTCTATATGACGGCTACTTTAATCACATGACAAATGACACATTTGAAGTTCTCAGGTCAGTGCTATACAAATAGAATGTTTTTAGGTGATCTTGTGTGTAACAGACTGCATGGAATTTCCCGAGAAATTAGAGAAAGAAAACACTCAATAATATACCTAGCCTTGCCTGTAAGGCCCATAAAGGTAAACAGTGATGGGATGTTTCTGTAATACAGGCAAACTGTATTCTTCAGAACCATAGGCAAAAGGCTTCTGTTATTGAATTTCCCATGTGGAAGTTCATCGTCCAGCCCTTTATATTTAAAGTTCCTGTTATGCATATAGCCAGTCACATACAGCTTCAATAAGGCCACTGTACAACTGAACTACTGTCTGAAAATGTATTCACAGGTGGAATATCCTATTTGTGATTAGTCAGATGTATACAGTACATACAGTATATATATACACATATGTTACATGTTATTTTGTACCTTAAGTTCAGTATATGTGTACGTAAGTGTTAAATGTTACCATAATACAGGAAAATGTTGTGTGCTGCTTGAGATGTTAGATATATACTCAAAGTGTATCCATACCCAAAACTTTTTTCTATTATTGAATAGATTGGAGAAAGGTTAGATTTGCGTCAGGAATGGAAAATTACAGTAAGTATTTGATACAATTTTCCGTTTTTATGTCTGTCTGTGTTGCAGTTGGAGAGATTTGCCCCCACTTCCTGTCCTGGGCATAATCTTTGCTTTTCTGGAGTGAAGGAATCTCTCCAACAGAGCCTCCGCCGTCAGTAAAACCTGACAGGACTTCTAAACCTTCCTCACTTAAAACTAAAAGAACAAGTTTTTAGCTATGGATACAATTTTTTATTTAGATACCTGAAATAATTAAGGAAAAAATATAGGTACAGTTAAAAAAGAATGTACAGCTATTGTAGAATTTGTGACTTTTTTTCAAATCATCTAAAATTATCTAAGAAAGAACATTTATATTGACCAGAAAATATTTTAATTGTCATTGTTAGAGATCTACTGATAACTATTTAAAGAATCACATTCATATTTCTAAAATATCTTTATTAACTACTTCCCGACCACCCGCCTCAGTTTTACTGCGGCTGGCAGCCCCTTCTGTGCGAACCGACTTAGCTCTACGTCGGTCGCGTGCCTTCAGGTAGGGGGCGAGCACGCGCCGGCGTGCTCCCGCCCCTACTCGGCACGGGGCAGGAGGGGTGGAGAAGCCGGATCGTTCTCGGGAGGCTGAAAGTTTGCTTTAAGTTGGGGTTACAGGGAGGGCAGGTGTTGGGGTTAGAGGGAGGGTTAGTCTGATCGGGACCTAAAAAGAGGGTGTCCCTATCTGCAGCAGCAGCTCAGCCCCTCTGGAAACTTATGTGTGTTAAATAAACTTTACTTCTGGTGCATCAGTGGTTGGGGAAGGAAGGGGGAGGTATGAGCTCTGTTTCAGTTCCAAGTTTAATAATGGGTCCCCTATATTGAGTGGCCAAAGTAAATGTCTTTTACTGACTTGGATATATGATGGAATACAACAGAAAAGCAAGCATGTTTTTGATAAATACAATGGCTTACATATGGAACGTAATAATCTTACTTACTCTGTTTTGCCCCATCTTTCAATTTTTAATAAATCCAGGGAAAGTCCTGTTAAGCTAACTGCAAATTCCAATCATGCTATTTTCACCATTGTTCCCCAATCCCTAAACCTTAAACATAAAGATCTAATAACCATACTTCATTCCAGTCCAGATGTTTGGATGATTGCACTATTTTTACTGAGCACCAGCTGAGAGCCACAATATTGCTCTTTGGTAATATCCTCAATTCTCTGGAATCAGAATAGAGAACAGATGTGGGTGAAGACAAAACACAACACAAGACCTTAGCTATCAGCCACTCATAAACCTGAGATTTCATTGTGCTGTATAAATCTGTGCCAGTGTGACCCTTCTGTGCATTGTTGTGCATTATGTACTGTAAGTGCAAAACGTCAGTGTGCTCAGTGTTGCATGAGTTAATGTTTTCAATATACAAATATACATATCTATATTTTTCTATTACGAAAAAAACAACTCTCACTTGAGAGTCCTTGGGCCATGAAGTGCAATATTTGATGACCTCTGTGGTGTATATAATATTGGTGTGAACGTGTATTTGATGGCTGTGTGCAGTGTTGAGTCTTAGTTGTTAATAACGTGCATAATAATTATTGAATTTATTATAATTAATGGAGCTTTATTTCGTAAAAGAGCAATGGCATGGTTTGACCTACAGCAGCCAATCAGGATTCAGCATTTAGCAGTATAGTTTTTTCATGCTAATGTAACAACATTTATGATTGGTTACTTTGGGTTAATGCACATCACACATCAATCTTTGCCTTATTAACTAAAGGCCATTGTGTTTCACACTGGACATATAACTGCAAGTTAACACACAAGCTATTTTAATAAACAAGCTGTTGTATTATTGCTGTAAATGAATGCGAATAATGGTACACTTCTATGTATTTGTGTTATACACATTGAAAAATGGTGTATGATCTGTATGAAGATATAGTGCTTGTGTTTGCAAAATTATCCAGCATATTTATCCTTTTATTACAATCATGTTCTCTAATTAAACAAACTTTCATCTGTATTCTTCTTTATCTCCATCTTTGGCTGTTTTAGCAAAGTATTACATTTTTATTAATTCAGCATTTGGAAGCTGCCATCTCTAACTTGTTTATCCAATGCCAATCTAATGCTATGCGTCTGTAGATATGTATGTATGTGAGTATGTATTGTTTATACCAAGTAAGCCTTTGTGCTTGTAAAATATTTGCTGTCTACGTCAAGTGAAGTATGCGCCAAAGTTTAGGTGGCAGTTTCTACTGTACCTCTCTTAATATGCAACCCTTCTCAAACCTCTTCATCATTAAAAGAAAAAGTGGCCAAGTCCTGCAGGATTCAGGTTTTCACGTTATCACTCGCGCTTTTGTATTTTGTCTGCATACTGGTAGAGGAGCACCCTGAGCCAAGTTCATTATAAGTCCTGGCCAGTCAGACGCCTGCCTCATCCAGCTTCTAAAGATCCAGACATCAGTTATGTACTCAACACACAATTGTGCTGCAGTTGTAATGTCTTGCAGATACTTTAACTCAAATGTGCTGGCTAGAGTCACTTTTTATCTAAGCAAGCTTTTGCTGCCCAAAGAAAAATGTAATGTGGGACTGTGCTAACCAGCTTGCATCAGTAAATTCAATGACGCCATGATTGTCATTCTAAAGAACTTCAAAACATGTTTGAATTTAAAGTGATACACACACTGATTAGCTTACATTGCTTCTATTTCTGTATGTGGATAATGACACTGTAAATATTTTAATAAAGAAAAAAAAAAATCTAAGTACCCTTTTCTTAATTGATATACAGCTGTCATATGACCCAGATCCTTCCCAGCCAGAAACATGAGCAGGAGGAGCTTCTAGTCCTCTGCTGCTGGTCACATGTTAAAAAAAACAGCCTTTGAAATGCAGTGAAAAAATAAGTGTGGGCGATTTCTGCCAGTCAAAGGCTGTTTCACGCCCCTCCAGCCTGTCTAAGAATAAGAGGGAGGTGAAGCCTTCATTAATCTACATGTAATATCCTGCCCCTATTGTGTTTAGCTGGTTAGTGGACATGGAGGAGGAAGGAGGGAGTGGGCTGTCATTTACCACTGTGTATACACCCACATGTGTGACTCTATAGTCACATGGGCTGCTCAGATATAATGAGGATGAAATGCACAACATAGAAACTCACTAAAAACTGAGCATGTGCAGTGCTGCCAACACTGCTCTGCAAAATCCCTAGCTGAATTGGGGACTTGGACAGAAGGGGGAGATAGAGAGCAGCAGGATCAACCAGGTTTTTTTGAGGAATACAGAAAATGAATCTCATAGTGACTGAGTATGAACAGCATCTAATACACCATTTATCCTGCTCCATTGAATTTTCCCATCACTGCAGTAGAAAACGTATGTTGATTTAACCCCACTAATGATCAGAAAATTTTATGAATGTTCTTAAAGAGTAACTCCACATTTGTTGAGCAAAAAAACATTCCCCTCGGGTGATCAAGTACATGACAGGGATTTTAACAAACTTTGTTGCAGATTCCTACCTTTTTCTTATTCTGAAGACATAGCTGTTTGTTTGTATGTGTCCATATGAATGTGAATGGTAGTGGTTTTATAATTATGAATCAGCTGCTGCACCTGCAGTGTTCTAATGAGGAAACTTGTAGGGTCTGCATCCCTTTAGATGTGATTTCTCTTATGTCCTTTTAGTGCAGGGGATGCACAAAATCTGATTTGTATTTTAGTGCAGACTTCTGGGAAAATCAGCAGGCCAATCACACAAGCAGGGAATTACAATTCTGGGGGCATTCTGTACACCATCTGTGTACAGAAGGCCCACAGGTAGCCATATTGCATTGCATTTTACAGAAAATGACAGCGCTACAGATTGAAAAAAAAAATAGGTAATTTTTAATAACATTCAATTAAAATATGACTTTGTCGCAATTGTATATGCTATATTATTTTTTTATTTTCTAGGTTTTTTTTTTCCCCACAAAGGTGGAGTTACCCTTTAAAACTAACATTTTCTAAGGCAACTCTACTAGTACATGGCCAGCTTAAGACATGTCAGATTCTGCTGAACCACCTGCAGTGGATTAATTGTACCTTGGGCCTCAGACTTTCAGTTCATGGGCCCCACCTGCCAGTTTACAGGGATCATTCATGAGGCTGGGTTCACACTTACTATGGCCGCGGGTCACAGCAGGGGATCCGGTGTGTCCCTGTTCACCGATTGGGGTGCAAATCAGGTCCGCATTTTTGTCTGAATTTGCACCTGAAACGGAACCGAAGATGCACAGGAACCTTTTCCAATGCGGATCATGGCCGCTCAGGAGGGGTGTGAACCAGCTCCATTGAGAGCCGGCCACATTCTCCTCTAATGCGAATTGGATGCGGTGAAATCCGCATCCAATTCGCATTAATGTGAATCTAACCTAAGGGTCAGTGTACATAGGGCATTTGTGAGTTGTTTCTGACCTGTTTGTGAGTTGTTTCAAAGCAGTGTTTGAATATCAATTGGATTTTTTGCAGAGGTATACTTTTTGCAAAAATTATGGCAGTTATTGAATCTATTTTTCCAGGTAGTGAGAGTGTGTGTTCATATTATGTATGATCTTTGTACTTTGACAAAGCAAACTTTAATACAAAGAAAGAAAACAAAGGCTGCAATGTAAAGCTGAAATCAACGTGGTATACCCATGAGCCTCCTAAAGTGTGCGCCCAAGGCAGCCACCCTTTCTGCCATATTATAATGTACCACTGCACTTGAGTAGATGCTATAACAATGAATTGAGTTTACAATATAATTTGAGAATTGCCATCTGCCCTGAATAAGGAAAATGCTTTCTTGTTTACAAGGCCATATCTAATGGGTAATACAAATAAATAGTGGGGGTGTGTTTCATCTCTCTCTGCATCCTTCAGATTTATTAAAATATATATCAGGGCAATATATATATATATAATAACTGTTGATCTGCCAGAAATGCAGTCAGTTCCTAAGTGCTGCTGAGGGCTCCAAATACACAGCATTTCTGTGGAAGGATCGGTGTTAGACCTACCCATTTTCTTTTGCAAAACTACTCAAACCCACCCCTATTCTATTCTATACAACATTGTGCAGTCCCAAAATACCAACTTGGAGGGCTATAACACACGAAGTATGCAAAGGACACAAGATAATGTTCTAAAACAAAACATGTTTAGTGGTATATTAGATAAACCACAAAGGGAGAAAATAAAATAATTTCACTGTTAGGGTGTACCATCACTTTAAGAAAATAACAAATATATTATAGAATGGTGATTATGACATGATTATAATGTAAAAGTTAGTGTTTCTTTACTGCTATATAAATATGTAGTAAAGGGTCTCCTTCCCAAATAACAAGCAATTGTGCTGCAAATTTGAAAATGACTTGCTAAGCTTTTGCTAGACTTGCCAGGCTTCACAAGGGTGTTGCACAATTGCAGCAAGTTTGCATTTCATGACTCAAGATCAACTTTCTGTGCAAACATTCTGCAAGTCTGCTGCAAGTTCTGGTTCAGTTATGTTGTGCATTAGTCATCCCACCACAGGGGTCACTGTGGCTGAATTTTCACGCTGTAGATTTGCAGAGCTCTTGCTGTAGACTCACCACTGCAACTTTGCCATGCAAATTTTCTACAAACTGGAAAAGTGTCAACTATAACTTGTGCTTCAAGGGCTCTGGAAGTGTACAATTTGCCAGTGAAAATGTTCAGCAAGTTAACAGACTTACAATTCAACACTGCAACAAATGTGTGGCAAGTTATCCTTGCTATCTGGGTTACTCTCTTGATTGAACGTGACATGTCAATAGAGTTTTCAAATGAGGTCTCCCCCTGTTGCACTTCTGCATCGGGTTTTGATCAGAAACCAAGCCAGTTATTCTAAACATTGATGTCTTTGTAAGTTACTTTAAAGTTGGACTCATGGCCATAGATAATTCACATAGCTAGATATGATAGGATATATGTAGGATAGCCTTTCTCAAACTTTTTTTTTAACCCCAGAGGAACCCTTGAAATTATTTTCAAGTTTTAGGGAGCCCCTGATAAAACCAATTTACCTAGTCATTGGGAAGGAGGTCTTTTACACATGTGGTCAGTGGGAGGAATGCTCTCTCTCGCCTACAGTGGTGGTTGAAATGCCCACTGTACACACACATAAAAATATAATTAGCATCATTCCATTAGTTCTGCCAAGTTGAATTAGCCTTGGAACCCCACCAAATGGGAAGTCAATTAGCCACAGCTCAAGGCACCCCCCAGCAACTTCTAGTAGAACCTTAGGGTTTAACAAAACCCTGGTTGAAAATGGCTGTCTTAGGATGTTGTTTCTTGGCAATAACCTCATATAACTGCAACCCCCTAATCCAAATATGCAAAATGGGGCCAATTACAGTATTTACAGTACAAATCCCATCATGCCTCTGTAATCTTGCTTGTAACTGTCAGTCTTTCAATGCATAATGAGACAGGTAGTTCCACAATAGCTGAAGCACTGCCCATCTCTGCTGTGGTGACACCACATTACAGAAGCAACAAAAAAGTGGCCAATGGTGTCACTGCATAACGTCAGTGGCCATATTTGTGATGTTTTATTGCAATGACCTGAACTGGAGACTGTAGTGATGTCTGTTTTCTGTGGGATGGGCAGTTTGACGTGCTTCCTACACAGCACATTATCTTCCCCACTTGTAAATGAATGTATAGGAATGCCAAGAATTGTAGTTCTGGCACAAGCATTAAAAAGCCACATGCTGAGGAGATTCACCAGCATAGGCATGCGCACAAAGTGTTCAAGGTGTGCCCAGGCACACCCTAATCACTCCCCTATGCAGCACAGATTCCCCCTACTGCCCTGGCTCCCTCCCCCCGCAGTACTACCAGCTTCCCTCCTTTCCCGCCAGCTGTTTCTGCAGGGATGTTTCAGGATAAGTGGGGTAAGGGACAGGTAAATGTGTAATTTACCGGCCCCTTCCCTTTCTGAATGAACATTGTGAGTGACTGGTAGGTGTGCGCAGCCTATTGCATTAGGGTGTGCACCCCTAAGCTAAAAACATACACTATGTTCTCCAGCTTGTACATACCTCCCTCAGGGCAACATTTACATTTGAGAACCAATGAGAAACATCATGAGTAACAAACATCACATGGCTTTTTAAATATTTAAAGGAAACCTGCCAACATTAAATATAAATGCTGCCATTGCTGACTTGTTTTAAAAATATTTCTGAGCCAATGTATTCATCTATTTTAGGAATTCACACTACTGTATGCATGCTGGTTTTAGATCAGCGCCCTGCCAAGGAGTGACATGAAGATATAGGTGACAAACCTAGAACCAATTAAAAGTTGGCAACTTTAATATTTGCAACCTTACAAGTTCCCTTTTAGAGTTCTGCTACAAAGTGAATGCCGCAGTCACAGAGGTGGGGGGCTGCTTCAGTGGTGCATGGTATTATTTTATAGTTGGAGTTCTGCTTTGAGCTAAAGTTCACATACCTGCCTCCCTATGGTACAGAACACCGTATTTCTTACCTGCTAAAAAAAGACTGCTTATGTTACTACCAATTATCTATGCGTCTGTGTTACTTTTACAGCTACTCCTGTCTTAGATTGGGAAATGCTAACTAGCAGCTTTTGTTGAAGACTTGATTTCTGTAAATGCTGTGTACTAGACTGTATAATAATGATTGTGAAACATGTAAAGGAAAAACAAAGTTAAAAAGTTAGATTGTTTTTGAGCAGATAATACACAATAAAATATTATATTGATGAGTTTGTACTTCCTGTGCTTTTATTTTATTTTTTAAGGCTGACAGTAAACTTTACCGCATTCAGAACTTCTAGTCAACACACAAGCCCCCTTTTTATCAAGAGAGTATCACCTGTCAGTGCAAGGTTCTTGTGTAATCATTGAAGCAGGCCATGAAGGTACGATTTTCTTTCCTGTAACCATGGGTCACAGGAAAGAAAACCACTCGATTCCCCCATCAACACAGACAGCGTTTATAGAGGAATCCCTCCCTCAGGATTATTGTGTTCTCTCAGTAGGGGGGGGGGGGGGGGGCAGGGACTTCATTAGTTATACCTTGCTATTACCGGGTTGGCCCCCCTTTTGCCTTCAGAACTCAATTCTTCGTGGCATAGATTCAAGAAGATGTTGGAAACATTCCTCAAATATTTCGGTCCATATTGACATGATAGCATTACACAGTTGCTGCTGATTTGTCTGCTGCACATCCATGATGCAAATCTCCTGTTTCGCCACATCCCAAAGGTGCTTTAATGGATTGAGATCTAGTGACTGCGGAGGCCATTGGAGCAGGGACAGGACAAGGGGTGGGCAGGAGGGGCGGCCTTCCCTCGGCTCAATGGTTTACTGTAAGGATAGGTGCGCCATCCTTCTGTTACAAGGCTGACAGGTGTAGTGATAGTGGCAGTGATTTTGACAAGTGAATGACTGCTGGGGGTAGGATCCCCTAAGCTTAGACATCATAAATGGGAGGGGGGGGGGGCGCAGTTTGGCATCTTTTGCCCTGAGCACTTGTGACATGGTGTATTATCCTGCTGGAAGCAGCCTTCAAAAGATGGGTGCACTGTAGTCATAAAGGGATGGACATGGTCAGCAACAATACTCAGGTAGGCTGTGGTGTATAAACAATGCTCAATTGATACTAAGGAGCCCAAAATACGCCAAGAAAATATCCCCCACACCATTACACCACCACCAACAGCCTAAACTGTTGATATAAGGCAGGATGGATCCATGCTTTCATGTTATTTACGTATAATTCTGATCCTACCACCTGAATGTTGCAGCTGTAATTGAGACTCATCAGACCAGCAACATTTTTCTAATCTTCTATTGTCTAATATTGGTGAGCCCGGCTCCCGGCAATAGAGATAAAAAAAATGTAAAAAATGGAGTAGGGCCCCCCCCCCCAGTCTGAAGGGCCTGGTATGGATTTTAAAGGAAACCCCACACCTAACTTTAAAAAAAAAAATGGCTTAGGGTCCCCCCCCCCCAAAATCCATACCATAACCGTATCTAAGCATGCAGGCTGGCAGGCCAGGAAAGGGGGGGGGAAGAGAGAGCGCCCCCCTCCTGAACCATACTAGGCCATATTTCCTCAACATGGGGGGGTGATCCCCATTGATAGGGACAAAGGTCTCTTCCTGACAACCCTGGGCTGTGGTTGTCCAGGTCTGCAGGTGGGAAGCCTATCGGAATCTGGAACCCCCGCGTCGTGATTTACATTGAGGGACACTATTTTTTTTTTTAATAAAGGACTTGTCAAAAACTGTTTCCTGTGGTTCTTACTTTTTGATACTTTTTTGGTGAATGGGTAGGGGTTTCCATTCACATAGGGGGGGCAGGATCCAGGGGCTCCCCACCTGCAGACCCCGAAAACTACAGCCCAGGGTTGTCGGGAAGAGGCCCTTGTCCCCATCAACACTCGGACAAGGTGCTTTGGAGGGCATGATAGAAAGATAGGATTGAAAACAAGTGCAGAAAAAAATAATCACGTGTTTCCAAGAGTCACTCCTACACTAGCAGGATAAACAAGGCAATGCTCCTCATGTGACTGAAACACTGCAGCATGTCAATCTGCCTTGAAAAAGGGACCTTGCAGTGTCCCCAAATGTCAGCTTGTGATGTGTGTTGCTTTTAGTGAATAAAAGACAATATTATCACTACACCAAAGGTGTGCTGGCAAAGATACTTATATTTCTATGAATGCATGGTGGTGTCATACACCAATTCACTACAGCACCTTGAACATATTGTGGGAAAGCCTGTGTGTTGTGTGATGGCTACAATACATCTTCTGTGTCACTCTCCAATGACACCTGCTTATCTAGCCAGTGAGGTAGTGTCACAAGGAAACAGATACTTCTCTTTCCTGTATAGCGGTCCTTTTGATGGCAAGATTTCTAGTGGGCCATGACCCTTTATCTAATACACACATAGTTTTCATCATTCTCTTTGTTAAGGACAAAGCACAGGGTCTGCATCCAATGCAGCCTATTACCTGGTTTCCAAGGGTCCTTGTTCACACCCTCTAAATCTGGGCTAAAACACATTCTCTGCAGTAGTGCCTTATGAAATTAATTCTTAACATTGCACTGGCAACTGCATGCTCAGTCCCTACATCCTTTGCGGTTGTCGGCTTGTAGTTCTCAATGAACTACCACGGTGCTGAGGAGCGCCATGATAGTTCATTGATTTCTTCCTGTCAGTGTATCTGCCTGCCCGTACAGGATGCATGGGTACACTGATATGCTGACAGATCTGAAGGAGACCTGCATAGCACCAGCGATCCGCTGATTGCTGGTGCAATGCTTTACAGGCTGCAAAAGCAAAAATAATAAATGCTCATTTTTTTACCTGCCAAATAATGTGCATTTCTTATTTTTTTTCAAAAAGGGGAACTTATCCCTTAAAGACCAACTCTGTACTTTTTTTTTAAATAAATTGGTGGCAGTATTCAAAAAAAGCATTTCGGGCTGCAATACTTACTTTCCTAAGCCTCTACCAGCAGTACTTCTTTTCCACCACTAGTCTTCCAGACTTATTGACATCCATCATAACTTAACGCAGTTGACTGTGAACATACTGTGAATGCAGAACATCAAAATTCCACCCCTGAGAGACATCATCACAGAACCCTACATTCACTGTCCATTCATTTAAAGCGTAGCATCTCTGAGGACCTCTCACAGCTGCAGAAGAGCGGAAGACCTAGAGGGCCCAGCACATTATGTGACCAGCCAGAAGATATTCGAAAAAGCTACTGTAGCACTGTCCCCGTAGGGCTTGCTGTATGATGACTCGTTGGGCCTCCTCTGATTACCAGCAGACAGTCACTTAGAGCACAGTTCACACATTCATCCTTACTCCCAATGGCTCATTACTCAATAAACAGTCCAGGGGTGTTGGTTGTTGGTATTTATTTTAGAACTTGGATGGGAAAAGGGAATAGTGGGATACTCCAACTGGAACTATATACATTTGATAAGGACAACTCTCACTTGGCCTCACCAGGTTGCTTGTGGAAGCAGAAAAACTGCTTGAATCATACTGCCACATGTATGGAAAGGAATAAGTCTCTTTCTCCAGCAATAGACTTGGTGATCTACTTTATCTTCAAGACATCCTCTAGCATCCCTTTTACTGACCCCCATCCACTGACTCTTCTAGCTACAGGGATGCCCCCCCCCCCTCAGGTCAGGCCCCTTGACACAGATGTGTACTCACTGTATGCAGAATCAAATCCTTCCAGTGTTTCCCTTCCAGTCAGCTTTACAGGACCTCCAGGTTCAGTTCCTCTCTAGCACTTCAGGCCCTCAGCCTCAGGTTGACTACCTGAGGCCGCATGGCAACTTCTACAGAGGAGGAGGCAGCAGCCCCCTCCCTCCGGGACTCCGTTCTCCAGCTGAAAGACCCCGAGCACATGTGCTCTTGGCATTTATACAGTATCCCAGCATACACCAAGACACTTTACTCTGCCAAATCACCAGGGCTGTACTAAATGCCTGTGCACTCATTTGTCAGGTTTCCTCCCACTTTCCAACATGCCTCCCTATTGGACCAATGCGAAACACTCTTCAGACAAACTGAGTTGCACTGAGACATTGAACAGACCTCACTAGCAAATCCTGCTCTCTGGTAGGCAGAGAACAATATAGATTTACCTGCAATCCCTCTGGTAAGCAGAAAGAATTCAAAACTATACTCTCTCTCTAGCACCTACCTAGAAGGGTACTACACTACCTTTACCTTTATCTTTGCTGTACAGAGAATACTGAGCCAGTCACATCAGTCTCTGCACCAGATAGTGTGTGTTCCAGCTCTCCCTGTCCAGACACCAGGGGGCCAGGTGAGTTACTTGGCCCCAGTAAGGATGGGAGATTCTGGGTATGACCCAGACGATGGTCCCCCTGAGAGATCTGACCTGCAATCCCATACCACATTTTCACCTGAAGACCTCAGCTATGGCCCTAAAAAAAGGGAATCTACCTCCGCTTTCAGACAGCAGGTTGCTGATCATCTAAAGAGAATAAAGAAGGAGGAGGAAAAGCTGGTAAACCTGAAAGCAGACTACAGAAAAAAGAAAGCTGTGCATGATAAAGCGTGGAGGAAGAAGCATCAGAGTCTAAACTCAGATGTGAAAGTTGTGGAGGACACCATAAAGCTCCAGCAGAATCTACTGTGCTACGGAAATCTCAGGATGAGTGACAAGGATTGAAAGGCTTTCACCTAAGAGGAGTATGTTTGGGGAGGAGGAGGAGGATGTGGAGGTAAAGACAGCAGCATCTGGTGTGAGTGGGTATGTTTGGTGCAGTATTGCCACGGATGGGAAAATGAATGTGAATGATAAAGCTGCTTGTAATGCTGGAAAAGGGAATGTATGTGTGTTGGTGGATGGAGTGACAGCTGCTGCCTCTGGTTGTGATTTGCAGAGCTGGGGTTCTGATGCTACTACAACCAATGGTGCAGCTCTGAGATCTAGAGAGTCTAATCCTGCAAGTAAAACGTATGCTGGGGCTCTGGCTGGGATGAGGGGGACACATTGGGCAGGCAGCTTAGGGGGGAGGTCTGCTGCAGGTCCGACATCTGCTCCCCTGTTTTTCAGGTGAAGGAATGCAGTGCTGCTCAGGTGGGAAGGTGGGGGTGCCCCCCTATCAGGAGGTTGGTTGTGGAAAAGATTTTGGCGGATGACATCTTTGCTCTGATTAGTCCGGTAGGCTCCTATGTGTATGATCTCTCCCTTGTTCACCCCAAGTCTCTCGATCTGTTATGGGAGAAGTATAAGCGTGTGTATAAGTTTCTGCCGCAGTGGGAGGGACTCGTCCCAAAACTTGTCTCACGCCAACCTCTTGTGAAGAATGTCACCATCCTGGTAAGGAATGGATCCATTCCTTCTGCTGACCTGTCTGTCTGGCTGAGGAGATTTTTGGAGCTTCTGACCCAACTGAAAAGATTGTGGATGAGAGGGGCAAATGGACAGATGGGTGGTCGGTGCAGATGAGGTTGCATGTGTGTGGGAATGTGGCCCAGCATCTTCCCTCCTCAGAGGCAGCCCAAGCTCTGTAATAAGTGCAGTTCTCAGGGTCATTTTGTCTCCTCATGTCCAGAGATAAGTTGCTGTCTGTGTTAGGGTCTGGGGCATTTGGCTAAGGATTGCAATAAGATCAAATGCAAACTTTGTGATAAGTTTGGGCATGCGTACAGCCAGTGCCCTGAGGCCTTGCATAACCAGTCAGCTTTGGTGGAAGAGTTTTTTCATCTGGACATGGAGGAGGCAGAGGAGAGGAGGGTTGTTCCAGGGGTCCCCAATGTCTCTATCCCTGTTGACTCAGTGCAATCTCAGTGTCTGATGGTCCATCCAATGTTGTGTCATCCCCTTGTGTCATGCCCCCTGAGTCGGTGTCAGTGGATGTTGTGTCTGATCCTCCTGTGTCAGTCTCCCAAGAGGTAGTAGGGACTGTGGAGGGAGCTGGACCGGTGTGCAAGGTTGCACCAACCCCCACTCCCCGGCGCCTGAAGACTGGAGGGTACAAGGCGCCGGGGGAAGGAGTGAATGATGGTGGGGGTGCTGGGGTGAAGGGTGGGGGAACTGTTTTGGTGAGTGGAGTGAGTGGAGTGGATGATGTTGTGAGTGATGGTGGAATGGAAGGGGAGGGGTTGGGGGCTTTGCAGTTAGAGTTGTCTCATGAAGATATGGTGTGGTTGGAGGCAAAAATAAAGTCTAAGAAGAAGAAATATGTGTCTGTACCTGAACTTGGGAGGGTGGAGGTGTTCAATAAGCTTGAAGTGTTTTCTGAGGTAGGGGATGAGGGTTCTACGGGTGATGAGTCTCTGTTTTCCATGGAAGAGGAATTACAGGAAACATTAAAGCGTGTAGGGCCCCCAAATAGGGAGGGGGTAAGCAGGCTAAGAAACGTGTACCCCAATAATCCTGATGGGGGTTCCCACTCCTTTGAAAGTGGCAACCATTAATGTCGCCAGCATAAAATCAGTAAGTGCTTGTAACATGCCCTTATTTTTGCTCAGCAGGTTTGATGCTGATATTTTCTTTTTGCAAGAGACACGGTTGTCTAGTTTGGCCGATATTCATCTGGCAAAGAGGGAGTGGAGGCATGGGCCCTCCTTCTGGTCTTTTGCCTTACACTGGAGTTGTCGAACTTGGTAACATGTCGGCAGATTATTGAGGTAGAGATGGGGGGATCGAAAGTTAGGACGCACGTCGCCCCGTTCTGGATGCTGGTTGGAACGCACGCTCTCAATAGCTTCCATGGCATTTGCACCGCTCCCTTGTGTAGTGTGGGAAGCCGCACAGGAGTTCCCCTATCGTTTTATACTTATTTTTTTATAATTCATTCAGCTTCAACCGGCCAGCGGCTTGTTTGTAATATTGTACATGCTCACACTTAACCCTCTGCTTGTAAGTGCATTACCATTTTTCTTTTAATAAATGTTTATGGTTTTTACGCTATGGGACCATTTATTTATTTTTTTACATGATAATATGGTCTGATGGTGGATGCCCCTAATCACATATGCTGGCATATCTATCTAAGCCCTGGAGGTATTGTGGAGAGCTAACCCTGGATTATCCCAGTGTTTCCTGAGTGGTACTCTTTGGCTTGAATATACCTATTTCTGGTAAGCAGTATATACCACTGGTGGCGGTTACTGCACATTTGGTGAATACTGAAAACTTCATTCACGGTTTCTTGGGAATTTTCCGGATCAATTGAGAGACTTTATTTGAATTTTTTTACTTGCACAATTCATTTTGGACATTTCATATTGTTCATGTACTGTATTTATACTTTTACTGTTTAGAGTGACATATCATTGTAATTTTCACTTTATATAGCGCAGCTTGTTTATTTTATTTATATATATATATATATATATATATTTTTTTTTTTTTTTTTTTTTTTTTTTTTTTTTTTTTCCAATGAGCGCAATGGTTTTACGGGATCGATCTCTCTTTTTCTTCTTTTGCACAAGCACTTTATATATTTTTTTTTTCAACAGTATATTATTACTAGCAAGTATTGCATTTGATGTAAAGAGTGATTAATGCATTTTTGTATATTTGTTGTGGAAAAGCTAGCACTGTTGATCTTTCTTGGCACAAGCACTTTATATATTAGATTTTTTTAATAGTATATTATTACCAGCACGTATTGCATTTGATGTAAGGAGTGTGGGTGATTAGTGCTGCTGAATGCATTAAGTACATCTCTATTGCGGCAGTATATCAATACCCATAGATTTTCTATCGATTTGCAGCAGCAGAAGCTTCACAGGGATAATCACCTATTATATTGTTTAGTCTTTGGCGCCGTGTATTTTCAGAAATCAGAGATGGGGAGATGCATGGTCTTAGACATCTCCATGGGGGGGGGGGGGGGGGCAGGATCCTGCACCTGATTAACATCTATGGGCCCCAGACAAAATGGGACAGGAAATGCCTCTTCATAAAGATTAAGCCTTTTCTTTTTACAGCCCAACAAGTTGTCTTCGGTGGTGAGGTCAACACAGTCACAGGAACTAAGGACAGGAAAGGCACCGGAGCCAGGCTGGACTGTGACAGTTTTTTTTTTTTAAACAAAATAGCTAGAGAGGCAGGTCTGGTTGATGTGCACATTCATTGCTGCCCAGATGACATGGGATTCCCTTTTCAGCGTAGCGTTTTTTCAAAGCGGAACTCCGCCTTCTTGGCACCAGTGACTCTGAATAGTCCCAATACACTACCTAGGGGTAGGGGTACCCGGAAGCTGAATTCGGCACTCCTAGACGATGAGAAGGTGAATCAATCCTTTGAGGATTTTTTTCAGGCACAGGTATCGATCATGGACTTTTGCAACAGTAAGTTAGAGTAGTAGGAGCTTACAAAACAAAGGATCGTTGGGTTTTTCAAGGCCATAGGAAGAAATAAACAGCTTGATACGTATGTTACCTACCAGCATTTGCAAAGGAAGCTTGATAGACTTGTTTCAAATAATGGAGAGGATGATCCGAGGATGATCTCTAAAGGTTAAACTCTTGCTCAGGGAGTGTCAATATGACAGGCAGGCATCTTGGGTTCTGGAAGGGGATTATGGTAAATAACACTCCCCTGACCCTTACCAGAATTGCAAGCAAGGTAGAGCAGTTAAGTCAGTTGTAGGCCTGGTTGACAGTACAGGTTCCTTGACCAAGTCCATGTCGGGGGGATCCTGGAAACCGCCAGGTCATATTATGCTGACCTTGATCGGGAAGGCATGTGAGGTTTTCTGGATTCTGTTCCAGGACTGGGAAATGGCAGTTCTCTGGTGAGTTTGACAGAGGACATCACTGCAGATGAGGTGGTTATGGCTACTGAAAAGCTTCTATTAAGAAGTTGCCTGGGACAGATGGCTTGACAGCCGAGTTTTACAAGCAATTTAAAGTTACTCTGGCCCCATATTTGGTGGAGGTTTTTAATGGCTGTCTGAGAGAGGGTTTACTCTCTCCCTTCACTGCGACAATCTGCAGTGATTCTTCTGTCAAAGGGTAAAGATTCTTCAAGAATTGAGAACTGTCGGCCCATTAGCCTTGTCAATGTTGATAGGAAGATATTGGCAAAAATCATTTTCTGGCGTTTATCGCCTGTAGCGGGCAATCTACTTTCTCGCCACCAGCACTATTCAGTTCAGGGTAGAAGCACTTTTTCAGCAGTGTTAGCAGTCCACCTAGGCAAAGTATCTGGTGGCATTGGATCAGACAAAAGCTTTGAAACGGGTCAATCATGAGTACCTATGACTGTTTCTTGGCAAGTATGCCCTGGAGGGGGGGCTTTAGCGATTGTCTAAAGACTTTGTACAGAAGGGCTGAAAGCTTCATGCTTATGAATGGTTGGGTGAGACAGCCCTTTAAAGGTTGGCTTAGGTGTGCGTCAGAGGTGTCCTTTGAGTCCTCTGCTATATGATCCCTTCATCAGGAGATTAGAGAGGGGACCTTTGGGAGGAGTGCCTTTGGGCATTCCTGGTGAGCTTCCTTTGAGGGTTGTGGCCTATGCTGGTGACGTTTCTGTTTTCATCTCCAAGACAGAGGAGGCAGAGCAGGTGATCTCGGTGATGGAGCAGTATGCTGAGGCAATTGGCTCAAAGATCAATCAGGATAAAACTGAAGTTTTCTGGATGGGAGAGGAAGGCGATAGCTTCAAGCTTCCGGACACCTTCCCAGAGCCCGGCAGGAAATTAAAGTTTTAGGCATCAAATTTGGTCCAGGTGATTATAGCCTTGCAAATTGGGAAAGCAGGCTCCAAGATGCCAATGCCAAAGTTGCCAGCTGGAAAGAATGGAAACTTTCTTACAGGGAAAGGTTTGACCTGATCCCGGTATCTATGTATATCAGCTTTGTCTGTGTTTTGACAGTTTCTCTCTATGCGAAGGTCTACAAATGTTTCTTCCAGCTGTTATGGGGGAACAACCTAAACCTCATTAAAAGGTCTGTAACCTACCTTCCCAGGCAGATGGTTGGCCTAGGTATGGTCAACCCGGTGTTTTTTTTTTTTTTTCTCTGGAGAGGAGGGTTTTTGAATCTGTCTTTAGCGAACCACAGGCCCTGGTATGAGGGAGGGTCTGCGTTTGATTAATCTGGAGAGAATCCCTTTGAAGTTTTGGGATTTGGCCTGGCTTTCTTTCCATGGCACACTGTATGTGAAGGGAAACTTAAAGCTCTGCGGAGAACCGTGGTTGTCCAATAGTGGAGTGTGGTGGTGTGAAGGAAGCGATGGACCATTTCTTGCATCAAAGCCCCTTCAATATAGAAGTCAATAAGCTTGAGTTATGCGGAGTGATCGTACGAGTCGTTTGAGACACATCGGGATATTGATTTTGAGATGCTTTTTTTAGTTAGCTTAGTAGTCCGTTACCTCACGTGAAATGCACGGTGTCAGGTTTCCACTCTGAAAAAAGTCCTTACTGTCGAGGTGGTGGTGCACAACATTCTGGGTGAGGTTGGGAAGATTCGGGATCTTGAGCAGGACAGGTTGAGCCTGGACAAAGGCGTGGAGGAATGTTAGGTCCCTGTAGCTGCTGTCTGTCAGTTTCTAGGTGTGCGGCTTTTCTTTCTGTCCTTTCACTCCCCCTAGATTTTTATAAGATCCAATTTTTGTAAAAAGGCTACATGCGAGGGATAAATGTGTTATAGTTTCTTAGCCTGAGGGGGTGTTTGGGTGGAGGTTAGGGCTTTGTTGAATTTAATAAATATAATTTAAAAAAAAAATGAAAATGTGTCTTGGTTGGTATATTTCATCCTCTTTATGTTTTTTTTCTGCCAAAAAGCAATTTTCTGTTTCTATGCTGATGTAAGCTATTTTTGTTTGATATATTTTTATTTATTTTGTATATATATGTAAATAAGATTTTTAATAAACAAAAATTTACACTACCCTTATTAAAAAACAGCAAAACATGTACATTGGCTGGCCTCTGGAGGAACAGTGTCACTTGTGAACCCTTCCATCACTATTCTCTCATTTAAAAAAGTACCTGTAGTCTTGTTGTCCTCATCCTTCAATACATATTACTGTCATGAACCTTCTTTTATAATCTGCATACAGCAGCCAGTTCATAATGTTTCTGTTTTTCACTATTCCTCTTTATCCACGTATAATTTTTTAAATTTATTTTTGCTGATATCATACTAACTGTGCCTTTGCACAGGATTACCATACCATGAAATATATTTTTTATGTATGCAAAATGGCCCCCATGTGCTTGTTTGCATGCTTGACAATGTTGGGGCATGCTCCTAATGAGATGACAGTTGGTGTCCTGGGGTATTTCCTCCCAGGTCTGGACCAGGGCATCACTAAGCTCCTGAACAGACTAAAGTACAACCTGGTGGCGTCAAATGGACAGAAACATAATGTCCCAGAGGTGTTCTTTTGGATTTAGGTCAGGTGACTGTGGGCACCATTCACTGATATCAATTCCTTCATCCTCCAGGAACTGGAAGCATACTCTCGCCACATGAGGCATTGTCATGCACCAGGAGGAGCCCAAGACCCACTGCACCAGCGTAGGGTCTGACAATGGGTCCAAATATTTAATCCCTATACCTAATGGCAGTCAGGGTGCCATTGTCTAGCCCAGTGTTTCTCAACTGTGATTCCGCGAGAGGTCCCCAGGGGTTTTGCCGTGATCTAACTGTCAATCGCAAGCCACTGACAGCTAGATTGCATCCCCACTGCTTCCACTCAAGTCTGCATGCAGCGCGGTCCGGTAAACGAAAAGTGTCTCAGCTCTTCCCAGCTTGTCCCTCCCCCTTTCATGCCCATCCCAGGTGCTTGTATGTGATAGGATGGACAAGATAGTAAGGGCTGGCGGGGAACAGCGCACGAGCGTCAGGACTACCATAACCACTTCCCTGTGTACATCTGCATGAAAAAGAAACCGCCCTGCTCCAATGAAAGAATGTGCTCTGTTCAAATGTAGGAATGTGCCCTGCCCCCATGTAATTGTGTGCTCTGTTCCCTTGTAAATGTTTGCCCTGCTCTCATGTAATCCTGTGCCTTGCTCCATGTATTCTTGTGCCCTGCTCTCATGTAATCCTGAGCAATTCTCTCATGTGCCGTGCTCTCATGTAATCTTGTGCAATACTCTCATGTGCCCTGCTCTCATGTAATCCTGTGCTCTGCTGCCATGTAATCCTGTGTCCTGCATCTATATAATCCTGTGGCCTGCTACCATGTTCCCATGCTACCATGTAATCCTGTGCCCTGCTCCCATATAATCTTGTGCCCTGCTCCCATGTAACCCTGTGCCCTGCTCCCATATAATCTTGTGCCCTGTTCCCATGTAACCCTGTGCCCTGCTCCCATATAATCTTGTGCCCTGCTCCCATGTAATCCTGTGCCCTGCTCCCATGTAATCCTGTGCCCTGCTCCTATGTGCCCTGCTCTCATGTAATCCTGTGCCTGCATGAAAAAGAAACTGCCCTGCTCCAGTGAAAGAATGTGCCCTGTTCAAATGTAGGAATGTGCCCTGTCCCCATGTAATTGTGTGCTCTGTTCCCTTGTAAATATGTGCCCTGCTCTCATGTAATCCTGTGCCTTGCTCCATGTATTCCTGTGCTCTGCTCTCATGTAATCCTGAACAATGCTCTCATGTGCCCTGCTCTCATGAAATCCTGTGCAATGCTCTTGTGTGCCCTGCTCTCATATAATCCTGTGCCCTGCTCTCATTTAATCCTGTTCCCTGCTCCCATGTAATCCTGTGCCCTGCTCTCATGTAATCCTGTGCCCTGCACTCACGTAATCCTGTGCCCTGCTCCCATGTGCCCTGCTACCATGTGCCCCGTTACCATGTAATCATGTACCCTGCTCCCTATAATCCTTTGCCCTGCTCCCATGTGCCCTGCTCCTATGTAATCATGTACCCTATTCCCATGTAATCCTGTGCCCTGCTCCCATGTAATCCTGTGTCCTGCTCCCATGTAATTCTGTGTCCTGCTCCCATGTAATCATGTGCCCTACTCCATTGTGCCCTTCTCTAACATTCTCCTGAGCCCTGCTCCCATATAATCCTGTGCCCTGCTCCCATGTAATCCTGTGCCCTGCTCCCACGTGCCCAACTCCTATGTAAATCTGTGCCCAGCTCCCATGTTCCCTGCTCCCATATAATCCTGTGCCCTGCTCCCATGTGCCCTGCTCCACTGTAATCCTGTGCCCTGCTACCATGTGCCCTGCTCCCATGTAATCTTGTGCCCTGCTCCCATATAATCCTGTGCCCAGCTCCCATGTGCCCTTCTCCCATGTAATCCTGTGCCCTGCTCCCATGTAACCCTGTGCCCTGCTTCCATATAATCCTATGCCCTGCTCCCATGTAATCCTGTGGCCTGCTTCCATATAATCCTGTGTCCTGTTCACATGTGCCCTGCTCCAATGTAATCCTGTGCCCTGCTCCCATGTAATCCTGTGCCCTGATCCCATGTGCCCTGCACTTATGTAATCCTGTGCCCTGCTCCCATGTAATCCTGTTCCCTGCTCCCATGTAATCCTGTGCCCTGCTCCTATGTAATCCTGTGCCCTGCTCCTATGTATTAATGTGCCATGCTCCCATGTAATCATGTGCCCAGCTCTCATATAATCCTGTGCCCTGCTTCCATGTGCCCTACTCCAATGTAGTCCTATGCCTTGCTCCCATGTGCCCTGCTTCCAAGTGCCCTACTTCCATGTAATCTTGTGCCCTGCACCCATATAATCATGTGCCCTTTTCCCATGGAATCCTGTGCCCTGCTCCCATATAATCCTGTGTTCTGTTCCCATGTGCCCTGCTCCAATGTAATCCTGTGCCCAGCTCCCATGTAATCCTGTGCCCTACTCCCATGTAATCCTGTGCCCTGCTCCCATGTGCCCTACTCTCATGTAATCCTGTGTTGTGCTCCCATGTTCCCTGCTCACTATATAATCCTGCGCCCTGCTCCAATGTGCCCTGCTCCCATGTAATCCTGTGCCCTGCTCCCATGTAATCCTGTGCCCTGCCCCCATGTAATCCTGTGCCCTGCTCCCATATAATCCTGTGCCCTGCTCCCATGTAATCCTTTGCCCTGCTCCCATGTGCCCTACTCCCATGTAACCCTATGCCCTGCTCCCATGTAATAATGTGCCGTGCTCCTATATAATCCTGTGCCCTGCTCCCATGTGCCCTGCTCCCATGGAGCCCTGTGCTCTACTCTGATGTAATCCTGTGCCCTGCTCCCATATAATCCTGTGTCCTGCTCCAATGTGCCTTGCTCCTATTTAATCCTGTGCCCTGCTTGCATGTAATCCTGTGCCGTCTCTCATGTGCCCTGTTTCAATGTAATCCTATGCCCTGCTCCCATGTAATCCTGTGCTCTGCTCACATGTAATCCCGTGCCCTGCTCCCATCTAATTCATGTAATCCTGTGCCCTGCTCCCATGTAATCCTGTGCCCTGCTCCCATGTAATCCTGTGCCTTGCTCCTATGTAATCCTGTGCCCTGCTCCCATGTATCCATGTGCCCTGCTATAATGTAATCTTGTGCCCTGCTGGTGACAGATAAAACAAGGGAGAAAAGGGAGTAGCTGCTGTGCGTCTGGTTGTCCTGACAAAATGTTTCGGGCGTGGCTCTTCTTCAGGTCATGAGTACACTACAGCCCAAAGTGCATCCAAAGATCCAAAGGAAGTGTCCAGAGAGTTCACCAAACTTCACTGTATTTTACATGTGACTTCGAAAAAAGTGGTCACCATGAATGTCCATGCATCACACTTCTCATGTGTCAAAAAGTGCAAGGATCCACCAACAAAGAAATTGTGAATGCGCTTACCAGATATTATGGACCTTTTTGGCAGAGTCAAAGAAGCCAGCGTGATGATAAATCACTTGGGAAATCTTGCATCCACCAAGGCATAGGCAGGTCACACAATCCCACAGAAACTCGGCATGGAGAGGCTCAGTTTTTGCAGGTCATTCTCCCATTCCAAGAATCCATGTAAAAACACATTGAACACCCACATATAGTGTGAATTAATAAAATACTATTTATTTAAAAAAAAAAAAAAGGGGTAAAAACACTTACACAAATGTATAAAAACAGCACTGTAAATAAGAATGAGCTCACAGAAGATGATTCTCAACTGCAATGATCTGGATAGCCATGGCTGGTTTTTTACATTTGTGTAAGTGTTTTTACCCCTTTTTTAATTGTATACCCAGTGGCCTCTCTAATTTATTAGCGGAGTCAATTGACACTACCCTTTGAGACACTTGGCTTATATGTTGCATTTTATGTATGTTATTTAATTGCACTTTTATTAGCGCAGCACTTGTTTGTTTATTCAACAGAATCCTGAATACTGGATCCAACAAAACACTATAAATGAAAAGTGTGATATCCCTTTAAGTGAAAATCAATAAACAAAACAGTGCATATACTAAAAATATCAGTGCATGAAATTAAGAAAAGTACATGTGAAAATTCAATGAAAAGTAAAAAAAGTTTATAAGTTCATATAAATGACGAATTAGTGTATATAAAAATGACATCTGCAAATCATATATTCAAAAAGTCCATATCCAATAAATTCATAATCCAGGGTCCATGTGCCTTCAAAGTGCCCAGTGCTCATAAAATGTAGTGCTAAAAGGGTGCTCTTAAAAAAATATGGGTGGCCTCTTACCAGACAGGGGAGATCTCAAGTTATAGAGATCAAATGCGCTAAAAATCTCCAGGATAGCTGACGCTCTCACCCTCAAGCATCCAGGTATCTCATTGACCCTGTCAGTAAGATGCAGCCATCGTGTCTCTACTGCATGTGTACATGCCTCGGTCCTTACTTCTCTGCTGCAAGTTTCCTCTCTACTTCTCCTTCCTTAACATATTTTTATATACTGCCATGCGCTTAGTGGATTTCAGCATATATTGTGGGGCTTTGCCCTCTATGAACATTCAGAAAGTTAAAAGGTTCTGCAAGGGGTCTAAACTGTGTTGGTTACCTGGCTGAGGATCAAACCCATTTATTTTTAAATAGCATTAAAACTGGTAATTTTTGAATGAGGGTGTCAGTCTCTTTTTTTGTTTTTAATGTGTTTATTGACCATTTTTTAAAACACTGTTTATGTGCTGTGACTTTACACTTCAATAAAATGCCTTGATAGTATTACTCTTGCATGTAAGGATTGCCATCTGGCAGGTTTATTCATTCATTTTTTATTTTTTTTTCCCTCTTAGTTTAATGCAACATGGAGTTAGTGGAGTTTAGAGTCTGAAGCCTCGTACACACGCGTCGAAAATCGGCAGGGAATTTTCGTCCGACGACCGATCTGCCGATTTTCGGCTTGTTAGTATGATGCTTCCGACAACCGACTCTGACTTTTCGGCCGAAAAAAAATCTGGTGTGCCGGCTATAAAATTTTTGTCCGCTGTCAAAACACGGCCGATTTTCGTGCAGTCAGTACAGATTTCGAAAGGGAAAAATCTAATGAGCAAGACTGGGCATGCTCAGAGAAGAAAGAACACAAAGAAATCAAACCAACACATGACATCACTTCTGAATTAGAATTTTGACGGGCGAGAAAATTTGTGTGCAGTCTAGGCACATTCCAACCAACAAAACAGGACTCTGGACAAAAGACGGATAATCGGTCGGCCGATAATCGTTGCGTGTGTACTAGGCTTAAACCAGGTTTTTTATAAATGTCTTTGTGTTGTGTCAGATGGTTCAGCATTGGTGACTCTTCTATATTGATTCACACGTGATACAATGCATAGTTGAGATTTTGAGGTTTTATTTAATGTTGGTTGCACACAAAGGAACCTGCACTAGGAGGAATACAAGGAGTGCCATGTCTGGCCTCTGCTAAAAATGATAGCTGGTGGCTGTCCAACAGCTTCAATATTTTCTATTATTGACTTGATGCTAGATACAGGTTACAGGGTGAAAGCAATAAATCTCAATGAGTGAAAAACAGCCCATTCATACTTTATTTTATGATTGGGTTGTATGTACATAAGCTCAATGTTATGAAGGTAGGGTCATTGCAGTTCACTGTGATGTTGACTTACAGTAGGATCTTTTGACAGCCCAACCTAGGGGAACTAATTTGTATGTGCATTCCTGGAGTGGTGGAGAACTATAACAAACCTTTGAAGCTAGTGTCAGGGACAGGCAAAGCATTGTCTACATGGCCCGTAGTATATGGTTTTATTTATTACAAGCTTTTCTTAGATAGAATCATGATGTGCAGGGCATTATGGGTTACCACAAAATTGGACCACCACAAATTTGTTTGAAAATCAAAATCTGAAATTAATTCTGTTTTGCTCAAACCTGAATATCATTTCAATTATTTTAATTTCAAACCTAAAATAAAATAATTATATTTTTGTTTTACTCAAATAAAACTTTCAAGACTTTTGATAATGACACAAGAGTTATTATCACAATTACATTTTGTAGAAGGAAATTAAAAGACAGATAAACGTTGAGAAGAATACAGTAAGTATCTCTGGGCAAACATACTAATGCATAGTGAGGTAAGGTAAGTTCTTGTACATATTTTATTCTCTTTTACTATCTCTCCCCATGTTTGCAGTGGTGAACCACATTACTGATTAGCGTCAGACAAGGTAAGTAAAGAGTGCAACCCACCCCCACAGTACTTTATATGCTGAAAGCAAAACATTTACAGGACCAAGAAGGTTCAGGATTTTCAGGATGGTGCTAATCATGAGTTATCAAGGCTGATGACTGGTTTACAGATTCCTGGTGTTTACCAGGTTGAAAATTCCCACATAAAAATAAGGGATAGGGTTTGAATTTGGTGGGTTGTTAACTTAAAACAGGTTCGGGCACCTGATGGATTCACGTGCACCCGGCCCGAAGATATTTTAAGCAAGAACAGAGCGGAGCAGGGAGCAGGAAGCTGAATGAATGAGAGACACACAGCAGCAAGATAAGACAACAGGAGCTTCCCGAGTTAACTTTAAAGGTGATTGGTTGCTAGGCGGTCTTGTTAACCACTTAAGCCCCGGAGGATTTTCCTGCTCAAAGACCAGGGCCTATTTTGCAATTCGGCACTGCGTGACTTTAACAGACAATTGCGCGGTCGTGCGGCGCTGTACCCAAATTAAATTGACGTCCTTTTTTTTCCACAAACAGAGCTTTCTTTTGGTGGTATTTGATCACCTGTACGATTTTTACTTTTTGCGCTATAAACAAAGAAAGAGCAACAATTTTTAAAAAATAACAATATTTTTCACGTTTTTTATATGAAATTCCCCCAAAAAATGTAAAAATCAAAATTTTTTAACATTTTAGGCCAATTTGTTTTTTGCTACATATGTTTGGTAAAAAAAATTGCAATAAGCATATTTTGATTGGTTTGCGCAAAAGTTATTGCGTCTATTAACTACGGGAAAGATTTATGTAATTTTTATTGTTTTTTTTTTTTACTAGTAATGGCGGCGATCTGCGATTTTTTTTGCGGGCCTGCGACATTGCAGCGGACAGATCGGACCATTGTCTGACATTTTTGACACTTTTAGGGGGTACCAGTGACATTACTACAGTAATCAGTGCTATACATATGCACTGTTACTGTAAAAATGACACTGGCAGGGAAGGGGTTAACTTTATTGGTGATCAGTGGGATAAATGTATCCCTAGGGGTGTGATTCTAACTGTGGGGGGGGGCCTGGCTTGTGATGTAACTACATAGCAGGATCGTATGATCTCTGCAGTTACATCAGGGAGAATAACAGGCGGCTTTGTTTACATCAGCCGCCTGCCTTTCTCCCTCTCCAGCAGGAGATCGCGAGTGACCGGCGGACATCGGAGCCGCCAGTCACTCACGCGGGGATGTTAGTGAACGAGTGGGGGCGGGAGCGTGCCTCCGGCGGCGCGCGCTCGCCCCCTAGAGGCTCGTAGGCGAGCGACGTAGTCCTACGTCGGTTTGCCTGTAGGGGGCTGACTGCCGCAGTAAATAGTCGTGCGGCGGACGGCAAGCGGTTAATATGAAAAATGCACTTCAGTTGCTCCCGTTGTCTTATCAGCGCTGCTGTGTTTCTCTCCCGTGTCCTCTTTCAGCTTCCTGCTCCGCTCTCCTCTGTCTCCCTCTCTGCATAAGGAAAGGTAGTAAAGGTCAGAGCTGCAGGGGGTGTGTAGGGGGGGCTGTGTAATATGCAAGGGGTGCTGTTTAATATGCAGGGGGCTGTGTGATGTGCAGGGGGGGCTGTGTAATATGCTGGGTGGGCCGTGTAAAATGCAGAGGGGGCTGTGTAATGTAAAGGGGTCCAGAGGAGACATGCTGGAGCTGCATGATAGCAATGGAGAGGGTAAGTATAAGTTAAACAAACTAATCGCTGCAGGGAAGGGGGGAGGTGGGATGACCCTGCAGCGATGCCAGAGCCTCGAGGGAGTGAACCTGCATGCTCCCTGAGGGTCAACTGGTTTTGAATTAGTAAAGCACCTTAAACCTGTACTATTATTATTACTGTTAGGATTATTATTATCTTTATTTATTAGCAGGTGAATGCGGCCCTCCATGCATTCACATACATTGAATCCGATCCTTAAGTAGAAAAAGGTTGCTGACCGATGACTTTAACCATCAACTCCACCAAAACACATATTTTATATTTGCTTGGTTGCAGCCATGCTGACTACTTATATTTCACGAAGATTCCTGTAGGTGGCTACACTAGGCACTGTAGACTGGGTCACCCAGCACATGGGGTACCTTTACTTGTGTACACTTGAACAAATAGACTCCATGCGCACACTTAGTAAAACTTCTCTTCCATATCTGTACAGAGGCCGGGGATGTCTGCCTTGCTAATTGGCTCCTGTTGCTTTGGGAGACAGACTGCTCATGGAGAGAGTGCTGACAACAACTCCTCCTGCAAGAGGCTATCCCACCTACCACAAATACACTTTTACAACCGACTGCTTGTAAATCCTATGTTACCCTTGGTAAACACTTGTTGTTTTCTGTACCAAGTAACTCTTGTACTGCTGTCTTCATCTCCCAGTGTACTTTAACTGACCCATGCTGTAGACTACGTGTGCCGATTACTTGCATTACACCCCTTGAGTAACTTCAGACCAGAGGAGGACAAAGTTTTAAAAGCTTTACTGGAAAATCTCAGCATAAGAGTTTCAAAACAAAGTGCACAGTTTTTTCTCTAAACTAATCCCTAACTCAGGCTTTTGGCTACCCCAGCATACATGCGTACCAGTGTACAGGCATAAGTCTGTAAAAAGCAGAGTCCACAGTGGCAGATCTCCAGAACTGGTGTCTTCAGGGAAGACTGAAGCCCCAGCAATCCCCCTTCTCTCTTCTTTGTAAGCAGCTGGAGATAACATGCTGTGGCTTATTTGTGTCCTTCCTTCCCATGCAGACAGTGTGTCTGGGCAGAGCCCTCCCCCCTTTTATTATCAGCACAGGGAGAGAGGCAGAGTTGTTTAGACAATGTGGGCTATGTGGGACTTTGAATGAGACACCGGCAGGTATGCCCAGCGTCTCCATCCCTGTATCGGAAAAAACAAATTGAAAAGGATTAAAGAGGTGCATGGAAGCCAGCCAGCCCCCAGTCTGATGTACTCACCCTCCAGTCTGCCACCAACCAAGTAGACCTGTCTCAATGTACATAAGGAACAGGGGTTTAGTTGACACGCATTTGCAAACGCATGTGTAAGCTGCAGAGCCACGACACGGCACCCTGTTTTATCTGCAGTCCCTAACACTTTTAAATGTAAGTGTCTCCACTCTGGGAGCACATGGTTGGTAATGGGTGGATAGGAAGCAGGTGGGAGGGAGCAGCCCAAACTTCCCCCACCCTGCTTCCATCCACAACTGGTATGGTATCTCAATGCTCTAATAGCAATGTTCTTAAGATGGTACAAACTGAAAACGACCAGCTGAAAAGCATACACCTCAAATCCCTTGGCGGATGCAGTGTAAAACACAGATTGGGACTTTATATGAGGCAGTTTGCCTGTATAGCTCAGTGCCTCCATCCCTAATTTCATAAAATATTTGGGACTTTACATGAGACAAGCAGGTCATGCTATGGTCTCCATCCCTGTATATGAAAAAACTGGGGTCAAATTTGACTGCATCCACCAAAAACGCACGAAAATCGCAGGGTGGGACTTTAAATGAAGCACCAGCCTGTAGGCGAGGGGCCTCCATCCCTAGTTAGGCAGAGTTGTTTAACCATTGGTGGACCCATTTTAAACCATCAGTGTCAGATGCAGATACCCATTAAAAAAAATGATATCAGCAATTTCTAACAGAATTCTTGCACAGTCTTCACAGCTGATGGCTTAGATTATTTGGGGATTAGAGGCAGAGAAAATGGGACAGTGTGATTTTAATTAAAATAAAGGATGTCCTTGCTGACAGGGACCATTTGACAGGTATGTACTGTACATAAGACTATTCCTGATTGCTCTAAATAGAACAACTATTTTAGATATTATGTCCAGCTTTCTTGATAACCTTATTTAAAGCATCTAAATATAAATTTTATGAAGTACATACCATTAATTGCCCCTGTCATCCTGGCTTTAGTTTAGTTGAATGTCCCAATTTCCCTTAAGGATTGGTAAAGTATTCTGTAGTATATTGCCAAGGGATTAATTACCCTCACTTCTAAACAAAGCCCCACCTCCCAGGGGCTTAGTACTTATCACATTTCATTCTGCTGCCCAATGCTGAGAATGTTTGTAGCTGGTATAGACCCCAAATTTTTCCATAAAGAGGACTTGTCACGGCCCATGCTGTCACATGTTGTTCATCCCTTGTGATAGCAATAACGTTTGTACAAAAAAAAAAAAAAAAAAAAACGTAAAAAAAAATTAGTATAAAATAAAGAAATAAAATTAAAAAAATGTAAAGCGTCCTTCATGTTTTTACGCACAAATGCAAACGCATACGTTACTTCCGCACACATTTGTAAATGGTGATCGCACCACGCATGTGAGATATTGTCGTGAACATTAAAGCGAGAACAATAATTCCTTTACCAGACCTCCCATGCCACTCTAAACTGGTAGCCTGTAAAGGCCTTTAAAGCATCGCCTGGCTATGGAGACTTTTAAGCACCGTAGTTTGCTGCAATTCCACGGGCAGACGCAATTTTAAAGCGTGATATGTTATGTATATAATTACTCGCCATAACATCATCTTTCACATTATACAAAAAAAATGGGCTAACTTTACTGTTTTTTTTTTTTTTTTTTTTTATTAACCACTTTAGAACCGCTCACAGTAATACTACTGCGGCAGAGTGGTTCGTTATCGTCCAGCGACGTAGTATTAACGTCGTTGGACACTCCCCCTTCTGGGCGGCGCTTGCGCGCCGCTGGAGGCTCGCTCCCGCTGTTTTCATTCACAGCGGGAGTCGGGCCAGGGGAGGAGCAGCGGCGATCGCCGCTGCTCTTACCCGATCGTCGGGGATCGAGTCTGGAGATCCGCCCGCTGTGTTTACATCTCCATAGTGACAGGGAGTGACAGATCGGACTGTTCAGCATAGCTGGACATCCGATCTGTCCATGACTCACACAGTCACCTCCCCCCCTACACGTCAGTAAGCACCAGGCATACATTAACCCCTCCCTCTCCAATAAAATTAACCCCTTCCCTGCCAGTGTCATTTTTACAGTAACAGTGCATATATATAGCACTGATTACTGCAGTAATGTCACTGGTACCCCCAAAAGTGTCAAAAATGTCAGTCAAGGGTCCGATCTGTCCGCTGCAATGTCGCAGTCCCGCAAAAAAAATCGCAGATCGCCGCCATTACGCGTTAAAAAAAAACACCAAAAATGACAGAAATCTTTCCCTTTGTTAGTAAACGCAATAACTTTTGCGCAAACCAATCAAAATACGCTTATTGCGATTTTTTTTACCAAACATATGTAGCATAAAACAAATTGGCCAAAAATTTTTAAAAAAATTGGTTTTTACATCTTTTTTGGGGGGAATTTCATATAAAAAAATGTTAAAAATATTGTTATTTTTTCAAAATAAACGCTCTTTTTTTGTTTATAGCGCAAAAAGTAAAAATTGCACAGGTGATCAAATACCACTAAAAGAAAGCTCTGTTTGTGGGAAAAAAAAGGACGTAAATTTCGTTTGGGTACGGCGTCGCACGACCGCGCAATTGTCAGTTGAAGTCGCACAGCGCCGAATCGCAAAAAGTGGCCTGGACGGAAGACAGCAAAATCCTCCGGTGGTAAAGTGGTTAATCATAAATGTTTTTTTTTTTTTTTTTATTAATCATAAATGTTTTTTTTTTTTTTTTTTAATTCTTTTATTCTATAGGGTCTGGGCTAAAAAATTATATATATATATATATATATATATATATATATATATATTGTTTTGGGGTTCTAAGTAATTTTATAGCAAAATAAAAGTAGATTTTTACATGTAGAAGCGAAGTGTCAGAATAGGCTTGGGAAGGAGGTGGTTAAAAACAATATATTTCAAAAAATATTTTGCATTGATACATATCCCCCAGGGCAGTACCCAGGCCCCCATCCACTTTTTATGGCCAATAACCTGCATTTAAGCCTTCAAAATGGGGACTTCTGATTTTTCAAGTTCGGGTCCCATAGATTTTAATATGGTTAACAGGCAGTTCGAGTCCGAACTTTTTCCATGTTCTGGAGTTCTGGTGCAAACCAAACCAAAGGGTGTTTGACCCATCACTGGCCCTTAGCAACAGAGAGAAACCAGAGTTACAGAGTTGCTTTAAAGGGATAAATTATTGTGAATAAAAAAAAATGAGAAAGTGCAAGATTTTACCTTACTGCTAAGCTGTGTATACACAGAGGTTAGGTTCCCTTTAATTCTAACTCCTCCTGGCAGGTGGGATTACAGTGTTTTTGCCTATATAAGGCATGGGTGGAGTCACAGGAAAGCAAATAGCCTGTAGCCAGAGAATATAGCGCAACAGAGAGGGGGGTTATGTGCTCTCACCTTCGAGGAAGAGGCTAGCAGGAACTACAGAGCTGAGCCCTAGGACTTGAAGAGAATGGCCTAAAAAGTGTTGTGTGCTACTTCCTTTCCTTCAAAAACCAGGTGTAAGAGTGATTTATTGAAGAAGATATACCATGGTTAATGGTCAACACTTTACTATTACCACTGGAATTGAATATTCTGTAAAAGTTGTGACCAGTAACTGTGTCACCCAGTGGTGGCTTGTCAATAGGGGCGCAGGGAACATCAGCATTAAAAAAAAAAAAAAATGTGTACCTTTAAGTGTGAGCGGGGCACACCGCTGCCTATGGAGAGGGGTGGGGATTTTGACATCATGTGTTTTTTTATGTGACGCTGATTGGCGTCCTTTAGAGTGTCCTCGGGGCGCAGAGCAATGCCCCCCAAACACTCCCACTGTACCATTGCCGTCATGTGATTGGTCCATAGGACGTCCGACGTCATAGGGTGCTGCTTGGGCACCACTGTCTTCTTCCTGCGTTGGAAGAACGCGGTAGAGCCATTCCACTCACTGTCTCTGTTGAGGACGGACCGGAGAGGACAGCACTACAACAAACCAGCTAGCCAGCCAGGAGGAGGAGGAGGAGGACAGCTTTCCCGGGCCAGACCCTGACTTCAAGTTCACACAAAAGGTGAGTGCCTCCTGGACTGCATTGATGGGGGCACTGCTCACTGGTCACTCTGCATTGATGGGGGGCTTTGGGGGCACTGCTCACTGGTCACTAGTCACTCTGCATTGATGGGGGCACACTGGTCACTGGTCACTCTGCATTGATGGTGGCACACTGGTCACTCTGTATTAATGGGGGCACACTGGTCACTCTGCATTGATGGGGGCAAACTGGTCACTCTGCATTGATGGGGGCACACTGCTCACTGGTCACTCTGCATTGGTGGGGGCACACTGCTCACTGGGTTCTCTGCATTGATGGTGGCACACTGGTCACTCTGCATTAATGGGGGCACACTGGTCACTCTGCATTGATGGGGGAACTGCTCACTGGTCACTCTGCATTGATGGGGCACACTGGTCACTCTGCATTTATGGGGGCACACTGGTCACTGGTCACTCTGCATTGATGGGGGAACTGCTCGCTGTTCACTCTGCATTGATAGGGGATGTGCTCACTGCTCATTCTGCATTGATGGGGGCACTGGTCACTCTGAATTGATTGGGACACTGGTCACTGGTCACTCTGCATTGATGGGGGAACTGTTCACTGGTCACTCTGCATTGATGGGGGCACACTGGTCACTGATCACTCTGCATTGATGGGGGAACTGTTCACTGGTTACTCTGCATTGATGGGGGCACACTGGTCATTGGTCACTCTGCATTGATGGGGGCCCACTGCTCACTGGTCACTTTGCATTGATAGGGGTGTAATGATATCCTGCGCTGGATATATGAAGCTGTAGCAAGCAACTATTTTGTTTAGAGCAGCCATGACAGGCAGACCAAAGACACTCACTCACACAGCCCCCTCCTCAGCTAAATAATTAACTAAAGAATGCAGAAGAGTTCCTACTTCAAAGAAACCGCCTTTAAAGAACCTTATCTCAAGCACAGACAGGAAGCCTGGCAGATGTGTAGGACAGGACAGGCCGGGTCATAAAACGGAGCCACTTCATTAAGGCTGACCAGGCTGTGTCGTAAATACCACAGCAGCCCAGCTGTGCATTAGAACATCCAACAATACATACCCAATTCATAAAGGCAGACAGGAACATGACACATTAACAAAAAGTATATATTGGGATGAGAAATAAAATACTGAACGGAACAATACCATGCATGACCACCCTATCACATATAGAATAGAAGCTAGATGTCAGATGCCTTACGGGTCAGAGGTTATTATGAAATAACCTGTGTTTGGTGTCCATGGATATAAAATTCAATACTGCACGATAATCTATCAGTTTCAAGAAGGCAACTGGTAGATATTGGAAGATATGAATTATGTTATAAGTCTGTTTATACGGGAGGTTCCTTGGTATTGTTTGTAAACCTTAGGGCCACCCATGGCCACTGTGTTTATTGGTCAGTGACCTCTGTTACCACCCCCTGCGGTCTCAGAGAAAAAGGAGAGAAGCAGATGGGGTTTCAGTTCTCATGTACCATCAAGAAAGAAACATCTATCAAGTTTGAGGACCGATCACCCTGGCTCAGCTTCTGAAACTCTGATAATACTCAGGACATTGAATGCAAGTATTTTCATTTTCTCAATTGTACCTTATTTCTCTCATTGCTGAATTATGTCGCTATTTCTTTGAAACACTTTTTTCTGTAAATATTTTATTTGCACCAATTTTAACCTTTTTATTATTAAACTTTATTTTGAAAAGTGTTAATCTTGTCCCTAAGCTCTTAATGCAAACTAACAACGAACCTGTCTCTTGAAGAGTGCTACTGTATAGAATAAATCCTCTGAACACTCCTGTCTGTGGTGACAGTGCGTGTTACAGACGATTATTCTAAAATCATAATTGGTATTTCTAAAATTACGAGCATCCGCTGGGCAATGGTGGTGACAATTGCTCTCAGCCTGCTGGCATCTAGATTGTGGTCCCGCAAGCTGGAAAATCTATGTGGCGGGTGCAGCTGAGAGTGGCATTGTTACGCAAGTGACGGCAGGGTGTGAGATTGGCTGGTCCTTGGTCACAAGTTAGTGAGAAGGGCAGGGATCTGATACCCGCCACCGTCACAGGGGGGACTGCTCACTGGTCACTCTGCATTGATGAGGGAACTGCTCACTGGTCACTCTGTATTGATGGGGCCACACTTGTCACTGGTCACTCTGCATTGATGGGGAACTGCTCACTGATCACTCTGCATTGATGGGGGAATTGCAAACTAGTCACTCTGCATTGATGGGGGCACACTGGTCACTGGTCACTCTGCATTGATGGGGGCACACTGTACCTTGATTACTGAAGGTCCCTTGCACAATTGTGTGACCTCAAAGTCACGCAATTTTTTACCGTGGTTTTTTGCCGATAAGCAATGCCTATTACATTTTTCTGTTTGCCCCCCCCCCCTCAAAAAAAATTTTGAGCACCAGCCTTCACTGGTCACCTGACTTCTGGAGCCTCTAACTGGACCACAGAAAACATAGGCCTATGTAAGAATACTCCGGGCATTAAGGGGCTACTGTGAACTGTAAGCAGGGGAATGTGGTGAAAAGTTCTAGGACCTGCATACATGCACGTGAACAAGGAGTGAGTTTGGGCAGAGAGTGAAGTATGTTGCCTTGAAGATCCTGTAGAAACGCTACTGTGCAAAAAATTTGGGCAGATGTGAACAAAGGCTATACATGAAAAATGCTTTCAGAAATAGAAGTGTTAATAGTTTTGTTTTTAACAAAATGTAAAGGAAATTAACAGAAGAGAAATCCCTATCAAATCAATATTTGGCATAACTGCCCTTTGCCTTCAAAACAGCATTATTTCTTCTAAGTAGTCTTTCACACAGTTTTTGAAGGAAGTCGACAGGTAGATTGTTCCAAACATCTTGGAGAACTAACCACAGATCTTCTGTGGATGTAGACTGCCTCAAATCTTTCTGCCTCTTCATGTAATCCCAGACAGACTCAATGATGTTGAGATTAGGGCTCTGTGAGGGCCAAACCATCACTTCCAGGACTCCTTGTTCCTCTTTACACTGAGAATAGTTCCTAATGGCATTGGCTGTATGTTTGGGGTCATTGTCCTGCTGCAGATAAATTTGGGGCTAAACAACCTTTTCCCGGATGGTATGGTATGATGGATAAGTATCTACCTGTATTTCTCAGCATTGAGGACACCATTGATCTTGACACTCATTATTGTACAGCTCTCCAGCCCTTTGGAAACTGCCTCCTGCTACAGCCAAACATTTAAAAGTTTGACTCATCAGTCCAGAGCACCTGCTGGCACTTTTATGAACCCCAGCTCCTATGTTTTTATGCAAAGTTGAGTTGCTTAGCCTTGTCTCCATGTCAGAGGTATGGCTTTTTGGCTGCAGTTCTTCTGTGAAGGCCACCTCTGGCCAGACTTCTCCGGACAGTAGATGGGTATACCTGGGTCCTTCTGGATTCCACCAGTTCTGTGTGCTGATGGCACTGCTGGACAACTTCCAATGTCGAAGGGGAAGTGAGCATGATGTGTCTTTTATCTGCTGCATTGTTTCCTTGGCTGACCAGCCGACGTCTACAGCCCTCAACTTTGCCAGTTTCTTTGTGCTTCTTCAAAAAAGCTTGAAAAACACATCTTGAATTCCCAGTTTGCTTTAAAATCTATGTCTTGGAGAGACCTTGCTGATGCGGTATAACTACCCTGTGTCTTGTTGCTGTTCCCAGTCTTGCCATGATGTATGATCTATGACATGAAATTGTCTTCCACAACCTCACCTTAGTAGCAGAGTTTGGCTGTTCCTCACCCAGTTTTACTCCTCATACACAGCTGTTTCTGTTTCAGGTATTAACTGTGTTTTAACCTTCATATGAAATTGATGATCACTAGCACCTGTTTGGTATAATTGGTTACTCATACACCTGATTCTAATCCTACAAAATCCCTGAATTTGTGCAAGTGTACAAAATGTGCAAGTGTAAGAATTGATGCTGGTTTAAAGCCAAAGGGTAGTCGCACCAAATATTGATTTGATTTTTTCTACTGTTCTGCTTACTTTGCATTTAATACATTGATAAAAATAAACAATTAAAATACATATTTATGAAAGCATTCTTACTTTGCAGCATTTCTTCATACTGAGGCACAGCTTCATGTGTTAATAGCCACTTTACCAAATATGTTTGGAACTGGTACAGATACAAACATTCTACATATGATTTAAAAAAAACAAAAAAACACTTGCAGTGGACAAATCAGACTATTTCCTTTATGGTGCACATAATCCTATATGGTTGAGCTGTATTATATTTGCTTCGAAGCATTGGCTTAGAACTCCCTCTATTGTATTTTAATGGCAACTACACAATTGTAGACGCATCATAGAGCATAGGTGATGTTTTCTGATGCTGAGATTCTCTATACAGATTGCATTAAATGAATTGATGGGTGAGTGGATGGTGGAATCTGTCATTATTTTGTTGAAAACACTAATTGGGAAATTGACGAATATGTCAATACATGTAGGAGACTCTGTGGTCTTGCTGAGATCCGGTACATTATCAGACGCATGCAGCATATGACTTATGATTATTATATGTCTGTTAATTGGCTGCTTAGAGCCCCAGGAGCTGGCACCTTGAGTGGAAGATTTGCCGTACTATTCACCCTCAGAAGTGTGAATTTATTTTTAGCTTTGTGGACGAAGGGGAGAGCTGAATGTATTATTCATCACAATCGTCAGTGCTGTACGGTGTAATCAGTACATACAAGACCTTGAATAATGTGTGAGGTTCTGAGTTTGTAAAACACAATACTAGGTCAGTCATAGATTCAGTGCAGGCCTGGGATGTAAACAATGAGCCAGCCTAGCCTAGTATATGTAACAAAACTTAAAACTAAAAATTAAAGTTTTATAAAACCTCAGTTTGTGAGTGGAAAGTGGAAGTTCTGCTTTACGGACTCCTCACCCCCTTGCATGCCACATTTGGCATGCCATTTTTTTGGGGGGGGACAGGGGGTATCTAGTTTTGAGGGGTACCCAGCTCCCACTTCCGCTCAGGCCGCCTATGTGACTCAAGCTGAAGTTCTCCTTTCCCCCTCCTTCCTTGCAATCTTCTGGGACACGTCACGGGTCCCAGAAGATTGCCCGCCCATTGAGGAGGCACAGTGTGACTCACGAATGCGCAGTGCGCACCGGGCTGTGAAGCCACAAGCGGTCACAGCTGGGTGCCCACACTTGTGATGCCGATACCAGGGAGAGACAAGAAAGAGATCTGAGGGTTTCGGCAGCCGCATCGCTGGATCATGGGACAGGTGAGTGTGTGTTTATTAAAAGTCAGAGGTACACCTTTTGTAGCTGCTGACTTTTAATAAACACAAAAACGACTGGAACTCCTCTATAAGCCCTTTCAGCAGCTGATTTAATCGATGTGTACTCAGTTTCCTTGTCTATGTTCCAATTTAGGCCAGGTTCACATATGTGCGGCCGCGGGTTCGTGCCTGGGGTCCGGTGCATTCCTGTTCACTGATTCAGTTCCAAATTTTTGCCTGAATTAGCAACCTGAACTGGACCCAAAGATGCACAGGACTCCTCTGCAATCCGGACAACGGCCACCCCCCAGGACTTGTGTGAAACAACTGCATTGAGAGCCGGTCACACTCTCCTGTCATGCGACTTGGATGCTGGGAAATCCAATTTGCATGTATGTGAACCAAGTCCTAATTTGGTGCCATGACCAGTGCTCCAGGTTTCTTGTTTGAGGGTGGCTCCTTTCTCTTGCAGCATCCTTTGGAGTCATCCCTGCATGCAGGGACTAGACTTGTGTCTCCCTACACTGGGTGCACCAATAGAAACACACAGCCCCAAAGATTAGTAAGACAAGGCACTCTCCTGTTCCTCCCCCTCCTCCTCCCACATCCCTTCTCCAAGCTAATAGACTGTCTGGAAACTGGACTGTCCACTGTTAACTGTGATGACTGAAAGCAATACTGACAAAGCATGAGTCAGCAGCATTGAAAGCTGTAAACTACGGTGACCAGATATCCAAAGAGAAACCCAGGGCCATCACATTGACCATGCCCAATTTTAATGGGGGTGGGGCAGGGGCGAATTAGGGGTGAAGGTAATAGGTACAGAGGTCGGCAGTAAGTAACACATAGAGTGCAGAGGTCGGCAGTAAGTGACTCACAGAGCAAAGAGGTCAGGAATAAGTAATGTAGAGTGCAGGGCTCAGGAGTAAGTCACCCAAAGGTTTCAGGGGTCAAGAGTAGGTAACACGTGAGTGCAGGGGACAGGAGTAAGTTCTCCACAGAGTATAGAGGTCATTAGTGTGTGACTAACACTTGGACTAACACACAGAGTACAGGGGTCAGGACTATGTTATGCACAATGTCAGTGGCGGCTGGTGCGTTGGGGGCACAGGGGCGCCGCCCCCCCACCCCCCATCCATGCATCCGGCCTCCTAATCTGCATGCGGGGCACTGGACTCATGGAATTCAATGGGTTTTTTTTTTTTTTTTTAATCACCTGATTAGAGCCAGAGGCTCTAATAGGCTTCAGAAAAGGGTGGAGCCCACCCATTGTGTGACAATAGCGAATTCAATTTCGCTATTGTCACACGGATCCTCCTCCTGGCCAATCAGGAAGTGGGTCTCGGACCCGAAAGGCAAAAACCATGCCATTGGACGTGAGGAGACACCACCGCTGCAGGTAAGTGCACTGGTCTGTCTGCATTGAAGGGGGGCACGGCACGCTGGTCTGTCTGCATTGAAAGGGGGCATGCTGGTCTGTCTGCATTGAATGGGGGCACGCTGGTCTGTCTGCATTGATGGGGGCACGCTGGTCTCTCTGCATTGAAAGGGGGCACGCTGGTCTGTCTGCATTGAAGGGGGCATGGCACGTTGGTCTCTCTGCATTGAAGGGGGTATGGCACGCTGGTCTCTCTGCATTGAATGGGGGCACGCTGGTCTGTCTGCATTGATGGGGGCACGCTGGTCTCTCTGCATTGAAAGGGGGCACGCTGGTCTGTCTGCATTGAAGGGGGCATGGCACGTTGGTCTCTCTGCATTGAAGGGGGTATGGCACGCTGGTCTCTCTGCATTGAAAGGGGGCACGCTGGTCTCTCTGCATTGAAAGGGGGCACGCCGGTCTGTCTGCATTTAAAGGGGGCACGCTGGTCTCTCTGCATTGAAAGGGGGCACGCTGGTCTGTCTGCATTGAAGGGGGCATGGCACGTTGGTCTCTCTGCATTGAAGGGGGTATGGCACGCTGGTCTCTCTGCATTGAAAGGGGGCACGCTGGTCTCTCTGCATTGAAAGGGGGCACGCTGGTCTCTCTGCATTGAAAGGGGGCACGCTGGTCTGTCTTCATTGAAAGGGGGCACGCTGGTCTGTCTGCATTGAAAGGGGGCACGCTGGTCTCTCTGCATTGAAAGGGCACGCTGGTCACTCTGCATTGAAAGGGGGAACGCTGGTCACTCTGCATTAAAAGGGGGCACGCTGGTCTCTCTGCATTGAAAGGGGGCACTGCTCTCTCTGCATTGAAAGGGGGCACGCTGGTCTCTCTGCATTGAAAGGGGGCATGCTGGTCACTCTGCATTGAAAGGGGGCACGCTGGTCTCTCTGCATTGAAAGGGGGCATGCTGGTCACTCTGCATTGAAAGGGGCTCGGCACGCTGGTCACTCTGCATTGAAAGGGGCACGGCACGCTGGTCTCTCTGCATTGAAAGGGGGCATGCTGGTCACTCTGTATTGAAAGGGGGCACGCTGGTCACTCTGCATTGAAAGGGGCTCGGCACGCTGGTCACTCTGCATTGAAAGGGGCACGGCATGCTGGTCACTCTGCATTGAAAGGGGCACGGCACGCTGGTCACTCTGCATTGAAAGGGGGCATGATGGTCACTCTGCATTGAAGGGGGCACACTATACCTTAATTACTGAAGGCCCCTTTCACACTTTTGTGACCTGAAAGTCACGCAATTTTTACAGCGTTTTTTGCCGCAATGCAATGCCTATTACATTTTTCTGTTTGCGCCCCCCAAAAAATTTTGAGCCACAGCCGCCACTGCACAATGTGCAGGGATCAGTAGTAAGTAACACACAGAGTGCAGGAGTCAGCAGCATGTAATGCAGAGAGTGCAGAGGTCAGGAGTAGGCAATGCAGGAGTAGGCAATGCAGAGAGTGCAGAGGTCAGAAGTGTGAAATGCACAATGGGTAAGTAAGGCACAAAGTGCAGAGGTCATGCATAAGTTAAAGCAGAACTTCACCCAAAAGGTGAAGTTCTGTTTCCTTGCAGCCTTTATTATAGGCACTTTTTGGGATGTGGATGTAAAGACCAATCATCTGCTCCCACTTCCAGTCAGATCACAGCGGCGATCTGAGCAGAAGTTCACCCCCTTCTTCTTTCCCCGCAGCCTTCACAGGACCATTCACAAACCGCAGCGAGGCTTCTTTCCCACTGCAGTGGGAAACCGCCCCTAGGACAAAACCATTATCCCATAGTGCTGGAACACAGTATGAAACTGATGGACATATACAGTATCTCACAAAAGTGAGTACACACCTCACATTTTTGTAAATTATTTGTTATATCTCCTCATGTGACAACACTGAAGAAATTACACTATGCTACAATGTAAAGTAGTGAGTGTACAGCTTGTATAACAGTGTAAATTTGCTGTACCCTCAAAATAACTCAACACACAGCTATTAATGTCTCAACTGCTTGCAACAAAAGTGAGTACACCCCTAAGCGAAAAAGTACAAATTGGGCCCAATTAGCCATTTTCCCTCCCCGGTGTCATGTGACTCCTTAGTGCTAGAAGGTTTCAGGTGTAAATGGGGAGCAGGTGTGTTAAATTTGGTGTTATCACTCTCTCATACTGGTCACTGGAAGTTCAACATGGCACCTCATGGCAAAGAACTCTTTGAGGATCTGAAAAAAAAAATTGTTGCTCTACATAAAAATTACCTAGGCTAAAAGAAGATTGCCAAGACCCTGAAACTTAGCTGCATCTCGGTGGCCAAACCCATACAGCGGTTTACCAGGAAAAGTTCCACTAAGAGCAGGGCTTGCCATGGTCGACCAAAGAAGTTGAGTGCACATGCTTAGCGTCATATCCAGAGGTTGACTTTGGTAAATTGACATATGAGTGCTGCCATCATTGCTGCAGAGGTTGAAGGGTTGGGGGGTCAGCCTGTCAGTGCTCAGACCATACGCCGCACATTGCATCAAATTGGTCTGCATGGCTGTCGTCCCAGAAGGAAGCCTCTTCTAAAGATGATGCACAAGAAAGCCCGCAAACAGTTTGCTGAAGAGAAGCAGACTAAGGACATAAATTACGGGAACCATGTAAACAAGTTGTTGAGTAGATTAGAGTGCCAGGGAGTGGGACTTCATTTATTCTCCCTTTCTATACACTGTGCTGTAATTCTCTATTCGACGCCAACACATTCTATACACTGTGCTGTACGTTCCCTATTCCACACAAACACATTCTATATACTGTGCTGTACATTCCCTATTCCACACCAACACATTCTATACACTGTTCTGTACGTTCCCTATTCCACACAAACACATTCTATACATTGTGCTGTACATTCCCTATTCCACACAAACACATTCTATACATTGTGCTGTATTTCCCTATTCCACACCATAACATTCTATACACTGTGCTTAACATTTTCTATTCCACACCAGCACATTCTATACGCTGTGCTGTAATTCGCTATTCCACATCAACCAATTCTATACACTGTGCTGTACATATACTATTCCACACCAACCAACCAACTATTCTATATACTGAGCTATACATTGCCTATTCCACACCAGCCCATTCCATATACTGTGCTGTACATTTCCTATTCCACATCAACCCATTCTGTACACTGTGCTGTACATTCCCGATCCCACACCAGCCCATTCTATACACTGTGCTGTACATTTCCTTTTTCACACCAACCATTTCTGTACACTGTGCTGTATGTTTCCTATTCCACACCAACCAATTCTATACATTGTGCTGTACATTCCCTATTCCACACTAACTCATTCTATACACCATGCTGTACATCTTCTATTCCACGCCAACCCATTCTATGCACTGTGCTGTACATTCCCTATTCAACACCAACTAATGTATACACTGTGCTGTACATTACCTATTTCACACCAACCAATTTATACATTGTGCTGTACATTCCCTATTCCCCAACAACCCATTCTCTACACTGTGCTGTACATTGCCAGTTTCCTACCTCCTTATTATATATATACATGATTCTCCGTAGAGCCACCCCTTACATTCACAAACTTAATACATTGCAGCTTACCAGTCCTATACCAGTTGTGGAAGCTCATAGTTCTGCATCTTTGGAAGATTAGCACTGTCACCCTAGGCCACTGCTGATTTGGACTACAAACACCGTTCCCTCCTTTCCTCTCTTTAAAGTAGAAAGAAAGGTAAAATAACCATTTTTTTTAAAACATTGCTTATGTACGCACTGCATACTGTTTGTAAAAAAAAAAATACCTATTATTTACTCCTCTTTGCACAGTCAGGTGGGGCTCTGGCTCCCCCATGTCAATGAGCAGCTGCTGCGGCTGGCAGGAGGGAACTCTCTCCATCGCTAACAACAGGGATGCAATGGAAGCCGGCGGGTGACTTCACTGCTCTGTGCAATTCAACCCCCTCATCAAGTCACTCATTGACACAGGGAGCCAGAGCGGTGCAATCATCTGACCACTGTGAAGAAGAGTAAAAATAGGTATTTGCATTGTGATTTCTTATAGCATTGTTTGCCATTTCAGGTAGGAGCACAGGAGGTTACAGGGACAATAGATTTCTGGCAAGATCAACATGTATTTTCTGTACTTGTGAAAATGTACCTAAAAAATTAAAACTTATGCAGCCACCTCATCTACAGTGGATGTAGAAAAGAATCACCCCCTTTAAAATAATCACATTTTGTTGCTTTGCAGCCTGAAATGGAGACAGGCACAGGTTTAGTTTTATCCAGCTGTATTTACTAGTGCAACTTATAACATCCAAGTGAAAGACATAACAGCAACATATCAGAAAAAAATAAAACAAAATGAAAAACAGAATCACTGAGTAGGAAAAAGGATCAGCCCCTTTGTGTCCGTATTTTGTTGAACCTCCTTTTGCTTTAATTACAGCCTTTAGTGTGTTGGGATATGTCTCTACTAACTTTGTACATCCAGACTTTGCAATATTTGCCCACTCTTCTTTGCAGAACTGCTCAAGTTCAGTTAAATTTGATGGTGACGGTTGGGCTGCAGTCTTCAAGTCATTCCACAGATTTTTAATAGGGTTTAAGTCTGGGCTCTGACTGGGCCATACAAGGACATTCACCGCTTTCTCCTTCAATCACTGTGTGGTCATCTTTAATGTGTGCTTTGGGTCAATGGGGTTTATTTACTAAAGGCAAATCCATTGTGCACTACAAGTGCACTTGGAACTGCAGTCGCTGTAGATCTGAGGGGGAGATGCAAGGAAAATAAAAAACAGCATTTTTGCTTGCACATAGTTACATAGTTACATAGTTAGTGAGGTTAAAAAAAGACATCAGTCCATCCAGTTCAACCTATGATGTGTGTGTGTGTTTGCTGTTAACCGTACATTGTATACCCCTGTATGTTGTGGTCTTTAAGGTGCCCATCTAATAGTTTTTTGAAACAAACGATGCTCCCTGCTGATACCACTGCTTGCGGAAGAGAATTCCACATCCTTACCGCTCTTACAGTGAAGAACCCCTTACGTACTTTAAGGTTAAACCGCCTTTCCTCTAGTTTTAGTGAGTGGCCCCGTGTCTTATTGTATTCCCTTTCTCTGAATAGTTTGTTCCTTATGCTCGGGTCGCCAGTACAGTATTTGTACATTGATATCATATCCCCCCTCAATCGTCTCTTCTCCAGAGAGAATAAGTTCAGTGCTTGTAGTCTTTCCTCATAGCTGATGTCCTCCATTCCCCTAATTATTTTTGTTCATATAGATATAAGCTGAAACAATGGCAGATAAAAGTGTTGATGTACACAGGTGGGGCAAAAACAGTTTGCACAGGGGAAGATTAAGAGTCCATGTGCAAATTTCTGACAGTTCTTAGAGGCAATCCAAGGGTGGTCCGCAGCTCAGGGTCAGCTCATTCAAACAGAGTGAAGTCAACTCTAAATGGATAAAGGAGGAGGGAAGAGCGCCACTTGAGTGCAAGATTATGATTTATTATGACATAAATACGTAGTAACTTACATTAACCACTTACCTACAGTGCACTTTCACCCCCTTCCTGCCCAGACCGATTTTCAGCTTTCAGCGCTCTCACACTTTGACTGAGAATTACTCAGTCATGCAACACTGTACCCATTCAAAAATTGTGTCCTTTTTTTCACACAAATAGAGCTTTCTTTTGATGGTATTTAATCACTACTGGGTTTTTTATTTTTTGTGCTATAAATAAAAAAAGACTGAAAATATTGTGAAAAAACGCATTTTTCTTTGTTTCTGTCATAAAATTTTGCAAATTAGTAATTTTTCTTCACAAATTTTGGCCAAAATTTATACTGCTACTTATCTTTGGTAAAAATAACCCAAGTAAGTGTATATTATTTGGTCTTTGTGAAAGTTATAGAGTCCACAAGCTATGGTGTGAATCATTGAAAATTGATCACACTTGATCACACCTGATGTACTGAAGGCCTATCTCATTTCTTGAGACACTAAAAAGTCAGGAAAGTACAAATACCCCCCAAATGACCCCTTTTTGGAAAGTAGACATTCCAAGGTATTTAATAAGGGGCATGGTGAGTTTTTTGAAGTTGTAATTTTTTCCCACAATGCTTTGCAAAATGAAGATTTTTTTTTTTATTTTTTTTTTTTTTTACAAATTGCCGTATTAACAGGTTATTTCTCTCACACAGCACATGTATACTTGCAACTACACCCCAAAACACATTCTACTACTCCTTCTGAGTATGGCGATACCACATGTGTGAGACTTTTTCACAGCCTGGCCACATACAGAGGCCTAACATCCAACCAGCACCGTCCGGCATTCTAGGAGCACAAATTTCACATATAATTTCCTGACAACCTATCGTACTTTTGAAGGCCCTGGAGCACCAGGACAATGGAAACCCCTATAAAATGACCCCATTTTGGAAAGCAAACACCCCAACGTATAATTTTTGAGGCATAATGAGTCTTTTGAATATGTCATTTTTTTCCACAAGTTTTTGGAAAATGTGGAAAGAAAATGAAAACACATTTTTTTTTACACAAAGCTGTCCATTTATGCAATATTTCTAACACATAGCATGTACATAGCAAAAATTGCACCCCAAAATACATTCTGCTATTCCTCCTGAGTATGGCGATACCACATGTGTAACACTTTTTCACAGCCTGGCCACATACATAGGCTTAACATCCAAGTAGCGCTTTACACAAAGTTGTCCATTTATCCACTTTAAGACTGGGCCTATTTTTGACACTTGGTGTTTACAAGCTAAAATCATTTTTTTGCTAGAAAACTACTTGGAACCCCCAAACATTATCTATTTTTTTTTAGCAGAGACCCTAGAGAATAAAATGGAGATCGTTGCAATATTTTTTATCACACCATATTTGCGCAGCAGTCTTCCAAATGCGATTTTTTTGAAAAAAAATCACTTTTTTGATCTAAAAAATAAGAAAACAGTAAATTTAGCAAATTTTTTTTCCATAATGTGAACGATAATGTTACGCCGAGTAATTAGATACCCAACATGTCATGCTTCAAAATTGCGCATGCTCACAGAATGGCGCCAAACATTGGTACTTAAAAATCCCCATAGGCAACATTTTAAAAATTTCTGCAGGTTACTAGCTTAGAGTTATAGAAGAGGTCTAGGGCTTAAATTATTGCTCTCGCTCTAACGATCGCGGCGATACCTCACATGTATGGTTTGAACACCGTTTACATATGTGGGCGGGACTTGCGTATGCGTTTGCTTCTGCGCGCGAGCTAACGGGGACAGGGCGCTTTAATTTTTTTTTTTTTTTTTTTTCCTATTTATTTTATTTATTATTTTTTTATTTTTACACAGTTTAAAAAAAAAAAATGTTTTGATAATTTTTATTCCTATTACAAGGAATGTAAACATCCCTTGTAATAGAAATAGGCATGACAGGTCCTCTTTATTGTGAGATCTGGGGTCAAAAAGACCTCACACCTCACAACTACACTAAAAAAGAAAAAAAAAAAAAAAAATTGTTGAAAGAGGAAAAAAAAAAAAGCAAAAAAAAAAAGCGGCCCTTTAAACCGGTTGCTAGGCAACATCTTTTGACGTAGCTCCGGTCCTCCAAGACCATAGAGTTGAGTGAGGGCCATCTTGCCCTCACTCGACTTCCTGTCTCTGAGGATCCGGGACCGGATAGTTTTCCCCGCTGCCGGCGGGTCCGGTAAGCTGGGAAAACGTCTGGGACGCGGCAGGAGGGGGGGGGGGGCACCTCTTCCCCTGCACCGTAAGGGTAATTCCGCGGCGAATCCGCCACTGGGACCACCCTTATCTGAAAGCCGACCGCCCGCCGTTTCAAAAAATACCGGGGTTATGGGGGCTATCTTCTGCCATAACCCCAGTATTTAGCTTTTAATGGCCGACGCATATAGTCGTTAGGCGGTCAGTAAGTGATTGCATGTATATGGCAAACAGGTGACGATGACTGATGGGGTGACAGGTGACGATGACTGATGGGGTGACAGGTGACGATGACTGATGGGGTGACAGGTGATGATGATTGATGAGGTGACAGGTGACGATGATTGATGAGGTGACAGATGACAATCACTGACCGGGTGACATGTGACGATGATTGATGGGGTGACAAGTGACGATCACTGATGGGGTGTCAAGTGACGATGATTGATAGGGTGACAGATGACGGTGACTGATGGGGTGACAGGTGACGATGACTGATGGGGTGACAGGTGACGGTGACTGATGGGGTGACAGGTTACGATGACTGATGGGGTGACAGATGACGATGACTGATGGGGTGACAGGTGACGGTGATTGATGGGGTGACAGGTGACGGGGCGATGGTCACTGATGGGTGACAGGTGACGGGCGATGGTGCACGGCGGTACTGATGGCAGTCTCTGGTGACCGGTGAACTTTAGGCTACATTCACATGTGAGCGTAGCGATCACGGGCAGAATCACTGCGATTCTGCCCGCGATCCAGAAATCATTGCAAATGGCGGGACGCCTGTGCGTTGCCCGCTGTGCGATGTTGCTGCGATTTCCGCCTGCCGAATCGCGGTAACATCACGCAAACAACGCATGACGCCCCAAAGAAACTCTTGTACTTTTTTGGGCGTCATGCGATGTTTGCGCGATGTTACTGCGATTTGGCAGGCGGAAATGGCGGCAACATCGCACAGCGTTTGGGGTGCTATTGCAAATCACGGGCAACGCACAGGCGTCCCGCAATTTGCAATGATTTCCGGATCGCGGGCAGAATCGCGGTGATTTTGCCCGCGATCGCTGCGCTCACATGTGAACGTTATGGGTGTCAATTTCTGGGCACTGATGAGGTGACTGTTGGGTGACAGGTGACATTGGGGGGGGCTGGGGACTGTGTGGGGACCTTTATTACTGTGATTTTAGTGTGATTTTACTTTTTACATGTGTACAGAGCAGTAACTCACTATTTCTAGCTCTGCTCCCCTCATACTGGAAACTGTGTGAGGGGAGAAGAGCTAGTAACAGTCAGTTACTGCTCTGTGTTTACATTTTGTGATCGGCTGTGAATGGATTCACAGCCGATCACTTAGTAAACAGTCACTGTCAGTGACTGTTTACTACCGCCGGTGACAGCTGTGTTCCTACGGAACACAGTGCCACCGACATGACCGCGCTGCGCGCTCCCGATCGCGCATGCGCGGTCATCTCCCGGCCGCCTCCATTGTGATCGGCTGTGTCATTGGAACACAGCCGATCACGTGGGAAACAGCCATGCCTATTGGCTGTTTCCCCCCTGCCGGTGACCGGCTGTGTCCCGGGGACACGCCGACACCGGCAGTGCACGGCGGCGCGCCCGCGATCGCGCGCCTGCCGTGCATTTACTGGGTCACGTCATATGACGTCCGCCCAGGATAATAGCCGCACCGTCCCGCCGTCATATGACGGCGGGCGGGCGGTAAGTGGTTAAAGTAAGGATAAAAGCGTCTGTCAGGTCCAAAACGGTTCCACGATGGTGAGAGGGGTCCACACAATCCGGGGTGCCTCAGGTACAGAGCGCCAGACCAGCTGGCTGTGTGCGTCCGGGCGATTGGGGAGATCAGAAAGATGCGGCTGTGGAGGGAACCGGAAGGCGTCTGACGTCAGCTGCAGGAAACTGGCAAGATGGCCCGAGGAAGCTTCAAGACGCGTTTCGAAGTCTGCACGAGGGCCTGGGCAGGGCATGTGCACTCCTTCTTCAGTTGATGTCCCTTACTATTTATGTCATAATAAATCATAATCTTGCACTCAAGTGGCGCTCTTCCCTCCTCCTTTATCCGTTTAGAGTTGACTTCACTCTGTTTGAATGAGCTGACCCTGAGCTGCGGACCACCCTTGGATTGCCTCTAAGAACTGTCAGAAATTTGCACATGGACTCTTAATCCCCCCTGTGCGAACTGTTTTTGCTTCACCTGTGTACATCAACACTTTTATCTGCCATTGTTTCAGCTTATACCTGAGGCACCCTGGATTGTGTGGACCCCTCTCACCATCGTGGAACCGTTTTGGACCTGACAGACGCTTTTATCCTTATTTTAATGTAAGTTACTACGTATTTATGTCATAATAAATCATAATCTTGCACTCAAGTGGCTCTCTTCCCTCCTCCTTTATATCTTTCACGTGGATGCTATAATTTGCACTGAGTAAATACAGCTGGATAAAACAAAAACTGTGTCCGTCTTCATTATAGGCTGCAAAGCAACAAAATGGGATTCTTTTAAATGGGGTGAGTCTTTTCCATACCCCCTGTAAGGTCTGGTAAGCTGCAATAGATAACATTTATATTTTTGGATTTAGATATACTTTAAACTGACTTAGATAAAGCATAGGAAACTCAGACCTCCAGGTCATAGACAATAAGGAGTGACCATTCTGAAATGTATTGCTATCTTGTTGAAGGCAGATTTTTTGCCAGGTGGATTGGCTAGTGCTCCAAAATGTCCCTTAAAACTATGCTGGTGGGAGTGATTGCCCCAGGCAGGGAGACCAAGACCCGACAGACTAGGGCTAGCCATACACATTACGATTAGATATTTAGTGTGGATGGAAAAAACTTCTGTGCCACTGCCAGCTATTGCATTCTGGCTGAAAAGTGCTCCTGCAGCTGTCAGAAGACTTCAACAATGACTGAATCTGATTGGCTGCCGTCACAGTTCAGCCAAGAATTTTCCTTCCAGGTCCTTTGATTTTCAAATCAAAGTTATTTTTGCCAGGTGGTGTAACAGGGCCACCCAGGGCAGAAATTTCAGCCAATTTAGCAAAAATCAGATTAATCTAGTGCAGTGTAGGTCCAGCATAAGAGCAATACTCTGTTTATCCAAGTTGGAAGTTAGGAATGGGGTTCAAATTATTATTATACAATATTTATATAGAGCCAACCATTTTCTCAGTGCTTTACAAAAAAAAAAAAAAAAGAAGAAGGGGACAAGGCAGTTATAAAAAAATTCAATACAGGAGGGTTAGGAGGGCCCTACTTGCGAGAGTTTACAGCCTACAGGATTTCCAGTTCTATTCTGTAAAGAAATGAAATGTTTTCAAGGTAAAGACAATGCTGCATCCCTGTGGAGCCCCTTGGATCCCAGTACATGTCTAAACACTGCTCCTTGAATGAGCTCTTGGGCCCTGCTGACATCTGGGCATAGTGGAAACTTGGATGGAAACATGTGTTTCTACCCACGTTTCAGCAAATGCACAACTTGCTTTTGGTGCCATTATTTCTTACTGGCACCCCACACTTGGGTAGCAGTCACACATCTTGGCACATGTTTTCCCTGTGACAAAGCACATGAAAAACTTGACTCAGTGCCAACATTTGGTACATGAGCTTCTTTGGAGCATTTTTGAGAGGCCTGTTCAAATGAATGCTCAAAACATGCTACAAAAATGCACAACAAAAAGTGCAGAGAAAATTGAGCCAGTCACATCAGTCCCTGCACCAGAGTGGTCGTGTGTGCTGCAGCTCGCCCTCTCCAGACACCAGGGGGCCAGGTGAGTTACCTGGCCCCAGGGAGGATGGGAGATTCTGGGGATGACCAGGGCGATGGTCCCCCTGAGGGATCTGACCTGCAATCCCAAAACACATCTTCACCTGAAGACCTCGGCTATGGCCCTAAAAAAGGGGGATCTACCACTGCTTTCAGAGAGTGGGATACTGAACATTTAAAGAGGATTAGGAAGGAGGAGTTGGTGAGCCTGAAAGCTGACTACAGGAAAAAGAAAGCTGTGCATTATAAAGGATGAAGCAAGAAGCAACAGGGTCTTTAAAGGTTTGAAGGAAAAGAGCAGAGCTTTCAAAGAAAAGATCCAGAAAAAGTAAAGGTTCCAGAAAATGAGGGATCATGACACTAGTCACGGAAAAGTATCAGCTTTGGCAGTATTGTTGGGGAGTGGGGAGGGGGTCCTGGATGCTAAATCCCTGAAATCCCATCCACCTCAGGATCTTCTTCACCTTAGGAAATGGCGGCCTCTGCCTCCCTCCCTCCCTCCCTCCCAGCAAGCTGGAGGAACAGCACAGGAGATAGAGGAAAACGGTAGAGGGCTGCTAAACTTTATTCATGAAATGGAGTCTCCATAAAGTGGAAGAACCTTTTGCTTTTTTAGCGGACTGCGGATGAGAATGATGGTGAGGACCTGTAATGGTAAAAGTGACTGAAAATCCATGCTTTGTAAAAACTGTCTGTATGGACTCCAGCATGAAAAACAATGTTTTGGAGGGAAAACCTCCAGTGTCTGCACAGGACTCTGCAGTGAAGACGGCTGCTGTGTCTGCAGGACTGGACTCTAAGACTGCTAAGATGTATGTGAATCATTTAAAAAAAAAGATGTATGTGAATCTGAACTCTGCTACTATGATTTTTATGTCTCTGGACAATGACTGTAAGCAAACTAGGTGTGTGAACTCTGCTGGGGAGAAGGAAAAGCGATCTGCCATTTTTGCTGCACAATCCCCACTGGTTGCTGCAGGTATAGCAGATAATGGTGGGAAACAGTGGTGGCTGGTGCTCAAAATTCTTGGGGGGGGGGGGGGCGCAAAGAGAAAAATGTAATAGGCATTGCTTTGCGGCAAAAAACGCTGTAAAAAATTGCGTGACTTTGAGGTCGCAAAAGTGTGAAAGGGGCCTTCAGTAATTAAGGTATAGTGTGCCCCCTTTCAATGCAGAGAGGCCAGCGTGCCCCCTTTCAATGCAAAGAGACCAGCGTGCCCCCTTTCAATGCAGAGTGACCAGCGTGCCCCCTTTCAATGCAGAGAGACCAGCGTGCCCCCCTTTCAAAGCAGAGAGACCAGCGTGCCCCCTTTTCAATGCAGAGAGACCAGCGTGCCCCCTTTCAATGCACAGTGACCAGCGTGCCCCCTTTCAATGCACAGTGACCAGCGTGCCCCCCTTCAATGCACAGTGACCAACGTGCCCCCTTCAAAACACTGACCAGCATGCCCCTTCAATGTAGTGACCAGCGTACATGCCCCCTTCAATGCAGAGACCAGCGTACATGCCCCCTTCAATGCAGTGACCAACATACATGCCCCCTTCAATGCAGAGACCAGCGTACATGCCCCCTTAAATGCAGAGACCAGCGTACATGCCCCCTTAAATGCAGAGACCAGCGTACATGCCCCCTTCAATGCAGTGACAAGCGTACATGCCCCCTTCAATGCAGTGACCAGCGTACATGCCCCCTTCAATGCAGAGACCAGCGTACGTGCCACCTTCAATCCAGTGCACTTACCTGGATCATCATCAGCAGCAGCAGCGGCGGCGGCGCGGCTTCTCCTCAGTCCTCTGGCTCGTCTCCTCGAGTCCTCCCGCTCCCGCCTCCTCCTCGGCCAATGGCATGGGGTTTGCCTTGCGTCCAATCAGGAATCAGGTATTAGACCCGCTCCCTGATTGGCCGGGAGAAGGATCCGTGTGACAATAGCGAATTTTCATTCGCTATTGTCACACAATGGGTGGAGTGGGGGCGCACTGCTCTGCGCCCCAGGTCCACCCTTTGCATCGCCCTATTAGAGCCTCTTGTCCCTCACTCACCAGATGACCAAAAATATATAGCCTCCTCCTCACAGTCTGGAAATGGAAACCTGCTGGTTTGGGGTATACACATTCAGATATATGTGGCAGCGTGGCTCTGAATTCTATAAAGCTCCCCCACAGGTGTAGCCATATAAAGAGAGAAGGGTTTCCATAGTATAGTATTTAGAATGAACTTTAATTAAATGAAATACATTACACTTACCATATAGAAGCTGGCAATGCGCCTATCTTCCGGGTGGTGGATGCCGCTCTCACCGCTTGCGCTCTAACCACCGGAACCGGATGTGACGTCTGATGTACGAGCAACGGCTTGACCCGTTTCGCCCCTCCCACTAGGGAGTCCTCTTGTTTGAGGTTAGCGCAGCTACTCACAGTTTTTTATTGATTTACACTCCTGTGTATGGAGTCATTTTGGCTGCAGCAAACCAACCAGTTTAAATTTATTTTTATTTTAGTTTGTTTATTTTGCGCATGTGACACACATACGGTATTGTTCCAACCTCACGTCATGCCAACCTCTTATGAAGAATGTCAAGTAATGAATGAATCCATTCCTTCTGCTGACCTATCTGTCTTGCTGAGGAGATTTGGGGAGCTTCTGACCCCTCTGAAGAAGATTGTGGATAAGGGGGGCAAATGGACAGGTGGGGGGTCAGTGCAGATGAGTTTGCATGTGTGTGGGAATGTGGTCCAGCATCTTCCCTCCTCAGTCTTCATTGGGAAGGATAGGATTGTCGTGTTTTACCCTGGACAGCACAAGCTCTGTAATAAGTGCAGTTCTCAGGGTAATTTTGCCTCCTCATGTCCAGAGATGAAGTGCTGTCTGTGTTAGGGCCTGGGGCATTTGGCTAAGGATTTCAATAAGACCAAATGCAATCTTTGTGATGAGTTTGGGCATGCGTACAGCCAGTGCCCTGAGGCCTTGCATAACCAGTCAGCTTTGGTGGAAGAGTTTTTTCACCTGGACATGGAGGAGGCAGAGGATAGCGGGGCTGTTCCAGGGGTCTCCAATGTCTCTGTCCCTGTTTTCTCAGTGCAACCAGTATCTGATGGTCTATCCAATGTTGTGTCATCCCCTTGTGTCGTGCCCCCTGAGTCAGTGTCTGTGGATGTTGTCTCTGTTCCTCCTGTGTCGGTCTCCCAAGAGGTAGGGGACTGTTGTGGTGAGTGGGGTGGATGATGTTGTAAATTATGGTGGAATGGAAGGGGAGGGGCCTTTGCAGCCAGGATTGTCTCATGAAGATATGGTGTGGTTGGAGGCCAAAAAAAAGGCTGGGAAGAGGAAGAAGAAGAAGAAGGATGTGCTTGTACCTGAACCTGGGAGGGTGGAGGTGTTCAATAAATTTGAAGTGTTTTCTGAGGTGGAGGATGAGGGTTCTTTGAGTCATGAGTCTGTGTTTTCCATGGAACACAGGGAAAATTAAAGCGTGTAGGGTCTCCGATTAGGGAATAGGGAGAGGGGTAAGCAGGCTAAAAAATGTGTACCTCAATCATACTCATGGCACTTCCCACTGCTTTGAGTGTGACAACCATTAATGTCGCCAACATCAAATCAGTAAATGCTTGTAACATGGCCTTATTTTTGTCCAGCAGGTTGGATGCGGATATTTTCTTTTTGCCAGAGACCCAGTTGTCTAGTTTGGCCGATATTCATCTTGTGAAGAGGGAGTGGAGGCGCAGGCCCTCCTTCTGGTCTCTTGCAGCCGAGCCTAACGCTGGAGTTGCGGTACTTTTTTCTGACATGTAACCTGTCGGTGGATTATTGAGGTAGTAATGGGAAGATGCATGGTCTTAGATGTCTCCATGGTGGGGCAGGACTTGCTCCTGATTAACTTTTTTGGGCCCCAGACAAAGTGGGACAGGAAATACCTCTTCATGAAGATCAAGCCTTTTCTTTTTACAGCTTAGCAAGTTGTCTTCAGTGGTGATTTCAACACCGTCACTAGGACTAAGGACGGAAAAGGTACCGGAGCCAGGCAGGAATGTGACTATTTTTTTTTAAAACAAAACAGCTATAGAGACAGGTCTGGTTGATGTGCACATTCATTGCTGCTCTGATGACACAGGATTCACTTTTCAGTGAGTCAGAGTAGAATAGATAGATTTTTTTAAAAAGCGAACTCTGCCTCCTCAGCACCAGTGTGTCAGGCGGTGGAGTTTTCGGTTCACTGTATTCTGTCTGTGACTCTGAATAGCCCTGATAAACCACCCAGGGGGAGGGGTACCTGGAAGTTGAATTTGGCACTCCTGGAGGATGAGAAGGTAAGTCAATCCATGGAGAATTTTTTTCAGGCACAGGTATCGATCATGGATTTTTGCAGCAGTAAGTCAGAGTGGTGGGAGCTTACAAAACAAAGGATCCTTGATGTTTTTCAATGCCATGGGAAGAAATAAACAGCTCGATAACTATGCCACCTACCAGCGTTTGCGGTGGAAGCTTGATAGGCTTGTCTCTAATAATGACGTTTCGGAGAGGATCTCTTAACCACTTTGCGTCCGCTCACAGTAATACTACTGCGGCAGAGTGGCTCGTTATCGTCTGACGACGTAGTATTAACGTCGTCAGACACTCCCCTTCTGGGCGGCGCTTGCGCGCCGCCGGAGGCTCGCTCCCGCTGTTTTCATTCACAGCGGGAGTCGGGCCAGGGGAGGAGCAGCGGCGATCGCCGCTGCTCTGCCCCGATCGACGGGGATCTAGTGTGGAGATCCGCCCGCCTGTGTAAACACAAGCGGACGGATCTCCATAGTGACAGATCGGACTGTTCAGCATAGCTGGACATCCGATCTGTCCCTGACTCACTCAGTCACCTCCCCCCCTACACGTCAGTAAGCACCAGGCATACATTAACCCCTCCCTCTCCAATAAAATTAACCCCTTCCCTGCCAGTGTCATTTTTACAGTAACAGTGCATATATATAGCACTGATTACTGCAGTAATGTCACTGGTACCCCCAAAAGTGTCAAAAATGTCAGTCAAGGGTCCGATCTGTCCGCCGCAATGTCGCAGTCCCACAAAAAAAAAATCGCAGATCGCCGCCATTACGCGTTAAAAAAAAAAAACACCAAAAATGACAGAAATCTTTCCCTTTGTTAGTAAACACGATAACTTTTGCGCAAACCAATAAAAATACGCTTATTGCGATTTTTTTTACCAAACATATGTAGCAGAAAACAAATTGGCCAAAAAAATTTAAAAAAATTGGTTTTTACATCTTTTTTGGGGGGAATTTCATATAAAAAAATGTTAAAAATATTGTTATTTTTTCAAAATAAACGCTCTTTTTTTGTTTATAGCGCAAAAAGTAAAAATCGCACAGGTGATCAAATACCACCAAAAGAAAGCTCTGTTTGTGGGAAAAAAAGGACGTAAATTTCTTTGGGTACGGCGTCGCAGGACCGCGCAATTGTCAGTTGAAGTCGCACAGCGCCGAATCGCAAAAAGTGGCCTGGACGGAAGACAGCAAAATCCTCCGGTGGTAAAGTGGTTAAGTTAAACTCTTGCTCAGGGAATGTCAACATGACAGGCATGCCTCTTTGGTTCTGAAGAGGGATTATGGGAAATATCATGCCTCACCCTTACCAGAATCGCAAACAAGGTAGAGCAGTTAAGTCAGTTGTAGGTCTGGTTGACAGTACGGGTTCCTTGACCAAGTCCAAGTTGGGGATCCTGGAAATTGCCAGGTCATGTTATGCTCCTGGGCAAGAGGGACCTTGATTGGCCAGGCATGCCAGGTTTTCTGGATTCTATTCCAGGATTGGGAAATGGCAGTTGACAGAGGACATCACTGCAGATGAGGTGGTTATGGCTATTGATAAGCTACTATTAACCACTTTAAGACCGGAGGATTTTCCTGCTTAATGACCAGGCCACTTTTTTCAACTTGGCAAAATTGACATGTTCTACTTTGACAGTTAAAAAATATGCAATATATTCAATTTTTGTCATATATTTAGGCCAGAATGTATTTAACTACATAAAAGAGTAAAACGAGGTAAAATGGCGCTGCCTATTAAAAGGTAAAAATACACTAATATGGAAGGGATAAAAGTAATAAATAACTAATGTGCAATTGGATGTAAAACACTGTGAATAAATCTATAAAAAACAGTGACCCAAAATTAAAAAATATCTACACGTAGGTATATAAATTAGAGATAAAAAGTAAACACATAAATGGTGAGCATAAAGTGATATGTGCAAATAAGGTGACAATAACAAAGTGCTGGTGTGGTAATGTCCAGTGAAGTCACCAAAGATATTAAATGAATATATAAAATTAAAACAAGTCCAAAAATCAGTTCATAAAGTGCTTGCAAAAAGAAACTCTGTGCTTCATAAAACCAGTGGTGATTCAATAATATTCAATGAGTGATCCGGCGATAGGTGTAGGGTGAGAACAACATGCACCCCTCCAGTGTATCCCGCACTCACCAGAGATATATACCCCTACAGGGGTAGTAAGCCTTAGGGTAATAGCCTCTCTCCTAGGAATCCCAATAGTAGGCTCTTAGGTGGAGATATCCCCGGGTGTCTTCTCTCAGCGCGGTCAAAAATTGAGCAGGGGCGGAGTATGTTATTGTCGGAATGACGTCCGCTCTCCTTCCGGTTCAGCGGGTCCGATACGTCACTTCCGGGGCAGCCTTCCTATTGTTTTGGTCCTCCTCGGGAGGAGTGGAGATCGAACAAGCTGCCTTGCGGTGGGCGTCACCTTAATTTTATGTCCACAATCTGAAATACCTGATTGGCCAAGAGATTATTAGCATGCCTTCATATATTGATACCAAGGTGATTGTGGTCACATGACCCTTGAAAACGACGGCCCCACAAGCCGACGAAACCGGTCGGGAATACTGAGACACGATCACCCTGCTATTATTGCCAACTTGAGACCGTTTGGAGAGGACCAGTATATGCGGCAGCCCACCGTCCTGTGTCCAATATTCGGATCTCAAGCTTTATATGCCTGTTTTTATGACCCTGATGTAAGTGTGCCCTCTTTATTTTACATTAAACTGTTTTAAACGTACTTCACTATCTTGGTCAATTCCTTTGTTTGCATATTGCTGAGGAGCATAAGGAGGAGGATTGTGGAGTTCTGTGATTTACAGGAGGCTGTGAAGAGGACCACTTTAGAGGGCTAGGTCTTATATACCTTGATTTTGGTCGCATTGGTTGATCCTGCTTGCATTGACCCCCTGTAATAAGGGGTCTGTGCTTTCTGGTAAGCACAATCACACATTGGGTGCCTATATGGTGAAGGGATTGAGATTATACCATGTGAAGAGTCTATCCCTTGGATAGCTTTATCTGCTATTTATTCACTTATTGGGACTTATCACCATGAACTTTTGATGCACTATATTACTACTTTTTGTATGTTTTTGTAATTTTGGACTTTAAATTATTTACTATTCATCCCTATAGTTGATGGATTGTCACTATGCACTTTATATGTTAATAATATTAAGGTATTATCATTAATTTTGCACGATAAATGGTGAGCGCAGCTTAGTACACCTTGTGTGTATCATAACCATCCATTGATGCACTGATGCCGGTTCTAGAGTCTCTTGTGTCCCAGTTGGAGGGGGTTTTTGGGCGACAGGCTAAAAAAAGCAACCCCCTGCTTTCCATGCCTCATCTGTCTCAACAGATCCTGAATCTGATTCGGCCGCTGCTGACATGGGTCATTCTGCTGGGTCTGCGAACATGAGCCCTGAGTTCTCAGATAGTGAGGATGATTCCTCCACTCCTGTAGCCGCGCACGAAAATTGGATGTGCTGATTGCATCTGTGCGTGGGACCTTAAAAATGGAGGATGCAGCAGAAACTGCGATAGAGGCGTCAGTTCCCCTTGGCCCTCACAAGCCATCCAGAGCGACAAAGGTGTTTCCTTCCTCTCCTATTTTGACAGAATTGTTGCTAAAGACAGTGGGAACTCTAAAGTTGCTAAAAAGTGGGAATGACCAAAACGTCCCCTTGAGGTTCCTAAGCGATTTTCTATGTGGTACCCCTATGAGAAGTCCCTTCTTAAAAAGTGGACTGTGTGACGGTGGTGGGTATCAGACCCTGGCCTTCTCATCCAACTCATGACCAAAGACCAGGCAATCTCACACCCTGCCGTCACTTGCGTAACAATGCCACTCTCAGCTGCACCCGGCACACAGATTGTCCAGCTTGCGGGACCACAATCTAGATGCCAGCAGACTGAGAGCGATTGTCACCGAGCTAAATAAACAATTAACCCTTTCTCTGCCACCACCTCTACGTTATAATAAGCCCAGAGGACGCTCGTAATTTTAGAAATACCAATTATGACTTTAGAATAATCATCCATAACACACACTGTCACTGCAGACAGGAATGTCAGGAGGATTTATCCTAAACAGTAGCCCTCTTCAGGGGACAGGTTCTTTGGGTCAGTTTGCGTTTAAGAGCTTAGAGACAAAAGTAACACTTTTCAAAATAAGTTTAATTATAAGAAAGGTTAAAATTGGTGCAAATAAAAATATTTACAGGAAAATGGGTTACAAAGAAATAGAGACACAATTCAGCAATTTAGAAGAATAGATAAAGAATTAGAAATGAAATACTTGCATTCAAAAGTCCTGGGTGTTTCAGAGTTTCAGAGGCTGAACATGTGTGATCGGTTCTTCCCTTCAGCGATGTTACTGCTTGATGTTACAATTGAGAACTGACAGCTCTATCAGCTTCTCCCCTTTTCTCTGACCCCCAGGGGGGTGTCACCAGAAGTACTTGACCAATAAACACTGGGGCCATGGGCGGCCCCGGAAGCTTAGCCAATTGCCAAGACACCTCCCGCTTAGACAGATTACTAACAGAATTCATATCTTGAAATGTCTACCAGTTGCCTTCTTGAAACTGATATATTCTTGTGCAGTATTGAATTCTATTTTCGTAGACACCAAACACAGGTTATCTCCTAATAACCTCTGACCCGTAAGGCATCTGACAGCTAGCTTGTCTTCCATAGGATCTAACGTGATCATGTGTGATCTTAATTCGATCAGTATTTTATGTGGCATTCAACTATATACTTTTTGTTAATATGTTATGTTCGGGTAAAAGTTATGAATTGGGTATGGATTTGTGAGATGTAGGTGTTACATTTTAATTAACAACTGGGCTTGTGGAATTTACAAGGCAGCCTCCCTGGCCATCTGCTCAGACCTCTGTCTGCGTTTGAGATAAGATCTGCTTGTTTATGACCCGGCATCTGCCTGGGTCTGTTTTGTCTTCTGTTAAGATAAGGCTGCTTTGAGGCTTGCATACTAATTAGGATAAGGTGGGGGGCTAATTTAGCTCGAGGGAGAGAGAGGGGGAAGGAAAATCTCTCTGAGTACACATCTGCTGCTACAGCTTGAAACGAAATGGTCGCCTGTGTCACTGGACAACATGGATGCCCGTGATGACAAGATGGTGTCCCAGCGCACGACACCATTAAAAACTGTTCCACCGGTGGACCATCTGGTCTCCAGATTGAACAAAGCAATCATGATTCCAGCTGAGGAGTCCCCGGCCTTTAAGGACCCTGATGACAGAAAGGGGGAGTCTGTGGTCCGCAATATGTACACTGTGGCTGGTTCGGCACTGAGGCCGGTATTTACCATTGCACTGGTGTCGCAAACTCTGACTGAGTGGGCTAAGCTTTTTTACTGTGACCTGAGGGAGAGCAGCTCCCACCTGCCTTTGCTGAGCTTGCGGACCAGTTGGTCCAGGAGCTGCAGTTTATCTGTGATGCCTCTTTGGATGCAGCTCCCCTAGTCGCTAGGTTCTCTGTTTCAGCAGTGATCCTACGGTGTATTTTTTGACTCAAATGCTGGTCTGCGGACCAGACTTCTACTAAGGCCTTGACTGATCTTCCTTTTCAAGGAGGTCGCCTGTTTGGAGCAACCCTGGATGACATCATTAAGGGTCCCACAGGGGGAAGAGTACCTTTCTTTCGCAGGCTAGTAAGAGCAAGGACACCCCTCTAGGCTCATAATACGTTTTTTCATCCCTCAGGAGTGACTGACAAGAGATCAAAGCCTTTGAGGGCCTCCTCTGGTGGTTCCAAGCGAACTTGGTCTGGCAAGTCAAGAGCAGGCTTCTCCAGACCTGCAGACAAGGCTCCTTTAGCATGAAAGTGGGCTCTCACCCGTATTGGGGGTGGGGGCGTCTTCGCTGATTTCCAGACCTGTGGACTTCCCTGGTACAAGATAAGGGGGGCCACAAAGTCATATGGTCTGGTTACAAAATCAAGTTTCATTCTTACCCTCCAGAAAGGTTCTGTTCTTCCAACTTGCACCTGTCCCTGGACCGCTTACAGGTGCAAAAAAACCTGTTACTTAAAGGGGTGATTGTCCCGGTTCCAACATCGGAACATTTTCAGAGGTTTTACTCAAAACCTGTTTACAGTTCCCAGGAAGGAAGTCAAGGTGCGTCCAATTCTGGACCTCAAGGCGCTGAACTGCATTGTACTGTGCAGAAGTTCAGAATAGAGTCTATTCACACGGTGGTGACATCCCTGTATCAGGGGGATTTTCTTGCCTCTATCGACATCAAGGGCGCTTACCTACCCAATCCAATATGTGCCTGTCACCAGCGCTTCCTCCGCTTTTCTGTGGGAAAGGAACATTATTAGTTTGTGCCGTTACCCTTTGGTCTCGCCTCTGCTCATCGGGTCTCCACGAAAGTGAAGCCCCAGTGCTAGCATTGTTATGCCAATGGGGGATTGTGGTGCTGGGCTACTTGGCCTCCTACTGCTCTGGTAGAAAACCTGGAGATCACCATACGAACTCTGAGGCAGTTCGGCTGAATTCTGAATTTTCAGACGTCTGATCTGATCCAGTTTTTGATCCACAAAACTGGACTATCTGGGTCTGACTCTGGATACGGCCTTAGCCAGAGTTCTCCTTCCTCTGGACAAATTCCAGAAACTGCAGGCTGCTATTTGTTTCCTGCTGTCCAGCAGATGGTCATCCCTCCGGACTTGCGTGCGGGTGCTGGGCCTGATGGTGTCTACCTTCGAGGAAGTTCCATTTGCACAGTTCCATATGAGGTCACTGCAAATGGAGATTCTGGGCAAGTGGGACAAGAATCCGCAGTCTTTGGACAATCAGAGTCCTTGATATGGTGGCTTTGTTCTCTGGCGCTTCGGCTGGGCAAATACTTCCTCCCCTTGTATTGGACAGAGGTCACCACAGATGCCAGCCTGTTCCGGGTGGGGAGGCGTCCTCAGCAAAAATTCTGCTTAGGGGTTCTGGACACTGGAAAAGTCCAGACTACTGATCAGTGTTCTGGAACTCCGAGCGATTAGACTGTGCCTGGAACATTGGACAGATCATCTTCAGCGATGTCCAGTGGGCATTCAATCGGACAATGCCATGGCCCTGGCTTATGTCAATCACCAGGGGGGCACAAGAAGTGTCCTGGTAGCTCTGGAGGTTGCCGGCATTCTAAGGTGGCAGAACGTTTCATTCAGGTCCTCTCTGCCATACACATTCCCAGGGTGGAAAACTGGCAGGCGGATTACCTCAGTCGGCGGGCGTTGGACCAAGGAGAGTGGTCCCTTCATCTGGAGGTGTTTGTGTCTTCGGTGGGGAATCCTTGAGGTGGATCTGTTGGCATCTCGACTCAACAGAAAGGTGCAGAGTTTTGTGGCTTGGTCACGGGATCCTCTGGCGGATGCCACAGACACACTGGTGGCCCCGTGGGGTCAGTATCGTCTGATTTACGCCTTCCCTCCTCTCAAGCTTCCGCCATGACTTCTACGCAGGATCGAGGCCGAAGGGATTCCGGTCATCTCAGTAGCCCCGGACTGGCCTCGCCGCGCTTGGTATGCAGATCTGCTGCGGCTGGTTGCGGACGTTCCTTGGAAGCTTCCTCTCAGGGAGGATCTGCTGTCCCAAGGGCCAATCTTCCATCCTGGTTTACAGTCGCTGGCTTTGATGGCTTGGCTGAAGGATAGAGGTTTGTCTGAGTCAGTCATTTCAATGCTGTTAAAAGCTAGGAAATCTACTTCTGGAAAGATCTACCATTGTACGTGGAAGACGTACATCGCGTGGTGTGAGTCTCTTGGGGTTCATCCTCACTCTTTTTCGGTGGCTCAGATCTTGACCTTCGTTCAACGGGGGGTGGAACATAGACTGGCCTTGAGTACTATCAAGGGCCAGGTGTCAGCCTTTATGGTCTTCTTTCAATGGCCCTTGGCCACACACTCCCTGGTGTGTACATATCTTCAGGGAATTCAGCACTTGGCTCCTCCAATGTGGTCTCCGTTACTGACTTGGGACCTTAGATTGGTGCTCTCAGTCCTCAAGAATCCTCTTTTTGAAACACTGTTTCAGAAGGTGGCCTTCTTGGTGGCTATCACCTCTGCGCACAGGGTGTCAGAATTGGCAGCTTTAGCCCCTTACTTGGTGGCTCACAGAGATAAGGTAGTTTTTTGCCCCTGTCCGTCGTTCCTTCCAAATGTTGTCTCTGATTTTCATTTGAATGAACACATTGTGTAGCTGTCCCTGTGTCCCAAGCCAAAACATCCGAAAGAAAATTGCTTTGCATGCCTTGGATGTGGTCCGGGCGATTAGGCAGCCACGGAGTCTTTTAGGAAATCATATTCACTATTTGTGCTCACGGATGAACCACTGAAAGGTTTGTCTGATTCCTCTGTAACCACTTCCAGATGGATCAGACAGATGGTGATTCAGGCATATTCCATCAAGGGTCAGGTTCCTCCTTTCCCTGTCAAGGTGCACTCTACTCGGGCACTCAGCGCCTCCTGGGCCTTCCGACGCAGGTTTGCAAGGCAGCTTTCACAAAGTTCTATAAAGTGGATGTGTTGGCATCTGTGGATTCTTCTTTTGGCTGCAAGCTTTTGCAGACTGTGTTTAGAGGAATTGGTCCTCTTTGAGGGTGTATTGTTTTTTCAGGTGGGCTCCAATTGTTTTGGTTGAACTCCTGTTTACCTGGTTGGCTATAGTTTAGCCTTGCAAATTTATTTTTCGCTTTTCCCACCCCTCATGTTTAACATTGCTTTGGGACATCCCAATGGTTAAGAAGATCAGGAGCTAAGTCAAAAATACAATTTTTGGCAACATGCTGGCAGAGGAACCACCTGGGTAGGTTGGTATTTTTCAGTCCTGGTTTAGGCCTTTTCTGTGAAGCTGGGAGAATGGTGGGCCAGTGAAAAGTCTGTGGGTCCGCAATGGTAAGCTCCCGGTTTACGTTGCTCCGTGCCTGAAAATGCATCGACAGTGGCGAGTGATGGCAGAGGAGATTAAGTCTCTTCCTAGGAAGGCTCTGGAGAGGAGGGTTGTTGAGTCTGCCTTTAGCGAGCCACTGGCCTTGAGGGATTGCCCAGGCCCTGTTATGAGGAAGGGTCTGTGTTTGAATAATCTGGAGAGAATCCCCTTAAAGTTTCAGGATTTGGCCTTCCTTTCCATGGCAGACTATGTGAAAGGAAACTTTAAGCATCGCTCTGCGAAGAACCATGGTTGTCCATAAGTGGAGTGTACAGGAGACAATTAACTATTTCTTACTTCAGTGCCCCTTCAATATAGAAGTCAATAAGTGGGTGGGTGGGGCTCTGGGCTATTTCCTTTCCCACTTGAGTTATGCAGAGTGGTCGTATGAGTTGTTTGAGACACATCGGGGTTTTGAGACACTTTTTCACGTGAAATGCACGGTGTCAGGTTTCCACTTTGAAAAAAGTCCTTCCTGTCGAGGTGGTGCTTTACAACATCCTGGTCGAGGTTGGGAAGATTTGGGGTCTTGAAAAGGACAGGTGGCGACCGGGAGCCAGGACAAAGGCGTGAAGGAATGTCAGGTCCCCGAAGCTGCTCTCTGTCAGTCTCTGGATGTGCAGCTTTTCTTTCTGTCCTTTCACATCCCCTAGATTTTTTATAAGATCTGATTTTTGAAAATAGGCTGCATGCATGGAATAAATGTGTAATCGTTTCTTAGCCTGAGGGTGTGTTTAGGTGGAGGTTAGGGCTTGGTTGAGTTGAATCATGATAATAATAATATGAAAATTTGTCTTGGTGATATATTTCGTTTTCTTCAGGTTTTTGTTTTTTTATTTTTTTCTGGCAAAAAGCAATTTTCTGTTTCTCTGCTGATGTAAGCTATTTTTGTTTATGTATATTTTGATTTATTTTGTATATATGTAAATATGTTTTTATTATGTTTGTAAGATTTTTAATAAACAAAAATGAATCACCACCATACTTTATTGTAGGAATGGTGTTATTTGGATGGTGAGCTGCTTTGGATTTCTGCCAGACATATAATTTAGTGTTGAGGCCAAATCCTTAAATTTTAGTCTCATTTGTCCAAAACACCTTTTTCCATCTGGCTTCAGAATCTTCAAGGTGCGTTTTGGCTAAGCTCAGTCGGTTTTTTTTCTTGCAACCCTCATATACACGGCTTATTTGTGGAGAATTTGTGATATTGTTGTCACATGCCCACAAAATGAGCTCTCTTTGCCATAAATTCTTGCAACTGCTTCAGAGTTGCTGTAGGCCTCTTAATAGCCTCTCTGATCAGTTTCCTTCTGGACATCCTGATTCAGGGAGGGTCTGTGCTTTACCAAATACCTCCCACTTGTTAATAATTTTCTTCACTTTGCTTCTAGGCATTGATGAAGCCTTTGAAATGTTTTTGTATCCATCTCCTGACTTGTGCCTGTCCCCAACTTTATCCCGGGGATCTTTTGACAGTGCCTTGCCGCCCATAGTTGATTGTTTGCTTCATTTGCACTACCAGGGACTGAAATGCTCCAGAAAAGCTCTTTTCATGCTGAGCCAATCAAAATGACCACAGCTAATCAGTTGGTGATCGGTTGAAACTCAAATGGTTTGTGTGCCTTTGAGAAGGTGATTAGCTGCACCTGATTTAGTTTACAAGGTATTTTTAGGAGGGGTGACCCTTTTTCCAACTCAGTGATTCTGTTTTTGATTTTTTTTTTTTTCTGACATGTTGGTGTTATATCTTTCACTTGGATGTTATAATCTGCACAAATACAATTGGATAAAACAAAAACTGTGTCTGTCTTCATTTCAGGCTGAAAAGCAACAAAGTGTGATTATTTTAAAGGGGGTGATTCTTTTCTATACCCACTGTAAGGTCTGGTAGGCCGCAATAGATTACATTTATATTTTTGGATTTAGATATACTTTAAACTGACTTGGATAAAGCATAGGAAACTCAGACCTCTAGGACATAGACAATAAGGAGTAACCATTCTGAAATGTATTGCTATCTTGTTGCCAGGTGAATTGGCTAGGGCTCCAAAATGTCCCTTAGAACTATGCTGGTGGGAGTCATTGCCCCTGGCAGGGAGACCAAGACCCAACAGACTAGGTCTAGCCATACACATTAAGGTTAGCGTGATTGGGAAAAACTTCTGTGCCACTGCCAGCTATTGCATTCTGACTGACAAGTGCTCCTGCAGCTGTCAGAATACTTCAACAATAATTGAATCTGATTGGCTGCTGTCACAGTTCAGCTAAGAATATTCTGTCCAGGTCCTTTGATTTTAACATAAAAGTTATTTGAGCCAGGTGGTGCAACAGGGCCACCCAGGGCTGGAATCTTGGCGAATTTTGCATAAATCAGATTAATCTAGTGCCGTTTAGGTCCAGCATAAGAGCTGTTTATCCAGGTTGGAAGTTAGGAATGGGGTTAAAATTATTATAATACAAGATTTATATAGTGCCAACCTTTTTCTCAGTGCTTTACAACAAAAAAAAAAAGAAGGGGACAGGGCAGTTACAACAGAATTCAATACAGTAGGGTTAGGAGGGCCCTACTTGCGAGAGCTTACAGCCTACAGGATTTCAAGTTCCACCCTGTAAAGAAATTAAATGTTTTCAAGGTAAAGACAATGCTGAATCCCTGTGGAGCCCCTTGGATCCCAGTACATTTCTAAACACTACTCCTTGAATGAGCTCTTAGGCCCTGCTCACATCTGGGCATAGAGGAAACATGGGTGGAAACCTGTGTCTCTGTCCATGTTTCAGCAAACGCACAACTCGCTTGTGGTGCCATTATTTCATCCCACCCCACACTTGGGCAGCAGTCGCATATCTTGGCACATGTTTTCCCATGAAAAACGTGTGTCCCAAAACACACTTGGCTCAATGCCAACATTTGGTACATGAGCTTCTTTGGAGCATTTTTAGAGCAGAGGAAGGCCTGTTCAAATGAATGCACAAAACATGCTACAAAAATGCACAACAAAAAGTGCAAAAAAAGGTGACGTTCAGAACGGGGGCCTAAGCTTGCAAAGCGTATTTATGCAGTTTTTTTTTAGTATGTACATAATATATAACCACTAGAGGGAGCTTTAGAATTATGAAAAGTATAGGTTAGTGCAAATATTGTCATTGGTTGTTAGTAGTGGAAACTCATCAGAGAATAACAAGAATATTGGGAAAACTTAACTTTAACACTTACCATAGTAAGTAGGCCTAATTAAAAAGGTTTCAACTTATAAACAATAGTCTTAAGAGAGATTTATACAGCGAGCACTAATTAAGCATTAAAAAGCTTTTGGCCAGATTTGATCAGCTTTTTTGACCGTACTTTTATTCTGAGTCACACTTATTTCTGCACTACTGTGACCCAGATTCAGCCAACAGCAGGCTTTAGCTGTCATCACAGTGCCCGTCCAGGCTCTTGAAGGCTTTCGACTTTGAAGTCTGGATCCACCCAGATGCCTGATTGTCAGCTGGCTCAGCCTCTCAGCACGCCATTTTTCCTAGGTTCTGTTCTAAAACTTTGCAAATAAATTATCTTTCTTAATAAATTTAGGCCAAATGTATTCTGTTACATTTCTTTGGTGAAAAAAATAAATATATAGGTTTATATTATTTAGTCTGTGTAAAAGTTAGAGTCTACAAACTATGGCATATATATTGAAAAATATATTGAGGCCCTAAAATGCAAGGACACTACAAATACCCTCACAATTATCTCTTTTTGGAAAGTAGATATTCAAAGATATTTAGTAGGTGGCTTGGTGAATTTTTTGAAGTTGTTATGTTTCTCAAACACAACACATAGCCATACTTACAGTTACAGTGCAAAGTACATTCTGCCACTCCTCCCGAGTATGGGGATACCAGATGTGTGAGACTTTTACACAATCTAGACACACTGAGGTAACCACAACCCACGGAGCATCTTTGGACTTTCAGGCCGGGTTCGCATATGTGCGCCCGCGGATCCCAGCATGGGGTCTGGTGCATTCCTTTTCACCGGTTCAGGTGCGAATTAGGTCCGAATGTTTGCCTAAATTCGCACCTGAACTGGACCTAAAGACACACAGGACCCTTTTGGAATGCGGACTGCGGCCATCCTGGACCTGTGTGAACTGGCTCCATTGTGAGCCCAGCACACTTACATGTCATGCGAATTGGATGCGGGGAAACTCTGCATTTAAATGGCATAAATTACTTGTCCTATTTCTTGACTACCTATCATATTTCTTGAGTTCCTAAAGAGCCAGGACAGGATAAATACCCACAAAACGACAATATTTTGGAAAGCAAACACCCAAGGTATTTTCTGAAAGGCATAGTGGGTTTTTTGAAAATGTATTATTTTGCCACAAGTGTTTCGGAAAATGTGGAAAGAAAATGAAATGTATTTTTTACACAAAGTTGTCAATTAATATGATATTTCTAATACACAGCATTGGCATACGTAGAATTACACACCAAAACACATTCTGCTACTCCTCCCGAGTAGGGGTATACCACATGTGTAAGACTTTTTTACAGCCTAGTCACATAGAGAGGCCAAAATCCAAGAAACACCTTCAGACATTCTAGAGCATAAATTACATCTAATTTCCTGACTACCTATAGTTACATAGTTAGTGAGGTTGAAAAAAGACATCAGTCCATCCAGTTCCACCTATGATGTGTGTGTGTTTGCTGTTAACCGTACATTGTATACCCCTGTATGTTGTGGTCTTTAAGGTGCCCATCTAATAGTTTTTTTAAACTATCAATGCTCCCTGCTGATACGACTGTTTGCGGAAGAGAATTCCACATCCTTACTGCTCTGACAGTGAAGAACCCCTTACGTACTTTAAGGTTAAACGGCCTTTCCTCTAGTTTTAGTGAGTGGCCACGTGTCTTATTGTATTCCCTTTCTCTGAAAAGTTTGTTCCTCATGCTAGGGTCGCCAGTACAATATTTGTACATTGATATCATATCCCCCTTCAATCCCCTATCACATCATATCCCCCCTATCACATACTGTATATCGTGTATCACAAAATTCAATCAAAAGTATAACAAAAACTGTATCCTAATGGTTGCCTGTGTACGAGTGGTCAGGGAATACAGCTTAGTGTAGAATCACCAGTTGCAGTTCCTGCTTCTGTAAGCCAAGCAAGCCTAGCCTACTAGTATGTGGGTGTCCCCAAGAATGCCATGTTCACTTTCAGATATTGACAATGCTGATCCAGAAACATATATTGCTTCTGATTTTTAGGTGTCATTTTATCTATAAATGAAGGTATTATGTATTTTTGAGAGGCGGTGGTTTGCCCTCTCATATCCAGGACACCACTGTCCAGCTGTTTTTGTACAGTGGCTGGGTGGGAGGCAGTTAAAGTATAACTATGGGCAATAAAGAAATTTACATTTACAATGCATTCTGTTGATTGAATTATAAGTAACAATGCAGTTTTTGTTTTCCCACTTGTAACATAGTTTTATTACCTCTTGATCCTGCCAGTAAGTTAGTTATTTTTCCACTTCCTGTAGCACAGTGTTTTTGAACCTTTTTTAAACCAAGGCACTCTTTAAAATCTGTTAAAATCTCAAGGCACACCAACCAAAAATGTCGAACGTACGTATCCATTTGCTTCTGGGCGCGAGCACGGAGCAATAGGGGGGCGCATTCAATATTTTTTTTTACTTATTTATTTTTCTTTTTACTGTTCCTTTAATCTCATTATTTTTATCACTTTTATTCCTGTTACAAGGAATGTAAACATCCCTTGTAATAGAAATAAGGACGACAGGTCCACTTTTTGGAGAGATCTGGGGTCAAAAAGACCCCAAATCTTTCCTTTACCTTTTAAAAGCAAAAGACCAAAAAAATAAATTTTTGATCTTTTGCTTTAAAAAAAAAAAAATAGTTTACTCCTTCCAGCCTGAACCGGAAGTGATGTCATGACTTTGCTCTGGCAAGGCCATAGAGGTGATCAAAGAGGATCTACTCTTGCATAACCTCTGGGACTAGCTGGCCGCACCATTGGATTGTTTGTAGGTATTCTGGCTCCAGAGTAAACTGAATGAGGGCAGTTGTCATGTAACCATATACTGGAGGTATAACTAAAAGCCGGAGGGACATGTTAAAAATTCTCCACCCCCCTTCCACCTCATATTACACCGTAGCCAGGTGCATTGTACTTTATATTCTCATGTTGTACAATCAACCTGTTATACATTTTCTTTTATACTTTTTCCAGAAGAGACATTCACGTATATGCACTGCCAATAATGTACGCAGGAAGTGTAAACGCATATGTTCCAGGATGTTTTGTACCATTACCTACAGCGCAGTGTTTTACACCCGCTATATACGACTGCTGTACGTACGAACATACTATTGAGATAATGTAGCCTGGAGAAAACAAATCATCCAAAGTACTGTTTTGATGTCAGCTGTGAATGATCTTTTCCATGAGTTGCGAGAATTTACCTAAGTGAGAAGTAAGTCACAGCGCCTCGGCCACATTGAATAGGAATTATTCAGTATACAACCCGCTGCCTGTTTCATCCCCTCTTGTGCGTCAGCGTTACTCTTATGGTTTCAATTAAAATGCTGCTATTTTGCCTTTGTACATTCATTGCTGTCATAATCACATAGAAGAGAGAATGGAAAACAAAACGTCTTTGGAAAGGCGAGAAGACAGAGAGGCGCGTACTGAGGCCTGTGGTAGGAGGCTTCCTGCACTGAGACACACTTGGTTTTCTGTGTCATGTTTCTGAAATGATACCTGTCTGTGTTGCCTATGGAGACCAATCAGATCACAGATTTATTTATTACAGATACTTATATAGTGCCATCAATTTACACTTACAGTATATATTGTACAGTACATTCACATCAGTCCCTGCCCTCAAGGAGCTTACAATCTAAGGACCCTCACTAACATTCATACAAAGTGGGGCCAATTTTGACAGGAGCCAATTAACCTACCATCATGTCTTTTGAGCGTGGGAGGAAACAAGAGTACCTGGAGGAAACCCATGTAGGCTTAGGGAGAAGAACATGCAAATTCCAGACAGGTAGTGTTGTGGTTGGGATTCAAACCAGGGACCCTGGTTCTGCTAGGTGGGAGTGCTAACTACTTAGCCACTGTGCTACCCTTTTTAATGAGTGTATTTTCAGTTTTGAGCACCAGTTCTTAAAAAGGATATCGGGGAATTGGAGAAAGTGCAGAGAAAGGCAACCAAACTGATAAGAGGCATGGAGGAGCTCAGCTACGAGAAAAGATTAGAGGAACTGAATGTATTCTCTCGAGAAGAGGAGATTAAGGGGGGATATGATCAACATGTATAAATACATAAGGGGTCCAAATAGTGAACTTGGGGTTGAGTTTTTCACTTTAAGGTCAACACAGAGGACAAGGGGGCACTCTTTACGTCTAGAGGAAAACAGATTTAGTCTCCAGAAAGGTTTCTTCACCGTAAGAGCTGTGAAAATGTGGAATAGACTCCCTCCAGAGGTGGTTCTGGCCAGCTCACTAGATTGCTTTAAAAAAGGTCTGCATTCTTTCCTGGGTGTACTAAATATACAGTAAGTGGGTACTATAATTTTTTTTAGGGTAAAGTTGATCCAGGGAATATCCGATTGCCTCTCGGGGGATCAGGAAGGAAAGGAATTTTTCCCCTGCTGTAGCAAATTGGATCATGGGATCATGCTTTGCTGGGTTTTTTCGCCTTCCTCTGGATCAACTGTGGGTATAGGATTGTGTATATGGGATTGTATGGTATGGTTTTCAATACTTTTTTTTTTTTCTTTTTGTTGGTTGAACCAGATGGACTTGTGTCTTTTTTCAACCTGACTAACTAAGTATCTATGTAACTATTTTAGGAAAATGACAGCTAGACTGTGATTCATGAACAGGAGCTTTCCTATGGTCAGTACCTCCAAACGGTGGCCATACACAGTCCAAATTACCATTTTAGTGCTGAAAATCGAATAGAACATTTTCAGCAAAAACAAAAGTATTTAATTAGTGCTATATCGGTCAAATATCAATCAATTAATGCAGCTAAACTGATCAAATAAAAATCAAACTTTTGGTTGATTTTGATTATGATTATGCAGTGTTGACTGGCCATGACAAAACTTTGTTAATATATTTCTGCTTGTATGCCAAAGAAGCAATCATAATTTCAATCGTGTTTTCAAGTAATATTAGTTGATTGCATAATGCACTGTGCTCTTGCAGTGCATTGATTGCTGATGATTTGCCAAAGCATGCACCTGACCTGTATGCTTTGGCCAAACAAAGCACAATGTACTGTCAGAGCCATGATTGGCCAAAGGCAGAGTGCCTCTGACCAATCAAGTCCACGCCCCACACTAAATAAGGCTGCTGCTTACACGGCAGCCATGTATAGTGTGTGACAATAGAGATTAGGAAGGTAGTTAGTGGATACTGTGTTCAGTCAGTTTAGTGCAGTCAGTGTAGTGTACAGGCATACTCCCCTTTAAAATGTATGGATATGTTGTAGTCCTGGGTTCCCTCTCGGTGCTCCCCAAGTTTGGTGTTCCTATCACTTCTGGTTCGTGAGCAGTGCCATGTCAAAATGACCAAGATTTCCTATAGATGCCAATGTTAAAGACAGGGAGCAGTGCCGTGTCAAGCTGTACAAGATTTCCCATAGACGTCAATGAGCACTAAAAGCTGAAAATTGGTCTGGGCAGGAGGGGGGTGAAAGTGTCTTGTATTTAAGTAGTTAAGGGGAACCCTATGACAGAATTAAAAAAAAAAAAAACTGCATGAGCCCCCCCCCCCCAAAAAAAAATCTGTACCAGGCTCTTTGGATCTGGTATAGATTTTAAGGGAACTCCATGCCAAAATGAAAAAAAAAAAAAAAAAAACGCCCCCTCGATCCATACCATGCCCTTTGGGTCTAGTATGGATTTTAAGAAGAACTTCACGCACAAAATAAAAAAAAAAACGGTTTGGGCCCCCCCCCCAAATCCATATCAGACCCTTATCCGAGCATGCAGCCTTGCAGGCCAAAAAAGTAGGGGGTTGAGCGAGAGCCCCCCCTCCCTCCTGAACCATACAAGGTTGCTTGCCCTCAACATCGGGAGGGTGCTTTGGGGTGCCCCCCAAAGCACCTTGTCCCCGTGTTGATGGGAAACAAGGGCCTCTTCCTGACAACCCTGGGTGTGCGGGTGGGGGGGCTTATCAAAATCTGGAAGCCACCTTTAACAAGAGGACTCCCAGTTCCCGCCCCCCCCCCATGTGAATGGGTATCGGGTACACCGTAACCGATACCCATTCACCAAAAAAGTGTAAAAAAGTAAAAACCACAGGAAACAGTTTTTGACAAGTCCTATTGAAAAGAAAAAAAAATAGTGTCCCTTGATGTAAATCCATCATCAATCACAACGCCTGCTGGACCCAAAAAATAGAAAAAATTAAAAAACGCTTTACCTTCTAAGAGGCTACCTGCTGTATGCCTGATCTTTGGCTTTGACAGTTCTTTTTGAGGCAATGGCCACCCGGCTATGTCAACTGGTGGCACCGCCCCCTTTTGACCTCACATGATGGCATGTGACAATGGCGGCATGTGCTCCTCTCCTATAAAAGAACTGTCAAAGCTGAAGATCAGGCATACCGTGGGTAGCCTCTTAGGAGGCAAAGCGTTTATTTGCAATATTTCTATTTTCTTGGGTCGGCGGGCATCGTGATTGATTATGGATTTACATCGAGGGACACTATTTTTTTTCCTTATTTTTAAAGGACTTGTTAAAAACTGTTTCCTGTGGTTTTTACTTTTTTACACTTTTTGGTGAATGGGTCCAGGTACAATGCCCATTCACATGGGGGGGGGCAGAATCTGGGGGTACCTTGTGAAAGGGGGCTTCCAGATTTTGATAAACCCCCCATCCACAGACCCCCACAACCACAGCCCAGGGTTGTCAGGAATAGGCCCTTGTTTCCCATCAACATGGGGACTAGGTGCTTTGGGGTGGGGGGCAAACACCCCCCATTTGAGGGCATGTGGCCTGGTATGGTTGAGGAGGGGGGCGCTCACTCGTCCCCTCCCTTTCCTGACCTGCCAGGCTGCATGCTCAGATAAGGGTCTGGTATGAATTTGAGTGGGGAACCCATGCTGTTTTTTTTTTGTAATTCATTTTTTTTATCTGTATTGCCGGAAGCCAGCAATACTTTACAGCCACGAGCAAGTTTAAATTACATTTCTTCCTTTAGAAATATCAGTTTTGCTGCAGCAGGCTCTAGACATCGTACAGATGTGCCACTTTACAGGCACATTAAGGGGACCCCCCAGGCATTATGTTTAAAGGAATTTTTCATTTTTATTGTTTCACTTTAAGCATCATTAAAATCACTCCTCCTTTAAAAACGATAGTTTAAAAAAAAAATTCTTATGGTAATAACTTGCATATAAGTCTTCAAAATGAGGACTTTTGATTTTTCATGTTCGTGTCCCATAGACTTTAATAGAGTTCACATGTTCGCTAAGACTTTTTCCCTGTTCGAGATGTTCTGGTGTGATTTGAATAGGGGGGTGTTCGGCCCATCCCTAATAGACACCAGACTGTAGCAAAGTAATTGAGTATTTTACTAAGAATTTTAAAGCAGCAAAGAGAAAAGAATGTTAATAAAGAAATCTTTCAATCTCAAACTTTATTCTTAGCAAGTATACAATGGATATACAATGCAAAGGAAGATCACGGTAATAACCAGTAGGCCCCAGAAGAACCTATGACCCCAGGTATAAAAGGGAAGAGAATGAACTTTCTGCATCAAACTGCTCCCTTAAAATCATGATGCCACAGGCCCAGAAAGCAAACAGTACAATTTATAAGAACACAATGTGTGAACAATGCAATAAATAGATTTTTTAATACAGACTTACTGTCCCTGTAAAATCCATTTCTTGAAGTACATCACGGGACACAGAGCCATAAATCATAATGTATGGGTTATATAGCCACCTTTAGGTGAAGGACACTGGGAACCAATCAGAATTGATGCCCCCTATACAACCCCTCCCACACAGGAAGTACCTCCGTTTTGTAGCACGCAATAAAGACCCCATAGAAGAGGGGAGGGACCTCTGTGTCCCATGATGTACTTCAAGAAATAGATTTTGCAGGTAAGTCTGTATTAAAAAATCTATTTTTCTTTTCGTACATCACGGGACACAGAGCCATGAATCATAACGTATGGGACGTCCCAAAGCAATGCATCTGAGGGGAGGGGGACACCAAAAAATACCGCCATCTGACCCCAAAAAAAGGTTTACACCACTGCCTGCAGAACACTGCAGCCAAATGCAGATTCCTCCTGGGTCCCAACATCCACTCGATAGAAACGATTGAACGTATGCACTGACGATCAGGTCACGGCCTTGCAAATCAGAGCCATAGAGTCTTGATAGCGATGTGCCCAAAAGGCACCTACTCCTCTGGTACAATGTGCCTTTACAGGAAAAGTTGGAACTTTCCCCACTAAATCATATGCCTGGATAATAACCTGGCAAATCCAAAAAGAAATCATAGAATGAGATGCTGCCAACCCCTTTCTGGGGCCTTCTGGCAGCACAAACAAGCTCTCGGTCTTACAAATCCGAGCTGTTTCCTGTACGTAAAACTTTAGTGCACGCATTATATCAAGAGAATGCAATACCTTTTCCTCCTCTGAGTGAGGATCTGGAAAAATAGAAGGTAGTATAATGTCCTGATTCAAATGAAAGGCAGACAACACATTGGGCAAAAAACCTGGGTGTGGACATAAAATCACCCTATCCTGATGAAATATCAAGAATGGCTCTTTACAAGAAAGAGCTGCTAGTTCTGATACCCTTCTAGCCGAACTTATCACAATCAAAAAGACCAGTTTTCTGGTCAAAAGAACCAGGGGAACTTTCCCCAGAGGCTCAAACAGCTGTTTTTGCAAAACTGCCAACACCAAATTTAAGTCCCAAAGACATAATGGTGGCTTCACAGGCGGAAGCAAATGTAACATTCCCTGGACGAAGATCTGAACCAACGAATGGGAAGCAATCGGTTCCTGGAAGAAAACTGATAAGGCTGAAATATGCCCTTTGATAGCGCTCAAGGCTAACTTCATATCTACTCCTGCTTGAAGGAAAGGTAGAATTCTGCCAATGACATAATTGTGGGGATGCCATTTCCTGGCCTCATACCAAGCAATGTAGGATTTCCAGACTCTGTAACAAATGTTTCTAGAGACTGGTTTTCTAGCATTTATCGGTGTATGAACTGCAGGGCCAGATACACCCCGCTCCTTCAAGATTAAGGCTTCAATAGCCGAGCTGTCAAATTTAGAGACTGTACAGCAGGGTGAAATATTGGACCTTGAGAGAGTAGGTCTGGACGCAGCGGAAGGGCCAAAGGCCTCTTCACTGCCAATCTCTGGATTTGTGCAAACCAAACCCTCCTCGGCCATGCCGGAGCACACAGAATCACTGGCTTCCCCTGTAGCTGGATTCTGTGCAATAGACGCGGTATCAGCTGCACCGGAGGAAAGGCATATATCTGAGAATACTCCTCCCTAGGAGTCACCAAAGCATCTACTCTGACTGCGAGTGGATCCCTGGTCCTGGACACAAATTTCTTCAACTTGTTGTTGAACCTGGATGCCAACAGATCTATGTCTGGTACCCCCCAGCGTAGGCAGATTGATTGAAAAATCTCGGGGTGTAAGGACCATTCCCCCGGAAACATCTGTTGATGACTCAAAAAGTCTGCCTGCCAGTTCTCTATTCCCAGAATAAAAACTACTGTCAAGCATGGCACAAACTTCTCTGCCCAAGACAGGATGAAGTCCACCTCTTTCTGGGCTGACCGACTCCTTGTTCCTCCTTGATGGTTGATATAAGCCACAGCCGTGACATTGTCGGATTCTACCTTGACAGGGTGACCCCGAAGCCCAGATGTCCAGGAATTTCAAAGCCCGACTAACTGCTCGGATTTCCAAAATGTTGATGGGGAGACTTTTCTCTACCCAAGACCATTTCCCCTGGACAGTGGCTTCCTCCAGAACTGCTCCCTAGCCGGAGAGACTGGTATCTGTAGTGACTAATTTCCAAGTCATTGGAAGAAAGGATTTCCCTTTCTCTAGATTTCTGGTCAACAACCACCAATTTAGACTCTGACGTACTCTTGGTACCAGAGACATGGATCGGTCCAGATATTGAACCTTTCTGGTCCAGGTAGACAGAATGTTGTTCTGTAAGGGTCTGGCATGGAATTGGGGATAGGGAGTTGCCTTAAATGCAGACACCATCTTCCCCAATAACCTCATGCAAAACATATAGAAGGATATCTCAGCCTTACTATGGACCAAACCTGATCCTTCAGGTCTGCGACCTTTCTTGCTGGCAAGAATATCTTTGCCTGTGCTGCGTCCACAAGAAGACCCAGATATTCCAGACGCTGGACCGGCTGTAATGCTGACTTTACCAAGTTCAGTATCCAACCCAGACGTTCTAAGAACTGTACTGTTTGATGGACATTTTGGCTTAGAGCCGAAGCCGATCGAACTATTAGTAATAGATCATCCAGATATCCTATTATCGATATTCCTCGGGACCTTAGAACAGCCAATACTGGATCTAGGATCTTTGTGAAAACTCTTGGAGCTGTGGCTAACCTGAAGGGCAGGGCCGCAAAGTGAAAATGATGGTTCTCTATTGCAAAGAGTAGGAACGTTTGATGAGCCTGGAATGTAGGCATGTAAAGATATGCATCCTTGATATCTATGGATGCTAGAAATTCCTCTTCCTGCAGGGAGGCTCTGACTGAACAAATTTATTCCGTGCAGAAAGAACAAATGTTCAGAAACTGGTTTAAAGCTTTGAGATCCAGAATAGGTCTCACATCCCCGTTTGGTTTGGGGACTATGAACAGGTTTGAGTAAAAACCCTTGAACTTTTTGTCTTCTGGAACCTCTCAGAGGCGGCTCTCTAATTAGGCAAATTAGGCGGTCGCCTAAGGCCTCGCCCTCCCAGGGGCCTCGCAGCCGCCTAATTTGCCTGATATGTGTGTGGCAATAAGAGGGAATGTACTCCGGTCCCTGTCCCTAGGGCCGTCTTTAACGCAGTTGAAAAGACTGCGGTACTCGCAACTAGTTTCCCTGGCCAGGGATGGACTGACCTCTTGTGCACTGAGCACTGCCCACAGTACCAGGGTCAGTGGGTGGATCCATGTACTCCCCTCCCCCGTCTCCTCCCCTTTGCCAAGCTCCGTGGATAATGCACACAGCAACCGAGCAACTCCCTGATCTACTCTCCTGGAGGGACCGGCCAGTGCTAGCACCGCACTCTAAATCGCACAACTTAAGAGTTGCACTGGTGGAAACATAGCCACTAGGCTAGAGTGCGACTTTGAGTGCAGCTTTGATCCAACTTTACACTCTCTGGATCAAAGTCGCATAAAAAGTTGCATCGAAGTAGTGGAGGTACCTTTTCAAAGTCACATAGATGGGAATGGGTGCCATTGAAATCAACGGACTGTGACTTGTCATGCGACTTTGTGAGTCCAAAGTTGCATTACAAGTCACACTAGTGGAAACTTAGACTTAGTGTGGTTGCTCCCATCCAGTATACGCCCACTGGCTACATGCGACTGGTCTATTATTCTCATTGGCATACCTCTACACAGGCTATCCCCCCTTCAATCCATCATGAATGCTGCCGCCAGACTCATCCACCTTACCAATCGCTCAGTGTCCGCTGCTCCTCTCTGTCAAGCCCTCCACTGGCTTCCGCTCACCCAACGAATTCAATTCAAACTACTTACAACATCTTACAAAGCAATCCACAGCTTAGCCCCCAGCTACATCACTAGCCTAGTCTCAAAATACCAACCCAATCGCTCTCTTCATTCTTCTTAAAACCTCCTACTCTCTAGCTCCCTCGTCACCTCCTCCCATGCTCGCCTCCAGGACTTTTACAGAGCCTCTCCAATCCTATGGAACTCCTTACCCTTATCTGTCGGATTATCTCCTACTCTATTAGCTTTTAGGCAGTCTCTGAAAACCCTCCTCTTCAGAGAAGCCTATCCTACCCACACTTAACAAATATACCTCCATTTTCTCCTAGGGGTTGTTTGATCATTATCCACCTATAGGATAGTGTGTGGTTTGCCACCGTCCCTGTCGTAATGTTTATGGGGTTAGGTACCTCAGGCCTAAAGATTGGTGGGACTTTATGGGCAAGGTATAGATAGTAAAAATGAGTACAATACTTAGTAAAAATACATTTTGTTTACTGTATGTAAAATCATATATATACAGTATAACATGGTAGTAGTGAGGGGTTGTAGACCCCTGAGTGAGAAGGGTGAGGAAAATAATAGAATGGTGACAGTGTGTAAATAGTGACTTGGTAAGATAGGAAGTTTCTCTATTTCGTTTAAGAGAGTTTTCCTCTTTTGCGTCCCAACGCGTTTCGGCTCGCTCCTGGAGCCTTTTTCAAGGGTGTAAGTCACATAATATTCCTGAAATAGTCAGATAGATACTCTCAGTTACAAATTGGTGATACCTATTGATTGATGTATCAAGCAATGGTATCTCCAGACAATATTGTTACATACATTTTGTTTTGCCGCGAGTAGAGATGGAGTTCCCTCTAGAAACAGCGAGAGCGTGAGCCTTGTAAGCCTGCAAGGTATTAAGTGAGTTTAGGAAATCATATTTGTATCGACCAGTGCTGAGTGTTGTTGGGGTTAAACTTACTGGCTATGTGGTAGGTCTCGGTGCCCAGGATTGCCAGATGGGACATACAGAAAGGTCCCATTCAGGTGATGCTGGGGTGTCTTGCTGGGTTGTACTCCAGATTAGAATAGTATATCCAGTCATGGAAAATCTCTGAAAGAATGATTTGAGGAGTTAAGTTCAGTGTGTGGGAATTTTGAGTGCAACCGGCATGTATAGACCCTTTCATAGGCTAGTACCTTGTGGGTTCCTTGCTTGCGTTGAGGTCGGGCATCTGATTGTATGCCTGTTGGAGCCTGTTGGATGGTGTGCTCCGATCTGCAGGAATGCATGGGTATGATGTATTGTATGTTATATGAAGATAAGTGTAATATAATATATATAAAGTATATATGTAATAAAAAATGAAAAAAATGAAAGATGGACGGTAAAGTGGTATAGGCCACTTGTGCTTGTTGTATTATTATATTTTGGGATAATATATGTGTATAGCCATCTATGGGCTTTAAAAATCTGGCTATGTATTAGCCACTTATTAAATTAGTATATATTGGAGCATCTATCCGTGCATCTTTGTGGTGATTAGTGCCTCAATTTAAGCGACTGTGTGTCGCTGAATGCATTGCAATTCCTGGTAAAAAGTCAGCAAAAGTGTGAGGGAGTTTACTTGATTTATGAGCCCAATATGTATCAGGTAAGGTGCCATCATATACTAGAAAGTGTGTGTACTGGTGGCTGTAAAATATATATATGCAAGACCAGAAGGTATCCTCACAGTGGGGGTACAAAAACCAGTGTGCAAAAATGTGACTCTTTTATTGCTGTTACATGTTTAAACAATGCTGGCCTGTTGGGGCCAGTAACTCACTTTTGAAAAATGCAGGAATGTCTCTCCAATGTGCGGGCTAGTAGCGGCTCTTGGGTACCTCTCTCCTCTCAGCCTGTGTGAGAGTGAGAGGACCCGATGCTCCCCGGCCTTTTAACGAGGCTCGCGCATGCGCAGATCGCGCCGCACGTTCCTCTCGCTGATTCCCTTCAGCTGACGTTAGGCTGTGGGGCGCGTGCGCGAGTTGCGCGCGCAACCTCACCTACGTCATCCGGGATATCAGCTGGCGGCCGCCGACAAGGTAAGGCGTGCTTCCACTGATGTGGGAGGGGGCGTGATGACGAAGCCTCATCGCTTCTGTGTGCCCCGGTCGGCCTGGTGGGCGGCGACAGGGGCTTACCTTGTCGGGTGTTTGTAGTGGGTAAAATCATGTCATAACTATGCGGCTCACATGAAAAGATAAATAATACAAAACTGGCATGTAATTAAATAAATACTGAAGTAAACATATGTAATCTCTTTAGTGGTCTCATATAAAGAAGTATTAACAGCAGTGTGCAATTGGATCTGAATATCAATGGGATAACAGATGTTCTGGGAGGGGGATATATATATACCCCGGGATGGTTACCCGTATACTAATCGGATTGGAGGTTGGGAAGGCCTGTGCCCGACATACTTGGACCATTGGGGGGTACAGTGATAGATGTTTTTATGGGGGGGAAAGGGAAAAGGATTGGAGAATAGGAGATATGGAGCCAAACGGCGAAAGAGGACAGTGGTGTTAATAGCCCACCTGTGTGTCTAGGGCTGGGGTTTGGACTGTGGGCAGGAAAGGGGGAGGAGTCAGAGCATCGATCGGAGAATCAACGATCGTGGAGTTTAGAAGTAGAGATGTAAAATCATGTCAAAATGGTGAAGCGAATGATAGAAAAAATTGATAGAAAAATGACCCAGGTTTCTGATGTGTTTATGTTCCAGTTATCTCAGTCCGTTTTCCCAGAAGAGAAACCCTCTAGGAACGGTCTATAACTTTCTGCTTCATTTAGTCCTGGTGGTGTGGTGGCCTTGAGGCGTTGAATCCACCTCATCTCAAGTTGCAATAGGGTCTTGTTCCAATCACCCCCCCTCCTGGGGATGTGTACCCTTTCTAGGGCCATGAAGGTTACATTCGGCATTCTGTGGGCATGTTTGTGGGCCACATGACGTCCTAAAGGTAAATAGAAGTTGCATAACTCCATGCTGTTCATAGGCTGGTTTACTCTTTTGCCAAATTCTTGCTTTGTTTTGCCAACGTAAAACGCATTGCAGTCGCATCTCATTAAATAGACGATGCCCTTAGTATGGCAATTCGCATAGTGTTTGGGTTCAAAGGACTCTCCATTTGGTAAGGTGGTTTTTATGCATTTTTTTATTACTCTGCAGTTGTCGCATGTTCCACATGGATAGGTCCCCCTGACTTTGCATGGGTCCTTGCGATTTCCTTCACAGAATTCACTTCTGATTAGGTCGTTTTTGATTGCTCCTGCTTTCCTGTATGTGATTGGTGGCTTCTCGGTGATGAATCTTTTTACAGTTGGGTCCTCGTTGAGGATGGCCCAGTGTTTCTTTAGGATGTTGCTTATTTTATTGTGTTCGTTCGTATATCTCATAATGAGTCTAGTCTTGTGTTCTTTTGGTTCTGGGTCCTTGTTCTTTTTCTTAAATAGAATATCTCTTCTGTCTTTTCTCGCCACTCTGTTAAAGCCCATAGATGGCTATACACATATATAATCCCAAAATATAATAACACAACAAGCACAAGTGGCCTATACCACTTTACCGTCCATCTTTCATTTTTTTCATTTTTTTCATTTTTTATTACATATATACTTTATATATATTATATTACACTTATCTTCATATAACATACAATACATCATACCCATGCATTCCTGCAGATCGGAGCACACCATCCAACAGGCTCCAACAGGCATACAATCAGATGCCCGACCTCAACGCAAGCAAGGAACCCACAAGGTACTAGCCTATGAAAGGGTCTATACATGCCGGTTGCACTCAAAATTCCCACACACTGAACTTAACTCCTCAAATCATTCTTTCAGAGATTTTCCCTGACTGGATATACTATTCTAATCTGGAGTACAACCCAGCAAGACACCCCAGCATCACCTGAATGGGACCTTTCTGTATGTCCCATCTGGCAATCCTGGGCACCGAGACCTACCACATAGCCAGTAAGTTTAACCCCAACAACACTCAGCACTGGTCGATACAAATATGATTTCCTAAACTCACTTAATACCTTGCAGGCTTACAAGGCTCACGCTCTCGCTGTTTCTAGAGGGAACTCCATCTCTACTCGCGGCAAAACAAAATGTATGTAACAATATTGTCTGGAGATACCATTGCTTGATACATCAATCAATAGGTATCACCAATTTGTAACTGAGAGTATCTATCTGACTATTTCAGGAATATTATGGGACTTACACCCTTGAAAAAGGCTCCAGGAGCGAGCCGAAACGCGTTGGGACGCAAAAGAGGAAAACTCTCTTAAACGAAATAGAGAAACTTCCTATCTTACCAAGTCACTATTTACACACTGTCACCATTCTATTATTTTCCTCACCCTTCTCACTCAGGGGTCTACAACCCCTCACTACTACCATGTTATACTGTATATATATGATTTTACATACAGTAAACAAAATTTAATTTTACTAAGTATTGTACTCATTTTTACTATCTATACCTTGCCCATAAAGTCCCACCAATCTTTAGGCCTGAGGTACCTAACCCCATAAACATTACGACAGGGACGGTGGCAAACCACACACTATCCTATAGGTGGATAATGATCAAACAACCCCTAGAATTCACAATTTAGGATGGACAACACATCCACACCTCACTGATCATCATCCAACTTCACCCTTTACAAAAGACATGTCTTTATATCATCTGATAACACTGGAATCAATCAGCAGGATCCCAGTATAAACACGTTATCGGACAAAATACTGTGAGCAATCGTAAAAAAAGTACAGTTTCCCCCTTCTGACGGATTACCGAGTTTGGTAACCAAACAAGGAGGTTGGAGCATCAATAACCGATTGCAACTTTAACCTTCCCCCACTAAAAGAAGTGGTGGACAACATTAATGAACCTGGAAGAAATGGAGGACACAAGCGGAGAACTAATCGGAAAAGAATGGGAAAACCTAATGACTGGTATACATAAGACCTTCCAGGGACAAGAACAACAGGACTCTGACGTTACGGCCCTATTCAACACTCTCAGAAGACACTTGGAACGAAAATCAGCGCTATATTGGCACATAAAATCTTTTGAACGCTATATACGAGAAAACATCAATCCCATAGGTCTGAGAGTACAAATATTCCCGACCATGGAAAATATCAGTACGAAACTGAAGAAAGAATGGGAAGAAATACTCAACACTTGCTCAAAGAACCTAATGCTCCTTCTTAAGAATGAATATGAAGACCAATTAAAGACCATTGAAGATGAGATTAAGGGGGTCTATGAACAACTAACCCCTTGAAGTCGGTAACCCTGTATTCAGAACAGGAAAAAAGACTGAAGGAGCATTTGGAACAACACAGTAAAGAAATTTTAAGAAAGAAAGAAAAGAAATATTGGAGGGATAAAAATGCGTTCAGTAAACCAGCATATGAACAGCATGGAGTTATGCAACTTCTATTTACCTTTAGGACGTCATGTGGCCCACAAACATGCCCACAGAATGCCGAATGTAACCTTCATGGCCCTAGAAAGGGTACAGGAGGGGGGGTGATTGGAACAAGACCCTATTACAACTTGAGATGAGGTGGATTCAACGCCTCAAGGCCACCACACCACCAGGACTAAATGAAGCAGAAAGTTATAGACCGTTCCTAGAGGGTTTCTCTTCTGGGAAAACGGACTGAGATAACTGGAACATAAACACATCAGAAACCTGGGTCATTTTTCTATCAATTTTTTCTATCATTCGCTTCACCATTTTGACATGATTTTACATCTCTACTTCTAAACTCCACGATCGTTGATTCTCCGATCGATGCTCTGACTCCTCCCCCTTTCCTGCCCACAGTCCAAACCCCAGCCCTAGACACACAGGTGGGCTATTAACACCACTGTCCTCTTTCGCCGTTTGGCTCCATATCTCCTATTCTCCAATCCTTTTCCCTTTCCCCCCCATAAAAACATCTATCACTGTACCCCCCAATGGTCCAAGTATGTCGGGCACAGGCCTTCCCAACCTCCAATCCGATTAGTATACGGGTAACCATCCCGGGGTATATATATATCCCCCTCCCAGAACATCTGTTATCCCATTGATATTCAGATCCAATTGCACACTGCTGTTAATACTTCTTTATATGAGACCACTAAAGAGATTACATATGTTTACTTCAGTATTTATTTAATTACATGCCAGTTTTGTTTTATTTATCTTTTCATGTGAGCCGCATAGTTATGACATGATTTTACCCACTACAAACACCCGACAAGGTAAGCCCCTGTCGCCGCCCACCAGGCCGACCGGGGCACACAGAAGCGATGAGGCTTCATCATCACGCCCCCTCCCACATCAGTGGAAGCACGCCTTACCTTGTCGGCGGCCGCCAGCTGATATCCCGGATGACGTAAGTGAGGTTGCGCGCCCCACAGCCTAACGTCAGCTGAAGGGAATCAGCGAGAGAAACGTGCGGCGCGATCTGCGCATGCGCGAGCCTCGTTAAAAGGCCGGGGAGCATCGGGTCCTCTCACTCTCACACAGGCTGAGAGGAGAGAGGTACCCAAGAGCCGCTACTAGCCCGCACATTGGAGAGACATTCCTGCATTTTTCAAAAGTGAGTTACTGGCCCCAACAGGCCAGCATTGTTTAAACATGTAACAGCAATAAAAGAGTCACATTTTTGCACACTGGTTTTTGTACCCCCACTGTGAGGATACCTTCTGGTCTTGCATATATATATTTTACAGCCACCAGTACACACACTTTCTAGTATATGATGGCACCTTACCTGATACATATTGGGCTCATAAATCAAGTAAACTCCCTCACACTTTTGCTGACTTTTTACCAGGAATTGCAATGCATTCAGCGACACACAGTCGCTTAAATTGAGGCACTAATCACCACAAAGATGCACGGATAGATGCTCCAATATATACTAATTTAATAAGTGGCTAATACATAGCCAGAATTTTAAAGCCCATAGATGGCTATACACATATATTATCCCAAAATATAATAATACAACAAGCACAAGTGGCCTATACCACTTTACCGTCCATCTTTCATTTTTTTCATTTTTTATTACATATATACTTTATATATATTATATTACACTTATCTTCATATAACATACAATACATCATACCCATGCATTCCTGCAGATCGGAGCACACCATCCAACAGGCTCCAACAGGCATACAATCAGATGCCCGACCTCAACGCAAGCAAGGAACCCACAAGGTACTAGCCTATGAAAGGGTCTATACATGCCGGTTGCACTCAAAATTCCCACACACTGAACTTAACTCCTCAAATCATTCTTTCAGAGATTTTCCCTGACTGGATATACTATTCTAATCTGGAGCACAACCCAGCAAGACACCCCAGCATCACCTGAATGGGACCTTTCTGTATGTCCCATCTGGCAATCCTGGGCACCGAGACCTACCACATAGCCAGTAAGTTTAACCCCAACAACACTCAGCACTGGTCGATACAAATATGATTTCCTAAACTCACTTAATACCTTGCAGGCTTACAAGGCTCACGCTCTCGCTGTTTCTAGAGGGAACTCCATCTCTACTCGCGGCAAAACAAAATGTATGTAACAATATTGTCTGGAGATACCATTGCTTGATACATCAATCAATAGGTATCACCAATTTGTAACTGAGAGTATCTATCTGACTATTTCAGGAATATTATGTGACTTACACCCTTGAAAAAGGCTCCAGGAGCAAGCCGAAACGCGTTGGGACGCAAAAGAGGAAAACTCTCTTAAACGAAATAGAGAAACTTCCTATCTTACCAAGTCACTATTTACACACTGTCACCATTCTATTATTTTCCTCACCCTTCTCACTCAGGGGTCTACAACCCCTCACTACTACCATGTTATACTGTATATATATGATTTTACATACAGTAAACAAAATTTATTTTTACTAAGTATTGTACTCATTTTTACTATCTATACCTTGCCCATAAAGTCCCACCAATCTTTAGGCCTGAGGTACCTAACCCCATAAACCTCCATTTTCTCCATCAGCCCATCCCCCACGGTTATTGCCTTTTGTTTCACTTGACCCTCCCTTCTAGCTTGTAAGCTCTAACGAGCTGGGCTCTCTAGTTCCTCCTGTTTTGAATTGTATTGTAATATTGTAACTGTATTGTCTTCCCTCACATTGTAAAGCGCTGCGCAAACTGTTGGCGCTATATAAATCCTTAAAAGGGGGGAAGCTGCGCTAAGTGACACAAAACATAAATCCAAATGAGTCCAAAAAGTCCCAATGTTTTGATAAAAAATAAATAATGAAATCAGAAAGTCCAAAAATATTCAACCGAATATCCACCCGTGCAGAATATGAGTATATTTACTGCTTACCAGAAGTAGCAGTATAGTAGGCCTTGTATGAGATTTAGCCGAACCAGATAAATTTCGTTAAGGATTCCTCACCAGCGATGGCCGTCCCAGAATCACGATTCAAAGGAGTATTGGAATAAAAAACAAATAAAACATAGCGTGATACTGTATAAAAATTGAGTGATTCACTCCCGAGTGTGTCAGAAGGAAAAAAGAAGGTGCTAGTACAACCCACCACCAACACAGGCTGCTTACCAGATAAATGATATATGTAAGCAAATAAACAGCAATCCAGAAGATGATAGAAACCTTAAGTAAACCACCACCTTTTGCGTGTTATAATTACCAAATAAATGATAAGTGAAGGCAAATCAATATGCAGCAATCCCAAATGAATAGTACAGCCGTAAGATAAACCACCACCTTGCTCTTAATGTAATTACCAAATGTTGAAAGTAGATGAGCATAAAGGGTAGCTTCAGATGGACTAAAGACCCACTAAGGAGCTTTACCACAATAACCTGCTTACCAGAGATAAGCAAAATAAATGCCAAATCTTGGATTCGGATGTCCCTGGAAATGATCCAATCTCCTATAGACAAAACGGTCCCTGATGGTGTAGAGGCCGATCCCCAGATATGGCTCCAAGAATCATATAAAAATAATGATGGAGATATCCATAGTGTGAACCCATATTTATTGGAATAAAAAATAAAAGTATTGCACTTACATATAGGATCTTTAAAAAGCGCTAAATCGAAGCTGCCGGCCGGACAGCTCCAAACACCCGCCTGAGCGTCTCGTAGGTGACGTCAGCACGCCGCGACCAACGTACGTTTCGTCAAAGAATGACGTTCTCACCTGGATTATATTTTGACCACGTTTACTGTTCGGTTTTTTACCATTACATTAAAGGTGTGATTTTACTGCATTTTCTGTCTCAGTCTGATTTGTGTTTCTTGAGAGTAGGCGAAGGCCATGAATTCAGAAGATGCAGGCAATCCACCTAGTGGTGATATTTTTTCCAGATTGGATGAGCAGGACCACCGCATGGATCAGTTTGCCATAGCGTTACAGACGCTCCTGATTCGTACTGCCCACCCGGATCCTCCCACTGTGGCTGTTCCCGTACAACCAGTGTTGCAATCCATCCCTGCTGCTTCTCCAGTCTCTGTGCAGGCACCTGCCTCAAATAATACCTTTGTAAGAGGTATGTCTGTTTCCACCCTGCTTCCCCAGCCTTTTGGGGGTGGTCCAGTTCAATGCAGAGGGTTTTTCAACTAGGTTGGAATATACTTTGAGATGGTGCCCCAGGCATTCCCCATGGACAGAAGCAAAGTAGGGTTTATTATTTTTTGCTTTCTGATGGAGCCTTGGCCTGCGCAAACCCTCTATGGCAGATGCAAAAACCCATTGTTCTGAGTTGCACTGAGTTTGTGGCTTCCTTTAAAAGGGTATTTGGCATTCCCGCTCGCTCCATCACACCCAGGGCCGGCCACCAGACTGCCTCCGCTGCTCACTGACCCAGGAGAGTGGAGCAGGAGGCAGTCAATGTAAAGCAGAGGGAGAATCATCAGTGCTGAATGTACAGTGGGGCGGGCTGTACATTCTGCAACAAAGTTTGTTAAATTGGTCCTGTAGCTGTTCCTTATATGTACATTTAACTTTTCCGGCCTCTTATTGCTACCTGTCCCAACTTTTTTGGAATGTGTAGCTCTCATGAAATCCAAAATGAGCCAATATTTGGCATGACATTTCAAAATGTCTCACCTTCAACCTTTGATATGTTATCTATATTATATTGTGAATAAAATATATGTTTATTAGATTTGTAAATTAGTCCATTAAGCTGGTGTAAGCTGGTGATTGGTTGCTAGGACCCCCTAGCAACCAATCACCTGCTGTTAACTAGCAAAGTTAACTTTGGCAGTGCCCGTCCCACTGTATATTCAGGGCTGGTGATGATTCTCCCTGTCCCCCTCTTCTTTACACTCACTGATTCCTGCTCTGCTCTCCTAATAAGGTAGGATGGGTGGGCTTTTGCTGTATAATGTAAATGGTTCTTCGGGGGGGGGGGGTGTATATATAATCTAAAGGGTTCCATGGGGGGGGGGGGGCTGTATAATGTAAGGGGTTCATGGGGGGGCTGTATATATAATTTAAAGGGTTCAATGGGGGGGGGGGAAGGCTGTATAATGTAAATGGTTCTTTGGGGGAGGGGGGCTGTATATATAATCTAAAGGGTTCCATGGGGAGGGCTGTATATTGTGAATGGTTCATGGGGGGGCTGTATATATAATCTAAACGGTTCCATTGGGGGGGGGGGCTGTATAATGTAAATGGTTCATTGGGGGGGCTGTATATATAATCTAAAGGGTTCCATGGGGGGGCTGTATAATGTAAATGGTTCATTGGGTGGGGGGCTGTATATATAATCTAAAGGGTTCCATGGGGGGGAGGCTGTATAATGTAAATGGTTCATGGGGGGGCTGTATAATCTAAAAGGATCCATGGGGGACTGTATAATGTAAAGGGTTCCCTGGGAGGGGGGCTATATATTGTAAAGAGTTCCATGGAGGGGGGGGGCTGTATAATGTAAAGGGTTCCATGGGGGGGGCTGTATGAATGTAAAGGGTTCCATGGGGGGCTGTATGAATGTAAAGGGGTCCATGGGGTGCTGAATAATGTAAAGGGTTCCATGGGGGGGCTGTATAATGTAAAGGGGCGCATGGGGGGCTGTGTAATATAAAGGGGCCCATGGGGGGCTGTGTAATGTAAAGGCGCCCACGGGGGGCTGTGTAATGCAAAGGAGCCCACGGGGGGGGGGGGTGCTGTGTAATGTAAAGGAGTCCATGGGGGGCTGTTTAATGGAGAGGGGCCTATGGTGGGGGCTGTGTAATGTAAAGGGGTCCACAAGGGGCTGTGTAATGTAAAAGGGTTCACAGGAATGGGGGGCTGTGTAATGTAAAGGGGTCCAGAGGTGTGAGGGGGAGCTGTGTAATGTAAAAGGGTCCAGAGGTATGAGGAGGGAGCTGTGTAACGTAAAGGGGTCCAGAGGTGTGAGGGGGGAGGGGGGAGCTGTGTAATGTAAAGGGGACAAGAGGTGTGAGGGGGGAGCTGTGTAATGTAAAGGGGTCCAGAGGTGTGGGGGGGGGGCTGTGTAATGTAAAGGGGTCCAGAGGTGTGGGGGGTTGTGTAATGTAAAGGGGTCAAGAGGTGTGGGGAGGCTGTGTAATGTGAAGAGGTCCAGAGGTACGGGGGCTGTGTAATGTAAAGGGGTCCAGAGATACGGGGGTGTGTAATGGGAAAGGATCCAGAAGTACGGGGCTGTGTACTGTAAATGGGTCCAGAGGTAGGGGGGCTGTGTAATGTAAAGTGATCCAAAGATACGGGGGGTTGTGTAATGTAAAGGGGTCCAGAGGTACAGAGACTGTGTATTGTAAAGGGGTCCAGCGGCTGTGTAATGTAAAGGGGGTCTTCCTACATTTTACCCGCAGGTATAGCTGCAGTCCTATAGATTTCTATTAGATTGCACATTTTGTTCTGCATTTTCTGAAAGTGCACCAAAATGCCTGCATGCTGCTTCAGAAAACAGGAAAATAATTTTTTTTGGGGGGGGGGGGGAGTGACACCATGTTTTACTGCACCAGGTGACAGCAATCCTAGTGACGCCACTGGTGGTTACATGTATTTCTGTCTGGTGCCTCAGGTCAGTCTGCGCTGTTTTTGCAGAGGAGGAGGGGTTCCTGGCCGCCATGGGGGAGCAGAGGGAGGAGAATTCTTTCAGGTTTCGGGCTGCAGTGCGCGGAGGTGCTACACGCAACGTCACTTGATGACAAGTCGATGTGTGGTGCGTCGCCTGCAGTGGTGTATTTAGGTTTTGTTCTGCCCTAGGCCTGACTAATCTCGTGCACCCCCTAATTTAACTATGACCCACCCCTTCCTGTCAAGACCACACCCCTTCCTGTTTAAGACCCGCCCTGTCATCTGTAAACCACGCCCATTCCTGTATGTAAAATAAAATTCACCAAAAAAGAACTGGCTCTTTAACTGGAATTTCAGTAGCGCAGGGATGGTGATGACCTCCCACTATAACACACTGCCAAGTGCCAATCCAATGTGATTACTCAAAATAACTGGATCTGATAAGATGCATAAATATGAGATAAATAAAATCCCATCCATAAGAGTCCATAAAGTCCATTAATAAAGTGCATAGAGCATTTCAAGGTGCATTCATGAGGAGTCCAAAGTGCAATCATGCAGGATCATTGGTGTGAATTATAGGACCACCCTTGCTTGCCACCACCTTCAGTGCCAGGACAGGTGGTGGCAAGCAAGGGTGGTCCTATAATTCACACCATTAATCCTGCATGATTGCACTTTGGACTCCTCATGAATGCACCTTGAAATGCTCTATGCACTTTATTAATGGACTTTATGGACTCTTATGGATGTTATTTTATGTGATTTTATTTATCTCATATTTATGCATCTTATCAGATCCAGTTATTTTGAGTAATGTGGAGCTTGTGGCGGTGGGAGGCAGCATGGGACAGGTCAGGGAGGGGCTTTTTTTGTGGGGGGGCTGCAAAAAATCCCTAGAACAGCCATCGGCCTGGGCCTTGTCGGCCTAGGCCAAGATACAGGCAGCGTAGTAATAGTTAGAGCATACTTTGAAGTACATTTTTTTTTTTTTTTTAGTTTTATTTTTTTTTTACATTTTTTTTTACAGTACTTTCACAGAATGTAAACTGTTTAATGATTTTTCATTGATTTCAGCATGCATGAAACACTTGATGAAATCACAATGCAACATCATTAAACAGTTCACATTCTGTTAAAATGTACTGCAATCAATGCACAGCTGCAGCACAGTTAAGTTATTTTTACAGTACCTGCTGCTCCGCTCCTGGCTCCTGCTGTCCTGGCCTGGGGGTTCCCGGGTTCTCCTCTGCTCTGTGGACTCCATCCCCTGCTGTCTCTCTCCTCTCGTCCAAAACTGTGTGCAGGGCAGCCCAGGGCAGGGATGTGCAGGGATGGCGGCCGCGCGGAGGAGGGTGGGCGGAGAATTTACCGGCAGCATCTATGGGGGTGGCACTGTCCCTCCCCTCCCTCCCCCCTGGCAAAGTACGCCGCCGTTGCCGCCGTCGCCACCCTTCAGCAGCTGAAGTGAAAGGCGAGCCGCAAGTGAAAAGTCTGTTTTTTTCTTCAAGCCGCCGGCCGCCTGGGACTGCTTGTGTGCGACGGGCGGCGGAGGGCGGAAGGATACAGAACGTTGCCGGTACCCGGCCGGGACTCGGGAGGACGGGTTGGGGGGGGTTTCGTGCGGGGGGGGCGGCTTTTTTGCCGCCCCCCCCGCAAAGTGCCGCCCTAGGCCTGGGCCTTGTCGGCCTAGGCCTAGATACAGCACTGGTCGCCTGCCCGCCTGGGGGGGTGCCAGATATAGGATCCGCCCCGGGTGCCAAATGCTCTAGGTACGCCCCTGGCCAAGAGCCTCATGTCCATCAAACAGAGTACGAGAACTGTTGCCGATTACGCCATTGAATTATGTACCCTGGCAGCAGAGGTTGCTTGGAACAATGAGGCCCTCGTGGCTGCTTTTTTCTCATGGTCTCTCGGATAACATTAAAGATGAGATAGCAGCCCAAAACATACCTATGGATCTGGAGAAGTTAATCACGTTTGCCATTCTCATTGACTCCAGACTCTGAGAGAGACCTTTCTTTAAGGAGCACTTGCGGAAGCCTCCTGTACCTTTGGCTCCAAGCTTTGCATTCCCACCATTGCCAACCTCACTGCCCATGCCACCAGTGAAGTAGAACCCATGCAGTTGGGCTTCACATGCCTCTCTGTGGAGGAGAGAACCTTTAGAAGGAGGGAGAGATTGTGCCTTTATTGTGGCCAGGCAGGTCACGTATTGAAGTCTTGTCCTACCTGTCTGGGAAACGCCCGCACCTGAGGTCCTGTAGGCGACAGACCTTAGGTGATGTTTTTGTGTCCCCAGTTATCCTGAATGAGTCGTCCATTGATACACAGGCTCTAATCGATTCTGGGGCTGCAGGCCTTTTCATAGATAGTGTCTTTGTGTCTAAGCACTCGATTCCACTGCAGCTTTGTGTCACTCCACTTGCCATTGAGGCTATTGGGGAGAGACCTTTACAGCCTGCCCATGTGACTCATGATACTGCTCCATTGACCTTGGTCGTAGGGGATCTGTACCATGATATAATCCAATTTCAAGTAATTTCCTCACCTCATTACCCGTTGGTCATTGGTTATCCTTGGGCACAACCCCTCTTTTGATTGGCATTGTGCTAAGGTTCTTTCCTGGTCGCCACAATGCAGTTAATCATGTTTTCAGAAAGTGGTTAAGGCCTTGTGCACCTCTTCACTCTCCTCCTTGCCAGAGAAGTACCTTGAATTTAGCAATGTCTTTTGACAAAGGTCAGACCGGGAGTTTGCCTCCACACCGGTCGTATAATTGCGCAATTGACCATCTACCCTTTGTCTATCTCAGAGGATAAAGCCATGGAGGACTATGTTGCCGATTCACTTTCTTGAGGGTTCATCCGCAAGTCCTCGTCTCCTGCTGGTGCTGGCTTCATCTTTAGGAAAAATAAAAGCGGGAAACTGAGACCTTGTATCGATTATATGGTTCTCAATCGCATCATGATTAAGAACCCTTAACCAATTCCATTGATTACAGAATTATTTGACCCCCTCAAGGGAGCCACAGTTTTCACTAAGCTCAATTTGAAAGGGGCATCGTTCTGGTGAGGATCAAGGTGGGTGACCAATGGAAAACTGCATTTAATACTAGGACTGGACATTACATATACCTTGTAATGCCATTTGGTCTCTGCACTGTTCCTGCAGTTTTTCTGGAATTCATCAATGATGTATTCTGAGATATGTTACAGCAATGTGTGGTGGTTTATCTCGACAATATTCTCCACGTATTCACAATTCCAGCACACCGATGTCTCCCATGTGCTTTAGAGGTTAAGAGATAATAACCTGGATTTTAAAGTTGGAGACTTGCGAGTTCCATCGTGAACAGGTTACATTTCTGGTTTATATAATTTCTACTGCCAGTTTTTCGATGGACCCAGAGAAACTATCTGGAGCTCTACAGTGGCCTTGACCTGTAGGTCTACGTCCGCTACAACGTTTTTCTTGGCTTTGCCAATTAATATTGGAAATGTATTTGTAACTTCTCTTCTCTGATCAAACCCCTGGCGGATATGACCAGGAAGGATGGCAACCTACAGAATTGGTCCCCGGGTTCCTTTAAATTCTTTGAGTCTCTCAAGGCTGCCTTCGTTTCAGCTTCTGTGCTGGCACATCCTGATCCTACATTACCCTTTGTTCTTGAGGTTGATGCATCTGAGACTGGAGTAGGCACCCTTCTGTCTCAATGTCCTACCTCTGAGAGCGATATGCATCATTGTAACTAGTTTTCTAAGAAATTGTCTCCTGCAGAATGCAATTACAAGATTGGGGACAGAGAATTGCTAGCTATCATTTTAGCTCTTAAAGAATGGAGGCATCTCTTCGAGGGTACCACTGTGCCGGTCCTCATTTTGGCTGACCCTATGAATCTAACATTCTTGTCGGAGGCTAAACACTTATTTCTCAGAAGGGCACGATGGGCTCTTTTTCTGTCAAGCTTCAATTAGATAGACTCATTCTTACTCAGTACTATTACTGTAAGGGCTGATGCATTATCCTCCAAGATGGAGTCAGTTTCTACTCCTGTGATACCTCCAGATCACATTCTAGCCACTATTCACACTAGCCTCACTTTACTTTTGGTGACAGAATTCTGGGTGCTCAGATCCATTCCCCTTCTGAAAAACCTTGTTACCTCTGCTTTGTCTCTGAGAATCTCCACATTGCTTTGCTCCAGACATACCATTCTGCCAAGGCAGCTGGTCACCCTGGGAAGAATTAGCTCATCTGGTCTATTTCTCAACAATTCTTGGGTCTCTTGGGTCTCATCCTCGGACGAACATTGTCCTGTCCTCCTCCGTGCTTTCCATAGATGTTTTCCCCTCAAACCCGGTGCTCCTCAGAGGAGGAGGGGTAGTTGAGGAAGCGGTACTGTCAGGGCTGGGCTCGCAGCAGCTCTCTTCTCTGTGCTCAGGCTGCTCAGCTGTTGGGTAATTGTCAAAATTCATTGTTTCCCAAGTGGCTCACCTGGTTATCATTATCTGTTCGTTAGTCCCATCTACAGCCGGTATCAGGACAATATCCCCCCGGACAATATCCCCTGGACAATATCCCCCCGGAAAACATCCCCCTGGACATAATCCCCCCGGGACAACATCCCCCGGGCAATATCCCCCGGGACGTAGGGTTAGGGTTAGAGGGTTAGGGTTAGAGGGGGGGGGGTATTGTCTAGGGGGATATTGTCCAGGGAGGATATTGTCCGGGGAATGTTGTCCCGGGGGGATATTGTCCGGGGGGGATGTTGTCCAGGGGGGATATTGTTTGGGGGATATTGTCCGGGGGGATATTGTCCTAGAATCCTACAGCCAGCCCCTTCTGGCTATTTAGGCTGCCTTGTTCATTCCTTTCCTGCCTTCGTCTGGTTAACATATCTGGAGTATCTCTGCTGGGTTCCTGTGAAAGACTTTGCCGGGCTGATGTCCCTTCTGGTTCCTGATCCTGTTCTTCTGCCTCAGACTACGCTCATTTCTGGTTTCCTTATCACTGGCTCATCTGACTTCCGGTTTTGGCCTCCAAACCCTGGTGTATATTTTGACTACGTTTACTGTTTTGTACCATTTTTTACCATTACATTAAAGGTGTGATTTTACTGCATTTTCTGTCTCAGTCTGATTCATGGCTCCTGACACCCTTCAATGTAGTGATGAGGCCAGGGGATCGCAGACAGCCTACTCACAGCCTGAAGCTTTGAGCAGAAGAAAACAGTACTGTAGCCTGCTAAGCCAAGGGATAGGGTAAGCCATAAAACTACTCCCTGATCCCTAGAGTAAACTAGCCTCAGCACTGACAGATAACAGTCATCATAACAGGTTCCCTTTAAGTATGTGATAGATCATTCAGTGGAATATTTATAGTGTGCTATATGTGCAGAAGTGTTGGCATATTTTTGATTAGACATGCCTCAAAAAAAAACACCTCTAGATAAAAATACTTCAGTCTGGGATCCCAGTTGCGTTTAACAAGTCATGCCATGTTGTTTAATAAAAAGACATTTTAGCAAGTGTGGCTCAACAATGCATTTTCATTATACATGTGCTTCTGCCTTCTTGTTATTAACAGGAATATAAAAACCTATCAAATCTGATGATTTTGATAATTATGTGAGAGGCTGTCTTTTTAATAATTACCAAAATGATCCAACCTATTCCCAAGACTTGGACATCGTTTTAATGAGCTGTTTAAGTTATTTTAAAGTCAACCCAAACACTGAATTTACAAACATGCAAGTTCATGCCCCTTTTAGGTTACATGCCAAATCTTTCAGTAATTAGAATTGACAGTCTTGTTGATATCTTATGATCCTTCCATTCGGTGTGCTGTCAGTGGTAATTCCTGCAGAATAGTGGCGATGCTCATCCACTGCCATCAAACAGGCGAGTGACATGGTTACCCTTACTTACTGATGTAGGGCTACTCAAGGCTGCCATGCAGAAACACTGCATGCTTCTTTTTTCACCTACAGCAGTGAGATGTATAGCTAGTTCTATTGATACTTGGAGTCCAGGAACAGGCAGTGACTGTTGCACATAGATGCACTGTTATGGCTTTCTGCCCCTCCTTAAGTCCTGACAACGTACAGTCCACAGACATAGGAGGTGGTCACATGAAGAATGTTCTGCTTAATTGGTGAACTTTTATGTCTGTTATTTTGTTAACCAATATTTTTCCATTAAAACCTTCCATTAAAACACCTAAATATTGCCTAGGTAGAAATTGTTGTTCCTTCTTGTGTTGTCGTGTGAACTATATACAGTCATAGTGGGTAAAAGGAAGGTCATGCCCATGAAGTAATAAATACTGTACAATGCTGAGAAACTGATGTATATGTTTTCAATTCAAACACAGTCCTGCCATTTTATCTGCTGGCAAAGGGTGATTAAAAAAAAAGCTAAATATGCCCTAATAAATGTAAAATAAAAAGGCTTACCTAAAGTCAGCCTGTTAGGGCTTTTACATTTCTGTAGTAACATGCCACTCTACATTGTGCCTGTGAATATTGGTGCCATCAGGGGCCAGATATAGGAGCAAGAAAGCTTCCCAGTAGTAGCACCTCAACTAAAGTGTTGGCCTCCTTGCAGCTGCTCAGTTCTGCAGAATGGATTACAAAGTGGTTCTGGCAGCGGCATAGCTCCCAACTGTCCTTCATTTGTAGGTACTGTCCCTCTATTGGAACCAAAAAAACTTTTTACTCTTCAGTTGTCCTTTCTTGTCAGATGTATAGGCCTCTTTAAAAAACTGACCCTGTCCCTCTGCCTCAGACTACACTGATTTCTTAATCAAAATTGGTAAATTACACAAAATCTTTACTCTACTCTATATTTTTGCATTTACCTTTTTCTAAAACCAGATTAATGAAAGAATGGTGGTGAAGTAAAAACCGATTATGGGAATAACCAAACATTTTTTGCATATTCATTTTTAATGATCTTTGTGAACGGAGGCTGTGTATTTACACTTTGCGCTAGGTATTCTTCATTCTTATGTCAGAAAGTTGGGAGGTATGCAGCAGCCAACAATAGAACAGAGGAGCTTTCTGATGCACGTTTTAGTTTTATCATGCTTTAAGCCCACATTGCTATGGCCAGCACAAAGTAAGATAGACCACAGTACACTGGGGTGCCTTTACGTGGCCACTGTGATTTACACATATGTTTGCAAAACCACTTGTTTTTAATGCCAACTGTTAGACCAAGTCAATTTGCTTTTGTTTTCTTTTTGGTTTTTGTAGGCTAGCTGTAATTGAGTTGGTAATTGAGTAGAGCATTTTTGTTTGTTTTCAAGGTTGTTTTTCCAGTCCAACTTCCTTTAGATAATCTCTTCAGCAGATAGTCTAAGTCCTGTCACATGCCCCAGGCTAAGGCAAGGCCCAAATAAAGAGACACTTTAAACACACATCTTGACCAGCTAGTGCCCAGAGGGAGATAAAACACTCTAGAAAGGTGCCCCAAATATTTATCATCTTCCAAACCATACCTCCTAAAAATGACCTTAACCTAGGTTCGCATATGTGCATGCCTGTTTGCAAGTGCATGTCACAGGTAAAGCAGCCCTTTATTTGAATGGTCTGCTGTACCCATCAAGAGACACAAGGAAAAATGTCCTCAACCCCTTTTTAAAAGCACTGTGCAAGGAAAGGTAAAGCTCAGGCTGGTTACAGTCTAGTCCCAATGGTCTCAACAGCATAGTGCAGTGTTCCTACCCCCTGTCAGATATTTATTTTTCTCTTTGTCCTGTTGAGGAGATTTCACATCACTTCCTGTTACAGGGACACAACAGGAGATCCCTGCTATATTACCTTCTGGATAATTGCCACCGCAACAGGGATTTCCCATGGAAGATTTAATCTCCCCTTTTGTACTAATGACAGCAATTAAACTTGATAGGATCTAAAGGCTCGTACACACTAAAAGAAAATCGGGCAAACATTTTCATTCGAGGAAGTTTAATACGATTTTCATATAGTGTGTACTCAACTTTCTGCAGTTGATTCTGACCTTCCGAAAAATTCCGAAGGGACAAGCTCCAAAATGTTTCTTGTATGGAACAGGAACTAATTAATTTTTTCGTTTAATGCGTACCGTTTTCATACAATTTTCGTATGAGAAAAATTAGAAAATAAAGATTGCACATTATTAGAAACAATAAACAACAAAAAAAAGGCTTTGTCGTACAAGAATTGTTGTACAAATTTCCCTTCATCGGTTCTCATTTGCTGTGAAACAACGGAAAAAATCAGACGATAGTGTGTACCCCACAGTGTTTCTCCTACTCTATACAGATTTTGGATTTCAGATGTAATGTAGGGGTAATCCTCCTCAATAGATCCCACATGGTTAATGATTTGCTAGTGGTGCCAAAAAGGATACATGATGATGTCTTCAGCAATTCCTAATATAGGCAAAGTTTACAACTAAATTGATTCATATCTATTAATGTATATCATCACAGATCGCCTCATTTTATTCTTTCCCCACCACAGGAAGAACGCGGTCTTCATATGGTTCCAGCCGCATATGCTCAGTGCTAAAATAAGAATGGGGATTTTATAAATAACTTCAACTGATGAAAAAGATGTCATGAATACTAATATATGACAGTTCCAATTCACAAGAGCATTTAGCACTAAATTACAAGCAATGAGCCTGTGATATATGGGCTATTGTCAAGTTCTTTCTTATTTCATGGAAATTCACCTAATTTGCCTTTCAGCAGAATTCTCAGTGTGGTATTAAAAGCTGTATTAAATTTCATCCCCAAACATGGGAAAATCAATCACTATCAGAATAAGCCATTTTGTAACAAAGCACAAAAAATGTAGGAAGAACTGTAGACGATTCCTTGTTGTTTCCAGTCGTAAAAATGCCACATGTTCTACACTATATTATAAATGGAGTTATAATCAGAGATGAGAGCAATCCGACACAGGAGACCCATTTTATACTGTTACCTACAGCATAGGGGTTTGAGCTGATCAGACTTCACTGAGGTTACCTCCTGAACTCCTCTATTCCTCAGTAGGAGCTTTAGGGGTTCTTTCCATTGGTTAACTGCTGGTCTATGGGATTTCACGTCAAACTTCAATAATACCAGATTCTTTATCAGAATGGGCCAAAAGCTAGCAATAAACTATGCAAAGTTCAGACAGTTCTTGATTAACCTGCTGCAATCCACTATATGTGTGGGTCTAGTCACCACCCCTTCCTGTCCAACATCCTTAAAAAAAAATTAATTAATTTGCCAGACGGTAAATTTGAAGCAGAACAGTGGCAATCAAATGCAGCCAATGTTTAGTTATTTTGTCAGAACACAATAGGCACAGAAGGAGATTCATCCATGCACTCCGTTTTTTCCTGTTCAGCACTTCAGCCTACAGTATATCTAACAGCGAATGACAAACCTTAGGCAAATATTTGGATTGGAAATATTGGCTCATTGAAGGGAATTCTTATTAATTTTGGTTTTGCATAGCATTTAGCTGTAAGAACAAATAGGTTCAACTGAACCAGGACATACAGTAATATTTACCCAAACCATAATATATTCTCAGGATCATGCAGTACCTGATATCAATGGAGCAATAAGAGAAGGTCAATTTAGCGCTCACATACGCTATCAACCAACATTCACACTTGCCCTGTCCCACCCTAACTTCTGTGTCAAAAGTCAGCGAAAGAAAGCCACTTAGGAGTAGGAGACCATATTTAGGACAGGTACATTTGGACTGTGTGCTGCTGGTACATCTCAACTGTATGACTCCATCCAGAGATTCCAGTTCTGGACATTTTAGAGGGCAGGTTCTGCCAGTGAAAATTATTTTATATTTGGGGAGATCCGCATTGATCTGACTAAATATATATGTAAATATTGGAGGGTTAGTATTCTTCCAGTCGAGTAATATAGTCTTCTTTACTTGGAAAAGTATAAGGAACACAATGCACTCGCGTTAGGTGTACAAAGTCATTAAGAATACCAGATAGATACATTTCAGAAGTTCTACAGCTGAAAAACTCCAAGTGCGTTTCTATTGTAGAGTAGTGCATCCCAGAAACTGATGAATTTCCCTACATATTGATGTGTATGGGAAGCACCTATTCAGCCAAAATAACAGGGAGGGTTTCCTAAAGAAACATCATTGAAGAGCAGCACTGTTCACTTGAATGGGTCACATTCAGTGGCTGGCATCATACATTTTCGCCATGACTTCCTCCTAATTACAAGTGCAAATGAGACTTTAGTGAACACTCTTGACTTCTTTATGTTATTCCCATGTTTGCATAATTTTCTTCCAAAATTATACTAATGGGTTAGGTGAATTCCCTACAAATGTGACCCGATTTTCTGTAAACATGGAAAAGACATAAGACCGTGAGTTTGTTCCAGGGATTGATGTACATGGTTCTCTGTAAAATTCTGCATTATACAATTTTAGAAACAGTTTTCTCGGAGTCTGTAGGTCATATAAGATTTTAAACCGTAATATTTATTAGGGAAGTGGTGGTGTTGGTAAATTATGGGGTTTAAGATGCAAACTTAATCTTGGTGGTGGTGTGATAGTTGTGGAAGGCTGATGTCATCCATGGCAATTGTAGGACAAGGAGTCATCCTTATCTTTACGTTTACTTACGCTGGCCATACATAGACTTTCTTTCTGCAAGCTACTTAGTGCAAATAAATGATCCCCCTGCTGGGCTATTGAATACCAACTGCAGCTGTCAGAACACCTGAACATTGTCCGCATCTGACTGGTTGCAGGTGCTCTTCGACCGACCATTGTTTTTACCCCTGGCTCCTTCAATATTTCAATCAAAGGCTATTGAGGGGGTAAGTGGTTGACAGGGCCACCCATAAAATACATTTTCAGTTCATCGGGAACCAGCCACAATGTGCACAGTGTATGACTTAAACAAACTTGTAGCCAATTAAAGTGTTACTAAACCCACAACAGTAAAATCAGTCTGTATATGCAGTAAAGCATGCTGGTTATACTCACTGTGGAACCTAAGGGGTTAATCCTCTGCATTGTGTAAAAAGGTGTTTGATCCTGTCTGCTCTAATCCTCCCCTTCTTCCACTATCCTCAATCCATCTCCTGATAGGACAGAGCCTTTGGAGGCACTCAGTTTCGTGTGTATCGCTAGAAATCTTTTTTTTTCTTGGGAAGGTGCATGTGATCAGCACAGAGGGCCAATCAGCACTGTCCAGACACAGGGCCAGGGGTCCTGCCACCTCATAGGACATTCAGAGTAGACTGAAACTCCTGTAAGCTTTAATCAGACAATGATAGAAGCCACAAGACTGCTATGTTCTACTGATGAGAAAAGGTATTTAGCAGTTTATATTTACTAAAATAATTGCATTTCCATGTTCTGTGTACTGTAGGAGACCAGATATAGTAAATGCAGGCTCCTGGGTTTAATAACACTTTAAGTTATGCACTACCTAATATGCACTTGTTCCAGACCAAAAGCTAACCAAGTAGTGAGGGAAGGATAAGGATGACAGCCTGTCCTCTGGATGATTTGGATGTAGATGTGACCACATTATCAATTCAGAAATGATGGCAGGTCTGGGGCTGCAGACTGATGTATTCTATTAAGATGTCTAGAATTGGAGCTTCTGAGATTCTGTATTATGTAGGTCAGGCTCATGAGTCATACTGTAAAATACTGTAATCCTTGTTTACTGTTTACTGCGGGGACTCAGCTGAAGTAGCAGTCAGGATCTATTGATATGAATCTGTGTTTTCCTTCTATACCCATAGACGATGGCATCAAGAACATTAATTCATCTTAAATGATCACTACTAGTCATTCTTATTTTTAAACAGCTTGAATGTGGCCAGTGAATTAACTATTGTGCTGTAAAACTTTCTTTGGTGGAATAATATATTATAGACATAAACATTATGAAAAGATACTTGTCACAATGTGATTTGCTACCTTAGTTGAGACAGCTATTTATTCTGATAAATCTACTGCAGGGGTCCACTTCCCGCGAATCTACGTACCTGTACGTCGGCTTGGAGAAGTGGTTGTACCAAGATGATTCTTTAGAGCCGGCGGTCGGCTTTTTAAGAAGATAACAGCTGATGCAGCTCAGGAGCCGCTCGGCCGTTATCCCAGCGAGCAGGAGGGGAACCGCCCCCCCCCCTCCCACCACCTTCCGCAGCTCTGCCCGGGTCTCCCGTCCCACCGGGAGACCCGGGCAACCAGCCGGCATGTCTGCTGGCTGGTTGAAGTCCCGAACAAAGCCGAATTCGGCTTTGATCGGATCTCCGATGTATTAACCCAGAAGCAGCGTCATGACGCCACTTCCGCTTTACTCTGCGGCTAACAGCACCGAATTAAAAAAACTGTCACTAGTGAAAAATGCAGATTTTGGCATTTTGAATGCTTTGAAGTGCAGTGGAGGGGTCTGGGGACTTTTAGACCCCCAATCCCTCCATAAAGAGTACCTGTCACTGCCTATTACTGTGACAAGGGATGTTTATTTTCCTTGTGACAGCAATAAAAGTGATCAGATTTAAAAAAAAAAAAAAAACAGTTTTAAAAATAAAAAATGAAAGAAAATAAATAGCAAAAAAAAAATTTTTAAAGCATCCCTATCACCGTGAGCTCGCGCATGAAAGAAAACACATATGTAAGTCGCGCCCGCAAATGAAAACAGTGTTCAATCCACACATGTTAGCTATCGCCACGATTGCCAGAGCGAGAGAAATATTTAAAAAAAAAGACCTACACTGTAACTCCAAACTGGTAACTGTTAAAAAAAAATTTAAAGCGTCGCTTATGGAGATTTTTATGTACCGTAGTTTGTCGCCATTCCACTAGTGTGCACAATTTTAAACGGTAACATGTTAGGTATCTATTTACTCGCCGTGACATCCTCTTTCAAAATATACAAATATATATATATATATATATAGATATATATATATCTATATATACAGTAAACCCCCGCTCCATCGCGGTTCAGTTTTTGCGGTCCCGGTATATTGCGTTTTTTTTTGTTAATGTTATTTTACTATATAAATCATTCAAAATTAAATATTTTTGTGTTTTCCATAGCTCTTGCTATGTCTCTCAGTATCTTTTATGTGTTTAAATGAGTTTCTATTGTTTTAAAAGTGTGTTTAAAGACCTTAAAACGCTTTTACATGTACAGTGACAGTAAAAAAGACATGCCTACAATGCATTTTAATAGGGTTTTTCTATTTTGCGGATTTTCACTTTTCGCGGCTGGGTCCGGAACGTAACCCCCGCAATGGAGGGGGGTTTACTGTATATGTATATATGTTTGGGGGTTCTAAGTAATTTTCTAGCTAAAAATACTGATTTTAACTTGTAAACAACATGTGTCAGAAATAAGCTTGGTCCTTAAAGCGGCACAATAGATTTTGTGCCATCCGCTTCCATAGTGTCACCTGAAAAACAATTGGATATTCCCGATTTTTTTTTTTTTTTACTTACCTTTTTTCAGAAGAAAATATACTTACCTTCCTTCCACTTCCTCCCTCTGCGGCCGCGGCCCGTGCCATCACTTCCTGTCCTGCAATGCGTCCTGGGAGCTCTTACTCATCATTCCCAGGAGGCAATGGGCAGTGACGTAGGCGGCCGGCCGCTCCTCTCATCGCGTTATTTGCAAACAGGAAATAATGCGATGATAGGCGTCCCTATGGAAACCCTTACTATGCTGATTGCATAGTACTGGGCATGCGCGAGATTTCGCGCTGCATTCATCTGCCCCATCCAGCAAGAACCAGGAAGCAGGGCATACATTTTCATACTGCGGCTTCGGGTGACCACAGCAAAGATGGTGGCGCTCAGCAAACGATTTCTAAAGTAAGATTTTATGATTGCAAATCACTTATTAAACTGTGTAAATTCGGATTAGCGGATGTATGAAGGGCGGTGGATCACTATTTGGGAAGTATTTTTTTAAAAAAATTATTCTGTGGCCGGAACTCTTTAAGTGGTTAACCTGGGGTCCATAGACAGGTTTTAGTGTGAGGGTCAGATGAAAATAACATTTACACTCACTATACAACCCTCCTCCTTGTACCATTAAAAATGTCATCTTCCTATTCAAGGCAAACAAGAACAACCTTCTCATTGTAATGAGAGAGACAGAGAAGAGAGATAGAGAGATCTCGGCACATCGCGGATCGGGTGAACAGATTATTGGGTGGGGCTGGGGAAGACCCAGCTGTCATGGTACACGTGGGTACCAATGACATAGGCAGAGGAAGATGGAGAGTCCTAAACGATTTAAGGGACTTAGGCGCTAAGTTGAGGACTAGGACCTCCAAGGTAGTATTTTCCGAAATACTACCTGTACCTCGAGCCACACCAGAGAGGCAGCGGGAGATTAGGGAAGTTAACGAGTGGCTGAGGAGCTGGTGTAGTAAGGAGGGTTTCGGGTTCCTGGAGAACTGGGCCGACTTCTCAGTCGGTCACCGGCTCTTTGGTAGGGACAGATTGAACCTAAATGGGGTGGGTGCAGCCGTACTGGGTGAGAGGATGGCCAAAAAGTTAGAGGGGCTTTTAAACTAGGGAATGGGGGGAGGGTACAGATGTAGAATTAGCCAGTGGAAAGCAAGTTTCAGAGGGCAGAAATGGGGGCATTAGCGGTAGGGTGTTCGGAGCTCCTAAACCCAGGGTGGGTACGGGGAAAAATCAAGAGAGCAGACTAAAAACACCAAATGATGATAAATGTAACCGATCAAAATTACGAGGCTTGTATACCAATGCCAGAAGCCTGGCCAACAAGATGGGAGAGCTGGAGCTGCTGATGTTTGAGGAGGACTTAGATTTTGTGGGGAAAACTGAGACTTGGTTTGACAGCTCTCATGACTGGATGGCGACCATTCAGGGGTATTCCCTTTATCGCAGAGATAGAGAAGGTAAAAAAGGGGGAGGGGTATGTTTGTATATTAAGAACAGTATACAGGTAAATATGAGGGATGATATTAATAATTGAGCTATGGACGAGGCAGAATCCCTATGGGTAAAGCTTTAAAGGAAAGGCACGGTGGGGAAGGTAATATTGGGCGTATGCTATAGGCCCCCCAACCAGAGGGAGGAGGGTGAGGCGGACCTCATGTTACAGATAGGATTGGCAGCAAGGATGGGAAATGTCATTATAATTTGGGACTTTAATTATCCTGATATAGACTGGGCAGAAGGAACCGCACACTCAGCCAAGGCTCGGCAGTTCCTAAATGTTTTGCAGGACAATTTCATGGGTCAGATGGTGAATGCACCGACAAGAAACAATGCGGTACTTGACCTACTGATTACCAACAATACAGACCTGCTCACGGATATAGAAATACCGGACAACTTAGGGAACAGTGACCATAGGTCAATTGGTTTCAGTATTAATTACAGTAATAGGAAACACAAGGGTAATATAAGGACACTGAATTTCAAAAGAGCCAATTTCCCTAAACTGCGCTCGCTGCTAGAAAATATCAAATGGGATAGAACCCTGGGAACAAAGAACACGGAGGAAAAATGTGAGTGCTTCAAGAGCATACTTAACAAGGGGGTGGGCCAGTGCATTCCGCAGGGAAATAAATTTAAAAGAGCAAAACTAAACCCTGGGTGGCTAAACTCCAACATAAAAATGTATATTAGAGCTAAAGAAAAGGCCTTCAAAAAATACAAGACTGAGGGGTCATTGGCAGCATTTAAGCACTACAAAGAGTGTAATAAGAAATGTAAAGACGAAATCAGGGCGGCTAAAATAGAACACGAGAGACATATAGCGGAGGAGAGTAAAAAGAACCCCAAGAAGTTCTTTAAGTATATAAACAGTAGGAAAGCGAGGCCAGAGCACATTGGCCCCATAAAAGATGATAAAGGAAAAATGGCCACAGAGGACAGAGAAAAGGCGGAAGTGTTAAATAATTTCTTTTCTTCAGTCTTCACAAAGGAATCGGGGGGGCTACACGAACCCAGCTTGTAAGGCCGAACTAAATAATACACCTCAGGAAGTGCCGCCATGGCTAACAGAGGATAGACTTAGAGCTAAACTAGAGAAACTTAACATAAATAAATCCCCGGGACCGGATGGCTTGCACCCAAGGGTTCTTAATGAGCTCAGCCAGGTGATTGCCAGACCATTATTCTTGATCTTTAAGGATAGTTTACAGACGGGTATGGTGCCAGCTGATTGGAAAAAAGCCAACGTGGTACCAATATTTAAAAAGTGGCCGAGATATATCCCGGGTAACTATAGGCCGGTCAGCCTAACAATAGTAGTCTGCAAAATTTTGGAGGGGATGATAAGGGACCACATACAAGACTTTAGTAATGAAAACGGTATTATAAGTAGTAATCAGCATGGATTCATGAAAAATCGTTCGTGCCAAACCAATCTATTAACCTTCTACGATGAAGTGAGCTGCCACTTAGATAAAGGTAAGCCTGTGGATGTGGTGTATCTGGACTTTGCAAAGGCCTTTGACACCGTTCCCCACAAACGCTTACTGTACAAACTAAGGAAGGTAGGTATGGACCATAAGGTGAGTACCTGGATAGAGAACTGGCTCCAGGGGAGAGTACAGAGGGTGGTGATTAATGGGGAGTACTCGGATTGGGCGGGTGTGGAAAGTGGGGTCCCCCAGGGTTCTGTCCTGGGACCAATCCTGTTTAATTTATTCATAAATGATCTAGAGGAGGGGATATCTAGTACAATCTCAGTATTTGCAGATGATACTAAATTAGGCTTGCCAATATCTTCTATGCAGGATGTGGAAATCTTGCAAGCAGACCTGAACAAAATAACGGGGTGGGCAACTACATGGCAGATGAGATTTAATGTTGAAAAATGTAAAGTAATGCACTTGGGGGCCAGAAACCAGAAAGCAAGCTACTCACTAGGGGGGGAACCTCTGGGTGAGTCTAGGATGGAAAGGGACCTGGGGGTACTGGTAGACAACAGGCTTGGCAGTGGCATGCAATGCCAAGCCGCCGCAAGCAAAGCCAACAGAATACTGGGTTGTATAAAAAAGGGGATTCACTCCAGAAATAAAGAAATTATTCTTCCACTCTACAAGACTCTGGTCCGGCCACATCTGGAGTATGCTGTCCAGTTCTGGGCACCGGTCCTCAGGAAGGATGTGCTGGAACTGGAGAAAGTCCAGAGAAGGGCAACAAAAATAATTAGGGGAATGGAGGACATCAGCTATGAGGAAAGACTACAAGCACTGAACCTATTCTCTCTGGAGAAGAGACGATTGAGGGGGGATATGATATCGATGTACAAATACTGTACTGGCGACCCTAGCATAAGGAACAAACTATTCAGAGAAAGGAGATACAATAAGACACATGGCCACTCACTAAAACTTGAGGAAAGGCGGTTTAACCTTAAAGTGCGTAAGGGGTTCTTCACTGTAAGAGCGGTAAGGATGTGGAATTCTCTTCCACAAGCAGTCGTATCAGCAGGGAGCATTGATAGTTTCAAAAAACTATTAGATGGACATCTTAAAGACCACAACATACAGGGGTATACAATGTACGGTTAAAAGCAAACACACACACACATCATAGGTTGAACTGGATAGACTGATGTCTTTTTTCAACCTCACTAACTATGTAACTATGTAACTAGAGATGTAGTAGCAGTAGTAATAAAAAATATAGTGGTTACTAATAGTAATAGTAGTGGAAGGAGTAGTAGTAATAGTAGATATAAGCAGTTTTTGAGGCCATAGGTTTTTGCGTGAAAAGGGGTGAGTTTTTTCTTAACCACTTGCCGACCGTATAACTTAGATATAGTAGGTATATTAGATATAAAGTAGCACAGCTGCGTCGGATCACGTACCTAGTATGTGACCCAACACTTGCCGTTCTGAAACGCGCATGCGCGCTTCTTGCAGCTTGCTCCCACTGTGATCACACACAGCGGAAGCCCAGTGGTGGGTACAAAAGACTCCATATCTGCCGGCACCTGCCGATTGTTCAGAACACAGGCAGAACACCGATCTGTCAGGAGGGAAGGCATTGATCCTGTATTCCTGCAACGCATGGACACACACCTATGCCTTCCCTTAGTAAAAGCACCTCCCCCACAGTACACAAGCACTGGCTAGGAACACATTTACCCTTTGATTGCCCATGTTAACCCCTTCCCAGCCAGTGTTAGTGCATATATTTTAACACTGATCACTGTATTAGTGTAACTGGTCCCCAAAAAGTGTCAGTTAGCGTCCAATTTGTCCACCACAATATCGCAGTACCGGTATAAGTCGCTGATCACCCCCATTACTAGTAAAAAAAAAAGAAAAGAAATATCCCATAGTTAGTAGACGCTATAACTTTTACATAAACCATACAATAAAAACTTATTGGGATTTTTTTTTACCAAAAAATATGTAGCTGAATTCTGTACATATTGGCCTAAATTGATGAAGAAATTTGATTTTTTTAAAAATTTTTTATTACATGTGTTTATAGCACAAAAATAAAAACCGCAGAGGTGATCAAATACCACCAAGAAAAACTCGATGTGTGTGGATAAAAGGACAACAATTTTATTTGGGTACAGCGTGTTTACTGGTCAATGCTTTTTCTAACTTTCCTTGCCACTATATACTCATTTGAGCTTCTATCCAGCAGTCTGTGGTCTATTTATTGTAAGGTAACATAGTGTGGCAGTATACTAATGCTTTAGTTACATAGGTGTGAGCATCCGTCAACCAATAAC